>NW_027040498.1:1007500-1607500 GCF_037179485.1 Ochlerotatus camptorhynchus | reverse complement strand
ACACTGAAACATTTGCGATAACCCGTAAAATGAGCGATTTTAGGGGTGTATGACGAAGAAAAGCTGAGATACGACGGACCAGCGCGGAGCCCTATCTAATGTCTGAAATTTAGAGATCTATAAGTCCCTAAATCTTGAGATTTCTGTTTTTGAAACTGCGATTTTTTTAACTTTATTATTGAGATTTTTAGCCAAGTTTATCTCAAGGTGAAATTGCGAAGTGTGATATGAATGAGGACTCTTTAAACAAACCTTTGCTTCTAACAATTTTACGGATTTCATGTTTGTTTAAATTTTCCGCAAATTGTCAACGATTAAGGATCTTATTTAGCGGAATTTTGATTACAACATGATTTCAAAATCATATGATTAAAAGATTTCATAAACAACGCTGGTTTAATAACTCTTATTATTAAAAAGACTGACTGCTGAAGTTCATAGAAACTCCCTAAAGTTCGTAGAACTTCCCTGAAGCGTTAAGGTCTTTCCTGAAGGGTTCATTGAAGTTTGTATTGCCTAAATTTCATGGGACTTCCCCGAAGTTCGAAGGACTTTTTTTTTAAGATCTTAGGACTTCCCGGAAGTTCGGAGTTTTTTGAAATTCATAGGAATTTCTTAAATATCGTAGAAGTACCACGAAGTTCGTAGAAATTCTCCGAAGTTCGTAAGACTTCCTTCAAGATCAAGATCTGAGTACTTCCCTGAAGTTTGAAGGACTTACTGAATATATGAGAACCCTAACTTTTGAAGAGCTTTCATGAAGTTCATAAGGCTTTAAATATCGAAGGGTTTTCAAAAAGTTTGTGGGTCTTTCCTTAATTTCTTGGAAATGCCCTGAAGTTTGGAGAGCTCCCATGAACTTCGTAGAACTACCTGTAGTTCAATCGACTTCTCGGAAGTTCTAAGAACTTTTAGGAGCTTGGAGAACTATGTTAAGTTCAGAAGACTTTCCAAGAGCATTGAAGACTTCTCTGAAGCTCGGAAAAATCCATAAGTGTCATAGGATTATCCTTAAGTTTTAAGCAATGCCTAAATGTCGTAGAATTTACTTTAAATCTGTAGAAAATTCTGTAAAAATCGCAATTATTCCCCAAAGATTAAAGGACTTCCCTGAAGTTCGTAAGACTTCTCTGAAATTTGTAGAACTTCTCTGAAGGTTCGGAGAGATTTCCTGACCATCGTAGGTCATCACAGTAGTTCACAGGATTTTCCTGAAACTTGTAAGACTTTCCTGAATTTTCTAGAACTTGCATGAAGTTCGAATTTTTTTTTTTTTTTTTAAACTTTATTTTAGAGATTTTTAGCCTGAGGCTAGTTCATCTCTTAATGAAGTTCGAAGGCCTTATCCGAAGTTTTAGAAATACAACTTTTTTTATTGAACATGTTGAACAGGTACTTCAAAGTCTTAAGTCTGCTTAAGTCTGCTATCAATTAAGCACAAATCATACATGTATGATATTGATTCGAGAAAAAAAAAAATTTACAAAATATATTTACTAAATCTTTAAATTTGTGTGAAAGATTTAGCTTGAACAAAATGGTTAGTTTTGACCTGATTATAACAAGAAATTTTGACATACATAAAATTTAAACCCTATTTAAATTATACAAACAAGATTATTTTCCTGGTGGACTTATGAAATGCCTGGTTTTTTCCCGGTTTATCCTGTTGAAAATAAATTCCCGACTTTTTCCCGGTTTTCCTGGTTCACTTGCCACCCTGCACAGCGCTACTGCATTAAACCCATGGATTCTGGCAGAGTTGCCAGTGTTTTTGATATGTTGTCTTCGGTTTTAGACAACAATTGCATCCAAAATTTCCGTGACATTAACCTGCTAGAAAAGAGAAACCTGCCGAACCACACTTACCAACTGCCGGCGACATAGATCGGGATCCAGATGAACCTGTCGGCGACGGACTGGGCCTCATGCCCTGGGAATTGGGCGTACCGGGAGCAGCGGAAGCACCACCTGTTGCACCACCACTCGAGCTGTCATTACTGTTCTGACCCGTCGAATCCTGCAAATAGATTTCGGAGAAGAAAAAAAGAAACCGAAATTAATACTTTTGAATTGGTTTTTGTTTTTAATATTGAAAATTAAAGCTTTCACTATTGGGTGACCATAGAAGGCAATAATTGTGAGTGCGTGAGGACTTCATAATTAATACCTCCCCCCACGGATCTGATTATTGTCAGCTTCGATGGATGAGTAATTCAACGTGCGTTCACTCCTGCTTATTGTTTCAATAAAAATTTCATATTTATTTATTCTATAGCAGATGCACATACGTTCATATTATATGAAGGTTGTGTTTTTTTTTTGTTTCTTTCCCGGGTTGACTCGGACGTCATTTGGAAAATTTATTTTATCCTTCTGGATTGTGCCCGGACAAACACAAACATGGACCAACGGACGGGTAAACAACAATATATTGAAACTGTGCGATGTTGTTCCAATTTTCCTGGCACCACCCTCTCCCCGATCAACACTATATGTCGAGAGGAGGAGGAGGATGATGAGCTGGACACAACGATAATGATGATGAAACGCTCCCACGAACCGGTCGGTGCAAACATAATTTATTTTTCAATCTTTTTTTTTCCCGGTATTAATTCCAACCCTATTCATGCAATTTTCAATATAATTATGCTGCATTTGCAAATATTTGCATTAATTCACATTTTTCGCATTTCATTTGGCAATTTTTATCACCACCAACCGCCTGTCTTTCTCGCTGGACACCTACACCTATCTATCCGACGGGGTCGTTTTTTTTTTTTTTTTCACTTGAAAGAGCACCAGCAGCTGTCAAAAAATGTTGCGTAGCTTAATGCTGTGTGCGTGTTGTGGTAGAGGGTGCTGCAAATTGTTATCATTATTCACTATTTATTTTCAGAGAAGGCGGGTAGAACAATTGGATGTGCTCTGAGGTCACGTGTTTGCGATGCATGCATGAATATTTTTATTATGAAGCCCGGTAGCATAATTTGGTTTAATTTTTGATTACTGACACATAGAGCGCTATCAGATTTTATCGAAAACCGGCAGGCGGACAGTTTCAGAAGGAAAATTGCATTCATTTTTGTTGTTTTTAATTTAAGTCCAGCATTGACATGTGGTTTCAGAAATGTTGGCTTCAGTGCTAAACAATTATCAGAAGCTTTACTAGTGCTGATAAGCCTTTAATGAGAATTTTTCAGTACCCAAAAGTAATGAGTAGCCGTTATATGAGAGGACCACCATTGTTAAGGTGAATGAGTTTGTATCGCACAACAGTACAAAAATAAATCGAATAAAATCTTAGAGTTTGTCAAACTGAGTCTGTTATTACAGATACAATCCTATATCCATATCGAGCCAAATCAAGTAAATTTATAACCCAACTGACCTGCACTGGAGTACGTATGAGCCATTTTTGGGCATCATATCTTTGAACATCACTGAAACAACTTGGACATACGTGAAATTTGGCTGCCTGGGTGGGCAAATCTCTATCCGTCTTCATAGACGACGAATCCCCAACCTCCGATCAATCCAATTAGTAACTATAGTTTATCGACTCAATCGCAAACCCTCAATCGCAGCTCCATCGAACCATAAATATTCTCCGCAACGCACACCACCACCGTGTCATAAGTATTGGCCTCGTTTCCGTCCGTTGTCCACCCTCCACCGTGTCCTCCCGGGAAAAACTTTCCAAATCGAAAAGATCCACTCCCAACCAACCGAACAGAGCGAGCGGCGCAAACACAATCGCTGCGGTCTGTGTACCTACAGAACCGAAAGAGGAAACCGACCGAACGAAACATGAAACGAAAAATATTGCAATAATTGAATGACGTCAATTAATGTCAAAAATGTTATAATACATCCGAAACGGCAAGAGCTCCGGGAGAGTGAGTGCAAGTGTTCCCCGCTGTCCACATTCCCGGGGTATGTGCGGTTGACTCGGAGGAAGGCGGTCCGGCAGGCGGGTAGATGAAATGTGGCGTAGAGTCACGTTTGCCCGCTGGGGAGAAAAAGAAGGCACCGAACCGGGGCTTTCCGGAAAAATGAGCAACCTTTTCTGACACGGACTCTCGGCGGAGATGTTGCGATGCCGGACACCAAGAACCTTGAAGCGATGAATCAGGAACAAACAGAGGGAAATGTCGTTGGCCGGTTGCCGTCGTCGGCATCAACTCGGCTATAGCAGAAAAGCGGTTGAACGTGGAACGAGTGGAATAGGAGTGGACCTTATTTCGTTTCTGTTTGTAGATCCGTTTTTATCGAATGGTTAATGGATGATAAGCCTAGTCGGTGGCGGATTGGTTGATATCGCACCATACCGGCTTGAAGCGGAGGAAAACCGCAACCGCACAGACGAATGGAACGCTGCATGAAAAATGGGGAATGTTGAAAGTTTTATGACAAGTTTTGTCACTTTGAAGGATTTATGATTCATTCGGAGCAAAAATCTATGACTCTGGTATGTCCTTGAAGCAAATAAGTATTTGTGAGAGGGTAGGTGTGCCAATTTGTGCTCAATTCTAAATGAAATTTGAAATATATTTTCATAGTTTTATTCATATAGATTTATCGCAAATATATGTTCTAACCTTGTATCGCAATAAATTTTTTAAAGCACAAAATGTTAAATCTAAGATAGGGCCAATTAGACGACCCCAAGTGCCAAAAACTGGCCGAAATGTTCGGAAAATCCGAGGGGGACGACACATCTAAATCTCAATTCTACATGCTCAAAAAATCTCACCCTAGCGAATCAATCCTCGAAAAATCATCTTTCATTTCTCGCATCTACTTGCATCGTGCTTCATCTTTTTGCAGGAAATCTTCAAAATTGACATAAATCTTCCTTCTATCTACTCAGCGTGCGTGCAGCTAGCCACAGCAAAACACAATCTTTTCTGCATCGTAGATAGAGTCGTCCCCCTCGGGAAAATCCCCTTTTTCATCAAAATACTTAAATATTTGACAAAGTGAACCATGCCCTAATAAACACGGGTTTTAAAAAATCTGTTAAGTACAAAAGGGTTTAACAATTTGACGAGTCGAGGGTTTTAAAAGCCTGGGGATTCAGACTAAAAATTGAAATATTTTATCAGAGCAGTTCCAGGTCAAAGCTGACTCGACCTACTCCAATTTGCATGAAGGTTTGAATAATTGTTTGTTATGAGCAATCATTCACATTGTACTGAAATTCGGCCATTTTGAAACTTGCATTTTTTTTTCAAAATGTCGTGTTTGACATTTTTTATTAAATCTTAGCACAAAAACACAATTTCTAATCTTACACAAAGCTGTAAGAAAAAATAAACTTTTTCTACGGAAAATATACACGGTACATGTTTTTGTATAATTTTTAGCAAAAAACCCGTTTTGTTATTACACTGCTGTCTTTTTTTTAAACTTTTTTAAATGAAGTATATTTTTGTAATTTTTGACCTTTAAATCATTTTCTGTGCGAAAACTAAAAAAATATTAGAAAGTAATTTTTTGTTGTATAGAATTTAACACTTTTTCTGATTTTTTACACAAAATTTTCATAACAAATATACCGTACAAATGTTTACTCGGAAGAGTACAGCTTTGTCTCAGACGTCATTTAGATTTAAAGTTTTGTTTCCGTGATACGATTTTTTATCTTTGATTTGTTTTCCCGCGATTTTGTTTTCCGTACTGAGTACAGGGTGTCCATTCCAATTAATTTTTTTAATTCACGTTTTAAGACAAAACAACAACCCAAACATAACTCCTGCTTGAAAGAAAAAAGGCGTTCAAAAATAACCGTTTATAGATAATCATATATTTTTTTCCGCAGATTTGTTCTACAATTCGTCTAGTTTATAGAAAAAAATATGAGATGTGATTAACATTAACATGTTGATCATCTAGATCTTCAAAAACCCACGGAATCATGAATTCGAAAAAACTAAAGAGCCGCTTTATCAGTCAAAATTGTATTCTTTAGCAACAAAATAAAGCAATGACACCGATAATGACCATGCATCAGTGTTAACCACTTCAAACTAGGGAACAACGAATAGAATATTAGGAATCACATAGATGAAGCCTCATTGTTCACTCGGCTGTCGACAAAAGCAGGCCACTCTCGATGTGTGTCGACAGCAACCATTGTGTGGTCCTCCTCATTGTTCTTCATCAGCAGTTCTTTCGGTCGATGCGTCGTCGACTTTGGGAAGCAACCGTTTCGTGATGAGTGAAGAGGCTTTTTGGATAGCGGAAGATAAAGTGTTTATTGTGTTGTACATTTTGACTATACTTTTAAGATGTATTGTATAGTGACCAAGAATCCTCGGCTCTGTAAAGTTAATTCGTTTGAGCCTTATCAAATAAATTAATAAACAAAAAAAATAGATGAAGACTAAGGGTACGGCCAGGGTAGACACGATTCGCGACGCGACGCGACCAATTCAAAAGAATCTTATTATTTATTATTATTCCTTGCGTGAGTCGCATCGCGTCGCATCGCGTGTCGCGTCTACCCTGGCCGCGGCCTAACTAATTCATGCGTTCCTTGTTTCTAGATCATCGTCGGTGGACAAAGCCGCGTCTTGTCACTATCAACAAGGCATAGTAAAGTAACAAGGACTAAGATGTGTTCCTTTGATTATTGAAAAATCTTGTTCCTCTAGTTTGAAATAGTCAGGACTGAGAATCGGTGGTAGATCTTACATCCCGTAATGTACCATAAAAAGGTGATCTACCCACGTTAAGGTGCTATTTTATAGGTTAATAGAAATCTTGTTCGAATTTTCACTCAGAATTTTTGAGTATTTTGTGCTTCGCGGTGACTTATAACATCTTTATAAATTATTAATTGTTTTTAAATATAACATTTGTTAAGTATCAAAATCAACTTGGATGTCTAATCTTGAATAAGGTATGCGATGATTCAACTTAATCATAGTACATTCGTGAAGTAATATCATTTGTTTGGTATATTAGGTTTTCCAAAATGCCTGGAGTTCAGATCTTATTTTTTTATTATAGTCACTTTGACACTCTTGGATCATTCGTGACTTATCTGTTGGATTTTAACTCACGATAATGATGATTGCCCGAAATAGGTTGGAGATTTATCTCTAAGATAATAAAGTACTTTAACTTTGCGTGAGAGATCCTTATGTTTTACAGACTAACCAAGGTTTTTTTTTCTTTGTTAAAGAGATTTTTAGCCTTAGGCTGGTTCGTCTCTAGCAACCTAACCAAGGTATTCTACGATGTCCTGACTAATCTTGTGTACCTAGTTATCACAACCAATCATCTAATGATTTTTTAGTTCGTTAATTGTATCTGGTGTCAAACATTGGCATACCTAGTATTATCGGGCATGCACAAGGAGTTTGAGATCAGACATTTTATTTATTGACATGAATTTGCTTCTCGATCTTCAAGTCGAGCATCAAGTAGCTTCGTAACAAGCTCGTAACGTTCAGGCTTTATTCTAAAAATTTATTCTGTAAGTCATTATGGTAACAACAAAAGGCAATATGTCAGACCGAGTTTGGCGTCAAGAAGCAGTATCAGACTTTGAATACCTCAACAATTTGTTTCTCTTTATCAAATCCTTCGGTACGTACGGAAAGGTAAATAAATTTGGAAGCCATCAGTAATAATAACACTCCGTTTGGTGCTAAACTACGGTAGATTAAGAACGACTAAGTGCGGGTTGTGCCTAACGGCCGTCAATTGGGGTAGTTAACCCTATATGATTTAAAATGTATTGATTCAAAGCATCATTGCAAGTGTTATAAATGTTTAAAGGATTCTTCAAGACCAAATTAATGTGTACAAGACTATGATAAAACCAAAATTGATACTTGAGATAAGTATAATGATTTTTCCCGATGCGATTTGGGTTTTCCCGCATTTTTCCCGGTTTTTTGTCGGCAAATCCGAATTTCCGGTTTTTTCCCAGATTTTCCGGTTTTCCCGGTTGAATAGACACCCTGTGAATACCTATGCTACCGATGCCAAGGAGGCAGCTCCCACACCTAGACCCTACCAATCGACCCATCAACTCATGGGCCGGGGACCAACGCGACATGATGACCGAAGCTTTGACTAGGTCTGACCCAAAGCTTGCCTGTTTCTTTAACCAAAGAGAATTCCGGATTGTTCCTTGACCTCCTTATCAACTTTGCCGAAGAAATCATCCGTCTAAAAAGTCAGGATCTTGAGATACAGCAGTACAAACATATTAACTTCAAATGCTCACTAGCGTCACCTAGCGGGGGAATTCCGAATTGTTCTGTCCATCATCCAATAGTCCTTGACGTCCTCATCAACTTTGCCGAAGAAATCATCCGTCTAAATAGTCAGGATCTTAAGATACAGCAGCGCAAACATATTCACTTCGAATGCTCACTAGTGTCGCCTAGCGGAAGAATTCCGAATTGTTCTGTCCATCATCCAACAGTCCTTGACCTCAACTTTGCCGAAGAAATCATCCGTCTAAATAGTCAGGGTCTTGAGATACAGCAGCACAAATATATTCACTTTCAATAATCACTAGCGCCACCTAGTGGAGGAATTTCGAATTGTTCTGTCCATCATCCAACAATCCTTGACCCTCTGATCAACTTTGCCGAAGAAATCATCCGTCTATATAATCGGTATCTTGAGATACAGCATTCAAATCATGCAAAATAGGAGATTTTAGGGCAAAACTGTGAAAAATCCCAACTTACCCTATCGTGCCCAAGATTAAACCCACTCGAATCGATTCCTGAGACTTTTTTCTATAAGAATGACTATTTTTTTAGTCTCTTGTTCCAGCGAGCACCGAAGTTATTGAATTTTAACACATTGTTTCGATTTTGTCCCCAGTGTGTACTTGTCTCAGAAAATTCCTGACGGCACCGACTGGGATTGAACCCAGGCCTTTTTGGGTGAGAGGCAATCACGCTCACCACTACACCACCGGCGCCGCTGTGGTACGATTTATTTGACGCCATTTAAAAAATGAAGATTCAAAATGAGCACGAATTCAGGGCTGTTACAAGATCTTCAAAATTTGATCCGCGAAATCCGCGATTTCTCAAAAGAAATCCGCGACTTCAAATTCACTTGAAAATGATTAACATCCAAATCCCAATAAAAATTAGGGTGCACAGAACGAATTACCATGCAATAAATTTAATTTGAGTTTTTAATTTTAAGACAAATAATACTTTGTAGGAGCATTTCAAAAGCGTTTTAAATAAATTTTTAAGGTAATTCCATCGAAAATTCGAAGAAAATTGAAATTCAGAATTCAGAGGATAGCTCTAACAAAATTTTGAGGAAATTTTCTAGGGAATTCTGAGGAGTATTCCAACGTCAATCTGGTGATAAATTTTTGAAAACTGAAAGGAGATTTCCAAGGAGATGATGAGGAGCATTTCAAAGAATTAATGGGAATTCAGAGCAGAATCAAATTCCATGGGAATTTCAGGAGAATGCATGCTGAGGAGAACTTTTTTTTCATGAGTATTCTTCAGGGAAAAGCTAGAATTATTCATAATGTGAGGAGCATTGCAGAGTAAATTCAGAGAGTATATTCAGCAGAAGATTTTCAAGCGATTCATGGAAATTATACACAAATTTTCCAGAAAAAGGATGAATCTTGTTCAAGGTTTGGGAAAATTATAAATCCTGAGGTTTGGATTTTTAAAAATTTCATGCTTAGAAAATTATATGACCCTGGATTTAGAAAAATTTTCATTCCAAAACTAGCAAAAATATTTGAAACTTAATGTTGCGAAATTGAATTCAAAATAAAGATTCCTGCTATGAATAATAAATAATCTATTCGAAATTCGTTGTAATTTTTTTTTTTGTATTCACAATCAATTCACTTCAGAATTATCATGGATTTAAGATAAAATTTAGAATTCCAAACTTATATTGAGAATCCAAAAGTTTCAAAGCCGCTCCTTAAATTTGAATCACATGAATCCTTTGAACTAGCTCTTCAAGAGCTCTAGACTAGCCTTTGAGATCATAGAAATTGTCTTTAGGGTTTACTTGGTCTACATTTTCACTCAAATTCGGCCATTTTGGATCTTGTAAATTTTTCAAAATGGCGTCCGTGAAATTTTCCTGATCGAAATGATGTCTGAGACAAAGTCGTGGAGAAAAACCATGTCTTCTGGGAAAAATAATTGAAACAGGTGGAGTTTCTCCGATTCGACATTTGGCGTGGAACTGCTCAACTAAGATCTACATATTTATCCCTAACAAAGGTTTTCAAGGATTCTACTGAATTTTACTTTCTTCATCAAACTTCTGCCAATAAATTTTGTAAATTACTGTCCAATTACTGCAATAAAATGCAAAATTCAGTATGGCAGGTGATTTTTTTCTGTTGGGTTTTAGTTTGCGGGGGCGAACTATTAGTTTAGGTAAATTGAGATTTGTTCACAAAAGTTCTTACGTCGATTTGCCTATTTGCTCGAGATATATTCCGAAGTGAACAAAAACTGAGATTATTAATCTATTAGGATTAAGGTCCTTTTCTAAAAAGCGTAATCAATTTCGCTATTCTTAACAACCTATTGCGTGTTATTTTCGGCTGGAATAGACTTGTTTTGACGGTTAAAGGTTTACTTCTCATTATTGAGAAGTTTATTTGATAACAAAACACCAATTTTATCGAGTTCTTTAAAATGGTCCTAAATGGACTGAAACGGACTTACACACTAATCCAGGCCCCACTACTCGGTAATGTTTGAACTACAGAATTGAAAAATTTAAAAAAAATATTAAATTTATTGCTAATTTATAAAGATCTTATTCAGTTAACCCAATTTAACGATAAAAATAAAAATAAATCGATTTTATAGATTTCTTATGTGTAACGGTTATTTCAAATTTTACCGACTTTTACAGCAGTTCAAAAACCCGGTAAAATGTTACCGACTTCGGTGATCTGAATTCAGATGCTTTCGATCCAGTCCAAAACTGAAGAGCCAATTTGCCAAACCTCAAAACCAAGTAAAACAATTTCAAAGTCCAAAACTCCGTGTTCAGATCGCAATATTTTCTCGCGAGTGATAATTGCAGTGTTTTCAGTCCATGACAACATCAAAAACGTTAATCACACTCAACTATATTCTGTATTCATTTCAACTCAACTGAACAAATGCTGATTGATTCGGACAGAAATTGACAAAAGAGCAAAGTGGGTTCTGGGCACCTGACCATTACGTGTGCTGCAAACAATGTTGCTGCAGCGGCAACGTATTTAAATGAGCACGAAAGAGGCAAAGCCAACCAAAAGGCTCCGTAGCTCGACGAGAGACGTGCAAATCTACAGCACAAGAGGAGGAAAGCAAGCACATGTGCAGAACCATTTCCCAGTGGGTAAAAGATTCTCGTTATAACGAGCTTGCAATCAACATCAACATTTCCACCTCAGTTTGTTTCACGTTCTTTGGAGCAAGTTCTCGGTGTCTATTTTACTACTAGGTACTGAACTGAAGCTGATGGCACTTTGGTTTGCTCGTCGACTATCCTTTGGGATGGACACAGAGAGCCTCACATGGATGAAAGTATGTATAAAGCATATGTTGACGAAGTTTCATCAACTTGATGAATTCAGTTGCAGCAGCAATGTTTACTCGGTTAAATTGGTTCGAATGCATTGATGCGTCTTTGATTATACTACATAGTACGTTCTGAGCAATATGTTATTCAGGCGTCTATCGAACAAAATGACTCACATTCCGGACCTGACTGGCAACCGATGCAATCGTTCCAAGGGAAATTAATTACGCTTCAAAAACCAACATCCTTTGCAGCAATTTGAAAAATGCTCCTCGATCCTGAAAAACCGGAAACCCAGCCCTCAACCACCTTCATTTAGTTACGAAAATTATGCACAAAAAGCAGCGCGAGAAGACGGACGCCTGCTTCCCACCTCGCCTCGGTCGCTTTCGGAATAAGTTACTGTCATCCGATCATTTTTTATCTAAACCCTGTCAAATTAAAAGTCCCCTACAAAATCCCTGACATTGTACACACAATTTCGAAGCTCTTCGGAGAAAACGAGGAAAAATACAATTCGATGAACGTTTCCCTCTTCAAATTCACCACCCAAAAAGTCGTCGTCATTGAGAGCGCGGCATATACAATCTTTTGTGCTGTGTGTTTGCTTTCTGCCGGAACCCCGAAGGGATGGGATGGATAGGACGGGTCGGGACGGACGGACCCATCGGGTTGCCATCGCCGCAGCAAAGCACTAAAATATTCTCTTTTATACCCGCCTGAACCGAAACAACCGGGAGAGCTTGACACGCGGCGTGTACGCCATATATTTATTTTATAATACTCTGAAAAATTGAACTGACGTTCGAATTGCTCGCCGCCGCGTCGCTCGTCTCCATCCGCCGCAGCAGCAGCAATAGGGCGCGAGTGAGTGAGCTACGAATGCCTACGAGTATAGGGGACAGGGGGAAAACGACTGCTCGCACAAACAACAGAGTTATCGCATATATTCAGAAAACTTGCCTAACCTCGCGCACCGTCATCATCCGAGGCAGAGCATTTCGAGCTAACAACCAGCACAAGTACCTACTACTAGGGTAGGCAGGGGCGACAAAAAAGATTCTCTGGTGACTCGATTCCAACAACTAGCATGGTATGGCAGCAGCAGAGCGAGCGGTGTGGTTGGTCTGCCCCCTTGTCAAGAGTATTATATGAGCCAAACACACGGGACATGACGATGAGGACGAGAAGAGTACACACAAAACTCGGTGTGCTCGTTCTTCGCTTCGCTAATGTGCTGTGCTGTGTGCCCCGGACGGACTGTGTCGGAGAGCTCCGGTGTCGGTGCTGACTGTGAAACAGAGAGCACCGCACAGCGGGATCGGGCAGTGGTGGGTCAGAATTGTTCAAGTTTAGTGGAAGCTTTGTTGGAAAAACGTATGTATCGCACCTTTTTTTTCAATTCGTTTCCTTGGCAACGCTCAACTGTCTTAATAAAACTTTACGGAGCCGAAAGTCTTCAAAAACAATTCTATATCAATATCAATTAAAAATTATATTATTTCGAAGCAGTGTCGAATGAGGGCCGTGATGAGTTCTTCTGATCAGGGCTGGTCAATGTCATTTTCAATGAAAGATCTCACGCGATTTTTACAGAGATACTTCTGTTACTAGATTGAGCGTAAATTTACAAGATATTTGATGTAAACCTAAGTGCAATATCGCATTAATCAGCAAATGTTGCATGCAAGCTTGTATACAATTTCGCTGTTAATGCTCAATATTAAACGAGGGAAAATTTTACGCATTGGTTAAAATTCACAACTTTTATCTATGTAGTTTCGTTATGAGGATCTGTTTCTCATTGTCACATGACGGCCGTTATATTTACCAGCTCTGCTTCTGGTGTTTCCTAATTGGTGTACATTTATTCGCACTCGCACTTCTTCAATCAATTCAACCTTTGTTTCTGTATACTCTCCGTCCAGTTTACATCTTCATCCATAGAAGAACCCTGCATGCTTGGAAATCGATGATGCATCTCTTCACAGTATTCCTTGGCCTCCGAAGTCATCACATCCATCTACATCTCTTCCTCCGTTACCTTGTCGTTGTTGCCCAACGATGCACACCTCCGGTTGGGGCGTACGTACTGCTACCGATGTTTTCTTCAATCTGTTTTTGTTTTGCCTTTTCCGGTTGCTTCTGGATCTTCCGCTTGGGGCAGGAATTCATCCGATGCTCCTCCATATTGCACAACGAAGCGCGGATGGATTTTTCGCGAATGACACGCTTAACCTTTCCGTATTTCCCCAGCACAAAAATGCTGGAACGCAATCCGAGATCTCTGGTGGTAGATCATACACCTGAACGTATTGAACGTTGCCTCCGGCATGCGACATGCGTATTTCCACGGCCTTTCCATCAGCATAACAAAAGATTAATAGCTCCGGGTTATGCAGCAATGCATTCTGCATTGAATTTACTGTTTTGAGCGTAATTAAAACCACTTTCTCCTCCGAAATTCAATATGTTACTTCCATTTCTATGGAATTCACATCCAGTGTCTGAACAAAACTAACATGGGCATTATCATGGTGCGGTTCGCTTTTCCATTAGGAAAGTCAAATGCAATTATGTTCTTCACTTCCACAATTTTTGTTTTCTTACGGCGACAACAAAAGGCATCGATCGAGCAGCAAGCAGTGAACAAAGCACACCGATACAATAGCTGCTATCGACTATACGGACGCCCACGTGAAAACACTGACAGGCACAACAGGCACAGTTACAAGCGAATTGTGTTTCGCACTTGGTATATCAAAAATTAATACCTTTTAATTTAACCGGGATAAGTTTCGAGTTTATCACGGAGACAAAAAACATATGAATATAATATCTTAATTACCTTAATTGCTTATGCTTGATAGATACGCGCATTTTGTCTACAATGTGCAGACTTCTTCAGTGTTGAAGAAACCATCGCAACTTACCGAATATATATTTACCTAGGCACATTTTCACTTAGGAGCTATGATGAACAGCTCCTTAATGTCTATGAAGATGACTTATAAGACCATGCACCTGTAATATAAGTGGAGTTGAGGCCTATAAAGTTAATCAAAGAGATTATTGTAGTATTTCCCTTTTTCCGGCCATTTTTTAATCACCCGGGAATCTTTTTAATCAGATTTAACTTATGGAGAACGATCCATTAAGAATTAAATCTTGAAAACCAATAAGTTCTAATATTTCTATACCCTTAGTATAATCTACCGAATTCCCCTCCTAAGCATCATCCAACATTCCTGGGAAGTGTTTTCCAACATTCTCTGGAATTTCTTCCTTAGTCCGAATGTACATGAAATTGTTTTCAAATTTCCCACAGAATTCTCGCTGGCATCTCCTGGAAATATTTTCGGCTTCAAGTTTCTTCTGATGATTCTTTTTACCTCTCCAGTGACAATTGACATGATTTTGTCTTAAAGATGATCTTTAGCTCGAGTGAGTGACAAAAGCTGTTTTGTCAATATCGCCGTGGTCGATATTTTAGCCCAAACCAATCTCGTTCTAAGTATGGATCAAGCGACTGTAAATCCAATGCTCAGAAAATGAAATCTTAGAGTCGAACACTCGAATATAATTCTACGGAAGATTATCCAGACTCTTCCTGAATGTTTTATTCCGGCTTCTTCTAGAAGCTTCTCATGACTTGCACCGGGAAGTCTTTATGTTCTCCGACTTCCCAGGATGATTTTTCAGATTTCCCCCGAAGGTTTCAGCCACTTTCCAACATAAATTTGAGCATTCCAATGTGATCAAAAATTATGAAATGCTTTTAGGTTCCCGGGAATCGGGAAAGGCATTTTTTGGTAAATTTCCCGGGATATCCCCGATAGGAAACACTATATATTCACTTGTATATAGATCTCAATCCATTTGCACAAGGAACATTGCAGTTTTTATCGAAAATTAAAAGTATTCTACAAGTCTAAATGATGATCTACAGAACCCTCATAAAATCAAAATTGTTACCTGGACGGTCTCAAGAATTGTATAACATGTTATTAAAGTTTTTTTTTAAAGTTGAGCCATACAGGCTCTGAAGTTGGCCACTTTATAAGATAAAAAGATATTAAAAGTGCACCTATAACGCCTCCAGACTTGCCCAATTAACTCAACCCAACCCACACGGCCTGTAGAAAAAAGACCAGTGACACCGTCTTCAACCAGCGGTTGCACAGACTGAACACTTATCGCTAGAAAACGGACAACACACGACACCCAGTAGACCAGTAAGTAAATTTCAATTTTAAGGGTCATCCGAAGATATAAGAGTAAGACTCACAAGCACTCATAAGGCCTTTGATTAAGAAAGCGAGATTCTCGTACCCGACGTTTCGATCCTAGATTAGAATCTTACATTGCTCCGGGTAAAAATAGAATTCCCGGTTTTCCAGCTTTGTATGGTAGATTTGCCTGGGACCTATTATCAAAATAAAATAGGCTCAACCCACGATAATATCCTTCAGTACGTCGCGAGTAACTAGACTAGCTGTGAGATAATTATATTAAACTACAAAATATACAGCATGGCTCCACAAAGCTCCCGCAATTGAGCCTTGCAAATAAATTTAATGCAAAAAAAAGTGATCCAAAAGAGGTCCTCCGTACAGAAAGTGGAATATTGTACTCAGAAGGTCATAAGCTTGCGCTGTTGTGCGACATTGATGGATCGCCCAGTACAGTGGTTTGATCGCTGAAACATTTAAGCTCGATCCTATCTGGAGCCGGAAAGAGGTTAAACATCAGGTAAAATCGTGCAGGTAGGTGCGTTTTTTTCCGGGAGTAATTTCTGGTCAAAAATGGTGGTAGAATGTTGGCAGACATGTTCGATGAAACCCGCCGTTTCATTCAAAACAAGCTTCGATAAATTGATCCTCCAAAGTCCGTTTCAGCCGAGGGGGGCGACACATCTAAATCTCAAGTTTAGATGCTCAACAAATCTCACACTAGCGAATCAATCTTCGAAAAATCTGCTTTCATTTGTCGCATCTACTTGCATCGCGCATCATCTTTTTGCAAGAAATCTTCAGAATCGTCATCAAGCTTCTTTCTATCTACTCAGCGTGCGCGCAGCTAGCCACAGCAAAACACAATCTTTTCTGCATCGTAGATAGAGTCGCCCCCCTCGGTTTCAGCACAAGTTGCAACTTCTCAGATATTCAATTTCCTCGATTCGGTGTTCAACTCGAAGATAGGAGCAGCTTAAAAAACCCAGTTTTAAGCCCTCCCCTTATCTACCATAGGCCATTCCGAAAGTGAGAAACTGTTCTACCTCAAAGCGACCAAGATGGTGCCACTCACCGCAGATTATTATCCGTCCCTTTATTCGGCGTTCGAAATTGAGCTATGTTCTTTTCGACAGGCATGTTGCTCATTTATTCCATTTGAAACCCATTAATTGGTGGTTTGGATCTACATTGTGATGCTAAGCCAATCTCGAATTGAAGCTTGAACCATTATCAGAACAATTTTTGATCCACGTGACCTGTACTCGTCTAAATGCTCGCATTCTTGCTTTTGAGCTTCCATTGACCGACAATGAGCTGCTGTCTGGGGAAGACCATGCTCGATTTTGTCTAGTCTTAGTGCCGGTGTATGAAGAGCATTGAACAGAATGGGAAAGAACAGTCAACTTTCTTTGATTCATAGATCGATCTAGATCACACGTCGTCTTCGTCAGACCCAGGTTGGTACTGTCTCTTCATCGAAACTCAATTAACTACCGAATGTTTCGCGATGGTGCATTTGCATGGTAAATGTAGAGTTGTGACAAACTAGGCTGTAAAGATCAGATCAGCAATTGCTGGAAAACGGAGATCATCCCCGTAAAACAACAGAAGAAGAGCGAGTAATCAAACGAAGCTTTATGTGGTGTTTACATATACGTTGGGTCACTAGCGCTAGTGTACTAGAGTTGTACTAAAAAGTAACCAACATAATTACTTTTTAGTACAGTTCTAGTACACTAGCGCTAGTGAACCAGCGTACATGTAAACACCACATTAAACACACTTTTTGGATTCTTCTAGACGTACAGTACAAAGTTCAACTTCCGGTATAGAGGAGAGCATTCGGCAATTATGCGACAGTGAGGCGAAGCAATTGCTCACATTTGCACAGGTTGATCAGGAAGTATATACCAAATTCGAAGACTAACAGAAGCCAAGAATGATGATCAAGACCAATCAAGCAACAATGATGATGGTTTTAACCCGGCAAACTCAACAACTACACGAGTCACTCACATTTGATGCGTTAGCTGTAGCAGCAACAGGGACGTGGCCTAAAGGCCCAAGCGCAATGACAGCGGAAGCGGAACGGCAGCGGCAGCGGAAAAGCCCGATCTAAGTAAGCCTACTTGTCGGATTGAAAACTAGTTAAAACCAAATCGACATCGGTTAGGCTTCTTGATGTCATTTGTGACAACTGTCAAACTTTCCGTTTCCGTTCCGCTTCCGTCCACATTGCGTTTGGGCCTTAAAGGAAGCTATATGACACTGTGCTGAGATTTACTGCACCTCAAGTGCTTCGTGACTTCGATTTGTTTTTGTAGCACTTTCAAAGTTTTTAATTTTTAGAGCTTTTTGTTTGAGTCAGAAAAGTAGAGAAAATAACAAACCCACAAGATTTACTAAACCGAATCAGGAATCAAACCAGCCGTTTCCGCTAAAGTAACAACCCAACATGTGCTATAAAAGTTTATATAAACTTTGTTCGTGTTGTATTTTAATTTTAATTTTATTTTATTTAACCATCATCCTTGACATTTTAGCCATACAGACTGTTTAAAGTGACTTAATCCTATTCTTAAAAACTGGTCTACTTATATTAAAATCAAAAACATCACCCACATCATTAAACAGTCTGCAACATCTATCGAGAGGATTGTTATAACCGTAAGCAGTATGATGTCCGGGAGTCCACAGAAAGTAATAGTTGCGGAGACGGCGAGCTGGAGTGTGGAAATTGATGTTCCCGAGCAAACAACTGCAGTCAATATGATTACTAATCATGTCAAATATGAACATCCTCTAGAGAAAGACTCGGCTATTTGTTAGTGTTTGCAGTCTAATAAGCGCACATCTATGCTCGTACGGAGGTAATCTATCTGGATTTGTCCATGGCAGACGTCGTAATGCAAACTTTATAAACTGTTTCTGGATTCTCTCGATGCGCAGTACATGAACAGCATGATATGGAGCCCAAATTTGTACTCCATATTCAAGAACACTGTGGACCATAGAGTAGTACAGCGCTTTCAGGGCGTACACGTCGTCGAATTGTGCAATATTGCGGCGCAAAAATCCTAGCATGGAGTTGGCCTTTGCAACTGTCATGGATATGTGCTCGTTAAACCGTAGTTTGCTGTCCAAGATGAGCCCAAGATCCTTAATGGCATTAACCCTTTCCAGCGGCGATTGATTCATAGAGTAATCAAAAATGATCGGAGAGCATTTGGCAGCATTGGCTTGCATTCCATTCATCTGACAAACTGCTCTACTGCTCTACTGCAGAGCAGTTTCTCAACCAGGACAATTCAAATGACGAAGTTACAAGACGGATAATACAAAAGATAAATGTGCCACCAAGATATCAGCTAAATTACCAGCGAAAGTGATCAATATCCCATCATTCGAGCAAATGAACGTCCGAAATTACAGACTGAACCATTTCTCCACAAACACAAAGAATCAAAATACCCCCATTCTAGGCATGGCGATTTTCTCCCACTGTGCGGTGTTGTGTGTGCCGAGTCGGGTCCCGGACTCGAGTCTCCGCATCGAGCACCGAGGCACCGATGAAGCACCACCATCGAAGCAAAGCGCACACGCTCTCGTCGTTCGTACCGCTGACTGTGATGTTCATTGCTAATGCCCTCCTCACACCATACACGTTCTCTGCTCGCTTCGCCTAACCACCCCACCACACTTTTTATATTTCACATCCCAACCTCTCCCATGGGTTTCTCCTCGATGGCAAACAACCAACAACGGAAAGGAACGAATGATGGTAAAAAGCATCAAAGCATGCACAAAGAAATGTGTTTATGAGCCACTTCTCTCGAACGACCGACCGACCGACCGGCTGAACCCTGCTTATAGCAATGTAGGTTCAACTGAGCGAGTGGAAACACGACGTAACTCGACTCAAACATACAACACGCCGTCTTCTTGGTCGGAGTGCTTCTTGCTTTCGGGGCGGATTGGACATTGGGTGTGCTGTGACTGCGACTGCCTATGGGCCCGGTGCTCTGTGTGTGCTCCGAGCGAGCACCGGAGCTCCGACACACTGCTCATCAGGACACAGGCAACACTGCGGTGACTTGGACGGCCCGGGGGTTCTCCAATGGCGTTTCGCTATGAATGTGTAACGTGATGCGTATTTTCACTGCTATATGGGGATTTGAAGGGAAAACCCATAGTCTTTCAAATTTAAAATAATCAAAAAGACTTAAAACCAGTATGGTACGAACACCACCTGGGTGTCAGTTTCTCATCTGATCAAGACAAACTTGCTCAGCATAAGCTATTCCCTCCAAGCCCAGGAATCCATAATGTGTCATAACTTATTGCTAATCCAAGTTTTCTAACTTCCAAAAATTTAGATGGGATAACCAAAGTAGACCATCGGTGGATCCCCTGCCGGGGCCTTCGCTCATCTCTGGGCATCCGTGCACCGAATCGACACCGGAGTTCTAGTGTGCTCTGCTTACTCCTCCTCTTCATCATCATATTTTTTGCTACCCTGGCATACACACTCTATCTACCTATCTATCTATATCTCCTGCAGCCCGTCGGCGTCGCTCCCCTATTAGTCCCAGCAGCTAGGTTGCGAACACCAGCCCAGCACCGTATTGCCTGCTATGAGTCGGATCTTTTCAGACCTAATGAAAGATTGAAATGACGACGACGACGACGACGTTCACCAGGTCAGGGTGGTAGTCAACTGAAAGGATGATGATAAGTTTCGGGCGGTCCCCATCTGATCCGGTGTGCGGAGGAAGAAGAACAAGAAGGCACAATTATTGACAGTGAATGATGGAGGGCGATGGATTGAAGGGATTGTGGGGAGTTGCGTTGCGTTGATGACGGGATCTTCAATCTCTATCACTTCAAATAGAGAAAGAAGGCAGTCCTGGGTCCTCCGACTGCGATTGAGTGCACAGCACAAATACATTGAGCACATGTGAGAGCACCACCAGGAGCGGTAGCAGCGCGGTGGCGGAGCCGTTCGCTTGCGCGCTTGAATGAGTTTTAATTAAGAAAGCGTTCAAATTAATCTAAATGGTTTCCCATTTTGTACCGATGTGAAAACATCTTAATTGCATTATTAAACTATTCGTTGTTGCTCGTTTTTGTTTTCTTCTTTGTGCAGTGTCATACACACCGCAATGACGGGTGTGATAACAAGCGAGAGAAAGAAGTGAATAGCCGAAAAATGAAGCCTCTGATTATGATGATTATTTCATTGTTTATTTTATGTTTTTTTTTTAACAAAGAGGTCACCACGGGTTTCCGCTTGTTATGATTGGTTTTGCTTGGATACTTCTATTTGGTTGAAAGGGAATATGCAACTGTGGAGTATGATTTTATTTTACGATTGCACAAGAAGCACTTGTGTTGAAGTCTGTCGTTGTAATTTTTTTTATCATTTATAGAAACATTCAGGCAAATTACTCTTATGCTGGGCCTCAGACAGCCTAGTCAGTAAAAGCACGATATTACAAAGCTGGAGGCGGCAGGTTCGATTCCCGGTCCAATCTAGAACAGAATTTGGGTTGGAAATTTTTTCGACTACACTATAGGCATAGAGTATCATTGTGCTTGCCACACAAAATATAAACTGCACAATGGGAGTTTTTTT
Organism: Ochlerotatus camptorhynchus; assembly: GCF_037179485.1. NCBI lineage: Eukaryota > Metazoa > Arthropoda > Insecta > Diptera > Culicidae > Ochlerotatus > Ochlerotatus camptorhynchus. Next base: position 1,586,074 of record NW_027040498.1, on the reverse strand, counting down.
TTAAAGGCTTTTAATTAATTATCTTAAAATGCCGCTGGATATAATGGATATTAGGTTTTTTTTATGAGAAATTAAAGGCCGAGCCGGTTTCTCACGACACGAATCATTTTCAGGTGGCTTAGGGCGAAAATAAGTACTTTTACCCTATGTTTTTGTGCTTAAAATTGTGTTATGGCTGTCAACTCTCAAAATAGCCTTTAAAACGTCAAAATTACATTTAGCCAATATTGGTTAAAAAAAAAAGCGCCAAAAGTCGTTTTAAGGGGAAGTTTACCGGCCCAAAAAAACAAAAAAAAAAGTTTTCGGTACGTTTTTATTTTTCTAAAAATATTGGGAAAAATCATCAAAGATCCAAGAAAATTAGTTTCTTCCTTAGATTTTTGTCAAAAAATACATTCATAAATATTTTTTCTATTCGATCATGAAACAAAAATGAACCCTCAGCAAAACCGAAAAGTCGATGTTTTGTGGTTTTTTCAGTCCAACTCTACGCCATAATGACCTATTAAAAATGCTAAATTCTGTGAAATTTTCAAGTAGGGCGCACATAAAAAATAATAAAAAATTATAGAACAACAACTTTTGGTAGAATTTTTGAACTTTTGTTTGTACATTTTTTAGAAAAAATTTGCACAGAAGACTATGTTTGTACTTTCAAAATCATTTTTGCTGTGCAGAATTTCACAAACACAAAAATTTATTAACAAAAGTTCAAACCTTTTACCACAAGTTCTTTTATGATTTATGTTTAAGTGCTCAACTTGAAAATTTCACAGAAATTAGAAATTCTCATAAGCTTTTAATAAAAAAAAAAATGTTCATAAACTATTGAAGAGGATATTTTATTATTATTATTTATTGTAAGTTTTTTATTCTTTACTGTATTTTTATATAATAAATAATTTGATTTTTTTTTGTTGTGTATATTTTTTCTGAAAAAGGAATATTTTTTCCCACATCTTTGTTTCAGGCGTCATTTATATTGTAAATGACGTTTTCTTGTTAAAATTTGTTGAAAAATATAGAATTTAACATTTCGAATGTTTTGCAAGATTAAAAATGGTCGAATTTTAGCTCATGACGGTCGATGATTGACAATAACAAACAATTATGCAAAGTTTCACGTAAATCGGAGAAGGTCAAGTCTGAAACTCAATTTATGTTTTGTTATTTCGCCTAAAAATTAGCAGCTTCAGGGAAAATAGTAAAAAAAAACAAAGAATTTTTGATTAGACCTTCTCTTATTTGTATGAAATGATTCTCATTTTCTATATAATTCGGCCATTTTGGATCTTGTTAAATTAAAAAAAGAAGTGTCCTTGAAATTATTCAAAAAAATGTAGCACAGAAACAGCATTTCTGATCGAATCTGAAAAATATTTTTTTATTTATTTTAAGTAAACTATTTTAAAAATATAAAAAACCCACATATCACAAAATGTCCTTGCTCGCTTATTGAAATTATTTATTTTTTCAAAAATATCTTATGAAAAATGCAAACTTGAAATGTTTAAAACGCTGGACACTTGAAAACTGACCAAAATCGTAGAACTGTTGGTCAAATTTGATAGTACGATTTTTTTAACCATTTTTTTTTACTTTTTAATAAAACGTTTTTTCATGTTATTTATTCTCAGAAAACGATGTTTAATAATTTATTATATATTGTGTTAAGAGTATAAATTACATGAAAACACGATTTAACAAAAAGTTCAAAAAATTTACCAAACGTTCTTATTTTACGATTATTGTCAGTTTTTAACAATCAATAATCAAAATTAATGTTTACTTAAAAACAGTTTTTGTACCTTTTTCCCAGAAAAAAAACCTTATTTTTCTTTACAAAGGTCTCAGCCGTCATTTCAATCAGAAGTGTCGTTTCTGTGCTACATTTTTTATTGAAAACTTCAGACGCCATTTTGAAAGTTTAACAATATCCAAAATGGTCGAATTTGAACAAAAATGTGAATCATTGCCCATAGCAAAAAAATATGCAATGTGTCTCATGCAAATCGGAAAAGGTTGAGTTTGTTCGATTGATGGAAGTGCTCAAATCAGTGCTAACATTTGAAAACGGCACAAAAGCCATTTGTAAACAAATGGTTTGTGGGCCCTTTACTCGCTACCCGAAGAACGCCCACGCAAACCAACAGCATCGTCAGGAAGGGGAAAATTTCCCCTACCCGATGTTGCTGTTGTGTCGCGTGGGTGTACTTCAAGTAGTGAGTAAAGGGCCCACAAACCATTTGTTTACAAATGGCTTTTGTGCCGTTTTCAAATGTTAGCACTGAAATGCTCAAATGAACCGGAAAACGCAAAAAATGACTTTTATAACGCTAGAGGTATTTTTCAACACACCAAAATAGCACATACATCATAAAATTTTACATTGAAATTCCTTAATGAGGCCGGAACAAATCACAAGTTTTTCTTTTGTCACTCGATGCTCGGATAAAAATAAACCAAAAAAAAAATAAAACATTTAAAATTCGTTTTACATTATATCTAAACCGTATATTTAAAAGGCTAACATTTTTTCTTAGCCTACGCTTTAGCCTTATACTTCTTTGATGCCGTGATTTTTGACACTAATGCCACAAATGTTGACTTTATTATGTGTAACACTCGAGTTATCAACAAGACATTTCGCGCATAAGTTTTTGTATCCTTTCAAGGAAGAACATTGGTAATAATGTAGATGAATAGGATCAAAGCAATTGATTTTTGGGTATTGATAAATTCCGGATAAACCATCAACCGGAATACCACAAACGTAACAGTTCTTATGAAAAAAAAAACGTTCTGTTTTCGATACTTCTTCCTTATCCAAATATAACTCAGTTTTCTCAACAATTGTTCGTGCTTCAAAAAATCTAACCAGACGTATGGATTCAGGAAGGTCTATTCCACAAAATCCAAGCGTAATATTCAAAGAAAGGAGCCAAAATCCATCTTGGCTGAACATAAAAACCAAATTTTAACAAAAATACGTAGTTTTGTCAATTTAAACCTAATCATCACATATGAATTCAGCATGGTCAGTTCTATAAAATCTAAGCATAACTTTCAAACGACTGTATCAAAATCCAACTTAGCAGAAAAGGAAAACAAAAAAAAACCTTTTCGAATTACAAACCCGGTTCAACCTTCACGTATGGATTCAGCAAGGTCCATTTTAAAAAATACAAGCCTATTTTTAAAAGATATGAGCCAAAATGCAATTTGGCAGAACCGAAAAACCAAATTTCTATGAAAATACGGATGGATTCAGCAATTCGGGAAAATCCATTCCCATTTTTCAAAGGAAGGAGCCGAAATTCAACTTGGCTGAACAAGAAACCCAAATTTCTATAAAAATACGTACTTTTGAGAATTCAAACCCAGTTATCTAAAAAATTGTGCATGCTTCAAAAAATTTACCATCACGTATGGATTCAGCAAAGTCCATTCTATAAAATTCAAGTCTATTTTCAAATATGGGAGCCGAAATTCAACTTGGCAGAACAGAAAATCAAAGTTTTTATGATAATACGTACTTTTGTGAATTTAAACTCGGTATTCTCAAAAATTTAAGAAATTCAACCCTCACGTATGGATTCAGCAACTTCTATTAAAATACAAGCATATTTTTCAAAGATAGAAGCCAAAATTCAGTTCGGAAAACAGAAAAATTAATTTACTATAAAAATACCTTCTTTTGTGAATATTAACCAGGTTCGTCCTTTCGGTATTCAGCAAGTTCCATTCTATAAAATTCAAGCACAAATTTCAAAAGATTGAACTGAAATCCAACCTAGCTTTAAAAAAATCTACCATCACGTATGAACTCACAAAGATCTATTCCATAACATCCAAGGTTGTTTTTCAAAGGACGGAGCCAAAATCCAACTTGGCTGATCAAGAAACCCAAATTTCTATAAAAATGTGTACTTTTGTGGATGTAAACCCATTCTTTAAAATCTCAGCCTAATTTTCAAAGGATGTGAATCTCACAAAAACGAGGAAGGGATCTAAGGGAGCGGAATCTATGTTAAAAGCTAGTTAAATCATCAAAATATCAAAACATCAAAATATAAGCGGCTGTTCCAAGGAATCGGAACGTATTTACTTCACCTCGCTACAAAAGTTCTTCATGAAGTGTTGTTAACAACCTCTTCAGCATGTTTCTATTCAATCGTTTTTAACTCCTCCGAAAGTTTGTATCGACATCCTCGGAAGTTTAGTCCTTTTGGCATCGTATGGAAATGTCCTGGCCTCCCTCGGAAACTCCATTGGTAAATTATTCCGACCTCTTCCGAAAAATTCTTGTGATTTCCCTTAGAAGATCTTCAGATTCCTCTGGAAGTTTCTTCAAACTTTTTCCTTTTTCCTTTCACCTAAAAATTCGTCTAAATTTTTTTCCCAGGAAACCGGAACAGATTCCCGGGATGCCCCAGGTAGGAATCACTGGTAAAGCCCTATTCACAGTAGCTCTTGGCGATTTAGCGTTTTTAAATCTCCTTAGCAGCTTCCGCAAAGCTTCGGAAGATGTGCAGGTCAAATTTATTAAAAACAGTTCTTCTTCTAGAAACTAAAGGCGCTTTACGATTACTTTTGCGTGGTGCGTTACTGGCATTAAGATCCACCACCTCGGACTACTTCAAACTAGGGGAACAGGATTGTTTCTGTAATCAAAGGAACACATTTTTATGCCTCGTTGATAGTGACAAGACTCGGCTATATCCACCGAGGATGATTCCTAATCTTTTATCCGCTGTTCTCTAGTTTGAAGTGGTTAAGACTAGGATTCTGATGCATGGTCATTATCGGTGTTCTTGCTTGATTTTGTGATTTTGACCGATAAAGGAGAGCGCTCCTAAAGGTATAAAGAGCGGGAACTTGCAATTAGAGTCAGTTCCTTGCGATAAAGGCAAGGATGACAACTGTATCAAAACCGAATATAATTCATTTATTTTTCAATAGTGATGGAGTAATACGACATACACTAAACTAAGGACACGGGGTATATCCAGGGTGTCCATTCAAATCCAATTTTTCAATTCCCGGTTTTTCCCCGGTTATTTAAAATAAACCAAACCCCAACATCACCTCCACCTTAAACAAAAAAGGTGTTAAAAAATAACCGTTTAGAGATAATCATATGCATTTTTGAGCAGAATTGCTTTACAATACGTCTACTTTGTAGAAAAAAAATATGAGATGAGATTTGCATTAACTAGTTGATGATCTAGATCCCAAAAATCTCATAGAATCATGAATTCGTAAAAAATCAAAGAGTTTCACTGCAAAAAATTAGCCTAAATCTTGTTTTGGTATGTCGGAAAAGCATATACCATTACAAGAGACCTGAGAATGAGAAACCCAGTATTACAAGTTATTCAAATCTTCCTGGAGTTTAGATCTTGAAGTTCTATAAGCCAAATAAGATTGTTTGTGGAATACACAGAGGTGTGACCAAAATATTTATCATTGTAGAAATAATCATGGCAATATTTTATAGTTTTATCGAAATCTTGTTCCTTGTCCATTGCGAATTTTTGAGCATTTTTTAATTTATAATTAATAATTGTGTTTAAAAATAACATTGTTGGATTATCCAAACCATCCCGAATATCTGATCTTGAAGTTCTGCAGACTCAACAAGGTATACGAAGATTCGACTTACTGATAGAATGGTTAAACCTGGGTTTTTCAAAATGCCTGGACACACCAAAAGAAAATCTAAAAAATAAACTAGGTAAGCTATCGTGGTAGGAATAACAGTAACATCACTATTTTCTCCTTGCGGGAACAGATTGCTAGTGAGAGCAATATTTACAATACTTTTGAGGATTTTTGGATACTCTACCACAGTGAAAGAAATAATATGAAAGTTGAAAACAGATGTGTTAAGAAGAGAACATAATGGTGTATGTGATATAAAATTGATTGATTTCAAGTAACATTGCAAATTTTATAAAGGTTTTAATGATTCTTCAAGACCAAATTATGGCCTACAAGACTAAAATAAACCTAAAATTGTAACTTGGGATGAGTATTTATGATCTTCCCGGTGCGATTTGCGTTTTCCCGCATTTTTCCCGGTTTTTTTCCCGGCAAATCCGGATTCCCGGTTTTCCTGGTTGGATGGACACCCTGTATACCACAATAGTTAAAATAACTGGTCGTAGTGGCTTTGTGCCCAGAATAGAGGAAAAAAGGCGTTTGGTTTGCTAGCGGATGTAGAGAAGGTATTAAAAAACAAGTGCTCTGGAAATCGCCGAGCATCTCCGTAGAAAAAATTCGGAAAATATCAGGAGTGGAGAAGAGAGGAACTGAAAGTCTTCGAATAATCCATTCTGCATGTCACATTTTGTGTCTGTTAAATAGAAACAACATGCGTTATGGTTTCATTGTGGATCATAAACCCAGATTTGGAGCATCTTCCATATAATTCAACTTTGCCAATGGAACACTGAGAAAGGAAATCAAAAGAAGTGACAACATGCATGAATTTTAGTGAAAAGTCCAAAATAGGAACATGTTCGAAAATTCTACGATTACACCTTCTCTGTCTATAAATAAAGATATGGCTAATAGGGTTTTTGATCTAATTTCCATCCTTCTAGGCACAACCCGTGCTTTACCTCTCTTTTTTGAACGTATATTTCTGCCAAAGATGACCAAAGATGATAAAGAGTCACAAATTGTTGAGATATTATTTAAAATCTTATACTGCTTCTTGATTAGTCCAACGAGTTTCAAATTCGTCCAAGCACATTGAAACGCCATCAGATTTTCATCGTCCTACGGATAAACGTAGAAAAAGGGGTTTCGCTAGGAGCGTTTCTTTTGTTTTGAGATCAATGAGCGTAAATATCCATACAATGCGATCTAATAGGACTTATGTTGTAGCTAATGAACTAACGCATCGGAACAAACCTATTATCGATTTGTGTACGGTGAAATCATTGATATTATTGATCTTTACTGATCGATAGAACGGATAAGGGCGATTATGACGAAGTAGCGCTCTACCCTGTGCCAAAAACAAAACGCTGCGTAAAAGGGGTTTTAATCATTTAAGCGATGAATCAATATCATATACAAAGTTATAATAAATGATAAAAGTGCTGTTGGAAGCCAACGGAATGGGATAGAAATTTCGAAAAATTTGCTCTCCAAAAGTGGATATTAGACAACTTATCAGTTAAATGGCATATTAGCCAGCGGCGGTGTAGTGGTAAGCGTGATTACCTCTCACGCCAGCAGGCCTGGGTTCAATCCCAGTCGGCACCGCCGGGATGTTCTGAGGCATAACATCTCGGATCACGCCTTCCTTCGGAAGGGAAGTAAAGCCGTTGGTCCCCGGTTCATGAGTTGATGAGTCGATAGGTAGCGTCCAGGTGTGGGAACTGCCTCCCTGGCGTCGGTAGCATTGGTGCTCAGCACGGAAAACAAATCAAAGGAAAAAAAATGGCATATTAGCCGCAGCCCTCTAAATTCAGTTTTTCAACACGGTCATGGATAGAGATCATATCTACTACGTGCTGCTGTTTTTGGCGATTTGACCGGGGTGGCATAATAGCCATTTCTTCGTTTATGGGCAGTTATGACGAGCTAGATGACTGGTGAACTTCGTCCCCGCACTAAATGTACCATGTAAAAAAACGCTGATAAGACCAGCAGCGTTCAAGGACCCGAGACATGGACTATGCTTGAGAAGGACTTGCAAGTACTAGAAGTTTCAGAACGTCGTGTGCTCAAGACGATCTTTGCCAGAGTATAAGAAAATGGCGTACGGAGGAAAAGAATGAAGCAGGAGCTGGCACAACTCTATGGCAAACCCAGTATCCAGATAGGTGTTAAAGCTGGAAGGACAACAATCCCGCAAAAATTGTGTTTCCTGGGGTGACTAGACCCAGTGGAGCAAAATCTAGGAAGAATGACATGCTTGAGAAATTGAAGTCAAATATCAACGAAGGCTTTAGGACCAGGAAAAGTCAAGCTGAAAATTCCCGAGGGACGCTATTATTGCAACCAAAGACTAACCGTCAGAGCACTGATTCACCAACAAATTCACAGTCGAAACGCAAAACACACAACCACTTACGATTGGAAACCCTTCGAAAAAAGGGAATGACAAGAATACAAATTGCTCACATTGCTAGTCCATGACCTAGAGCAACGTTGTTCCCCATGAACAAACCACGACCGCACAGCTTTTCATCTCCCATTCTTTGACACGAGGTGCGATTGTATTGATGTACATAGATCACAATCAATCGGCTAATGCCAATCGACGAGCGAGAATGAGAAAAATACTAAAACAGCACTCGCACTCGCATTTGCATAACGATTAACAATCCACGTACACCCGACCGGCTGACTTCAGTGAGTCAGACGCGAATAAAGCTTTCCACCAACAGGCAGGCAGCAAGGTGTCGGAATACAAATCGCTCATATTTCCATACGCTTGCAATATCCGACCGATTCCCATGATTCAAATAGAAGAGCGATTTTGCTACTCTCGTTCGAAGCGTACCTTCTAGGCGGGAATCGATTGGATCGAGCTGAGTTGTATAGTACAGTAGGAAAAAAACAGATCTCAAGCTAAGCAGTCTTGATTAATGGGGGAAACATTCATTTATCCGCCGCGGATGAACACAGCAAAGTGGAGAAAAACAAGCACGGAATAATATCTGGATTGAATCAAGTTGCAACAGCACAGCGGCAGCAGCGCTGGGACCTCAGGCAGTCGTGCTCGTAAGTCGAAGGGTTAAAATAAAGAAGCTTCTTTGTAGCGAGTAACCCGAATGGAAGAAGGCCCTCGGCGATGTTTGTAGCAGCTGAGCAGGAAACCGGGAAGCAGTTGGGTAGCAGCACACAATGTAGCAAATTATTGGATTATATTCCCTATGCTAGGTACATCAAGTTCAATGTTTGCATGATGATTCAAGTTTTCTTCAGGGAAAATCGGGCAAAATGGACCACTTCCTGAAGTCAACTCTAAACGGGATTAACCCATTCAGTTCTCCACATTCAGAAATCTTACCCTGCGCCGATAGCCTAGTCGGTTAAGTCACGGTATTACCAAGCCGGAGGCGGGCGGCGATTCAGGTTGGAAATGTGCTCAACATCCGTGGGCAGAGTGTCATTGTGCTTGCCACACAGTATACAAACGCATTGATTGGTTAGCATAGAAAGCTCTCAATTAATAACTGTGAAAGTGCTTCAAAGAACACTAGCACTGACAGTAAACAAAGAGCTCGTGTAAGACCGTCAAAGCCGGGAAGACGAAGAATATGACCCTGCACCGTATAAGTATAATCAAATGGGATAGATAAATAGGGTGGTTCAAAAAATCGGTTTGCTCCACCAATCTAAATTGATTTCAAATTAGGTCCTCATCAGTCTTGTAAGCGGTCACGGTAGTCGACACATTTTCTGTGATAATTGACTGCCTTTGATTCCGACACTTGCAAAACAAGCTATCATAGTACAGTACCAAACTACAATGTCATTTGAAAGGCTCTGTCATACGACACTGTCGCCGAAGACCGTCACGTATGTATGTATTTTAGTTTTTCTCATATTAAGAGCTGCTGATGTTGTACTTGTGTGAATTCTGAAAATATCAAGTAATGATGTCCTAGTAATAATATTTCTGATCAGAAATGGTTTGATTTACACCAAATTGAGGAATTACAACGAAATCACACATGTCATATGATAGCTATTTTGATAATTTTCTTTTAGCTCGAATGTTATTCTACCGCTCGTGTTGCGTGAGAGAGACGACGGTAGAGCCTGAGTGTTCGAATACAAACAGACTGTCGCGCACGACAACGAAGCGAGTGTAGTAAAAAACGTCAACTGTTTCAACCCCTGGTCCTCATCATTCTTCATTGGGTTGCGAACTTATACTGCACTGGCTCTTTGAAGGTTATATGGGAATCACTATGGGAAAAGTGAACTTTTTGTTCTCCTCATCCTAGCCTTTCGTCATGCTGATTTACGGGTAAGCTTGCACAGTACTGCCACACATTTTAGGACCTTCTCCGCCCCTCAAAAGTAGACGTCTTTGACGAATTTCACGCTAACTCGACAAAGGAATTGGCAGCACCCTCTCAGATTTCAATGAAACTTTGTGGGTGTGTAGATTTCGTCTACTTAAGCAACTTTGCATACTTATTTTGTTTTTTAACGCTAGACCAACATTTAAAAAGGGCGGAACTTTTTTTTTTAAATACTTTCTTCAAAAATATATAACTTAATAATGTAAAGTCCTACAAAAATGTAGCCAAAAAATGATTTGTAGATAAATAAATGAGCTTGCATAATAAAATACCAAACATTAAAAATGTTATTGCTACACTGAAGAAAAAACATCTGTTAAATAATTTTACCAAGAAAGACAAGGTACTCTCTGGGAGTTTTTTGATGAGGATGTTGAAAATTTCCATGATCACCTGGAGCTTTCATATTACAAAACTTTTTAGTTATAGATCTTACTTCGTCCAATATTCAGATAATCCCGAGCAACCTGATTCTCCATAGGACTATTAAGACCCAAACTGAAATTATGGGAACTCTCGAATTGCTTAGCAAGTTTCGGAGCTTTTCCAAATTTGTGATCAAAATTTTACCACCTTCTTTAAGCGCTGGAATATGCCTTTGAGGTTTTTTCAAAATTTTTGTGAGTTTCCAAAAGGGTTTGGAACTCGGGTCTAACATTAATTTTCAAAACTTTTGTTCCTCAGGGCAACGCTTTTTAATTTGTTTTTGTAAATCCCGCCAGATAACTTTTATTCAAAAACTTTGGTTTCAAATGAAGAAAGAATTTTATGTTTGATTCGTCTATGAACAATGATGGCAACGCCACCACAGGGTCCATCAAGACGATCATTTCTATAAATGAAATAATTTGCTTCCTTCTTAACCTTATGGTCAGGTTTAAGGAACGTTTCAGTTATAACGGCAATATGCACGTTATGAACTCTCAAAAAGTTAAATAGCTCGTCTTCATTATTTTTAAGAGATCGAGCATTCCAATTTAAAATATTTAATGCTTTAAAATCCGTTACTGAATTTTAAAGTCATGACAATATTGTTTGCAATTTTATTCCATTTTGAATAGCATCAAACATGGAGTTAGATTTAAGCATATCAGAAATCATATCAATTAATGATTTCTGTAAAAATTCCATTTTAGGGGCAGTAATGCTTCCTAAGTCAAAATTGTCAAAATTTCCGTTACAATTACGTTGGTTAGTATTTTGATTTCTACCAAGGTTTCAGCCAATACACGGCATTCACCCCGACGTCCAATTTGTAGTGAAAACTTAACTTTCACGAAGTTCAAAAGTTCCATGCGAAATCGGAAGTGGTTATCACAATAGGAGGAATCTTTTCCTTCTTGGCATTAAGTCGGGAAAGTTTACTAGAATTTTTCTTGGATGATGGATTGTTCTCATCATCGGTGAGCAAATCAAATTGATTACTCAAATTAATTTCATCAGAAGGGGGATCAAGAGTTTGCCGCTTTCTTTTGCGTTTAGGCGCCATGGCGGCAGTAAATTTTTATCCAAATCGACTTCCAAGCAGATTACTATAAGAATCTGAAGGATCGAAGAGCAATTTTCCAAATCGATATCCAAGAAGGATTACCTCGGGTAGGGTCCAAACAAGGATCGAAGAGGAATAAGAGTTGAACAAGGTAGAAATTTTACAGGTTGAGCACTGAAAAGTGCTGTTTAAATTTGTTGTAGCTTTAGGTAGTAGTAACACTTCTTTCAGCAAAAAGCAAATAGATCCGCACGACAAGAGAGCACGATGCGGACTGACGTGGAGTTGTAATAGTAAGGCTTGTTCTTTTTGCCATTCGTTTTAAAGTTCCACCAATAGCACCACAGGGACCTTTGCCATGAGATGTTGCAAAGAAATGCCAATCTGCTTCCAATTTGTGCATTGATTTGAAGTTACATAGACTGACAAAAAAAATGCTGTTCTTATAATGAGCAGCTGCTCCATCTGACATAAATGTAATTTTGGAGAAATCTATTGATAGTTTCAAGAATTCTATCAGTTTTGAAATGAACAATTGAACTGCTATTGTATCATGGGCCAATACCTCTGATATTATTATAAAACTAACGTTTTCTATTTTTCTGTCCTTCATATAATAAACCACAAAAGGGTGAATAGTTGCCTGAGCGTTATTCCAATGGTAACCCTGAGCAGCGTTCTGAATAATATATGAATAGTTCTCAGAGAAATTGCAAATTACAATTAATTCATCTTCTTTTAGAGAATCTTTTTTGTTCCTTAGAAATAAAGACTGTTCTTTACAAATAAAGTCATGAGTGATTAACTTATCAATGTTATCTACGGAGTACGTGGCAAACTAATCTGCAGGTTTCATAATGTTCTCCAAGTCGTCTGTCGTCCTAATAGAAAAATTACAAAGCAGTTTATCCATTATTTCCTCCTCGGATACGATTTCTAAACTATTTAGCATTAATTTTACATTTTCGTGGATTGTGCACACACATACATTATGAGTACCTTTACTATCAAGTAGCTTACAATGTTTAGGTCTCCACGTTGTAAATAAGGTGAAGCCAATTTTAATACTCGCATACGTTTCTTCAAATATTTGATATGCCTCTTTGAGAGACATCATAAGAAGTCGCTTCTGAACCCGTTATGTAAGGCCATTTCGGAGTTCAGACACGTAATCGTTACTGTTTTTTCATTACTATCAAAGAAACCTATAACAGTCTTTTTGTCTAATTCACTGATTCCGTGTCTACTTCGTGCACTAGTGGTACAAAGAATACCTTGATCTTGCACTATTGTTTTCATTTCAGATTTTATTCAGTGCGAACACGAAAAAGTTGTTGTTGAATAACTTTTTTCCTTTTCAAAAGCCCATCTTGGGATGTATCAACGAGTTGTAGATAAATGGTATGTCTATCTTTAGAAAAAGTTCCGGATTAAAAAAATTGTGTTTTTAAGAAATCTCATTTTTAAGCTCTAAAAATTATTTTTGTAGGACTTGACATTATTGAGTAATAATTTTTTGAAGAAAATGATGACAAAAAAGTTCTGCCCTTTCCAAATGTTGGTCTAGATTTTTGTTTTATGCTAGTTGCTTAAGTAGACGAAATCTATACACTTACAAAGTTTCATTGACATCTGAGAGGGTGCTGCCAACCATTTGTCGAGTTAGCGTGAAATTCATCCTTTGTTGAGTCACCTCTTAGAACGAATCTACTTCGTCCAATAAAGTTAATCTAGTTAAAATTAGCCATGAAGGAAATTTAAAATTCCATTACAAGCATTCTGAGTTGACCAAAGTCTGCGAAACTACCGGAATAATTTATAATCCTTCCCATTTTAAGGGCCTCCGATAGCCTAGTCAGTAAATGCATCAATCCGGAGGCGGCCGGTCCGAAGGATCTTCGTCGACTTCCCTGGACATAGAGTATAATTGTGCTTGCCACACAATATGTAAAGAAACTCATTCATTGAAAAGCTCTCAATGAATAACTGCGAAAGGGGGGGGGAACAAAGAACAAAGAACACTCAGTTGAGAGCAGGCGAAATCTCGTATAAGAGTGTTAAATCCGGGTAGAAGAAGAAGAAGCATCGTAACTATCGAGAGAGTGGACACCAAATGCTTTTGCAACTGAACAAAAGTCTCCTTAGGGCAATCCTCTGCCAAATACTTTAGGCAGTTTGCTGCACCTCTGCTGACGGTTTTTAGTCTTCTGTATGCTTCTATCCGGGTAATAACAACAGCTTCGACGTCTCGTGCTGCTGCTGCCTGAAGGAGACAGTGACTGAGGACGGGGACGTCAACGTCGACGACGTCAGGTCGGGAAGCCCCAACGGCAGCAAAACGTGTATGTTATTATTTTGTGTTATCGGTAAACTCCTCCTCAACCCCTTTTCCAACCTCCTCATCCAACTACACAGCCACTACCGGGCCGTACTCCCATACTCGCATCATGCACCCAAGGGTAGCGTTGCAATTGTTGTTGTTGCTGTTGGAATTTTACTTTTCACATAAAGATTTCTGTTCTTTTTTTTTCTCTTTCAACGGTCGTCGTCGTCGCGTTTGCTGGTTGCACTTTGATCACCGCCCGCCACCGCCGTCGTCGTCGTCTTCGTCAGCATGTGACGTCAGAGCAGGGAATCTCGTTCGGTTTATTTATACACTACAATCGCTTTTTTTTTTGCCTTGCCGGCACTTTTGCTGCTGTTGATGATGATGTTAGTTTTTTCGTCGTCCGTTGTTGTTGTTGTTGTTGTTGTTATTGGTGGTATTTGCGCCCGTTACCCGATTGTATATAAAAGCATGATGGTGAATCCGTATGTACATAGACAGACATACTTGCTCTTTGGGTTTTTAACCGAGAAAGATTTATGATGGAGAGCACGTGCTTGCTGTCTAGATTTATTTACAAGCGTGTTTAATTTGATTGTTTTTGTTTTTTATATATCTTGGTCTTTCTCCTCCCCTTCTATGATGATGATTCCTGTCTGTGGCACTGTCGGTCGTGATTGCACGGCACGGACGAGTGTCATCTGTTTTGCTAAACGATTCAGTTATCGCAGGGTAGGTATTGGGTTTTGTTTTGCTTTGATGATTACCTAAGCGCCATTTACCGAACACATAATTGATACCGGTTCGTTATTCCAATGGAAAGCAGACATCTACCTACCTAGCTATTCGATTATGTCGGTAGTGTCAATCTTAGCAGATACGGAATCACACGAGATACATATTGCTCAATTACTATTTCTTCCATGATTGCAGATTCGAAACCCGCACTTTTGAAATTCGTACTTGGATAGCTAGTCCAGAATTTAGTGATTTTCACTCTCATTTGAAAAACATCACCGCATGATTTCTAGAAAGGGCCTGTTCATAAACTACGTAGACAGTTTTTTTTTGGGATTCTTGAACCCCCCCTGTCTACGTAGTTTATGAACAGCCCCAAAAAAGTGAATTATGAATCCAACTTCACACTTTGTGAGGAGTAAATATCAGTGGCGTCGCGTAACCTCACTTTTTACCTGTTCAACAACTTTGAAAACGTTATTTAGGGTCATGTTTCAAATCAGTTTCAAAGGATACAGTCTTCTAGTTTCACTGTTTTGTATCCATGTGAACCAATATTGTTTTGTATGTTTACGTTTTGAGAGTGCGAGTGGTTGAACAGGTAAATTGAGGTTAGGGCGACGCCACTGAAACAAATAAAGGCACAACTTCCAGAAGATACAATGTGTAAGCAATTTTATAAAAGTCTAGTAATCCTTCAAAGAACAGTGATGAAGTTTGATAGAACTGAATTTCAGTTTGTCAAACTATCCCAGTCAGTGCTGTAAATTTGCATATCATTCGATTGAAGATGAACCAATACAACCATTCAATCAAATCTGGGAAAAAGAATTATCTAATGCCCATCATTTGAAGAGCCCCTTCGAACCTCATCGTCACTGTCAATTGAGTCACTCACTATCATTTGATATACGACCATGGAATATGGAAGAAACCCAGCACACTGGCCCCAAACAGACATGTCGATCCGATATCGGATCAATGTACACTCAATTGAATGATATCAAGCGTTTCTCAAATGAGAATGATCCATGCCTTCGTCAAATGGCTAAGCAACTGATATCACCCATTCGAAGGTGGTCCCCTTTGATAGCGGATAGCTGCTTTTCTCATTTTCATCAAAAATGTTCAATTGATTTTGAGTATTTACAGCACTGATCCCAGTCAATGGAATTAGCCTGTGGATAAGGCGTGACGTATTAGTGAGTTATGCGAAATTTTAAGAACACCACCTAAATCCTTAATAAGTGGCTAAGTCCTGTTCAATATGGAGGTTCCTTCCAAACAACCACTGACTGGAATACCCAAAAGTTATACCTAAGAAGGTAGTCCCATTATGGTTTGCCTCTCAGGCCTACATGATACCAACTGGGGTCAAGTCGTAATCTTAATCACAATGGGAAAACATGAAAGATCGTATCGTATCAATTAAATACGTAGGCCATACCAGCTTAACGGACTACCCTAATAAATGGGTACCATACACTCACGATATCATAGATAGTTCTACCGTACCATATAAAGTTAAGATGATATCCCGAATTGGTGATTAGGCGCTTCTTATGGTTCTTGTTTATCCGGGTAAGCTTACAGTTCTGAGTAACCCCTGTTTTTAGAAATTTCTTTTAAATCTGAATAGAAATGACTCTCTCTCTCTCCCTCTGTGTTAGTCTCATCGGCCGTGTAGAGGACTCATGAGTCAACATTAGACTCCTGAGTTAAGTTATGAGTTTAGTTTATATATCCGTGACCTTCGAGATTAGGGCGTAATTGTTTTTCTAAACAAACACGTTAATCACCGATTTATCGTGAATTAAAGCTCAATCTCGAAAGCAAACCACATAAACAGTTAGAAAAATGATTCATTTAGTATAGTTGAGTTTGAGCTGTTATTCGCGAGAAATCGGTGATTGGCGTGTTTGTTTACAAAAGTAATAACGGCCAAATCTCAAACTTTCTGGATATTCATCTCTACTTATGATCTTATAGGTAATCTCCACATAATTTTAGATTCCTTCGGAGTTAGCTTAACTTTGATGAACCTATGTGTCAATTCCAGCGACCGTATGGCCTTATAACCTAGCATATGACACATTTTAGAGCCCCTCTCCCCCTCTGGTCACAACTCCCCTTCCCCTAGAAATGCAACGTCATTTGTGAATGATCCCTTACGACTTAAATCCAGAATACTAAATGCTATGTCTACCGACCTTACGGATCAACACAAAATACCTTTTGGGTGAACTACAGAAGCTTTTTTTGACTGTTAGAAATAAACTGGAAAGGTCCTACAGTTTTAGTTCTGCGGGCTTATTAGTCATCTTGAACAGTTAACTTTTAAATTATATTCGTCCTCCTCACACTAGACTTAAAATACTCAACTCAAGAGGTCATATGAGTCAACTTCAGAGGCCACAGGTTCAGTCTATTGACCGATTTCAGATATACTCGGTCAACATGCCTTGTGAGTTTATTTCTAGGATCTTATTGATCAACTGAGGACACCTTATTCATTCCGAAAGCCTTAAATGCCTTATGAGTTCAGTAGTTACAGTAGTTCATAGAGGTTTACGAATAATTAACAGAGATTTCATACACCTAAATCAAATTTTGGAACCTAAAAAGGGTCAAATTCAGAGGGCTAACGAATCAACTTCAAGTTCCCGGAAAGCGCCTTCCGCTATTTCCCATTCCCGGGTAGCCTCTAGATGTTCCTTGAATCTTTCTAAATGTTTTCTGAACTACTCTAGATGCTTTCTGAACTTAGATGTTCGTTGAGCTTTGCTAGATTTTCCTTAAGCTTCTCCAGATTTTTCCTGATCTTTTCCGGACCCCCTCTCACCATCCCTCTCCAAAGGGCGAGTTTGGTAAAGAGAGATGATAAAACTGATTTGTACCTTCCTAAAAGTTGTCTAGCTCGCTTTCTACTTCTATATGCAATTTTCACACTGCCGTACTCTAAACGGAACTATCAACTCTATACTTTCATCTCCTCATCTATCGTATAAAAATTACCACTTTAGTTTGTTATTTGAAATTAGCATCTTCAACTATGTATTTTTATTGGTTTTCCCATAACTTTTTTACGTTCCAAGTTCAGTCGGCCAAGGCGCATCTACAAAGGAAGACCAGGCTGGAGGTGGCTGGGTCCGAATCCCGGTCCGGTCTACGAATGTTTCGGGTTGGAAAATTTCTCGACTTCCCTTGCCACACAATTATATACTAATGCAAAAATGGCACAGGCATCTAAAGCTCTCAATTAATAACTGTGGAAGTGCATCTAGAACACTAAGGTGACAGCACGCTATAAGCTAATTGGGCGATCAGCAATAAGCTTCAAATGCTAATAAGAAGAATATGAAGAAGAAGAAGCAGCAGCAGCAACACACTTCCCAAGTAACAATTTTGGTTTTATGAGGGTTCTGTAGACCATGATTTAGACTTGTAGCATGCTGTAAAACCACTATAAAACTTGAAATCTTACTTGGGTTGTTACTGAATAGTTGTAGTCACACTCAAGTTGCACCAATTTATTATGATAGAGGTATGTTGCTTGTACTTCTCGTGATATTAGCTGTAGATCTCTAGATGTTCCATGTAACGTGTTTTTTAATATATTTATGATTATTTTATTTATGTTCTCTGAAATTCTGAATTTTCAAATAAAGGGAAAAATAATCAAAAATCTTCATACTAATTTTGCTAGGTTCAACTAGCTGCAAACACGTTCAAAGATCTTCTGGCAAGGTCTGAGAGTTTCAGATAAGCTTCAGAACTTCAAAAAAGTTCTGAGATGCTTCAGAAATTTAAAATAAATTCTGGAATTATCGGAAATTACGTGAAATATCATTTTATAAAATTGAGATTTTCATAAATCATTAAAATTATTGGGTTGCTTAAAACTGATCCGATAACTTATGGGACTTTGAGCTCAGACACTGGGAATTTAAAATATAGAACCATGTTATTAAATTGGTAGTGTTAACAGTAGTTTATTAGAGAGCATCGTTGATTGTGATAGGAATCGAAAACACCGAAGGAAGTTCATCTCGGTCACAGACCTAGCAAAATCGGCCCGATTAAAGTCGAAAAAAATGGGACGAAATTCAAAAACAATCTCATATTCTAAGTGTCCTCCGGCACGTATGGTAATATGGCAATCACCTGATAGCTTCTTAAAAATACACAGACATAATCTACAGGCTGCAAAACTGACGAATAAAAACAGTGTTGTCAGATTATCACGGAGGTCTATCCATAGATAGCACTTCAGCACTTAGTCACTTGAAAATTTGGAAAATCCGTAGAATTTTAAAGTCGATCCGTTGATATACAGTACATTTAAAAATTCATACATCTGACAACACTTACGGGGTTGTTGAAGCAACAACTCTAGTACAGACATCACAATCCAGGTAGTAAGTCAACATATTTCAAATTACGTCAATTGTTTTCCAAAACGACCAAACAGAAACGGTCACGTTACCCGCCTATGTTGTCCAATCGATTCAATGTAGAATTACATCGTTTTCAATGCGATATTGCAAAGTATGTTTCACTGTGTCCCCCCCCCCCCAAACCCCAATCGAAGCCGACAATCAACAGTTACCGAAAGAGGCATCCAGAGCTTTCCTTGAAGTCCAGAACCATGCTGTGTAAATGTGTCAATATCACATTCCGACCGAACCATTACTACCGGATAGCGGCGACTCACCTGAAAAGAAATAGAGAAAAACAAATATTAGCACTCGTTCCAGCCCGTTTTGACGGAGAGGGGGGTCAAGGACACGCCCAGATTCCAACAGCTTTCATCGTCACGTAAAGTCCATTCAACTTTCAGGTGCGTAAGCCGACGCACATATATGTATGAGAAAATGCTCGACTAGCGATTCCCCGAACTGGCGAATCTGATGTTTTTCCGAAACACATTCCCTGGAACGGCACACATGGTTTAGAAGTTGTCGGTAGGTACATATACTAGTTGCGACCAACATAAAACGTAGCACACAGCTGTTTTGCGATAGTAAAACGATTCCGTCTGTTTCTCCGAACGTCCGAACCGGGAGATTGTGAAGTTTGATTTTGTTTATAGAAATCGGGCGACGACACGTGAAGAGATAGAGAACGGTGTGGGTGGTGGTGGTTAATCTAAGTTATTCTGAAAACAATTGCCTGCCACACGCATACAAATCATCATCATTGGGCGGCTTCCGTCGGACGATTACTCCATTCTGACCGTATCGGAGTGTCTAACAACGGACGTCGGGATTATGCGAGTTTGCCAAACGACGACGATAGCCATACGCACATTTACGCATCCACCTCCAGTAGTGGCGGGCGGCAGCTGATCAACTTTGAATTGAATTTCTCTTCCGGTCGACGATGGCAACATCATGAAACTACGAGGATGCATCGCTCCGTACCGTCCAAGTGCAGCAGTTGCATATAAGCAATACCATCCTGCGGTTGTGTATATAGAAAGAGAGAGAGAGAGAACCCGCACGGAAGAAGCACGTGGTGGATTCGTTGGCGGCGGCCGGTGTACGACCTCGGAAACGCGGCACCGTCGTTGGGACGAGGCATGGGTAAATCGAAAAAGGAAAACACTTCAAACGGGACGACGACGACGACGACGACAACGACGGGACTCGGGCACGTGATGATGCAAGTTTGGATTTTTGCCACCGCTGCTGCTGCAGTATATGGGATCGTTGCCGTCGGTTGTGTGATGTTGTATAAAATATCCAAACCGGCGAACGAGCAAAAGCGAATGCGTTTGTGTACGGAGAATGATGAAGCACGTGCTTCTGCAGCTGATGGGGAAACTTCCGGGAATCTTGAGTTTACTATAGGTTGCATGCAATGCAAGTTATCTAAAATTAGTGTGTACTGGTAGTAGTACATATACAATGGGAAAGGTACTGGATCAATTGAGGCTTTTGGAAGTTCCCGTTGCGCGTACACAGCACGTTTCCAATGTCATTAATATGTGTGTGTGCTCTGCAGTTTAAAGTCATAAACTCTATTTTTTTTTAGATTGTCCGGATAGTTGTGATGCCAGACGTAACCAGACCAAAAAATCGTCTGCTACCAAAATCGAACGGGTACTGTATTACAGCATTGCATGATTTTTTTAAAGAGGAATTCAAACAACATTTTTCAGTATTATCCAATTCTCTGTCATTCAGCAATCCCGATTGAAGCGCATTCAAAGAGCTCAGTGGACCTGACCCGATCCCGTTTCCATTTTCCACCAAGTCGTTCTCAAGTCGACAATCCGGTGGTCGATCGGGATCAGCAGTATTTCTGCCTTACTAAATTTTTGAATAAACCGCATACCGCACAGTCTTTTAATAGTAATTTTTAATTAAATATTACATCCACTTGGCAACATCATAATTATGTTATATGATCATGGGCGACCCTATAGGATCATCATACAATTTACGGAGCATTTGGATCATATTTGGCCAGGATAATCAACTTTTAAAAGTGGTTCTTAAAATTACTTTCATAAAACTTGTTTTTAAATTTTCTTGAAGGTTCTCCTGTATTCACCTTGGAATAACACCAATAATACTCACGGAACTGTATATGTTATGGTTATAGAATTGATTCAAGATATATTTGTGGAATTATTCTATCTGGTTTCAATTCCAATTGAATTCAGGGTGGCAACTGAATTTTCATCTTAAAATTCCTTGTTTCTTCGCTCTAGGTCAATATTTCTTTAATTTTCCGTGTCTACAAACCGGTTCAAACAAATCAGGGTGTCGACTCAATGATGAAAAATAAATTCCCTGATGTTCCAGTCGTTTTTCTGAATAATTACAAACACGGTTAAAGTGATAGTTATAAAGGAAATTAAAAATAAATTATGCATCGTGATTGAAGTTTAATCCGGTTAATTTAAATACTGGACAGTTATAACTTGTTTGATTACGAAATAAATTATTAAGCTCATTATCCAATAATAGGCACCATTTTGTTATAGTTGTGGTATGCCGCTAATTTTCGTTCCTATCATAGAGGAAACCATTGTTTCCGATGGATGCTTCTATTCGGAAAAAACCTATTGAAATTGTTATAATTGCAATAGTGTTTTTAAAACAGTAGAACCCATAGGAAACAATAATTTCCTCTATTTAGGAATCATATATTAGGTGTAAAGGAGCAAAATCTGAGTAAAAATTTATTTGTTTCTAAGCAAATATTAAACCTTTTAATTGAATATGGAAATTCACCATTATTCGAACAAAAGCGCTATACAAAAGTCCACCGGAAGACCAACCCTATAGAAAGTCATTCACATTTCTAGATTCTTAAGCTTTAAATGCTAGCTGAAAGGTTTCGAGACACAGTTTCACGTAAAATTTTATATTTGGTATGGCGAACAAATATTACAATTAATAACAGATTCAATACGGCCAACTTAAATAATATATTATATAATCAAATTTTACATACAAAATACAATTTTAAAAGTGATTTGAAATAACTTCAACTTCTATATCTGATAATGTTTTTCAATCTCAGGATCTTGATGTGTTCGAAACTTATGAACATTTCAATGCTAACGAATATTGAAAATGTTTACAAATGATGTAATTTCAAGAAGTTTCCGGGAGTTTTAAGCAGGAATTTTGGAACATATTATCAAAGAAACTATATGAGTAGTGTCCCAATACAATACAATACACAAGGAAATGCTAAAGAGAGTTTCAAAATAATGCCAAGATAATTCCAAGAGATCCTCTTAAGGGCATTTTGAGAAGAATGTCTTTAAAATTCCGAGGAAAATTCCCCTTGAGATGAAATTTAGGAAAATTATGGGAGAATACATTGCTAATATTCAAAGCGAATTCTAAAGAACATTATGGAGAGAAGTTAAACAAAAACTCAGTATTTTTTGGAAATTCAAAGATAAATTAAGACTGAATTTCAAGAGATTTCTGGAAGGAATTGCTTAAGTGTACTGCACATAATTTTTCGACATACATGAAAAAACTTCAAGGAAATACCGGACAGAATCATAAGATTATTGAGCAGCATCCTGAAAGTAAAAGTAATTCTGAAGACTTTAAGGAATGATCCTAAGCAATTTCTTGACAAATTTGCAAAGATATCCTAATATGAGTTCCTTCCTAAGAAATAATTCAGTAATTTCAAACATTGAAAATTTAGCAAGATTCCGTGCACAGAAATTCTTAAGATTCTGAGACTTCGGTTGAGAACAAATGCCAAGATCCTGGTCTTAGAAAACTGTTCAAGATCATAAGGCTAGACATTTCAGAAAAGAAACAATGAGGTATGGGGGCCTCCCTTAGCTCAGCCGGTAAAGGCGCAGCTACAAAGCAAGACCATGCTGGAGCTGGCTGGGTTCGATTCCCGGTCCGGTCTAGGAATTTTTCGTGTTGGAAAATTTCTTCGACTTCGCTGGGCATAGAAGTATGATTGGACTTGCCACACAATTATACCAATGCAAAATGGTACAGGCATCGAAAGCTTAATAATAACTGTGGAAGTGCATCTAGAACACTAAGTTGAGAGCACGCAATAAGCTAATATGCGATATGCAATAAGCTTGAAATGCGAAGAAGAAGAATAAGAATAAGAAGAAGAATAAGAACAGTGAGTTATGTGAGATTTAAAACTTCCTCTATGAACGTGCTTTAAACATCCAAGAAATGGCGATATTTCATCAAATGTGTGGTGAGTTTTCAAGATTCTAAAGTCATCAAAAATATTTAAAATGCCAGACTCTGGGACATTGCTATTTTTTTTATTTTCAGACTACTGTTGGTATACTGTATTATGAAAAGATTTTAAGATAAATATTCTAGATATCGAACTTGGAATATTTATTAATAGAACTTGGTTACCAGGTACAATATTTCAATACCTGGTTAATTTCCGGTTTCCTGGTTCAGTGGCCATCCTCGTAGAGACATCTAATGGGTCTTACCTTAGGAGCTGACTCTCTAGTTAATCTGTATAGTTTGAAGGCCATAAGTAAATTTAACCTTCATCCTGAAGAAGCTCTAGAACCTATAGTACAATCTAGAAGTGCAACTATAAAATTTCCCAAATTAACCATAAGGCGTGTGTTTTCCGCAAGTTCTCCGGGGTTAACCCTTAGGCATTCTAAGTTGATCCATAAGATCTCTACAGTTAACGAATAATGTCTTTGAAGAAGGTTCGTGTCACCATGAAAGTAGAAACATTGAATTGACCACAATAAGATCTGTGTTAGTCATGACGATTTAACCTGTAAGATCTATGAAGTTAACTAATAAGATTTTTGAAGTTGATCAATATTATTTGGAAATATAAGGCTTTAAATTCAGAGCAAAATTATTCTAATAAATGTCTGAACTTGTCCCATAAGATCTCAATAAGACTCAAAGCATTGATGAATGGATATTCTTTGAATTTAATGAAGTTAAGTGAAGAAGCTTCATAAGACTTCAAAAATAAGAATTCCTTCAGTTATGCTATAAATGCTTCGAAATAAGGAGTAAAAAGGCTGACATTATCATACAAGATCTCTGAAGTCTTGATTTGTTTTCTCCTCGATCTTGTTTTCCGTACTGAGTACCAATGCTACCGACGCCAAGAAGACAGCTCCCACATCTGGATCCCTACCTATCGACCCATCAACTCATGGACCGGAGACCAACGGCTTTCCTTCGGAGATGCCGACTGGGATTTAACCCAGGCCTTTTGGGGTGAGAGGCAGTCACGCATAGCACTACACTGGCACCGGACCTTACGTTCTTTGACGATGACTTAAACGGCCTCTAAATTCAACTCGTTAAGCATCTGCAGATGATTCATAAGCCTTCTAATATCATCACTTAAGGCCTCTTGAGCTGATCCAAGAGATATTTTGTGTTGACTTAGGTTGTAAGGTCACTTAAATTTACATAGCAGGCCTTGATCCACAACGCCTCTGGAGTTGGTTCATAAGGCCTATAAACTCAGCCCACAAAACCGTCCGGAGTTGACCTAAGGTACAATTATAAGGCCTTTGCAGTTGAACAATAATACCTTTTAGTTAACATCTAAGGCATCTGCACATAACCCACAGATCTCCGAGGTTGATTCACAAGACATCCGGGTGTGAAGAAATATTCAAGATTTTACGATAAATATTCGAACTTGGAAATGTTTTTCAGAATTATGAAATCATGAGCTGGTATAGTGATAATTAGAACTTGTAAGCTACAAGAAGAGGTCGTGAAGTATGTGTTTGACACACAAAATCTGTCCATATTGCTTTCAGTGCGCCACAACCAGCAATTTTACGATTCGTGAGCGCTTACTCTGAGTGAACGCTCACGAATCATAAGATCGCTGATGATGCTCTGAAAGCGAAATAGACAGGTTTTATGAGTCAAACACATACTTTACACCCTCTTCTCGATACTTACAAGTACAACATATCATTACATGATCTAATGATTGCATAATTCCAAACAATATGTTTTTATAGCAAGTGAGTGGAAGCAACCCTGCTTGGAATAAAGCTTATATAGCTCCATAGCTCCATAGGTACAACAAATATTGCAAGGTTTGAATCAAATTTCCAGTTCTCCCCGGAATTCTTCTAACATAAGTTTGACATTCTCTATGGGAGTCTTTTAAAAATTTGATAATAATTCTCTGTAGATCAATCCAAAAAAAAAGTCATGAAATTCATCCCTAGATTTTCTTTGAATTTTGAAGCTTTTTTTTCTAAGAATTCTTTGAAGCTTCCTTCCATAATTCTATTTAAAATTCGTTTGAATTCCCTTTAGAATTCCCTAGTAATCCCAAATCTGAAGCGTCTGGACTAGACACTGAAGTTTTCAAATAGTAAACGAAATAAGTATCTGTAAGGTTTTAAAAAGTGTTAGTGAAAGCTGATACAATATTAGTAGAATTAAAAGAAGATAAAAACAACGTGATAAGGTATTGAAATTTTGGTCTGAATCATTTTGCTCTAAATTCTTCTGCAATTATGCTTGGAAATTTCCTTACAATTCTCAAGAATTTTCTTTCGGTTTGCCCTAGGAATTATCCTCGGAATACCCTTTCAGTTTTCTAAGAATAACCATCCGAAATTGTACGTTCAAAATACTCTTGGTATTTCTCACGGCTTGGGGATAATTTACTCTACCTGATGTTAGTTTGCGTAGCCGAACAAAGAGTTTCGACAGGTTTACTTTCGAATACTGATTAAAAGCTTCTAAGGACTAGAAGCGCTGCATGAAGCATATTTAAGGCTTTGCGTTAATGCTTATTATTGTCATAGACTTAAGCCCCAAACGAAATGAAACATCAAACACATTAAGATTGAAAAATTGTTTCAAGCGGAAATCTATTTACAGTGGGAAACTTATGTCGTTTTCGTTTTTGCGGTATAGCACCGGTGTACACGGCAAGAAAAAATACTCAAAATTAAGTTAAAAAAAACTCAACGTTGGGTTCTATCATTTGAGGTCCGCCGTTGAGTGAATCAGAAAAGCGGCGTTGGTTAAAATTTACTCAACTATTGAGTAATAATAAATGAACTCAAATATAAGTTTATTTTCATTGAGGTTGCTCTTATGCGCCTTTAACCATTTCATTTTCACAAGCGTTGATAGACGAGTGGTCAACACACGGGCCCCGTAATCTCAACGTCCATGGTTCGGTTCCAGTCTGCTCCGTTTTATTATTTTTTTGTCAACTTGGTCAACGTGGATTCATGATCAGGATTACTCAAAATTGAGTTTTCTTCTTTAACTTAATTTTACCTAGCCCCACGGAAGCCACGTGATGAGTGAAAGGAACTCAATTTTGGGTACTTTTTTCTTACCGTGTAGTGTAAGCAGGAATAAGCGCGAGTTTTTGACAGCTCACCATCATTTGTTTGTAAACAAAGGTGCATCCTATATCTACACCCTCAATTATTTCGGTGTACGGCAGTGTAGCACCGGTGTAGCTATACCGCAAAAAAAAACGACATTAGTCTCAAAGCAATATGTTAGCCAAATTTAAACCGAGGAAGCAATTATTGTTGTTGTTGTTTTGATTGCTAGAAATCTCCGGAAGGCGAAAGTTCAATCGTGCTTTATTTGCATATCAATGGCTTGAAATTGTTCCACTCGTTTAACTCTTCTGGTTTGGTGATAAGTTGATTAAGATAAACTCATACTGTCATGCTGTTAAGCAACCCATGATTATACACTAGTCAATCTGCGCATTTCATGCTCGTGGATTCCTCAAACCGGTCTTGTAGCCACTTTCTACGCTGGTCATTCTCATTCTTACTATACACATTCTACCTCCTTCTCCTCCTCCCCCACCAGGAAGGCCAACCCCGTGCCCGAGGCAAAACTAGGACTTTTGAACGACCTTCGTTTCGAAGCGTCCGCTTCTTCTCCATCCTTTCATCATATCGGCCAGTCGGTCGGCCGGTGTTTATTCATTCATTCATTCCGTCCGTTTCGTCTTCATTCAAAATTTATTTCCGCTAACACACCGAGAGACGGGTGGACTTTCATTCACCAGACAGCACAGTTAAATGAAAAAAAAAAATCGGAGTGAAATAAAGTTTTGTTTACGTTCTTTCGAACCCCTCTCCTCGCAACCGGGTGCAGACCCGACCCAAACCGATCCGCAGAGTGCAGTCTCCTCCGGTGTAGGTCGAACCGGTAACGACGCGGTGGTGGCATCGGCGGAGGTGTGATGGTTGGATCATGAACGGAATACAGTCCACCACGATTTTTTTTTCCTTCTGTATCACATGAATCGCACTCACTCCGACCTTTTCCCCTGTCGTCGCGTCGTCGTCGTCGTCGTCGCCGTCACCCATCCACCGCACTTTTCAAACTCGCAGGCGATGACTCAGAGTCTCTATCTCTCTGTCTCTACCCGTGTGTCTGATGGTCTGGTTTTGGTTGAATGTCTATCGACGATGATGATGACGACGACGAGGAAGATGAGGACAACGGGCTGGGGTGGCAGCAGTAGTGTGTAGTACGACGAAAGTACATTGACCCAATGCGCGTCGTCTCCTTCCCCTCCTCTGCTTAGATCTCTGAATGGTAGCAGCGAACGGATGATGATGATGATGGCGATGGTATGCAGCGACGAGCGGGGCAACTGGCAAATGGGTATGGTAAAGCTACTGCTGCTGCTACACCACGTACATACTAGTACCATACGACGGACGACCTTGGCTTTGGTCTGGTCTGCCCCCTTGTTCTTCCTTCTTCTCCTCCGGTCCTGCATTGATGGGTTTTCGTTATTTTTTCGCAGTCATTTTTTTTCCTTTCTCTTAAACTTTCCCGCTCTACTGACTTATTGACCGAGTTTGTTTTGAATGGTACCGGTTGGCGTTGGTGTTGTTGTTGGTGGTGTTTGCCTCCGTGGCGAGCATTGAAGTGCTTTCGATTACGAAATGCTTCTCGTTTGATATGGAGATACCTACTGGACTTCATCAGTTCACAGTTGTTTCTAATCCGGGAAAGGTTTATTTTTTAACTATTGATCAGTTATCCAGAGCAGCGGAAAAGAATTTGGTTATCTTCCAGGTTTCCATGAACTCCACCATTAATAGTTAGAATTGATCTTGAAAATCTTGGAAATAGTATCACGGGTGAGATATAAA
This sequence comes from Ochlerotatus camptorhynchus, assembly GCF_037179485.1. Lineage (NCBI taxonomy): Eukaryota > Metazoa > Arthropoda > Insecta > Diptera > Culicidae > Ochlerotatus > Ochlerotatus camptorhynchus. Next base: position 1,557,824 of record NW_027040498.1, on the reverse strand, counting down.
TATAACAATGATTCAAGTTCATTCAAGCCTTAAAAGGACAAGGTAGATAGAGTCTAACAGTCATTATTATGACCATTTTGCATTATCACTTGAAATTCGTAATGGCATGAATCTCGAAAACTACGAAGATTTCTTCTACGAAATTATAATCGAGCCATCAAAAAAAGCAAATCAACTATAATTACAACCATTTCTGGATGTTATCAACCTTGTCCTTGAAGACCTCTATCATTATCTCGAGATTTCCTAAAGGATTATTATTTTTCGGTATTAATGTGACTGTCTCTAAGATATCTCTTTCTGTATTGACCCTGGAACTATGTTAATAAATCTTCTTAATCTGTACATACAATTTTTCATACAACCCTTCTAGAATTGTTCCTAGGTTTATTAGTGAAGTCATAGGTAAATTATAAAAAAAAAAAACAGAGAAAACATTAAATTTTAATTAACCTTTTAAAACTACCTCCATTATGATTCCCCATATAGGTATAACACTAGATAACAAACTTCACAAGTGGAAGAGAGCTTCAAGCTAACGTTTGCATTCGAAATTTTAATCAGTGACCTGCCATCAAGCGGTAAATCCTGAAAGCTAGAATACAATAGAACGCGAGCTCTCCTCTTACTGTTCTTTGAGCACTTCCACAATTTTTCCAACCCGATAAATTCAGAAAGGGTCTATAATTGTTGAATTGAGTGCCATTGGCCATATTTGATTTGATATGGCTATGATAGATAACGAATAGACCCTGTGAACCCATAACTCGGGATATTCGGAACCGGTTCTACGCTGACCATAAGGTTCTGTTATTATTTAAAAGAGCTATTGATCATATTTTGTCGAGTGATGTGAGTTGATATATCGCTTGACATGGTTAATATAAACAACAAATTTAACCATTTAGCTCTACGGTTGAGTTATTAAGTTCCATCGGTTATATTTCTTTAAGTAGGCGTGATTTGATATGGTTATGAGAGATTTCAAATTTGACCAAATCCAGAACCGATTCTACGGTTGTCGTTATGAGTACCATTGGTCATATTTCACCGAATAGATGTAATTTGATATGTCGCTTGATATGGTTATGATATGTCTCAAATTCATGGAGTTCCGGCATTTTCAGAAGTTGCAAGTATGGTGAACAAAGTGTAGTATGATGAAATAATAATTATTTCAAACTCAACTCTGTCTGCCATAGTGGGTTTTCTGGAACTCTGGTGTATGATTCTCGGAAGATTTTACACACTATACATAATCTCAAGAATGAAGAATATTTTTAAGTTCCTCAGATTGCTAGGTTCCTGAAGTTCCAGTAGCTTCAGAATGTTCCAAGAGTTTTTGAATAGTAAGATGGATGAATCTTCCATTCACCACTCACTATTCATAGAACTTAAAATCCAATGAATGTTTCCTGCAACCAACTTCCTTTCTTAAATTAGCTGAGTAAGTTTGATGAGATCTTTTTTTATAGTTAAGAATATAGAAATAAAAAACTTCTAAAATCATTTTCAAAAATTTGTTAACATTTATTTCTCAAGGCTATTAAATGTTATTCACAATACACTAGCGGAAATTAATATAAGGACACTTTAAAAAGCATGGTTCCTCGCAAATTTAAGAATCAGCGAAATTCTTAATCACGAACGTTTGGAAGCCACATTATGATTCTACAATATGAGCCTAAGAAATCAGGGTTGCTTCCACTCACTTGCTATAAAACAATGTTTTTCGGAATTATGAAATCATTAGATGATATAATGATGTGTTGTACTTGTAAGTAACAAGAAGAGGGTGTAAAGTATGTATTTGACTCATAAAACCTGTCAATTTCGCTTTCAGAGCGCCACAATAAGCGATCTTATGATTCGCGAGCGTTCACTCAGAGTGAGCGCTCACGAATCGTTAAATCGCTGATTGTGACGCACTGAAAGCAATATTGACAGGTTTTATGTGTCAACCACATACTTCACGACTTCTTGCAACTTACTAGTACTAATTATCATTATAACACCTAATATTTTCATAATTCTGAAAAACATTTTTTATAGCAAGTGAGTGGAAGTAACCCTGTAAGAAATCACCAATTGCATCATGTAGGGTAGAGAACTACTTCGGCCTTAGCGCTCATTTTGGGCCTTTCGAGCAGAAAACATCAAATAAATCCATGATTTCGGCGTTAACAGGTGAATTATGCTTTTGATACGATACTTTAGTTCAAATGCTACCGAACGAAGTCAATAAGAACGCGTGATATGAATGTTTGCACGCAATATTCTCAAAAACAAAAGAAGCGCTCCGACCGAATCAATCTTTATCTTCATTCGATAGGCCGAAGTGAATTCACTGGCGTTTCAATGCGGTAGGCCGAGTTTAGAATCCGAAGGCCGAGTTTGGCGTCAAGAAGTAGTGTTAGGCTTTTAACAATATTTCAACAATTTGTTTCTCTTTTTCAAATCTTATGGTACGTACGGAAAGGTAAATAAATTTAGACGCCATCAGTAATAATAACATTCCGTTTGGTGCTAAACTACGCTAGATTAAGAAAGACTAAGTGCGGGTAGTGCTTAATAGGCCCCTACATACGTAGGAGAAATAAATGGAATTGTGATTTTCTCCTTCGGAAATAAATATAAGGACGCCATGCAAAAATGTATGGGGAATTGGTCATTGTCGAAACATTATTCAGCATGTCAACATTGATTATGATGCCAAAACAATCAAAAAGTTAGTTCAAATAATCATTACACTTCATTTCTGAAAAGTATTAAGCAGATCCAAACGTTAGAAGTTCTTAAAAAGCACAACAATCATTGGATGATCAGCGATGATTACATAGGAAAAACTTGCAAACTACAAATTTTGTAATAGGTGGTATGACCACTTGAACAGCGACTAAGTGATGTTTTTCTGCGCTCATGAACCTGGCGCCCCTTTCCTAATTTATTAAATATAGCGCACGATTTCTAAACAAAGGGGGCTATTTTACAGATTCTTAATATGTCTTTTGCCTAAGATTTGTAATGTTAGCTTTGTTCGGGAGATCCATTTTCTTCCTATACTGTTTTCAGAATTGCAGTTCTCTTTAAAATTCCAGATTAAGATTACCATTGAATTGTTGTCAGAATTCATTTGGATTTCCTGTCAGACTGTTCTGGGAGAATTTCCTTGAAATACTCAACGAAATTTCTATGAAACCAATCGGAATGATTTATGACGTGCTTTTGGTGTTGCCTGAGTAATTTCGTTTTGATTTCCTTACTTAACCAGTGTTTCCAAGATTGTTGGCTATTTGGGCGCTTTTAGGGTTAAACTACCGATTATATTATTATTATTGGTAATATTAGGTCATTCTGGCATTTCTTAGGCCAGTTATAAGTAATTTAAAATTTGGGTTTTACTATTTATATGCTAACTTAGGTGATTTAGGGTCCTTCTGAAGATTCTACGCTATTTTGGATTTTCTAAAGCCATTTACTAACTCCCATTTTGACGATTCAAAGTAATTTATGATCTTTCAGGACGTATTCCGCCTATAATCGCATATCAGTCCCATATGGATAGGAAATCGAACAAAGATGGGACTGATATGCGATTATGGGTAGTATTGACGTTTTAAGGTCATGATGGCTTTTTCAAATTTATTTATAGATTACGGCTTTGCCGTTTCAAGTCCATATTGACGTTCTGAAATTGGCGTTCCGGAATAGTTCAAATAAAGCCCGATTCAAAGTAAATTTGGACGCATTCAAGTTATCATAACTCAAGAATTAAACAACATACACGGTTGATCAAAACGTCAAACAAAAGGGTATTTATTCAGCTTTCAAATAAATATATAACAAGTTATTACATTTCACCGTTTCGAACGAACTGTCGCACTTAACTTGTGATCGTTGCCATCATGATCTGCCTAGTCGTTGGTGAAACTGTACCGGCGAATTTATTCCACTTTAAACGCATTTGTTGTGCATTTGTCACTTCTTTACCGCATCCTCGAAGTTTTCGCTTGACAATTGCCCTATATTTTTCGATCGGTCTGAACTCAGGGCAATTCAGAGGATTAATTTCTTTGGCGACGAAATTAACATTGTTTGCAGCATACCATTCTAGTACCTCCTTAGAGTAGTGGAAGCTGTAGTAGATCCGGCCAAAACATAACGTTGGTCTTGTGTTGCCGGATGAAGGGTAAAATCCGCTTTTTCAGACACTCTTTAATGTAAACCTTCGACGTCATTGTGTGAGATATGATGAAAACCTAGGTTTTAAGGCCACAACTTCAGATTCCTTGCCAAATCATTAGTTTCCGAGCAAACTTATCAGGAATTTGTTTATAATCCATTTTGACATATGTTTCGTCATCCATTAAAATACAGCCATCAAATTTCGTCAAAACTCGTTCGTATAGTAATCGTGCTCGCTTTTTGGCCACAAAATTTTGTTTCAGGGAGCAATTCGGATGTTTACTGGCACAAAAAGACTTATATCCTTCTCTAGAAAGGATGTTACGCACGGTGGAAAAGTTGGAATCGTATTTCTTTGCCAAATCACGTATGGAGACACCTGGGTTGCTTTTCACGTACCTCAACACCTTTCTCCTCAGCTCTTTGTCCCTAGTGCCACTTTTATGATAGATGCACTGTGCTCTATCTACACTCAGAGTATCCTTGTAACGTTTGATTACAAGACTCACCGTTGACTTAGGGAATTTTAACACTTTTGCTATTTTTGAGGCAGACCAAAAAGGGTTCCCTAGATGTTTGTGCACAATTAATTTTCTTTTCTCAAGCTCCATGATCCGTAATTTCGGGATGCGTCGAACAATCGAGAAAAACTTCTCACCAATTTCTTCGTCAATGAAACATCAACAAATGCCTGTCAAACGTTTTTTGTTCCAACCACCAGGGGCGCGGTGGTGTATTAAGCCGTGCGTCCAGATTTACTTTGAATCGAGCTTTATGTAAATCAACAAGATGTATTTTCTAACATTTCGTTAGTTTACTTCAGATTTGTAGACAATTTCGTGTTTTTAATTGATTTGATTTCTCCATCTACCGGCACTTTAGCACCATTTTGTTATTTAGTTTTTAAATCTTCTTCTATTTGTTTGGTTGCAATGGTGATTTTAAGCAATTTTGACGTTCTAACTAAAGGTATTTGTTGTGACAGATTTTCCCGGAGTTCTTCCAGCAAAAAACAACTCAGTGTTGTTGGAAAACCTTCGTTAACAAAGGACGAAGGAAGTGGTGATGGAAAAGGAGGAGTATGATGCGAACTGTTCCCTGAATTATCGACCCTAGGCATTCCAGAACATATGTTTGGGGGAGCTAATGGTGGACTATTGTTGCCATTTACCAACGATTGAGCTTCGTTACGTGCTTGAGTGACATCTTCCAGCTGTTGAACTTCGTCACGTAACACCCAGTAGTCTTTCTCCGCTTGAATTCGCAGAAGAATCGCTTCTTGTTCCCGTTGACGAGTGGCTACTAGTTGGGACTGCAACTGTTGTTCCGTAGCCCGCAGACGCTGGATCTCACTCTCTAGCTCTGCATTCTGTCTCTGAATCGCTACCTGTTCTGATTGACGAATCCGTTGCAGTTCATCGACGTGTTTGTTTTCCAGGTATTTGATGGTGTCCTGAAGCGCCGATAGCTGACGACCGCGACTTTCGAGCTGAGTACGCAGACATTCTTTCGATCCCTGCATCCGCTTCGTTTCCTCGTCGTACTGCAAAACCTTCATGCGGTAAACCAGCTCCAACTCTCGCTTACGTCATGTTTCCATCTCCAACTCGTACTTCGTCTTCAGCTTCTGGATTCATTCCACCCTCCGCTGCAACTCAATGACAACCTGCTTACGAATTTCCTCCGTTTCGGAGCTCTATCGTTCCTACATTCGACGGTAAATCCATGGTACTTCGGTTGAATTCTTTAAGATCTGTTGTGACAGATTTTGCCGGAGTTCTTCCAGAAAAAAACAAAACTCAGTGTTGAGTGTATATTAGCTTAAAGCTAGAATTCAATTTGTATATTGGGATAGGAACAATTTCTATAGATTTACTCATAATTCAGCCTCCTTTTTATGTGATTAATATAGGTCATAACCGTTCGTGAAATTCTAATTATTAACCTGTAATTTAGTTTTATGCTTAGTAATTTAATCTTTATAGGGGAAATGGCTCTAACGTTGGCCTATGGATCTAAAATTGGGTCCATCGCTAAAAATCTGCTAGTTATCAATTTTATCTAGATGAACGCGTCATTGAGAACGGTACCAATGGATATTTTTGGTCGCTATTGAAAATTTATTCGATTGCTGAATTTATGTATGGTCCCAAATTAGGGGCATGTAGGACACATTACATCCATTTCCCCTATATAAAAATGAGTTTCTGTCTGTCTGTCTGACCCTTATAGACTCGGAAAGTACTGAACCGATCGGCGTGAAAATTTGTATGCAGGGGTTTTTGGGGCCGGAAAAGTTCGAGACCCCTCCCCCTCTGCAAGAGGGAATATAGCATACCTTTTTGAATCGGCGCATAAGCTCAAGCTAATATTGAATCCCGAGCAAAGCTGGGAACGCTCAACTATTGTACATTTAAATTCAAACAAATCACCTTATTATAATAATTATTCCGCTATGCTTTAACATACATGAAAGATCCTATCACTGTATCCGAGCACAATCAGACTTGTTAGCATTCTTTCATCCCATATACCTTATCAATTCTTATCATGTAATGTGGCGATAGTTAATGGTAACCGATTCAAGGGGCTGCTGCGACAAACAGTATTCATGTGGTGCATTTTAAAGGATTTTTGGCTGACCATTTTAGCGTTCTCAAGATCATTTTGACTCTAAAACATGTGTCTTCAATGATGGTGGGTTGCGAATTTCTTGCACGGGTTTGAGAACGACTGCTGTCGAGTAAATATTAATAGTTTTCTGGGCGAGATTCCCAAAATGGTTTGCAGAAAATTACTAAGGTTGCTATGCACGAAAATTTCAAGGTCATGCCAGAGAGAATCATAATATTACAAGTATACCTCGATAAAACGTAACTGTCGCTTTTGACCTCCATCGTCGATTTCTCGCAAACGATCATTCAAACAAGCAAAGTAATAACACCATCGGACAGATGAGATAATCCCCCATCTATTGATAATTTGTATGATTCAATTGTTATTAGGAAGATAAAAGTGACAGTTACGTTATATCGAGGTATACCTGTATTCAGGAGAATCCTAAAAGCAATTCGGAAGACATATTGGGATGATTCAAAGAAACTTTTGTTCAGTCCGCATCGTGCTCTCTTGCCGTGCGGATCTATTTGCTTTTTGCTGAAGGAAGTGTTACTACTACCTAAAGCTACAACAAATTTTAACAGCACTTTTCAGTGCTCAACCTGTAAAAAAATTTTCTACCTTGTTCAACTCTTATTCCTCTTCGATCCTTGTTTGGACCCTACCCGAGGTAATCCTTCTTGGATATCGATTTGGAAAATTCCTCTTCGATCCTTCAGATTCTTATAGTAATCTGCTTGGAAGTCGATTTGGATAAAAATTTACTGCCGCCATGGCGCCTAAACGCAAAAGAAAGGGGCAAACTCTTGACCCCCCTTCTGATGAAATTAATTTGAGTAATCAATTTGATTTGCTCACGGATGATGAGAATGATCCATCATCCAAGAAAAATTCTAGTAAACTTTCCCGGCTTAATGCCAAGAAGGAAAAGATTCCCCCTATTGTGATAACCACTACCGATTTCCATGCTCTTCGCATGGAACTTTTGAATTTCGTGAAAGTTAAGTTTTCACTACAAATTGGACGTCGGGGTGAATGCCGTGTATTGGCTGAAACCTTGGACGGATTTAAATGTCTTCTCAAGTATCTTACTGAGAAGAAGCACAAATTTTTTACTTACGACACCAAAACTGAACGTGTGTTCAAGGTTGTCATGAAAGGACTGCCCAGTGGTGAATCCCTGGATCAGATCAAAGATGAACTGGCAAAATTACTTGGAGTTGTGCCACTCCAAGTAATCAAAATGAAAATGAAATCCCGTCCTGGCGATTCGCGCAACGGGATTTCTAATGATTTTTATTTAGTTCACTTCAAGTCTAGTGAACTAAACAACCTTAAGGCCTTAGAAAAAGCTAGCCTTATGCTCCATGTCCGAGTGAAGTGGGAACACTTCAGGAAGACTGGAGGAAATTTCCAAAACCTCACCCAGTGCCGTAAGTGCCAGGGATGGGGTCACGGAACTAAAAATTGCTACATGCCAGCTAAATGCATGAATTGTGGTGATTCCTCTCACGCAAAGGACGACTGTCCTGTGAAGGAAGATCCTAAGAAATTTAAATGTTCAAATTGTGGTGAAAACCACAAATCCAATTTTTGGGAATGTAAGACTCGCAAAGCGATCCTACAATCTCGTTCTAACCGTCAGGTAAGAAACGCTCCACGTTTCCGACCAGGAACAAATTCCTCTGCTGTTAACAACGGTCAGCGAGGAACAAATTCTACATTCGTACCCGTAGGTACAAATATCTCCCCTGCTTCAAATGTTTCATCTGTACCTACTCCCCTCGCTGCTAACAATGTTCAGCGAGTTAATGGAGCTACCTATGCTGCTATTGCAGCGGGTAGAAATCAAAATACTAACCAACGTTCTAATGGAAATTTTGACAATTTTGACTTAGGAAGCATTACTGCCCCCAAAATGGAATTTTTACAGAATTCATTAATTGACATGATTTCTGATATGCTTAAATCTAACTCCATGTTTGATGCTATTCAAACTGGAGTAAAATTTGCAAATAATATTGTCATGACTTTAAAATTCAGTAATGGATTTTAAAGCATTAAATATTGTAAATTGGAATGCTCGATCTCTTAAAGATAATGAAGACGAGCTATTTAATTTTTTAAGAGTTCATAACGTGCATATTGCCGTTATAACTGAAACGTTCCTTAAACCTGCCCATAAGGTTAAGAAGGACGCAAACTACTTGATTTATAGAAATGATCGTCTTGATGGACCCTGTGGTGGCGTTGCCATCATTATTCATAGACGAATCAAGCATAAAATTCTTTCTTCATTTGAAACCAAAGTTTTTGAAACTTTGGGAGTTTCTGTTGAAACAAAATTTGGACAACTTACGTTTATAGCTGCCTATTTGCCATTCCAATGCGTAGGCCAGAAAAAGAATTTTCTCAAGGGTGACCTCCAGAAACTTACCCGTCATAGGTCTAAATTCTTCATTATTGGTGATTTTAATGCAAAACACCGCTCATGGAATAATGCTCAAAGCAATTCCAATGGTAATATTCTGTTTGATGATTGTTCTGCAGGTTATTACACTATTCAATATCCAAACAGCCCAACATGCTTTTCTTCTGCAAGAAATCCCTCCACTATTGATTTGGTCTTAACTGATTCATGTCAACTTTGTAGCCAATTGGTTACCCATGCTGACTTCGGTTCTGATCACCTTCCAGTAACTTTTGAAATATCCCAAGAAATAATTTGTAATCCCAACAGCTCTACTTTCAATTACCATAGAGCTGATTGGGAGCAGTATCGAACATTTATGGAATATAACTTCGATCCAAACATTCCTTTGCAAACCAAAGATGAAATTAATTATGCTCTTGAATCTCTGACTACTTCTATAGTTGAAGCAAGAGCTGCCTCAGTACCAAAATGCGAGGTTAAATTCGATTCAATTATAATAGACGATGATCTTCAGCTCTTGATCCGTCTTAAAAATGTCCGTAGGAGACAATATCAAAGAACACGCGATCCTGCCATGAAAGTTATCTGGCGGGATTTGCAAAAACAAATTAAAAAGCGATTCTCTGCCCTGAGGAACAAAACTTTTGAAAATAATATTTCTAAATTAGACCCGAGTTCCAAACCCTTTTGGAAACTCACAAAAATTTTGAAAAAACCTCAAAAGCCTATTCCAGCGCTTAAAGAAGGTGGTAAAATTTTGATCACAAATTTGGAAAAAGCTCAGAAACTTGCTAAGCAATTCGAGAGTTCCCATAATTTCAGTTTGGGTCTTACTAGTCCTATTGAGAATCAGGTTGCTCGGGATTTTCGGAATATTTTCTCTCGGGAAAATATTTTTGATGATTCCTGGGGGACTGATTTGGACGAAGTAAGGTCTATAACTAAAAAATTTCAAAATATGAAAGCTCCAGGTGATGATGGAATTTTCTATATCCTCATCAAAAAACTCCCAGAGAGTACCTTGTCTTTCCTGGTAAAATTATTTAACAGATGTTTCCATTTGGCATACTTTCCTGATAAATGGAAAAATGCAAAAGTTGTTCCAATTTTGAAGCCGGATAAAAATCCAGCTGAAGCTTCTAGCTACCGTCCAATAAGTTTGCTTTCTTCAATAAGTAAACTTTTTGAAAAAGATAATTTTGAATAGAATGATGCTTCACATCAATACGAACTCAATTTTTGCAGATGAGCAGTTTGGATTTCGCCATGGGCATTCAACTACTCATCAACTCTTAAGAGTTACCAATTTAATTCGTTCAAACAAATCTGAAGGCCACTCAACTGGAGTTGCTCTTCTAGACATAGAAAAAGCATTCGACAGTGTTTGGCATGAAGGTTTGATTGCTAAATTGAAAAAGTTTAATTTTCCACTTTATATTATGAAATTAGTTCAAAATTATTTAACTGACAGAACTCTTCAAGTAAATTATCAAAATTCCAAATCTAATCGACTACCTGTTAGGGCAGGAGTTCCTCAGGGTAGCATTCTTGGGCCTATATTGTATAACATTTTCACTTCGGACCTCCCTGATTTGCCTCAGGGTTGCCACAAATCTTTGTTCGCTGATGACACAGGCATTTCCGCTAAAGGAAGAAGTCTTCGTGTTATTTGCAGCAGACTGCAGAAAAGTTTAGATATTTTCTCTTCTTATTTACAAAAATGGAAGATCTCTCCCAACGCTTCCAAAACTCAACTTATAATATTTCCACATAAGCCTAGAGCTTCGTTTTTGAAACCTAGTAGTAGTCACATAGTCACTATGAACGGAGTTCCAATTTCCTGGTCAAACCAAGTGAAATATCTTGGATTAATACTTGACCAAAAATTAACTTTTAAAGATCACATTGAGGGCATTCAAGCCAAATGTAACAAATATATAAAATGTTTGTATCCTCTTATAAACAGGAAATCCAAACTTTGCCTGACGAATAAACTTCTAATATTTAAACAAGTTTTTAGACCAGCCATGCTTTACGCTGTGCCAATATGGTCTAGTTGCTGCACTACCAGGAAAAAAGCACTTCAAAGGATTCAGAACAAAATTCTGAAAATGATTTTGAAGTTGCCTCCCTGGTACAGTACAACCGAAGTACATAGAATTTCGAATGTTGAGACTTTAGCACAAATGTCCAACAAAATAATTAATAATTTCAGGCAAAAATCGTTGCAATCCTCAATTGCAACGATTAATTCCCTTTATACTTAGATAAGATTTAGTTTTAGTTTTTAGTTTTAAGATATCAATTGTTATACTGACATGCAGGTTAAAAAACCTGTTTAAAATACTGAATTGCCAAGACATGAACAATGTAAAAACACTTAGATATATATCATAACAATTAAGGCTGGTACGTTACTGCAGTAGCTGGAGCACCTAGGTTAAAATGAAATGTAATTTATTTTGAATTTGGAACAAATAAAAAGTTAAAAAAAAAAAAAAAAAAAAAAAAAAAAAAGAAACTTTTGTGGAAATTTCCTGTACACAGAAATTCAATACTCTGAATGTGGAAAAAAAAACTTTCAAAGTTCTGAAACTTTGTACAGTTTTTAAGATTTCATAGTTGCAACAAAAGATTTAAGATTCCGGTCTAGGAATGTCCGACTCACACTACACCAGTCAAACTCCGAGGTCTGATCAAGACTTCGAAAATGTTTAAGATTCCGTAGTGACTTGGGATTTTTTTTTTAAATTATTTTCAAACCCGGACTAAGGAAAATTAAGCTGTGCTTCTGAAAAGTACAAATCAGTTTGAATACACAGGTTAAGCAAAGTAAATATAGCAGAGGAAAACATAGATGTAGTTAACTAATTAACAGAATTCGATCAATCATATTTTGAGTTGGCAATCAAAATCCAGGTTATTACCCGATTTTTCCCGCAATGTTTTGATTCGCGGTTAATTCCCGGTTCTCCAGGTCAGTCTTGTAAGTGGACACCGTAGTAGACATGTTTTCTGTCATAATTGACTGCCTTTGCTTCCGACACTTAAAAAATAAAATGTCATATGACAGGCTCTGTCATACGACACTGTTGCCGAAGACCGTCACTAATGTATGTATTTTGGATTTTCTCATAATAAGAGCAGCTGATGTTGTGCTTGTGTGAATTCTAAAAATAACATGCAACGATGTCCTAGTTTTAACATTTCTAATCAGAAATGGTTTAATTTACACCAAATTGAGGAATAAGAACGAAATCACACATGTCATATGATAGTTATTTGAAAATTTTCTTTTTGCGCGAATGCAGGGCTGGTAGCGATCACTGATGTCAGAAATAGTGATTTTAGTGACCATGTTGAATAAATAAGTGACCAAATAGTGACTTATAGTTTTTAAAATAGTGACTAAAAAGTGACCTAAGAGAAGGCGCATCAAATAAATGGTTGATGTTTTAGACTTATTCAATTATTATCTCATAAACACTTATGTATGATATGAACCTTTAAAACGAAAGATTCAATGGAAAGTTTATAACCAAACCCACGGTATTAGTCACGGTGTCTACTTACTTCAACAATCTGGAAAACCAGGAAAATTGTTGTTTCCTTAAAATACCTGGAAGTCTCAAATAATTTAAAAAAAAATCTTACTAAGGACGTTTTAAAGAAAATAATGAATTTTAAAATACAACCATTTAATTTTTCTCGTTATTTTCATTCACACTTTGAACTTTAAAGATTCACAGTGGATTAATCTCCAGTAAGAGATAAATTTAAAAAAAATAATTTTTTATTTTTGTTTCTGAAGACCACTGTCCTTCTGTGAAGCTTACGAAGTTTTTTTTTCTAAATTTATGGAACTTTTATGCTTCATCAATTTTCATGGAATAAGAATTAGAACGAAATAATTAATATAGTTCTATGATTTTCACTGATGTTCTCAAGATTTTTCTGAAGTTCATAAAACTTCCCTAAATTATCGACACTAATTTAAAACTTCTTCAATAGTCTTGACTTCCCTGGTGCCTAAACGATTACTGAATTTCTTTAAAGTTCTCTAGACTGCCCTGAATTTAACAGTATTTTTTAAGAACCAGCAACTTTACTGAAATTAATCACTGAGAATTCCGGTAAACACCTTTAAATTTCCCTGAAATTCTCTGGACTTCTGTGAAGTTTCTGAAGTTTTCATGATTTCCCTGAAGGTCTCTGCACTTCCCTGAAATTCGCGGAACATCTTAAGGGTTTTCGATTTGTTTTTCAGCACATCATGGAACTATTTTGAATTTATCTAAATTTACGATTATAGATTTTAATCGATCTAGCTTTTCTGAGGTGCCTAGAACTTCTTAAAAATTTGCACAATACCCCTAGAGTTTTCTAAATTTCTCAAGTTCGCTTGACACCTGTGAACATCTCTGAAATTCTAGGAACTTCATAAAAGTTCCTGAAAAGTCTCGGATGCTAAAAGAATCGCTTTGAGGTTCTTACAGCTTCCAGTAAGTTTCCCATATTTTCAACTTCCCTTATGTTCCTGCAGTTTGTTTATAGAGCTTCACTGAAATTCTCAGCATTTCCTTTCATTCCTTGGACTTACTTACTTGGAAAACTCAGGTAAAATGAGTAGACATCCTGTGTATTAAAACAAAGACAATTACACGTCACAACGCAAAGAATAATCAACCTTGAAATAAATTCACGCTAAAAAAAGTTGAAAATAGTGTAATGAAAGAGAGAAGGATTAGTAGTTTCCATTTAATTCCACTACCTTATTTGCTTATCCTTGACAGATACGCGTATTTCGTCTACAATGTGCAGACTTCTTCAGTGTCTTGTACTAATACTCGACAATTAGTCGAGTATTAGTACAAGACATTGAAGAAGTCTGCACATTGTAGACGAAATACGCGTATCTGTCAAGGATAAGCAAATAAGGTAGTAGAATTAAATAGAAATTACTAATCCTTCTCTCTCTCATTATACAGGAAAAAGTGACTTTGGTGACTTGGCCTTAAAAAAAGAGACTTTTTAGCGACTGACTTGAAAAAAGTGATCAAGTCACTAAAAAGTGACTCGCTACCAGCCCTGCGTTGTTCTACCGTTTGTGTTGTATACGAGAGACGACGGTAGAGCATGAGAGTACGAATGAAAACAGACTGTCGCCCATGACAACGAAGCCAGTGTCGTAAAAAATGTCAACAGTTTCAACCTCTGCTCCAGGTAGAGTTGTCACCCAGCCGATAATGCTAGCAAACTTTGGTTTAACGGTAAAAGTTATCTGTAGGATTTCAGATTTTTTTTTCCAATTAAGTAGGGTAACTGTCGGCTTCGGCAACCATTGACTGTTTTCGGCAACCAAAATTTGAACGTTAATTTCACTGTATTTCATCATCAAAACACTTCGTTGAATGTATTCACACGATTCCTTTGTCTTTCAACCTCCTGCAATTAAATGAAATATATGCACTCACTACAAAATGCGGCTGATTTCGAGTTCCGATATGGAAAGGTTGCCGAAGAAATACGTAAATTACCCTAGTAGAATATTGGTATAGATGAGTCTTTATGCGTGTTTTCAACTTGAACCCTCCTCCGGTGGGAAATTTCTTGCACCTTTCACCCAACAATCCTTGTAAATTTGTTTCCCGGGAAATCGGAACAGATGCCCAGGTATTGGGAAACGTGTCTCCCGGGTCTCTGTCGGGTGTAAGATACACTAAATGTGATTATTTGTCATAAGTTGAACGGAATTGTTCCGCCAAAAGATAAACCATGGAAGGACGTGAACACGACGCAGTCGACGAAGTCTTAAGACCATAAAAGCGATAAAGCTTCCCTTGCACGATAATCCATTCGCTGAATAGATAACGTTCATCCATCGCTCATAGGCAGGTGTAAATGTGATTTTATCAACAACACAGTACCACGCGAACCAAAGTCCACACTTATCAATGCCGATTTCCAGCTGGGTTTGAAATTCTAGTCCGGAATCAGGGCAGGTCATGGCGGATGATACTCCACATGCTTTTCATCCACGGCAGCGCGATGACAATACATATGAGATGTTGGATGTGATGGGTTTGGGGAGGGAGTAAAAATAGCTGAGACAAATTTACATCATCATCATCATCAAAGCCAACCCACCCCGCCCCATGTCCCTCGTTGCTTGGGTCGTCACGAAAACCAACGGGCACCCATCGGCAGCAACAACATCGTACAGCATACGGCAGAGAGTATATATATTATAACAACCACCAGAAGTAGGTATGGGACGGTTGTATGGTTGCGGAAGTTCAAAGTCGTTGGGATCTCCTCCGAGACGGGGGTGGCGGCAAGAGCTGGGACTGACTGGAGGGAAACAGTACGACTGCCAGCTAGCGAGATGATGGCGGTGCAAGCAGAAAGCAGAACAAACCGGCTTGTTTGGTTGGATTGATGGTAGCGTAGGGAAGAGCACTGATCGAGCGCATTGGTGGGTCGGGATGGGGGAGGCCGGCCGGCAGACACAGACGAACGGTCGGACGTGTTGCTTTTTAATGGTCATCAAGGTCGTTCTCGTATTATTCGGAAAACGAGAGCAGACTGCAGCTAGACAGCGTGTCTGGCTTGCCGGTTGTTCAAATCAAATCAACCTACGACGACGACGAGGTGCGAGGCGCGTTCTGTTTGTGGGGCATTGGGTCCGTATGTACGTGTGTATACAAAAATTAAATTACACTTTTAAACGCAATAATTATACAATCAGCAGCACGTTGTCGGTCGGAGACTTGACGAGAAGACGCCCCCCGCACGAGCTACAGCGGAAGAAGGTCGGGCGGCAGCGACGCACCGTTTGGTTTTATTGAATCCAATGAGTCAGTTAGTTGAGATAGGCAACATTCACATGGGAGCAGAGGAGGAGGGTTCAAAGTCCTACCACACCACGAGAGCACCACGTCTAGTGATGAGAAGAGGAGAGTGGGTGGGTGTGTGGTCTGCAGGGTTTCCTTACGTATGTGACTGGTGGTAATCGACCGACCCGACCGACAACAACGAGAGCCAAAGTGGAGGTGAATAAGCAGATTTCAATATTTTTGTTTACAGTTAGGTTTGTATTTTTGCCGGCTGAGCCGTGCCTCCCGCCTCCCCGACGCCGGCGGCGGCGGCGGCGGTGGCACCGGGTGGCTGTAGAGTCGTTCAAAATGCGCTAATATGGATCGTGCTGGATGGCATTGTTTTTGTTGTTGTTGTTGTTGTTTCTAGCAGCAGCAGTACCAACCGGCGCACGCCAGTCACTTAATGAAAGGCTTAATGGATTCTTACATAATACGATTTGATAGCAGGTACAAACGATGTGCGAATGATTGCTGCGTGAAAGCACGTGGCTTGCTTTGAGGACGGTGCACTGGTAGACTACTGGTTGGTCAGAAATTTGTTCTGCAATGAACGTGCCAAAAGATGTCTGAAGAAATTGTGCAGCTTCTTATTTGGATTGTGGTTGTATTTTATTGATAAAATTAGATTGGAGACAATAACGTCCGGAGAAGATAAGGACATTTTCTTGCACAAGGCAATCGTAAATCGATACTGTATTGAATTCAAAATGCGACTATGCTGGACAAAGGTTCCCAGCAAGCATGCACTGTGTATAATTCTGCACTGCATAATTCAGGATTTTAAAACATGTTGTAATCAATCAGTTTGTCCTACGCTCCAGTGTTGACGAGACCAGAACCTTGGAATAGAATTTCATTCACCCCACTGATGCTGCTCTCGATAATCATCAAAGCAAACCAGATAAAACAATCAATTAATTAATTTAGCTTTATTTAGGAGGCTTTCAGCCTTAGGCTGGTTCGCCTCCGCTTAAAAAAAAAAAAAAAAAAAAAAAAAAACAATCAATCCATTCTTAAGTTCAATACAATTTCAACCCCACCTCAGCTGGAGAAAACTTGTTGCTCGAACTGAAAAGGTTGACTCAAGCATCCAGATGGCATTATCATATGTACACAAAAATATACATCACCATCCAAAGAAGATTCCTGTTCCGGTAGGTCTGATTGTGCCTTCCGAGAAAATAAATGCTATATGTAGCAACTCAATCGATTTTGCACTCAGTTATTTTATGCTTCGAACACAGTTCTGGTTTGCATGATGACCCAAAGCGTTCTTTCCTTTATGCAGACTAAGGCCCATGGAGTCGTTTCCATTCCAGTCGCCTTCTAGCTGGACCTGACATCTTCCGTACCTTTACTAGCATAGTGCAGGTTTCGTGGCCGTAAACGACTACCGGTCAACTTTGTGCGGCTGCGAACTTCATTCGACGGGAGCGTCCTTCGAGCATGAGCATGGTTGACCGCCCGCGGATGCTACTTCGTTATTGCTTTGTTATACTCGCTTTGTTCCTAGCCGAGGAGTCTTCTGCACTTCCACGAGAAATCACTGTGATGTTGGATAAAAGGCTCGGCGTGAGATTAAACTCATGATGCTATGCTCAGTAAGCAAAAACGATCGCTCTAAGGCCACCGAGCCCCTCATATCACATCACACCACATATGATCGAGTTTTTGTAGCCATACAAACCCGGCACTTGATCAAGTTTTACACCAGGGATTTACCAAAAAAAAACGGAGGTGTGGACCCGCAAGCAGAGACACTTACGTGAAACCTGCAGAATTTATGAGAATATCCTTCCAATGATAAGATCCTGCAAGAAGCTGTCCCAATAAGTGGGGAAAAAAGCACGGCCTCAATCCACGAAATGTCCCTCCCAAACCCCGTTATGTATAAGCTAATTGAATACCAAGTGAGGAGTATGCAGATGTTGATTGTTCGTGTCTTAAAGATTCATAAATGAATGCTGAAGGCTATCGTATAATGAAAATACATCAAATCATTCGTTATTCTTTGGTCAATTCCATTTGATTGACCATGATTTAAAACAATTCGTCCGATGGAATATTGACATTCGCATTACTAGGGTTATTACTAGGGTTAACTACCACATTTCCGGCCTATTAAGCACAACCCGCACTTAGTCTTTCTTAATCTAGCGCAGCTTAGCACCAAACGGAATGTTATTATTACTGATGGCTTCCAAATTTATTTACCTTTCCGTATGTACCGTAAGATTTGATAAAGAAAAACCAATCGTTGAGATATTGTCAAAAGTCTAACACTGCTTCTTGACGCCATATTCGGCCTACGAATTCTAAACTCGTCCTAACGCATTGAAACGCCATTGAAACGCCAATGATTTCACTTCGGCCTATCGGATGAAGATAAAAATGGTTCGGTCGGAGCGATTCTTTTGTTTTTGAGAATAATGGGTGCAAACCTTCATATCACACGTTCTTATTGACTTCGTTCCCTAGCTTATTAACTAAAGTACCGCACCAAACGCATAATTGACTTGTTAACTCTGAAATCATGGATTTCTTTGAAGTTTTCTGCTCGATAGGCCCCAAAAGGGGCGATTAGGCCGAAATAGTTCTCTACCCTATTGGAATTTGCATTATCATTATTAAATTTTTTATCTTCAATTACACCAACGTGTGATTTTTAACCTTTGCGTACCTAACGTTTAAATTTGCATAGATTTGAAAATACCATTAGCTCTAAAAACAACAAGTTGAATTTTATGGATAATATATTCTATTGCCGTCAGGCAAAATTTATATCAATACATGATTCCGATACCGAGTTACTCCGGTTTCCGTTGGGGTCACTCTGGGTCGGCAGTCGGCTTTACTGTTCTGTAATAATTATACACACGGTGAATATAATATTTTCTGACTCAAATCATGTAATTTCACCATTCACGACTAGGCCGATGAACCATGATCACATTGGGCATTTCGGAAAAGTGGCCAATTCTCAACAAGAACCAAACCCGTCGTGTGACACATTGAACATAATGTTTTTCAAAATTTGGACGGTAATGGCCTTATTGATAGTTCACGGTCATACTAGCACTCCCGGACATGTTCCGGTGCCCCCGGAAATGTTCCGGTGTCCCCGGGGAAGTGGCCAATTTCAACAATAGCCAAAACCCGTCATGCGGCATATCAAACTTTATGATTTTACAAAAATCGACCGGTAAAGGCCTTATTGACAGTCCACAGTCACACTAGCTCTCTCGGGCATGTTTCAGAGTACCAGGGAAGTGACCAATTTTCGACAAGAACCAAAACCCGTCGTGCGATATATCAAACTTCATGATTTTACAAAACTTGGCCGGTAGTGTCCTTATTGAAGTTTTTGGAAATTTCCTGAGTTTGTTGAAACTTTTGTAAAATTCCTGCAATTTCTGTGACGTTAACTGATCTGCCCGGAGGAACTCTAACCTTACCTGATTCTTCTGAATTTATTGGAACTGCCCAGGAATAAAGGAAAATGTCCTAAAAATCTCCATCTTTAAATTTCCCGAAAATCTGCACTTTCCTGAAGTTATTGGCATTGCCTGTAAGCTCTCTGAGCTTCCCCGAAGATCTCTAAACCTATCTTCCCAGAGGTTTTTGGATGTTTTTGTAAAGTTTTCACAATTTTCCTCAAGTTCTCTAAAGTTCCCTGAAGTTCTCGGGATATTCCTAAATTCTTAGAACCTCTTCAAAGTTCTTGGAACTTCGCTTATTAAAGGCCCAAAAACCTCAATATTTATTTTTATTCTTAAGGTGAATCGCTCTTGAAACCTTATGATCAATCTCATTACCACCTAAAAATTTCAAGAGCACAATTATCAGCTCGCACAAAACATACAACAATGAAACTGGAATTTCTTCACGTTTGCTGCAATGCAGTACACAAGGAGTTCCAATTTCATGAGTGGTGTCACAACAGCGTCTAAGATTTGTGCTCTAGAAATCTTTAAGTGATAGGGAATATCAGCCATTGTTGTACGCTTCAAGGAATCACCTTAATACCTCTCATTACTCTTCTGACGATGTAATTTGAATTGCTTTGAAATTGATAAAACTACCTTAAAGATCTCTAAACTTTCCGAAGTTCTCTACTGTTCCGTGAAGTGGTCTCATTCTATGTGACGTTTCCGAATTGTTTTCTTAAGTTCTCTAAACTTCCCCGATGATCTCTGGGATACCTTTAATTTTTGGAACAACTTAAACGTTCTCGCTATTTTGCTTTATTTATTGGAACTGTCTTTAATTTCTCGAAATTTAGATGAAGCTCTCGGAGCTTCGCTGAATTTCCCACCATTTTCCTGATATTCAAGAAACTGCACTGAAGTTTTCAGAAGTGCCCCAAAGTTCGTATAACGTACCTTTGGATCATTAAATTAAAATGAAGTTTTGGCAACTTTTATGCAACTCTTGCAATTGTTCTGCATTTAATGGAACTTCGCATGTCAAGCTTATTGCTTATCGCATATTAGCTTATTAAGTGCTTTCAACTTAGTGTTCTAGATGCACTTCTACAGTTATTGTTTGAGAACTTTCGATGCTTGTAACATTTTTTGCATTAGTATTATTGTGTGGCAAGTACAATCAAACTCTATCCCCAGGAAAGTCGAGAAATTTTTCAACCAGAAAAATTCGTAGACCGGACCGGGAATCCAAATCCAGCCGCCTCCAGCATGGTCGGCCACCTTTTCCGTCTGAGCTAAGGAAGGAGGCCCACATGGAACTGCCCTGAAGCTTTTAATCTTCACTTAAGTTCCCGAAATTTGCATAAAATCTATGGAACTGCCCTGAAGCTATCGTAATCTAACATGAAGACTTTGAAACTTCACCGTAGTTCTGGACGTTCTCAGAACTACCCTTTAGTTTTCGGAGCTTCTTTTAAATTCTTGAAATTATCAGAACTTTTTAAAGGCTGTTGTGGCTATTGGAACTAAGATAAAGTTCTACAAATCAGGGCTGGTAGTGGGTATGTGATGTAATAGTAGTGACTTTAGTGACTAAAATTACGAAAATAGTGACCAAATTGTGACTTTTAAACAAAATTAAAGTGACCAATAGTGACATTAATTGATCGGAAAGATCTGGTTCCAATCATCCGTTATTCCGGTATTTTTCATGCTTTTTAAAAATAAAATAAATGATTTAAGGATCACATAAATTTGTTTTCGAAACATAAGTATGAATTGAATAAGAAAGAGCACGTTCCAATTCTAACCTCCATTTCCTCACTCTGCTGATCACGAATTTATTATTAAATCGCGAAATAGAGGCACAGAGAAAAATGTTCCAAGTACCGATTTTAGACAGCAATTTTTGAAGATATATGATATATATGAAGCGATGCATTTAGCAACATGAAGAACTGCAGCCTAGAATTAAATGTATATAGATCTAAGTTAGCAATGAGTATATTAATAAAAGATCCTTCTCTTCTTTGTAGTCGCTATAACGAACTAGTCGTCTTTTTACTTTGCTTCATTCTTCCCAAGAATATAATCTTCTGTAACACCTCAAACATAGAAAAGAATCATAACTCTGCGACAGCTGTTCTAGATCGCAGTTTAAGAAAAAATCTCATTATTATGGCATGAGGAAAATTTTCCCAGATGGAATGATCACGAACATAAAACACAATTGAGCGCGTCTAGGACTTAAAATATCGATCGTGAAATATTAGAGATACTAAAGCTACCGATGGTCAAAGATTATTCAAATTTCTGGCCTTTGAACAATTGTTGCGAGCTTGAAAATTTTCCTAGATCATTTTTTGACATTATACATTAAACCAACGAGAAAGGTAATTTTTACCTGAAAATTTAGGTAACCTCTTCAAAATAGGATTTCAATAACATGGTAATGAACTCCAATGGATTCACTGGTCCAGTCCACATGTCATGCTAATGAAGGTTAAGGGAAATTCACTTAAGTTTTTCGTGATTTCATGGTATGAAAATTTTCTCGTCGTATTCGTAATTCAAAAATGGCGATGGAAGAAAGTGCGCCTTCATCGCTGTTGGCCGAGTTGGAATTCCCAGACATCTTCATTTTTCAAGCGTAAGTTTTATAAATTTTTATAAATTAACACTCATTTATAAATAATAATAAAATTGCAGGATATGAGTAAATTTCATTTTTTTTTTCTAGAATGCAATCATTTAATGACTCAAATAAATCGAAATATTTATCTATAGTCTGTCACCAATTCACTTTATCATTACTACAAAATCCAGTAACATCTAAGTGATGTCAATTTGAAGATTATCGGAAAGTCCGATAATTTTTTTTTTTGTGAAAATCAATTGGTTTCTATGTGAATAACTCAAATGTAATCTCTCCCCCAAAACACGAAATATTCACCTGAAAAGTATGATGGAAAATACGTACGTGCCTATTCAGGTGAATTTTACGTAACTATTTGTTGCAGTGTAGGCTTGGATAACTTTCAAGATCTCAATGTAAAACAACCAGAATATTGGGCCTAGAGCTTTTTATTAAAAATCTCTGAAAATTTATGATAAGTCTATGACAATTTCAAGATAAAAATAAATAAACTATTAGATTTCGTGAACAGTAAACGTTTCCATATGTTCGCAACTCTTCTTGTCAGACTTTACTCTGAGTTTTTAAAGTCAAATTATTTACCCTCAACATTGGTCATAAAAAAGTGACTTTAGTGACTAAATTTTAAGGAATAGTGACTTTAGTGACTTTTTGATGAAAAAAGTGACTTTTTAGGGACCGACTTGAAAATAGTGACCAAGTCACTAAAAAGTGACCTGCTACCAGCCCTGACAAATTTTCTTAAAGTTTTCGAACCTTCATTAAAGGTCCCGCAAATTTTCTGACCTTCATGAAGCTGACAACTTCTTTGAAGTGTTTTGGACTTTGTTCTTGGAGTTTTCCGGACTATCCTAAAGTTTGCAAAATTTATTCGAAGCTCTCTAAACTTTCCTAATGATCTTTAAAGTTACCTGAATGTTTGTGGAGTTTGTTGATTTTCTTGTAACGTATCACAAAATTTTCGAGATCACAAAATTTTCGTGAAATATGGAACTGCCCTGAAGTTCTCAGAACTTACCCTTGAAGATCGTTAAACTTTTCTAAAGTTCTGCACTTTCATGATTAAATTCGTGATGGTGGCGACTGGGACTGGAAGAAATTGCTTGATTTAACGGCTATATCAGTAATAAATTCACTCCATCGATAACCCTTGAAATAGACCAAAATCCATCACCTAAACGTTGGGTACATTAAATTGGAATCGTTAGAGGGAATTTTTGACTGAGAAAGTCGTTAAGACTGGCAAGATGTTTTTTTAGTTTTTGAACTTCCCTGACTTCTGTAAAGTTCTTGTAAATTTCTTGGGTTACTTTTCAATTTTTTTTTATTCGGTAGCATTTAATTCCAGAGTTTGATTGTTTTTCTTCTTTTATTAACACTCCGAACACTTAAAAAACTTTTTGCGGACTACGAAGCCTCCGAAAAACGTGTAACGACAAGTTTGCAAATACATAGCTTAGCCATATCCCGATTAATTTAAATCTAGTGGTACCACTAGAATCCCTAGGTAGGATCTGTAGATTATTTTAATTGGAAATCGGTTCAAAATAGGGTTGTCTACCTATTTAAAAGGCAAAAGAAGTCGTTATACGTATTTTCAAAGATATGTTTATGGGAGTAAAAGCTATAATTTTGATTAATGGACGAGACTCGGTAGCTTAGTGGTTCCCATTTCTGCTTACTGAGCAGAAGGTCGGGTGTTAAATCCTTGCAATTTTTCACTTTGCCTTATTCTATCCCGACTAGATTTTAATGAAAACGGATTCTGCTTCTAAAAATAACCCGCCTCACTAACACAGCTATTCTTCCCGTGTAAGCCGTGGAGATGCAGAGGTATATTCAATCTCTAATAACAACGGACGTCGAACTAATCATCCTTCCCTCCCCAAAAGACCGCGAGGACGTAGCCGGCGCTGTGATTGATCTATAAATAGATTGAATCAGTGTGCTTGTACATTGAAGATAGAAAGCTAATCCCATGCACCATCTACGTGGATCTCTGCACAAGTACATTAGTTCTTATCAATAACCGAGGAGCAACTACGAAATGCACGGTATTTAAAAATATATTTAAAACTATAATTTTGATTAATGAGCACGACTGTTCATAATTAACCAGAATACAGCCATGGTTCCTAAATATGGACACTGGAGACATCGATATGGTCCTCCGGAAGATCCGAAACATCCGTAAAATTGGTGGATCCATGAAACTGATCCTAGAGCTTCACGGTTTTTTTTTTCGAAAACACTTGGAACTGTGATAGAAGAATGAATTTGTTTTGTGACATAAACATGGACCCCAATGGCCACGAATACGGCGTTCCGGAGGAAGATCCGTAAAATCCGAAAAAGTGGTAAATTCATTTAAATGATCCAAGAGCTCCACGGTTTTTAAATATGAGGTTGTGACATAATCATGGACCACAATGCCTTTAAAATCAGTCTTTCGAAAGATCCGAATCATCCGTAAAAGTGGTAAATTCATGAAACTGATCCTAGAGGAGCACTTTTTTCTCGGCTACAGTCGGAACGGTGATAACGGTCGGATCCGGATGGCCATGAGATCGTCCTCCGGAAGATCTGAAATATCCGTAAAAGTAGTCAATCCATGAAACTGATCGTAGAGCGGTTTATTTTCAAAAACATTTAGTACAGTTATATTATATAATAAAATACTTATATAAGAATTAAATTTGGAGTCGTGACGTAAACTTGAACCCCGATGGTTATAAAAACGGTCTTCTGGAAGATCCAGAACATCCGTAAAAATGGGCAATGCATAAAACTGATCCGCGAACTCTGCAATTTTATCAAAACCTTTCTGAACTGTGATATAAGAATGAATTTGGATTCTTCACATAAACATAGACCCAGATGGCTACGGAATCGGTCTTCTGAAAGATTCGGAACATCCGTTGAAGTGGTCAATCGATCTGACTGATCCTAGGGCTCGCGTTTTTTTTTTGCGAATACACATGAGAATGTGAAATAAGAATTAGTTTGAAGTTTTCACGTAAACATGAACTCGGACGACCATGGGATCTTCCGGAACATCCGTAAAAGTAGTCAATACATGAAACTGATCCTTGAGCTCCGTGTTTTTTTTTTCCGAAAACAATTTGAACTGTGATATAAGAATGAATTTGAGGTCGTGACATAAACATTTTTTTTGTGACTGCAAGTTTTTTTTATAAAAGTGTTTTCAGACGATGGAGATGTTTCTGAATCCAATTCCATTTTTGGCTGGCAAGAACGGAACGTATGGACAATCATTTGGCATATCGTTGGCCCCTTCGATATCGAATCATAGAGAGTTGACCAGCAAAGATTTGGGCTGCCTCAACGTAGAAGTAAAACATCAATAAACACGAAATTACACCGTTCGGAGTTACATCAGTCAGAAACAACAACACAAACTGTTTACCGGTACTGCCCTCGAAAAGTCCGTAATCAACATACACCGCAACTTGAATCAACATGTGCCTCGGAAAAATAGCAAAAGTAAAATGTGGGAAAATAAAGAAGACAAAAAAAAACACACACAGATCTGAAACATATGGGAGAACCTTTGAAAGTAAACCAAATTCGCGCGCGCGATATCCGACGATGTCGATCACAGGAAGAAGGGGCATCAACCAGTAGTAGTACTGCCAGTAGTAGCACTACGAGGAAGCAGAAGCAGAAGAAACAGCAACGCGGCGGCGGCACACATTTTCCCTCCTGCCTCTTGACAACGTGTCTCCTCACAGCACCACCGCTAACTTTCATGAAATCATGAATGAAATCTTTGTTTACTTTTTTTCATGCTTCATGCACGTCTACCCCGACCACTCCACCGCAACCGAATGTCCTCCTCATGTTGCTGCTGCTGCTGCTGCTTGGCCGTGCCGTGTCTACAACTCTCCCAAAGGGGCACACACACACTTTGGGGCGGTAGAGGTGAGGCAGGCGACGTCGGCAATTCTCTCGCAATCCGGGCCACCCCAAAATAATATCATCAGCAGCAGCCCAAGAGCAGCATAGGAAGATACGCGCTGCTGAATGCAGATTTCACTATCAATCTCTCCACCGTCGGTCGGTCGGTCGTCGTCGTCGTCGTCGACGACGACACCGTTAACAACATGCCATGTGGATGCCGCCATAAAATTCGTGGTCGGATTCTGCCGAATTCAGAAAATTTGGCGCAAAAACCTCTTTTCGTCGAAAAACACCCTCCGCGTTCCGCGTTCTTCGAAAGATCCAAAGCGGCTCGGCGCATTCATGGAACAGCACGGAAACCGTACAGTCCGGACGGACTTGAATGACCCATCCCGCATCATCATCCGACCGAAATCGGTGGCTTGCATATGCACGCGCACGCACGCTTGCATGATGTCCTTTGTTAGTTCGAACGGAAGGGAAGTGACCCCAAAAAGGACATTCCTTCCACGCACCGGACTCGGGCGACTGTGTGTGTGTTTGTGTAAGTGTGACAGAGAAGGATTCCAATCAAATGACGAAACCAGTGGGGGTGGGGTTGGTATCCCCCCTCCCCCCGGTAGGATTTTCCCTTCTTACAGAGCACATACCCAGGCGCGACGGAACGGACGACGACGGCAAAGAAACAGGACACGGCTCACAGGGAATCCACTCTGCTAGGCAGCTAGGGCAGGCTCGGGTCGGGCAAAGCAAAGTGGGAATGGGAAGCGCATGTCCCGTGCCGTAGTGTTAGTGTGCCAGCAGAGGCAGAGAACAAGCAATGGCAAAGTTCGAAAAAGTGAATGTGGGTTTATCTGTTTGTCGGTGTGTTGGTGCGTTTCGATGGTCGTTCACAAAGAAGGGTTGCCAGAATGGGACTTTTGCGGAAGGTGGTTGAGAGCCATTTATTGAAGGTAAATGCAAATGATTGTTTGAAAAGTTGATAAATGTATCTAAGTGAAAAGTGATCGAACCGATTTTGGTTTGGAGGCTTTTCTGGAAAGGGCTTACCAAGGTCCAGTAGTCATTTTTAAGCTATTCGTTCATCAAGCTGTTCACAAGTCCATTAAAACAAGGTTTAAAACTAAAATATCTTACAAATCGTCTTAAAACCTTCTTACAATTCACCCTACAAGATGTTGTCAAGATTTATTTTAAAAATTTGTGAAAACTGGTATGTTTTTGTGCTTCTCAACCCGAAAAAAAAATTACAGTGAAATTTTCAGTGGAAACAATGCTCTAACATTAATATTTATTGTCGACAATAAAAATGATTGTTATAATGTTGTACTCTTCCGAAAACGGCAAAACTGCTACCTAGATGTACAATGAATGTACATAATAAAATGTTGTTACAATGATTTTTATCGTATTTTTCATTTATTTTATTGTTAACATGATTCGATCATGAACAATAATGAACAACTCTATTACAATAAAAATTGTTGTTACATTAAATATTGATGTATTTTCATTGTGGGTTACTTCACGAACAATAAAAATAAATCTGATTGAAGCATGCAGACTATGAGAGGGCCAGCAACACTGCCAATGTAATTAAGATAGGCGCTGCTCATATGGCTCTGGCTTTGACAGTTCGTTTGGCTCAAAACCAGGCAGTCCGCGTCCGCTCATATCTTATCCTAGACCCTCTCTAAAGCATAATGGAGACCTTTTCCGTGCAGTCAATAATCATACAATAATAATAAAAAATTCCACCACTTGAAGATGTCAGGAAGGAACTCTCAGGTGGAAGCATATTTCATGGGCGATTCTCTCCAGTCGAATGCATTAACTTATCAACGACGCTCAACCACCAAGGAGACGTGACCTACGGATATCGAGCGCAGGGGAGTTGGCCTGCATTTCTCACAAGTTACGGATCGAATCTCGATCCATAACCAGGAAAAAAAAGGACCACCCGTAACAGACATACCACCCCCTTCCCTTCCCGGGGCAATGTTTTATTTTTTCGATTTATTTTTAAAGTCGATAAAGTAGATCTGTCAAGCCAACACATATACTCTAAAGTACACTGTTATTTTTTTAATCAATAAATTCGCCAACCAACAGTAAAATAACAATAATATATAATGTTATTGAAAAAAAATTATATGGGAAAATCACGAATATTTCATTGTTAAGATACTTAACAACCCCCCTTTTTTATTGTAAATTTTCCACTTACCATGAAATTTATTGTTTTGTACAACATAAATCAAGGTAAATTTATTGTAGACGTAACAATATAAATCATTGTTAAGACAATAATTTTCGTCTTATTGTTACATTGTTTTTTAATGTATTTTTGTTGTTATTTTTTTTCGGGAAGACTTATTCAAAGCTGACATAGTAACATATGCAAAATGTATAGATGTATTTATTGAAGAATCAAAATTTACACGAATGGATCGCAGCGTGCTTGACATAAAACAAATCCCAAATAAAACTGGATGTAGGGTAGAGCACTACTTCGTCGTAATCGCCCATCTTCGTTCTATCGGTCAGAAAAGATCAATAATATCAATGATTTTACCATGCACAAATCAATAATAGGTTTTTTCCGATGCGTTAGTTTATTAGCTACAACATAAATTCTGTTCGAGCGCATTGTATGAATATTTACGCTCATATTGTTCTCAAAACAAAAGAAGCGCTCCTAGCGAATCCCCTTTTTCTACGTTTATCCGTAGGACGAAGAAAATCTAATGGCGTTTCAATGCGTGGACGGAATTGAAACTCGTAGAACGAATTTAGAATCAAGAAGCAGCATTAGATTTTAAACAATATCTCAACAGTTTGTACTCTTTATCAAATCCAACGATACGTATGGAAAGGTGAATAAATGTAGAAGTCATCTTTGACCGAAATATTCCATTTTTTTGTTTAAACTCGTTCGAAAAAGAGAGGTAAAGCGCGGGTTGTGCTTAGTAGGACGGAAATTAGATCAAAAGCCCTATGTTGAATTATCTTGGATCATTAATTTCCGATTGCCTTCTTAGGTATCACGAACCCAGTGGCGTCTCGTAGCCTAACTTTTAACCTGTTCAACAACTTTGAAATCGTAATTTAGAGTCTATTTTCAAATCGGTCTAGAAATGTTGTTACAGCAATAGGGGAAATGGCTCTAATGTTGGCCTATGGATCTAAGATTGGGCCCATTGCTAAAAATCTGCTATTTATCAATTGTATCTAGATGAACGCGTCATTGAGACGGTAGTAATGGATATTTTTGGTTGCTATTGAAAATTTAGTCGATTGCTGAATTTATTATGGGCCCAAATTAGGGACACTTAGGCCGACATTACATACATTTCCCCAATTTTCAAAAACACCATGCTCTAATGAAAAAATAAATAAAAGTAACCCTCAAATATTATTACAGATTTGGAAACTGTGATAAATTTCCTATAATAGTGCTAATTCGATATAATAGTAGTGACTTTAGTGCCTAAAAGTAAGGAAATAATGACCGAATAGTGACTTTTAAAGAGTAAATAAGTTACGGTTTGGCATTGAAATAAGCGCTTTTTTGTCATGGGACTTGAAATAACATTCCATACATTTCTCTAATCACATCGAATTTCTCGACGGAAGCTCATATGAAGAGATTTTGAAGTGATTTGAATCACTTCCTTTTGGTTACGTTTATGACTACCAATTTGCAATGTTCCGGATTTCATCGAAATATTAATGTTACTGACTGTGGGACAATTAAATTAATATATGAATAAAAGAAGCCACTAGGTTAAATAGGATTAAATAAAGTAGAGTGAATCTCCTGAAGGCCATCTCAAGGAGAGGTGACCGAAAGTCTCTTCTTCACATAGGCGAGGCAACTAAATAGTGTATCAAAGCTTAAAAAAAAACTTTGAAATCATAAGAACAGCATCTGGTGCACTATAAACAACACCCATTTAACCCTTGGTTGTAGAATACGGATCTTTACCCTTCCAACGTAGAGCAACGATCTTTTTAATAAGGAAAGCTTGCTACATATTGGAAAAATGCCCAAATGAATCCAATTGTCTTTGGGAAAAAAGCTAATTTTGCATTTGAGGAGCTTACTGGTGAACAATTATCAATGCTACACACATTACTGACTATTTTCAAAAGACCGTGGTCTGTTCCTAACTATTTTCCGAAGACCGCGGTACAAAAAAGGACCATCTGTAGACTGGAGTATAAAATCTAAATCAGAAGTGTAATGAAAACAATCAATGGTCCTTGGATCGATGGATCCTTTTCTGACGTGATTGGCGTGATTGGTCGCTTGAGTAGGATCGAAGCCAGTCTACCCGAACAGTGTTCTCTCTTTTCAGCTGAAGCAGCGGGACTTATGGTTGCCACCAGAAATGCTACTAGTAGATCCATTATCTTCACTGATTCTGATAGCAATAGGAAGGAACAAATTATCCTAACACGACTACGTCTAGGCCACATGTTTAAGTAAAAATAAACGCAGCAGAGATGAATGCCCAAAGTAGGTAAAGTCTCTTTAAACTAAAAAAAGGGTTACATAGATAATAACAACGACAGAAGTATTTTTCGAAGAACCTGAATTTTGTTTCTGAGTTACAAACCTTCAAAAAATAGTTAACTTTGATAATTCACTAAGAACTTTTTACAGAATTTCATCGAAATGTATTCAATAACTTTTTTAGGATTATTTCCCTTTCCCTAAACTTGCCTTTGAAATAAGCTTAACGAAAAGAATATTACATTCTTAAATGCCATGCAGAACAATCCACAAAATTCTTGGAACAAGATTATCTTCGAATTTTTAATGATTCTTCCAAGAATTCCATAAAGGTTCATTCATATTTTTTTCCTTAGAATTTCCGTGCAAATAACACCAGAAATGTTTTAAATTTCTGTTTCGAATAATCTTGAACCTCTCCTCCGAATTCTATTGAAAATTCAATTCGTATACTTGAGCCGTTAAAATTCAATTCCATTTTAATTCATCTAAGAATTTCTTTTATAACTCGTTAGAATCCTCTTGGAATTATCTTCAGAAATCACTCCAGAATTTTTTTAGAACTATTCGCAGAGTTTATCACCTTTGGAATTCATGGCGTTTCCTTGACATTGTCATCAGAGGTCTCCTGAAAAATCTTAGAACTTATGTTGAATACTTATTAGAATTGGACCGAGAATCCTCATTGAATCTCAGAGCTCTCGTTAAAATATACATGGAGCTCTTCCCAAATTGTTTTTGGGCTGATTTTTGCGTATTTAATCATTTAATATCAAAAGCAACGGTCGTATGTGTCAATCCCAGTGCCGATTTTTTCACCTCAGCTTAAGTCTTAAGCCAGGTTTAACTATAATGGGTAAACCTAGTTTAAGCCGAAAACCTTAATTTACATGAGACTTTCGTATTCTTTAGTATTCATCTCTGAAATATATGGTGTTATCCCTAGAATTCCTCTAAAATTCTCTTGATAATTCTTCAAAGACTTCTAGAAATGTAGCCAAGGATTTGTTTTCGAGGAAAGCAAGGATATTTTCCCGGTTTGTCATCGAAATCCAAGGCATTTCCCAGTCTTTATCTTGGTGTTTAAAAATTCGGAACGGTCTCAAACACGGTCCGAAATCCGGACCATCTTTGAACGCCAAAATGAAAAAAAGTTTGGTGCACATAGCAACAAAATAGATTGAAGAAAACGGAAAAAAAAACTCTAAAATGACCTTCGGAAATGGAAAACGGCCACAAACACCAAATAACATTAAAACTCCAGAACGTCGACCAGAAAGAAACCCTCAACATAGTCTTGATATCACCAAAATAACGTTAAAAACATCAAATGAAAACGCTAAAATGGCCAAAATTACCAAAATGGCTTCAAAAATACAAAAATGGTCTAGGAAACATCTTAATAGTATCTTAAAAACGCTAAAAGTTCCTTTAACAACGCCAAATTTACAAGAAATTTTAGTATGGCTTTAAAAATACAAAAATAATCTAAAATATCCAAACTGGCATAAAAAACTAGAATATCAAAACTTGCCTGAAAATTCAAACATCTCTTGGTTTGTTGGTTGTCTTTATTAAGGACATCTAAAATCTCTTAATAATCTTGAAAAACATAAAACATTGCGTTGGACAGGCCAAGAATGTCTTTAATGGCTTTAACAAAGCTACATCGCTCAGAAGTTAGCCATGAAAAAGCCAACAACAAACTTGAAACGCCAAAATAGCCAATGAATTACCATAATGTAATTAACTTTCTAAAAAAAAAACGCCAAATTAGGGGAAGAAAGATCCCATTGAGAGATTTTATTAAGTATAAGAAAATTGAAATCATGTCTAACAACTTGGTTGCAATGTTCAGCAACTTTTTTTGAGGAATTCGATAATCTAGCCGTTTTAACTAGTAAAAAATTAACAACCAACAGCTCAAATTAAGTTGATTGTTTCATCCCGATTTTAAACTCAGATAAATTAAACAGAAATTTTCAAAATTCCTGCAACCCATCTAAGCATAGTCCACAACCCAGCGATGGGTAGCGACCCATGGATTGACAAACCATAATGGCATAATCCCCAGCAGCTAAATTAAACGTTGACCATTAGGTAAATTAGCAAGGCGACAAGAGCGAGATTCTGTTAAATGGGCACTGAATGGTGAATGGTCGGCACCACCCTTCATTAAAGGGTGATACGGTCAAAATTTGGTCAAGGGAAAACGCGTGTAAATCGATGAAATCGTTTATTTAAAAAATCAAATTAAATTTCTTTTTCAAGTTCAATTAGTATAAAATTCAGGAAAAATATTCAGTTCGGCTTCCGCTTTTCCAAATCCGAATTGCCGGGCCTTACGCTTGACCCCTGCCATCAGATTTTGTACAGCCACCTTGTCCACCTTCTTCGCCGCAGAAAGCCAGTTTGCCTTGAACTGCTGCTCGCCCTTAGCAGTTTTTTTGGTCTTCTTTAGGTTCCGCTTGACAATAGCCCAGTATTTCTCAATTGGGCGGAGCTCTGGTGTGTTGGGAGGGTTCTTGTCCTTGGGAACCACCTGCACGTTGTTGGCGGCGTACCACTCCATGGCCTTTTTACCGTAATGGCAAGATGCCAAATCCGGCCAAAACAGTACGGAACAAACCGTGTTTCTTCAGGAAAGGCAGCAGACGTTTATTCAAACACTCTTTCACGTAAATTTCTTGGTGGACAGTCCCGGAAGCTATGAAAATGCTGCTTTTCAAGCCACAGGTACAGATGGCTTGCCAAACCAGATATTTCTTTGCGAACTTTGACAGTTTCATGTGCTTGAAAACATCTGCTACCTTTCCCCTTCCTTTTGCCGTATAAAACTCCTGTCCCGGAAGCTGCTTGTAGTCGGCTTTGACGTAGGTTTCGTCGTCCATTACCACGCAGTCAAACTTCGTCAGCATCGTCGTGTACAGCCTCCGGGATCGCGCTTTGGCCGTCGTATTTTGTTTATCATCGCGATTTGGAGTCACTACCTTCTTGTAAGTCGATAGTCCGGCTCGTTTTTTGGCTCGATGCACGGTTGTAGACGATACACCCAGCTTATTTGCGGCATCTCGGAGAGAGAGGTTAGGGTTTCGCTTGAAACTACCGGCAACTCTCTTTGTCGTCTCAGCGGCTTCCGGTTTTCGATTTCCCCCCGATCCAGACTTCCTGGCTGTCGACAAACGTTCCCCAAACACTTTAATTACATTTGTAACGGTTGATTTGGCAACTTTTAGCGATTTTGCCAACTTTGCGTGCGAGTAGCTCGGATTTTCGCGATGCGCGAGCAAAATTTTGATACGCTGCTCTTCTTGCTTGGACGGCATTTTGACAACTGAAGAGTGAATTCCAAAATCAAAATAGGAGCAACATTCTACACACACACACCTTCAAAATGAGGGGTGTTCAGGTTTTTTAAATGCAAAATTGAAAGAAATACGTCAAGTTGATATTGACCAAATTTTGACCGTATCACCCTTTACCCTTCTTGGCAGAACACCATGCGATCCAACCAAGCCATTAGGTCGTCCGATTGGCCGCACAAAACCTTTCCGAACGCTGATCATCATCAATGAGCGCTATTCTGTTGTTGAGCCACCCATCGTCGGCATTGGCAATTCTTGCATATCCCACGTGATCCTTTGTATTTCCATCTGATCAAGGAATCAGCACATCCCGACAGATCCTCATCTCTCCCAGGGGGTCTTCCACCACATTTTTGACCAGGCTTGCTGAAACTCCTCAAAATCACTGGAGGTTTTAAAACACTCTTGTCCTGCGAGTTTAGTCAGCCCTCACTTCGAGTGAGTGGCGGCAGGAATATGGAAGAAGTATACAAAAACTCCTCGAGAGAGAGGAAGAGTGAACTTCAGCGAGGGGATGATTTGACGTGAGGTGCGCTTTTTTTGTTCGACGCAAGAAGCTCAGAGTTAACCCAGAGTGAGAGTAAGTGCGTGTGATAGAAAACATGAACATGAATGGCAGCAAACCTCACTCTCATTTTATCCCCCCTTGGATCACAAGCTCTGAAACTCAGTGGAATGATTTGGCAGTAGGCATTGTACTCTTCAGAAAAATGCTACGCTCGGCTCATTTCGAACTTGCGAGCGAGGCGACCATACAATTATCGACGAACAATAGAGGTCTTTGGAGCCCATTTTTGCTAGTTTGGGGCTACACCATTTCGAGGTCAAATCAAGTTTCACAGTGTAGGATCATTTTGGAAATTCTAGGCCATTTTGGCGCTAAGGTAATTTTCTATGTTTTCGAGGACAATATGGTTTTTGTAATGCCATCTTGACGATTTTGTAAACCGGCGTTTTAAGGTTGTTTCTGAAGCCATTTCGATGTTCCCAATGTGTCTTTTTTGCATGTTTAAGCCCCTGCGCTCTCACTTCTTAAGCCAATGTTGCCGAAATTCACCGTGAACGGAAACGATAAGTTTGACAGTAGTCACAAATGACATCATCGGACCAGCAAAACAGATCGGGCTTTTACTATACTATCCCCTTTTACTGAACAAATTTCACGACAATAGTCTTACCCGGTTGATCATGGACCGATTTAAAATCTTCAACCTGCAGTAGACTTGTAAGTTTTGATAAAAATATAAAATTTCATATTGTAAACTTACAATCCAAAATTATTAGCGGCAAGAAAAAAAGGAAATTTGACATAAATAACCTCAAAACATCGGAAACAGCTCCAGTATCCGGAAGCCACTGCAAATTACTAAGTAAAACGTAAATCATTTCCCGCCGGATGCTTCCAGGTCCATCAAATTCGGTTAATTATTCATGGAAGTGTGGCACTTTTTGGACAACATGTTGCTAGTCCCGGTTACTTTGCTCAACGTCTGTAGGAAAATGATGCTCTATGCGCATGGAAGCAAATAAATGTTCCTAATCCGGGCCACGAATCAAACCCAGCCGCCCCAACATGGTCTTGCCTTATAGCTGCGCCGATTGAAATGAAATAAATACAATTCAATTCAAGAGCAATTTCTAGAGAGAGAGGCTAGGAAAAACTGCTTGTGGACCTCGAGAGCGAAATTTTGAATTTCCTGGAAGCGTTCAGGATTTATTGTGAGTTTGATTTGGTTTGATACTTCACTCATTTAACAGTATACAGGACATTTTAACCGGTTCGGATGAAAAAAAAAACCATCTATGAACCATACCGACTACCATAGCCATTACCATTAATCATAAATGAATAAAATGGTTCCAATGTAATTCCTTTACCAAAAATGTATGCAGAAAACAAGAATTTGGAATGCCATTATTTGAAAGGTTCACTTCCAAAGAACCATAATACATAAGGTTAAAACTTTACCATACAAACGTTCATGTAAAGTTCCATAACCATTCCAGTTAAAGTTTAGCAGGGATTATAAACAATTTTAGACCATTTTCGGTAAGGTCAAGTTATGGTTCGCATTAATGCGGGCATTTTATTGGATAATGGGATTAATCACGATTTTCGTTTGAAAATGTTATTTGAAAGTAGTGACCAATTTCGTTTACAAATGTTATAAATTTTTCAAACAATTTCATCTGTTTCTCATTTGTACCACTGGAATCTTATTCGAATCTATGTTTATATGCGGTTACCAGAAGTGATGGCCAATTTAGTTAAAGATTGTTATCAGTTTAGTACAAAATTTATTTTTCAATTGTATTCGATTTTTGTTATGTTGTGTTCAATTTTTTTTTAAATTACCACGTTTATTGACGCCATTTTTTATCAGGTAATCAAACAACTTAAAAACCATTACATATCTGGTAATATTGTTTAAATGTCTTCTTATGACATTCCTGAATTAATCAAGGATTTTTTAATTAGCCTTGGAACATTTTCATGAATTTCATGTTCCAAAATGCGCACGAAGGAAATCAAAATTAATATTCAATTTGTTTATTTCATATTAAGTTCATACAGCAAATATTTGAATCCATGAACAAGGATCTCTTTGAAAATATCTGAAATATAGTTGGAGATGCTTAACGGTCTAATTTTTAACGTTGAGCATCTCCAACTATGTAAATGCATGAAGTAATAAAAACATGATTAGTTGACGTATCTAAAATATCGTGAAAAAATCAATCAATAAACAACCAGGCCATTCCCATGAAAGATTGTTGCTGAAATGTACTAAAACTATTTTTGTTTCAACATTCAATCGACTGGATTTTATTGAATATTTTTTTTAAATCGAAGTCGGTTATTTTCAAACCCGGGGAGTCGGAGTCCGTCGATTTAGATCCGACGGCCACATCCCTGGTAAATGTCAAGTATGCAACGTAAAAGTAGTTTCTGGAGAATGTTTTCAGGAAACCAGTTTTAAGCAAATTGAAAATTTGCCGTGCATCACAAGTCTACATTGCACAACTAAACACAAAAAGAACTTTGAAAACAAGTTTCAACCAAAGAACCCTTCAAAACATCTTCAAACTGGCAACCCTGCCTCTTCGAGTCGCTCGCTGTGTGCACCACCCAACCACACATCAGAGTCGTGTTTCCCTACTTTCCTCTGATACCGAGCCTATAGTTGCTGCTGTGTATTCGCTGCGCCTTCTTCGATGAAACCCCTTTTCCTCTCTGCTCCTCCTCATCCTCCTCGTTCAACTCTTCCACCGCCTTCTCACTCCTTCCATGATTGCATTACGTCTTCTTCGTTCGTTCAACAACGCACTCGCCGAGCAAATAATAGAAAAAAAGAAGCAGAACACATCGGAGAGAGCGAGAATGTGGTTGAGCAAAACCGTGAGCGAGGGGGTGGTAAAACGTTGGTGGTGTGGTATGTATATGTGTTTTTATCGATCAAAAGTTGTAAAGAAAAAAAAAAACTAAATTTGGTTTATTTTTAAACTCCTCTCCAACCCCACGTCCGTCCGTTGATGACGAGATGACTGACTGACTGACTGACTTCTCAGCCTCTCTCGTGATAATGACGCACTACTACTCTGCAGAAGTGCATTCAGTCCGAAGCAGAAGGATCTCCCGTTTGGTCCGCAAGAAAGTGGCATGTAACGGTCAATTAACTGGACTTACGTGATTGGAACCCTGTGCGAGATAGTGACGGATGACACACGACGGCAGCGGCGTGACAGCTGGTCGTCGTCGTTCGGGGAAACTTTTTTGATAGCCGACTTTCCAAGGAACTCGACGATAAGAAGACTATGCTACACTTTGCTTCTTTCCGATGTTGTTATTTCCGTAGCACTCAAGGTTGTGATTTTCGCGTCTTCTTGCTTACTTTGCACCGATAACACTCCAATTTCACTCTTCGTCGCGCGGACTTCTTCGCTAATCTCCACGCTGCTGCCTATACCTCTACTAGTACACCACTTCCTTCTCGAGATGTCACAAACTATGCACTTGTTCTCGCTCTCTTCCACTCTGTACGAGACTCTTGTTTCACTACCCTTATGATTGCTTCATTTCCCGAAAAACACTCTTGCTTCGGCTAATGATTTCTTCGCTGAAATTTCACTATTTTTTCACGAATTTTTTTTCGTGGCCCGTTTCACTGCTGGCTCTCATCCACTGAGCTGCTACTAAGAGCTCTGCTCTATACCATATTTTTCACTTCAGCAACTTCGAAGGCTCTTTCTCGATTCATTCGTTCGTTCGCCTGCTGCCACTGCTGCTAGCTACACTTCGTCGTTTCGTTTGGTGTGTTGGGTAACTTGGTTGGTCGGTCGGATCGATGAATAACGTCGATTACCGAGCACTTGGACGCCCCGGAGCGCCCTACTACCGACGGAACACCGTTGGGCGGACCCACGGGAATCGATTGCACACTAATTGAATTACACCGAGCGCGGTGAAACACTGAAAAATTTCGAAAAATTTACAACCTTTTTCGCCTGCACCGTCGAATCTCTAGTCGTCAGGCCAGGCAATGGATGTGATGATGGTACGTACAAACCAGCGAATTCAGTATTGTGAGCAGAACATCATACTCTATACCTCCTCCTAACAACACGACACCACCAGAGGCCGGCATATTACACATCGAGAGTACATTTCCCACCAACACACGGACCTCGGGCTCGGACCAAGTTTTCTACTATTTACCTCACGAACACACCCGTACCGCATTCGATCTCACCAATACTCACGTACCAGGAGATATACAACACTACTCACCAAAGCAAAAACCGTCCTCATCAGCAATGTACGCCATCAACGGCCCAAGCAAGCAAGCGGTGGAGAACCCGAGAAGAAGTATTTTCATTATTTATTATGTACTCCTCACTCTCGCTCTATCGTTCACTCACTACCTCATGCTCCTGCTCATGCTCCCAAACCCATTCGCTGCTGCTGCTGACTGTGAACCGCACACGATGGTGGTGTGGTGGGTATCTCCTCATCATCATCAGCCGAGCACAGAAAAAGCTGTGCTTGTGCGATGCGGTGGTGCCGATGGAATAATATGCTTTGCTCTATACACACCGACCGGACGGATCTCGGGTTCTCCGTCCTCGCTCCGTCCTGTGTTGTACGTCAGTGTTCAGAGTATACGGTACATGGATTCAGTTCGTCGGGGCACAAGCGGACTAGAAATATATGTAGGTTCCTCCTCTCTACATACACTTATCGCTGTTGGAAACAGCAAACGAGCGAGCGATGGCTCGTCGGTAGTGGGAAA
Source organism: Ochlerotatus camptorhynchus (assembly GCF_037179485.1). Taxonomy (NCBI): domain Eukaryota; kingdom Metazoa; phylum Arthropoda; class Insecta; order Diptera; family Culicidae; genus Ochlerotatus; species Ochlerotatus camptorhynchus. The sequence continues at coordinate 1,518,531 of NW_027040498.1, read as the reverse complement.
ATCGAACAAACTGCGCACACTGCCTGCTGCGGTGTGGTGCTGGCAGAAGGGCGGCCAGAGCGATGGGATTTTTAACTCTGCTTTCGTTTATACCAAAAAGTTTACCAATAATTAGGGTTCAATTTAATGTGATACATTTTCGAAACATTCAAAAGCAGTTTTTTACACATCGCTTCAAATTGCAAGAAGCTTGCGTTATTTTGTGTAAAATAGCAAAAGGACTGGTGCGAGCTTTTTGCAACCTGAAATGATGCGTCGAAAAATACTGCTTTTGAACGTTTCGAAAATACATGAAAGTCAATGTAACCATAAGGAAATTTCATAACTAATCCTCAAACACATCGTTCATTTAAAATCGGGTTTGTGTCCGTTATGTCGGCCTGAGTAGGACATTGTTGGCCAACGTTTTATTAGCAATCGAATAAAGCGAAAAGGTATGTAAGCTCTCTCATTTGCATGAATCCTTACTTTTAAAAATTCAGAACTTATCTGATCATCATCTGGAATGGATGGTCCAGAACAAATCTGCTGAAGACAGAATTATTATATATGGACAGACTCTTGAGAAAGTTCATATACACACTAGCGCAGCGTAGTGAGATAATTCTGAACATAGCTTCCGATGCTGAAGAACTTTGCCGAAGGCTCCATTTTTCTAAATGGCCGGGATTTCGATAAAAAAAAACATGTGTTCGAGAATAAAACATTCAACATGTAATTCAAACTTGCGAATGATAAACATATGAAAGTCCATGATACCATCAGTCCTGATTTAGCGGGACGTGTCCTTATTTTGAGGTTGTTTTGGAGCGTCCTGATTAATTTTTCAAATTTTACGATTCGTCCTGATTTTCTTGTTTTCCTTACAATATTTTAATATGTTACATGATTCCAACATTTTTAGTTTCAGAGAATAAATCGAATGATTTATAGCAAATTCGTTTATTATTCAGTTCCAACCTGGATCGCGTATCAAGATTGGGTCTGCTTGTTTTCTGACAAACGTCAGTTTGCTCGTTTGTTTTTAAAACCTAGCTCAGGTTGAGGTTTGCACTGACAAAAAGTTCGGTTTCGCGCTTTTAAAGAAAGTGAATTTCTCGTGTAAAAACTCATTCATTTTTGGCTGAAATTTTTTGAGCGTGTACAATGTGACAGTTCTATTTGAATGTTTACATTTTGAGACCGCTTCTGCAAATCATGGTGTAAATTCTAAATTTTAATTCATTAAGTTCGTGATACATAAACAGATCGACAAAAATGTTCAAACGGAAGTGCCATTTCACCGATGAACTACGCCGGAAGTATCCTTGCTTCATTCGGGGACGAAGTGATTTTGAGGCAGAAGCTGCGCTCGTACTAAGGCAGAAGCCATCATCACTGGAGTTCTTTCGCTGCACTCAATCGACGTTACTTTGAAGAAGCTCTCCGGAACTCCTTCCGCTAGTGTAAGTACAGACGGGAGCAACCACGGAAACATAAAGCTATTCCCTATCGTTGTGCAATACCTCGATACATCGAAAGGTGGCATTCAAGTGAGGATTTTGGATCTCCATGAAGTGGCTAATGAGAAAGCTGGAACGATCCCTGACATAATTGATCATGTGTTCAAAAAGCACAATTTGCAAGACAAATTAGTAGCTTTCAGTGGATACAACACTACTACGAATTTGGGTGGCGTTAAACGACGAGGAAAGGAGAACATTTTTAACTTGCTGAAACAGACATCCAATTCCAACTGGCGAAGGATGCCCTGTTGACGTTCTGCACAACGCGCTTCATCACGGTCTCGATCAGTTGGGAGCTTTTGACATGAACTCGATTGTCGTGAAAATTTACAACTACTTTTCGATCTACACTGTGATTGAAGCAATTATGCGATATCGTGGAAATCGAGTATCGTTACCGGCAGCCTCACAGTAAAATAGGCTGGCTTAGTTGAATGCCAGCTGTTGATCGAATTCCGCAAATGTTTCCGGCGTTGAAATCGTATTTTTTATCGCAAGATCAGCCACCAAAAATCCTCGACAAATTTTTCCACGATGAATTAAATGACACCGCAGCAGAGTTATTGCGAACGATTGATGAAGAGTGCGTGATTTTCTTGGAATTCGAAGCTGCTACTCAGGAATGCTACAGAGTAACTAAACAGTATTTGAAGAAGTTGATGGAATCTCTTTCTGGTCGCAGGGTATGAGCATAACTGCATTAAATAATTCACAATGCTTAGTATTTGATTGATTCTAGGTGTTCCAGAGGCTTGATTTCGAAAAGCCGACGATTAAGTGTGAACACGTTGAGAAAACTGTTCTGTTCCTAAAGGGTAAAGATGTCTGCATCGACGAGAATCTGATTTTCGATAAGTTCGTCAACCTCAAGAAGTTCGTGAGCTACCACACGCAACAATGTGAGCGCATTTTTTTTTTCTTTGATTGGATCTCAGTGGAGTGATGAGAGGAATCGTCTTATGGTAGAAACGGTTAAGCATCTAACAACTAGGTGTCAAATTTATTTTGAAAAAAATTACTTATGTCGATTTTTTAAAGTATTTAATTTTGCCTGCTAATTTGAAATTGCTGGACATGATTGGATCATCCGAGAAATATGACCATCATCGAAGTATCGATGAATTCAGTATGAAGGTTTGTTTATAAATAAAATACTTGTCCGTATTTCAATCACTTTTTAATGAAAAATAATCATGTTATGCAACTTTATTTAGTAGAAGGGTTCTTGCTAACAATTTCAAAATGTCCTGATTTTGATCCTTCAGCCCTAGTCGGAATAGCATATTCGAACACCAGATTCGTACGAATACAAAAAAGCATTCTGGGTTTTTAATGAATCCGTTGGAAAGAGTAGCACTTAAGAATAATAAATAATCGATATAGTTCTTGATATCTTGACCATTAAGAAAGTTGCTGTCTTCGGCAAAGTTGACCAGGAAATCAAGGCCTTCGGATCTTGGATTTAAAAATGGTGGCGGGAGTTATACCTGTTCAGAAAATAGCCATATTGCATGCGTTTGACCACTGTTTTCAAACCAAAGGCCGCCATCTTGGATTTCAAACTGGCGCTGGAATTCGATTTTCAACCTCTACACGTCAATTCCGTTCCAGAAATATCCATATTGTAGGTTTGTATATCTGACAGTTTTTTGTAACAAACAATCCCACTGTGTAATTTCCTTGTACAGATTTGTTACGAGAAAAATTTATCACCTCCGAGTTACAAGCTCGCTGATCTCATATACGCCTGCAATAGGGTGGTTCAAAATATCGATTTTGCTCCACCCCACTCAATCGATTCTAAATCAGATCCTGATCATTCTCCCAAAATGTGAGCTCAATTGTTTGCGATCTCATGCACTGGCCCTTCAAAGTTTATATGCGAAATACTATGGGAAAAACTAACCTTTTTCATCATTATAATCTTTTTCCATAATGATATACAGCTTGCTATCTATTATTATGTGAAATTCAATCAGCTACAACTTTTCTTAAGACCGCTTTTTGATTGAACTTTAAGATAATTAGTTATTTATTGAGTTTGAAACTGATAACTTTCTGATATGACCAATTGACTGCTTTCATGGCAACACTGCATCCGCACTATAACATGGTAGGCTGGATTTTTAAAATCTATTCTACACACGAACTTTATCAATATTATCTGCTAAGCAGTTGATGGAGCATGTCGGAAGAATATCATCTAATCCTGAAGTTTAATTGAAAGGTGATCTTAAGCAAAGTTGTAGCTGAGGAAATTTCCTTCAAGTACCGATAGCAAGTTTATCCATAAATCCCCCGTAAGGTTAGGACGAGGTGAAGAAATAGTTCATTTTTCCCATTCCCACTCCCATTTCCCAACCAAATAAGCTCAAATTTTGTGAAAATGATCAGGACCTGATTTAGAATCGATTAAGAGTGGTCAAGCAAAATCAATATTATGAACCACCCTAATAGCCATGCTAAAAGATAGCTGAACAAATCTAGATAGAGCTGGAATTAGGGCGTAACAGATTTTGTAAACAATGACTTCTTTCGCTGATTTCTTCAAGGCGCGCCTACACAAACCAACATATCTAACGGGTAGGGAAGTCTTTCTCTACTCGATGGTGATGTCGATTTGCCAGCGCGAGCCATGAATTTCGAGAAATCATCAAGAGAAGGCATGGTTTACAAAAGCTGTTCAACCCTAATTCCAGCTCTATCTAGAAATGATAATTCTACCAAGCAGATGTAAGGAGACAGCAGTAGAACGAAACAGGCGAGAAACTGAAGGAATATGAAAAACTTTCTCAACGAGTGCAAACTCGAAAATGATAGATTGACGTTCAGTCGGGAAATGGATGTAATGTCGATCTAAATGCCCATACATAAATTCAGCAATCGACAAAATTTTCAATAGCGAAGAAAATTATAGTACCGTCCCAATGACGCGTTCATCTAGATAAAATTGATATATAGCAGATTTTTAGCGATGGGCCCAGTCTTAGATCTAAAGGCCAACATTAGAGCAATTTCCCCTGCATAAAATTAGTCAGTGAGGTACAGATTCTACCCATATGGAATCATTTTATTTTCTTAAACATTGTATCTACTTTTTTTTTTTTTTTTCCTTTATTTAACGTCGGTCTCTGTTCCGCAATCTAGTGCCAATCACCGACGGACATCGATTGCCATCCATTGACGGCAACCGAATGTGCAGGAAGGCAGCTTCCACACCTGCGTAGGATATCGCACCCATTCACAACAGACATGGGCCGGGACCAACGGCTGTACTTCCCTTCCGAAGGAAGACGTGACCAGAGATTTTTATGCCTCAGAAAAATCCCACCGACCTCGGCTGGGATTGAACCCAGACCCATTGGGGTGTTAGAAAGTAGTCACGCTTACCACTACACCACCGGCGCCGGCTCATTGTATCTACTTATCGCTATGTCAATATCCATATCACAATTGTGTGTAATGCTAGCAAGCAAATTCGTTCTACAAAACTACCTGTTAGAAATAAATGTACTTGAAAACGATTCAGCAACTAGTCACGACATACCCAGCCATTGATTTGCAGAAGAACATGAAAATAAGGATAAATACAAAATATATGTCCTAAGCCCTTACTATAGGTTAAAAAATCATCTTGCCGGAAATTTGAGGTTGCGTAGAAGTTCGATTGAAATTATTAGTTTTTTTTTAAAAGATGACATGTGAAATTCAGAAATTATTGCAACAAATTTCCTGTTAAATATTTCAAATTTGCGATTTTTTTCTGGTGGTCTCCCGGTTTTCCTGGTTGACTAGCTTCCTTGTTACATGGATACGTCAAAATTGCATTTCAAGAAGAAAATCCCCTCCAAAACGGCATAATCACCTGAAAAGTACCATAGACTGAAAATAATACCAAAATTACCTTAAAACACCACAATGCGATATTTTTGTTAGGTGCCCACAGAGAGGCCTTTAAACGCGTGAATCGCATTGAAAATGCAAACCAACCGAGCTAAACATGAACTAGCCTAAGATTAAAAATCACTGTAATAAAGTTAAAAAAAACAAGCAAACCGACTTCAAATGGCCGAAGAAACGCCAAAATGGCCTTAACAAAATGTCACCCACTACTGCCCAAACCCGAGGTTATGGCATTTCGCCGAACGACGTTTTGCCGAAGGCATTTCGCCGAATGAGCCATTTCACCGAATGAGTCATATCGATGAATTTTAATCATGAATTAGTCTACAATTAAAATGAATTTGGTACGGATTTAAATAAAAGATATTCCCATGTATAGAAACTCGAAAGAACTGTTCATGCTTAAAAGAAAGAAGCATTCCTATAATTAAAAAAAAATGATTATTTAAAAAATTTTAAAAACCAGTACAACTCGCAAGAACTGATCATGTTCAAAAGAAGGAAGCACTACATTTGAATAGCTTGCCAGGTTGAAAAAATCGAACCTTCTGAATCTTTTTTTTCGAGACTGATTTCTAAATTTACTCAGCTTTTAGAAAAATTCAAGACCGTAGAAAATGGCTTGACGAAACGTCCTTCGGCGAAACATCCTTCGGCAAAATGTCCCGCTCCCCCCAAGCCCACCTTTTTGGCCTGGTAAATTTAAAGTTAGTTGAATTATTCACCAAATTCTTTGCCAAACATTGTCAAAAAAGGGTCCAAAATTGCAGAAAAAAATTCAATATCTCAAAAGCATGATGATGAGCATTAACTTTTCCGAAGGAAAAAAGTATTGGGAAATTGCGCGTGGTTTCAAGCAAAGCAGAACCATAGATTATGTTTGTTTTGCCATTTCACCATCTTTTGGAAGGAAATATTTTGTTCTCAGCTTTATTTTTCGTAAAACGTGAGTTGCCTCATGAATTCTACCCACAAAATCCCTAATATATAAAATAATGGGTTCAACGAGCAGAGTTGTCTGACATGTTGTTGTGAATTGAAGGTCACTCAATATATATATATATAGACAAAAAAAATCATAGGATATGTGAACTTTTGAAAATAAGATGAAATTTAAATTGTAGCTGATTTTACCCCAAAATACATTGGACTTCTTTAAATCTGTTTGTCTTTTTGCGAGAAATTTATTAATTCACCCAAAAATCTCACCGTTCGTCATGTAACGTAATTTAACAAATTAGAACCATGGATCTACTTTAGCCCCTAATCTTCTATTTATTGTATCCTGTAATTCTCTATAATGTATGAACTGTTGTATAAGGGCCTATTTTTTCTAAAAAATACACAGAAACCGAAAAATAAAGATGGGTAAAAATATTTTCTCCAAAATATAGGGGAAAATAGGTCCAATGGCCGAACACACATATTTATAAGGCTCTGCAATGTATCGTGCAATAGATTCCTCAGGCCTTTCCATTCGGAAAAGTCATTGTTTATGACAGGACTTCAGCGTCCTTTTGAGATTCTGAATTGGGTCATATTTTGGACCCATTTTTGCCGATAGCGCATGGCTTTTTTTCCTTGATTTGTTTCCCGTAGATTTTGTTTTCCGTACTGAGTACCAATACTACCGACGCTAGGGAGGCAACGCCCACACCTGGACCCACCGTTATGCCATTTAAACTGAATAGATTTTTCTATAATGTTTGCAAGAATATTTCTCTTGAATTGTACCTTTAGCTGAACAAGTTTCGATAAAAATCATGCAATCGACCCTAAGAAAAATGATGCACAAAATTTGTACAAAAATTGCTCTTCAAAAGGTCTGCACCAAAATAATGTCAGCAATTTTTAAATATTGGCTTGAAGGCCATTCGAAAGAAAGTATGGAAAATCATATCAAGGACCAAAACCATAATTTGGACAATAGAGGGTTGAATCACATGATGAACAGCAAAACTGACGGCCGAACTCTAAGAAAAAATCACCAAGCGAATAAACCCAAAATTCGTCTTAAAACATCGCAAATAAAAACGACAAAAAAATGAAAATGGCCAAAACAGTAAATGCACCAAAATAGATTTTAAATAGTCAATACCGTCTACAAAACTCTAAACTGACCTGATCTATTATAAAAAAGGTGCAAGCAACCGATAATGAACGACCGTCGGCCGTAGCTTGTTGCGATAAGGGGCACGGTGGCTTTAGAGCGACCGTTTTTGCTTACTGAGCAGAAAATCGAAATTCGATTAACAGGACGGGTACGCAAAAGAAGTAATATTTGAGTTTTAGCAAAGACGTGTTGATTGGAAATTCATATCAAGTTCAAAAGCAATTGTTTCCGTCGTCGGTGAGGTCGTCGCCGGCATCGAAACAAAGTAACAACAAATTGAACAGAAACGTGATCGTAATTGTTTTGTGATATAAGGAGCTTGGTGGCCTAGTGGCGACCGATTTTGCTTACTGAGCAAAAGACCGTGGGTTCAAGCCCAAGCTTCTTTGCGTTATTCAATCGTTATGGCCATCAATTCAGCATATCGTTTACCAAAACGAATCCTACTGCAATCCCAACCCTTCTATCCAACATCACAGTGATTTCTCGTAGAAGTGCAGAGGATTTCTCGGTCTTGCCTTAGGATTTGCCTAGTTTGACATCACCATTGAGGATAATTGCTAGTTCCAAGCATCATCTGTTGGGTCTCTGTGTAATTGCAGCTCATCTGCTAATAACAGAGTAGCATCCGTGGGCTATCAATCACGCTCATGCGCAAACTATTATAAAAAAGGTGCCAACGGTTTTACAAAAGCCAAAAACACCACAACGATCTTAACAACGTCACAATGGACGGTGAACCTAAACACTAAACTTAAGGTCGATTATTGTGGTTTTAAGGTCTCAACTTTTACCATAAAGCTGGGTTTAGACTAGGCAAGTCAAATGATCAACTCAATTGAATTCAATTGGCTTGAAAAGTTGAGCCTGGTTCAACCTTTTTCAATTCAAGTGAGTTGATCAAGTCAGTTGAATGGCATGGTTTACACGTTCAATTCGCGTTCAAGTCAGTTGAATTCAACTGAATTGATCAATTGACTTGCCCTGTCTAAACCCAGCTTAAAGCTACAGAGAAATTTCTTATCATGCGCTCTCAAAATCATGCGTGATATTGGAATAAAATATCTTGCTTAATATTGATTTTACAAGCTCCTGCGATACTGCGAGACTACTCAACACATGTGAAATTGCAGCTGAGAGTTGACTCGATGGAAAATTCACGGCGAATGAGAACGACCCAAATTTGAGTTTAGTTCACTCATAATCGCCAAAAGTGCAGGAACTCAGCGATGAGTAAATTTGTCTCATGGTTTCCTGTGGAAAACCTAAAAAATCTGCCGGAAAATGAGGAAATTGACGAAAATTTTATTCAGTCTCGGAGTAGTACCAATAGACTGAGTTAATCCAATTTTTACTTTTCTCAAATTCGGAAATTTTTCCCTGGAAAATCCTGGAAAAACCTGGGAAAACATGAGACAAATTTTACTCATCGCTGAGTTTCTCCACTTTTGGCGATAATGAGTGAACTAAACTCAAATTTGGGTCGTTCTCATTCGCCGTGTTGATTCCGTTGCACGTCCATGCCAGACACGAAGTTACTGCTGCCAGTGTGGTGATGGAAGCTTCGGCTGCGTTCGGGTGTAATGCAAAAATCTTGAAACTCAAACTCACCACAGTTAGCTGATAATCCGTAGCTGGTGAGTTTCGTTAGCATGATATTTGGAGCAACGATTTCACAGCTTGTAATATCATCCGCTGTTGTTGCATGTTGATATTTGTCCACGAAAATCATGCGGGATCATCGGATATATTGAGATTTGATTTGTTGATATTTTCTCAACACTGCATTTTACAATATTTTTAGGAAAATCTGATCGCAATGTTTTCAGCGGCACGATATGGGTCTTCTAAATAGAAGCATATCTCAACTAATTTACAACGAGTTTAATCACACATTTCAGACTCCTGGCAAAGGTTACTAAATTTATATCTAACAACCAATGCTATTGAACAAGGACAAACAAAGACCACCGAATGAATCTTAATCCACGAGAAATCGACGGTCAAAGTCTTTGCTTACTTTTGGCATATTGGCCGTTTTTACATGTTTCTCTAGAAATTATATTAATTCAGTCATTCTCCATAGCAAAAAGACATAGTGGTTCTCAGAATTTCGTAAAAGTTGGCAGTTTTGTTAGGGTGACCATTTCCATGCTAAGGTGGCACGATCTTCAGGAAGTCCATCCAGCTTCTTGGCTTCGCCGATGACATCGACATCATGACACGGTACTTTAAGACGATGGCGGAAACGTACATCAGTTGGACTCACTGGTGACCGCCGAAAATGATACCAGCAGAGAAATTTAAAGACGCATTAAGGCAGGGAATCGAGGCTACTTTGGACTCCGGAGATCTACAAGACGCTGATTAGGTCCTCTACGACCACGAGACCTGCACTATGCTCGTGGAGGTGTATTCGAATGGAAGGTGTTGCGTACCATCTACGGTGCAGTGCAGATGGATGACGGAACGTGGAGGAGGCGAATGAACCATGAATTGCACCACCTACTGGGAGAACCATCCATCGTCCACAGTGCAAAAATTGGCCGACTACGGTGGGCCGCACGACGACCTGGTGAAAATGGTTCTCGAAAGCGACCCAACGGGAACAAGAAGAAGAGGCCCGCAGCGGACAAGGTGGACTGACCAAGTAGAAGGCGACCTGCGGACCCTCCGCAGACTACGAGACTGGCGAAGTGTGTCCATGGATCGAGTAGAGTGGCGACGGCTTCCTCGGACAGCAGAGGACAATAAGGCCTTAGCCTGATTGGTAAGGTAAGTAAGTGGTCTTATGAATATCATTGCAAAAGGCAGTAATTTTCTATGTTGCCAGGATTCCGAGACATTAAATTAGCTGAGGATAGAGCCACCTAGTGGCAGAATTTTAAAGCAAAGTGTTCACAATTTAAAAGGTCTTAGGCTCTTGAACAGCATTGTTGAAACCAGAAACCAGTATTTTGGGATTTCAACCGTTCATGTAAACGAAGTTCACTTGAGAATTATCTAATCGAAATGATGTCTGAGACAAAGTTGTAGCGAAAAATAATGCCTAGGAAAAATATACACGGTAAATATTTTTGATGATATTTTTGAGATGAAAAAAAAAATCAATAAAGTGTTAAAAATTTAAACAACAAAAAATTTCGTTTTTCAATATTTTTCATTTAAAAAAAAAGCTTACGAAAAATACAAATTTTTGAAATATTCAAAACCCTTGAAACATCCAAATTTACAAAAAATCATAAAACAACAACGTTTGGTCGAATTATTGAACTTTTTGTTGGTAAGTGTTTTTTTTTTGTTATTTCAGACAAAAATATTTTAGACCTTTTGAATCGTTTTCTGTTGCAAAAATTACAAAAAAAAATACACAATAAAAAAGATTTAAAAGTTTGACCACAATTTATTGTAATACGACTTTAATAGTTAATTTTTAAGAGTCCTATGTTTTCAATATTTCAAAAGTTTTCATTTTTCATCAGCTTTTTTTAAATAAAAATCTTAATATTGAGCAAGGACATTTTTGTTACATAAATATAAAACTTCATATTTTATTTATTACTCGCCGTTTCAAATCAAAATTTGCCTTGTATATGTTTCCTAGAAAAAATCCCCATAACTTTGCCTCAGATGATATTTCATGCTACGATCAGTGGTGGAAAATGTACATTTTTTGCCAAACCATCGTCCAGAGCAAAGCGAAACAGCCAGCACACGGGCGGTCGTGAATATCTACATTCAAGCGAACGGCGGAGACAGAGAATAGGAAAAATGTCGCATCCCATTCTTATTCAAACAGTTTATTGTAATAAAATTTTAGCAAGCTTGCGTTTGACAGTAAATTATGAACTCCTTTATTTACGCATAATTTTAACATCCATGCAATGAACATCAAATAAATGCAATAATTGGCCAGAAATCAGCTGAATTCAACATGACGAAAATTTGTCTTTTATGCTTCTTTGTTCGAAAATGTTCTGTAGATGGCCAAAAAAAAATGTCATGACATTTTTGCCGCTTGCCAGTTTGTATTTCACTATGGTCATCGCGAAAAGTATCAAATATTAAGGAAAAAATGTAAAAAACCAGTACCCGTGCCACCACTGGCTACGATTTATTAAAAAATATGCCGGTTTTAAAAAGTTTGCAAGATTCAAAATGGCCGAATTGTAGCACAAATGTGATTGATTGCTAACAACACTCTGGTAGATTCGTCATTTGGCACCCGAAATTAGCAAAACGGTACATTCTAAACAAGCTAGCACCACTAGCGGATCAATTTCAAACTAAAGTGCTTATCGTAATCAAGTGATAAGTCCAGTGAATTGAGGTTAAGTTTCTCGACAGTAACCAAAACTATAACTATACTAGAAATAGATCACTGGGCGCTAATGAGTAAAGGCTTCCAACGCTTTCCTGAGAGACCACCCTTAGCTCAGTCAGTAAAAGCGCAGCTGTAAAGCAAAACTATGCTGGACTTAAATTATCATGTTCGATCAGACAATATACGAATGGTAAAATTAACAAGTGTGCAGTTCCAGACGAAATAGCCAAAACAATGAATTTTAAACTCCGACATCTCCGATTTGCATGAAATTTTCCACAATTGTTTTCATTCATATTTGTGCTAAAATTTGGCTATTATTCAAATTAGCACAAAAGGGCGCATTTTTTTTTCTCTATTAATAGTAGCAGCACGAAAATTTATATTCGAATCGAAATAACAATCTTGCAAAGAAAAAAAATACACAGTAAATTTGTTGTAGTAATTTTAAGTAAAAAATCTAAAATAGTGTTTCAAATTTAAATAACTTAAATTTTCCCTATTTAATATTTATCAATATATTTTTTATTACAAATATTATAAAAAAACGTTGGACACTTAAAAATTGATAAAAATCGTAGAACAACAACTTTTGGTAAATTTTTTTACTTGTCGCACATATGTAGGCCGACATTAAGGGCATTAAAATAAATTATTCAGTATCAAACATACATAGCAGCATGGATCCAAAAATTGAAACAGTAACCCCATGGCGTCGAATTTTCAGCCATATAAAATGTATCTCCCATTGATTACCCACTATTAATAACAGCAATCCAAAAACGGTCCCAAATACCCAAAGCAATATGTGACTCTATAAACCTACAATCAATTAAAATTAATTAAAAACCGTACCCAAACACTCGTACAATAGAAAGAAGAGGCGAAAAACCTCCCCATTAGAGTACACATATAACGTAACCTGCAACAAATTACCCTCTGGGACTGTCCCCGTTCTCTCTGACAGAAGAAGGCTCCACCGGCTGGCAACACTGCCTCTATCTACTTCGGCACACGTTTTCCCTCATAACGTAATATACATTTCGAGCCCAACAACAACAACAACAACAACTGGCTGGCATTAATCGACCAGTTTCAGCACCAAGTCGACTTTTCTGGCCACCCCTGAGAGGCTCCACAAAAGAGCGCTCCGATTCGCATCCACCACTGCACTCGGCACTAGGTATTTCGAATCGAAAATGAAAATAACAAACAACGAGGCAAGGCGAACCAATACAAGCACACACTGAGGGGGGGCGCTTTGCAACACTCACTCACAAACTGGCCTAGCAGTACTAAGCGAGAGAAACGACATCCATCGTGCAACATAGTTGCCAGTCGATCGAATCCCGCAATCGAGCGGGATAGTAAGTGTCGGGCCTGAGGGCGGAATGAAGCAAATTGGATTGCCATCGGACGGAACGCTCGACGACGATGACCAACTTGGAGCTTGCTTGCTGCAGAGCGGACCAACGGCGGGCGGTTGGGCGCGTTCTCCGAATGCCATAATAAAAATGCTTATTTCACTTCGACATCGGATCGAAATCAACAAACTGCGAAGCAATGTTGATGCATCATGATGCAGCAAGGGTGAAGGGTGGGTGGAAGGGGTGCGCGGATGGGGATAATCAAGAAAATGTGCTTTGCTAGATTGCGTGCGTAGGGGGAACACAAGAAGCATTGAGAAGAAATATGTGCAAGTCGGTAAGAATAGACCGCGCGGTGCGATAGAAGGATATCTTGGAAATGGAGGGAGAGAGCGCGCGAATTACGCGCAATGGGTTCATATGGTAGCTTACTGTGATTTGCTCTGCTGACGGAAGGATTTGCGTGGAATTGTGTGAGATATGGGCGATTGAATAGGCTGGTACGAGAATTTTCAGTTTTGCGTGGCTGTCAATAGATCGATAAAATAAATGGCATATACAAATGGTGTCTTACATCCTTTGTAGGAGTCTTACCCATGTAACTAACCGAAAACAACTTTTTCCAAGGATCATCTGAAATCCTAAACGATAATGTAACAACTAAAATCGTGTCCAATAATGCGATCAAGTCTGGAACTTTATTCAGATTGTAGTTGTTCCATGGAGTGTATGTTTATTGCTGATTTAGCGGTTTTAAACTTTGATAACTTTCATAAACTCGCGACCTTAGAAACACAAAAAAGAGTTTAAAAATGCAAAATGTCTTAAAAATTCCTGGTCAATATAAAACACAATGAATTGTAAGAATAACTATAAAACAACTACATGGACTTGTAGACTTAAAATTCGATTAAAAATCAACATTAAAACCTATTAAACAACCTTAAGTCTTAACATTTACAAACGTTGAAATGTTATGTAAATGTAGTCCTAACAACTCCTAAATTGCCTTATTAACTGTAGCTAATAAAGGAATTCAAAAAGTTTTTTGGCAAATTTGACGTTTTACGTAATTTGAAAGATTAACATTTGGCAGCTATTACAGTTAGGTCCGATGTTGGCAACAGGACTAAAACACTTTAAAATACTGTTGTGAATTCGACCTTCTTCGATTTGAAACTTTACATTATTGCATTTCAATTTTAAAATTCCCGGTTTTTTCCCGGTTATTAAAAAAAAACCCAAACATCAACCCTGCCTTAAACAAAAAAAGGTGTTCAGAAATAACCTTGGAAATCTTGTTCGATTTCCACCCCGCATTTTTGAGCAAGTTGTGCTTCACGGACACATAATAAAAAACACGGTCTGCGTTGTTAATGAACAGCCTCTTATGTAATTTTGAGGATTTTTTACACTTTACTACAGTGATAGACTAATATGAAAGGTGTAAACAAGGGAATTTAATTATGCATATATTATAAAATTGATTCATTCCAAGCAACATTGCCATTTTTCTAAAGGTTTAAAAGATTATTCAAGACCAAATTATGGTCTACAAGACTATGATAAAACCAAAATTGTTGCTTGGGATTGATATATACGCTCTTGCCCGGTGCGACACCCTGTGATTGTTTGTTATTGGCAAATTTTTGCTAAAATTCGGCCGTTTTCGATCTTGTAAATATACAAACAGGTGTATGTTCCAAGGGTTTTTTTTAATGTTATAATCGGACAATTAATTTTTATTTAAAATAAATTTAAAAAAAAAAACCTTGTTTCGTTTATTTTTTTCAGAAAAACATTATTTCTCTCTACAACTCTGCCTCGGACGTCGTTTCGAACAGATATGAAGTTTCCGTGCTGTAATTTTTGGAAAAACTTCAAGAACGCCATTTTGAAAATTTAACAAGATCCAAAAATTGCTGAATTTTGGCAAAAATGTGAAGCATTGCCCATAACAAACAACAATGCAAAGTTTCATGCAAATCGGAAAAATATCGAATCCAAATAATCAATTTCTTTTACGCTGTTTTACACCTGAAACGGCTCAATAATGGCATCTGAAAATACTAAAATTACTTTGAAGCACAAACATGATCATTGTCATAGTAACGCCATAGTAACGGCTTAACAAACGTATGTTGGAGTATTTTAAATAAAAATAATGTTAATTTGAAATAATTTTAATTTAAAAACATACATAAGCCGACCCTAAGTACAAAAATTGAAACCCAAAAATTGCCTTAAAATATCTCAAAAGCTCAAAAACTGCTTCGAACATGGTAAAATAACTTTAAATTTTGCGGCTTTGCCTTTTCAACGCTAAACGCGAAAATCGTCCAGAAACTTCCAAAAAAGAACACCAAAATAGCAAATGGCAAAAGGTTATGAAAAACATAACAGATTGAATCACATGCTCAAATGACCTTAAGAATGCAAAATACACATAATAAAAATGTAAAAAGGTCAAAACAGTCAAATCCCAAATGGATTTAAAGTACCCAAAATCGTAAAAAAAAACGCCAAAACTATTAAAATATATGCAAAGGCTCAGAACAGCAACGCTTGAAATCGTTAAAATGGCATCAATGAAATAAATCATAATAAATAATTCGTCTGTGATTTCTATATGGTGGTACACTTTGTGAAAACCGAAAATGGAACATGTAACAAAATTATGAAAGATTTTGAACGTTAATAACTCAGCTGCCCCTGGACCAATTTCAATAGTTTTATCACCAATGGATCAGAAATATTTTTACGCATCTGTTAAATTTAGAACTTCATCGTTTTTTCAAAATGTTACTATTGAAAATTGCACGAATGTGCAATTGTTGCTATGATAGCTCTAATAGCTTAGCATTACTCAACCATCACGACACAACTGTCCTTTTCGGGACCACCATAAATTTGTAAAAGAATATTGTTTGAAGTAATGAAATTGGGTTGTTAGCGGAATGCTAAATAAAACAGCAAAAAAGGTTATCTTCCATTTAATTCCACTTAATTTTGGTATCCATGACAGATACGTATTTCGACTACAATGTGCAGTCTTCATCAGTGTCATTCCCACTTAAGAACTTATCAAAATCTAACCCCCTTAAGTACTCATCCCATAGGTAAAATTTTAATATTGTTTGGACATTTGTCAAGGTCATCAATCGGATGTCAGTTCCCATATCAAGATAGAGCTGGAATTAGGGCGTAACAGCTTTTGTAAACAATGACTAATTTCGATGATGTCTTGAAAGTCTAAGCTCGACCACTCGACGGTAATATTGGTTTGCGTGGGCGTTCCTTGAATTCCTAAAAATCATCTAGAGAAGTCATTGTTTACAAAAGCTGTTACGCCTAATTCCAGCTCTATCTAGGTATGTTTAAGTATAACATATCATTTTCTTGAAGGCAACATTGGGAGTGCAATTTCAAAAACCAAAGTCGGTCACGGCATGAAACTGGTCTTGTGTTGATCCAGAGATGATGGATTTTAATTCTTAATACGCCAATCGAAAGGAATTCTGTTACGATTCTGTTAAAATTAGGACTTTATCATTTTTTAAAAGGTCACTATTGAAAATTGCACGAATGTGCAACTGTTGCTATGATAATTGAAATTATCACCGATTGCCTGCGAAAAGCGATTTCCCTAACACAGGTTTCAAAGTTGATTCCAGCCGGTCTCACCAAACGATGTTTATTCAATCACCGCGTGGTGCGTGCTGTCTGCTGCGAAAGGCTGCCTGCAAGCAGCGAGCTGCAGCCCACATGAGCATCCATAGAAGAAGGAAGAAGCCGCACCGCTATTGATTGGAATCAGTAGCTCTTCGTGAGTCGCTGTGGGCCATCTATGTCAAGCGCGTCATACTAAAGAGTATAAACAGAGAGAACCCCGCAGTTCACAAATAAGATTTATTATATAAGACCACGTAGTTGTAGTTCTTCAACAGCAAAACTTCACAGGAAAAAATGGTAAAGATGAAAGTATATTCAACAAAATGGTTCGAATGTTATAAAATAAACCGTCGATCTATAGCCCACCGTGTAAGTCAACTGGAAGTGATCTTCAAATGTGGAATAATCATAAGAAATATATCAAGTATCAAGTTAATGATTTCGTAAACAATTTCTATCAGCAATGACCCAATCAGCTCAATAGCGTTCGGCCTATTGACCATAAAAATCCTATGATACAGTTGTTCAGTAAGTTCTCGAGCTTTGCAAACACAAGAGGTCTCAAACTTAGTAAAGTGATGCAAATTTAATTTTCTTATCATCATTTACTTTTTACATTTTCCAATATTTGTAAAGAGTGAGAGTTTGAATTAAGAAATTGTTTAAAAAATCATTAACTTGATACAAATGATATCTAGGGAAATTTGTTGAAGATCTCGGAGTATGAAAATGTTTGAACATTCCTTAATCTGACCTAACAGAAATCTTAAAAAATCTGAAGCTTCAAGATTTGTTAAGAGCATTTATAAAAAAACACAGTAAGGTCTTAGATTTGAGAAAAATACACCAAAGTCCACTAGACGGCTTAGAGTAAATTCAAAATTTCTCTACAAATTCGCAAATCGGGTTATTTTTGTATTTTTTTTTTTTTTTTGATTTGGTTGAAAATTTGCAGAAACGTTTCTTATGACCGACAATGCCATTTTGCATCTTCATATTGCCATTTTGAATCCAGTCTTATTTTTTAAAAGGGCATATAGAAAAATATCAAGCTTGTCTTCAGAAAAATTTTACTCGAAAACTGTTTGCCCGATCGGTTTGGTGTCTTCGGCAATATTGCAGATAATGGATGAGACTATGCACTCTAAAAAAAGTACCCACCTTTTTTTCAATTTCAAATAAAATCTTAAAAACAATTTTTCTCAAAAGAGGCTTTTCTGTATTTTTTATTTGTTGATATGGGGACAAAAAATGCCATCTATTGCACTATAGGTAAAGATGGAGAAATTATGGACAAAAAAGTTATGATTTAAAAAAAAATCGTTTTTGGAAAAATATCCAAAATTTGGTCCAATTACTTTTTCGACTTTATATAATGAAAGTTCACCAAATTTACAATAAAAAAGCACCCGGGTAAAATTTTGCTAACGTTTTCGAGATGCCCCTAAAACATATCAACAAATAAAATAAATACAAAAATCCTTTTTTGAGAAAATTGTTTTTTAAGATTTTATTTGAAATTGAAAAAAAAAGTTGAGTAATTTTTTTAGAGTGCATATTTTTTTCAAATAGTCCCATCCATTATCTGAAATATTGCCCAAGACACCAAACCGATCGGACAAACAGTTTTCGAGTAAAAATTTTCTGAAGACAAGCTTGATATTTTTCTATATGCCCTTTTCAAAAATAAGGCTGGATTAAAAATGGCGATATGAAGATGCAAAACGGCATTGTCGGTCATAAGGAATGATTCTGCAAATTTTCAACCAAATCAAAAAATACAAAAATGACCCGATTTGCGAATTCGTAGGGAATTGCTCATATACAAGACTAAGATCTTCTTTGGGAAAGAACCTGATACCCACTAAATGTTGAACACTTTATGGAAGGTTTTATAACAACAAACTTGGAATATAGGGTAGAGAACTACTTCGGCCTAATTGCCTATTTTGGGCCTATCGAGCAGAAAACTTCAAATAAATCCATTATTTCGGCGTTAACAAGTCAATTATGCGTTTGGTACGATACTATAGTTAATAAGCTACCGAACGACGTCAATTAGAACGCGTGAAATGAAGGTTTGCACCCATAATTCACAAAAATAAAAGAAGCGCTCCGACCGAAACCATTTTTATCCTCATCCGATAGGCCGAAGTGAATTCATTGGCCTTTCAATGGCGTTTCAATGCGTTAGGCCGAGTTTAGAATCCGTAGGCCGAGTTTGGCGTCAAGAAGAAGTGTTAGACTTTTGACAATATCTCAACGATTGGTTTCACTTTATCAAATGAAAAAACGGAAAGGTAAATAAATATGGAAGCCATCAGTAATAATAACCTTCAGTTTGGTGCTGAACTGCGCTAGATCAAGAAAAACTAAGTGCGGGTTGTGCTTAATAGGCCGAAAATGGGGTAGTTAACCCTACTGCAGAAGAATTCTTAGAAGGAAAAGATTTTCAAAAAATAGAACAGTATTCAATGCCTTAGTTCTTGTAAGGGCTAGGACTTGAACACATGAAATTTTGAAACACTGTGGCGAAGAACTTGCGGGAAGACAGCTGCATGAATTCCAAAACTAATTAAAATTAGGACTTTTATAAATTATAATTGGATCATTATCACATCAGTCAAATCTCTTGGATCTAGTGAATACCAGCAATAGAAGATCAAAACATGAAATGCGATGAAACGTTTTCAAAATAACGGTTGGCCGATTCTAGAATTTTAACCGTAGAGCTACATTAAAAGAACTGATTCAAAACTGCCTCAAAAAGGTGAAGGACCAAATTAAAGACCTTTCGGTCATTCATACTTAAAGATTGCTGCAACTTCATTCAAATTTGCGTTTGTTAAAGAGATTATACAATTCCATTGATTTTAGATCTAGCCGATATGAGTAAGAAATACCTTTTTGGAGAGCACTCCTCAAAAAATAGTCTATAGATGAATGTTAATGTTCTAAACGTTCTTTGTGGAATTTTTGATTTTATAATTATAGAATGTTGAGAAAAGATTGAAGCTTCTCAATAAAAAAAAACAACAACGCTAAGAATTACGGAACACCGGCGCCGGTGGTGTAGTGGTAAGCGTGACTGCTTTCTAACACCCCAATGGGTCTGGGTTCAATCCCAGCCGAGGTCGGTGGGATTTTTCTGAGGCATAAAAATCTCTGGTCACGTCTTCCTTCGGAAGGGAAGTAAAGCCGTTGGTCCCGGCCCATGTGTGTTGTGAATGGGTTGCGATATCCTACGCAGGTGTGGAAGCTGCTTTCCTGCATATTCGATTGCCGTCAATGGATGGCAATTGATGTCCGTCGGTGATTGGCACTAGATTGCGGAACAGAGACCGACGTTAAATAAAGAAAAGAAGAAGAATTACGGAATTGAAAAATAACTCGTTTCAACTACATTCATCCACTAGATCAAACACGATTACAAAACGAATCAAATTGCAAAAAAAAACAAGTATAAACAAACAAAGTTTGTAACAATAGAATCCAGACAAAAATCCAGCACCAGCCCTACACTTTGCTCCCAATCTCCCACTGCCCTCAATCGATAGGAGATGCCAACAGGTTTCTAAATCATCCAATTCAAACGGAAGATATTGTCAATCGTAAATATGCCCTGCATCCTATCGTCGGCCGGCACACAAGCACATCTTTTGAAAACGCCAGCCAAAATTGCACCGGTACGATTTCAACAGGCTCGATCAGCAGGCGACCCTGCATCGACCGAACCAAGAAGAGAGAGCGAGAAAATAAAGTGTGTGCTGTCGTGTGTACACATAACATATTTTGTGCCGAATGCCAGTCTTACCCTAAAGCTGGGTTTAGACAGGGCAAGTCAATTGATCAAGTCAGTTGAATTCAACTGACTTGAACGCGAATTGAACGTGTAAACCATGCCATTCAACTGACTTGATCAACTCACTTGAATTGAAAAAAGTTGAACCAGGCTCAACTTTTCAAGCCAATTGAATTCAACTGAGTTGATCATTTGACTTGCCTAATCTAAACCCAGCTTAAGCCGAAAGTAGTGCCAGTCGCGCAGTCATTCGGTTGAACCCTGATATATTGCTCACAGCCCTAGTTGGTCGGTTGCCGTCGTCGTAAGGCACAGATAGAGGAGCGAAAGCAGCGAAAAAAATAACAAGCTACAGCGAACTCAACAGCACACAGAAGGGGCCAGCAGAAGAGCCAAAAGGCATACACATGGCGACCGAACTGCGACGACGGCCACGACGATGAAGTTACGTATATGTAGGTACCTATTATTAATACGAGAAACACTCCTGTGCTGGGTTCACATTTGGCATCGCTGCTAGCTTGTTCGCTGGCGTTGGTTAGCTGTCGCTGTCACTGCAGAAAAGAAGCACTCAGAGGAAAAACCGTCCTCGAAACGGACGCATACACATAGGGTAAAACAACAAAATATAATCTCTTGTTTGTTCGGTTCGTTCCCGTCCCGTTCGACTTGATATGGTCGAGGGTAGAGCGGAGACGACGACGACGATGATGACGAAGACGACGTTCACCGCATTTCCCTTCGCTTTTACAGCGGAATAGTCACACTGTAAGCTGACTGCCAGCTCATCTTGCGGCAGTGTTGCCAGGGTGATGAACTTGGATGTTTGGATCGATTTTGTCAATTTTACCAGCATCTTGATCAATCTACTGTTAACAAACGTTTAAGAAAATCTTATCGCACTGAACAGCAAATATGGATGAAGTTTATTTCTATCGGAGCGATAAGCGATTATCATTCCAAGCAACATGTTGGAATTGAAATGTTCTACAAGTACATTCCACACGAAAAAAAAAAATCTTTAAATAAACGTACGATACAAGTAATGCTTTAATGGTGAAGTTGGTGACGAAACTATTATATTCTGGAGGCAAAAATTAATTGAAGATTCCAAGCCAAATCCTCCAGAAAGAGCTAAATTTTTACACGACCCTCTCCGATTTAGATGAAACTGTTCACATGCAGTGGCGTCCCGTAACCTCACTTTTTACCTGTGCACCAACTTTCAAAACCAGATTTAATGCCATATTCATACTCGAATCGGTTGAAAAATACATTTAATCTTCTAGTTTACTTGATATCTCTATCCATTGCAAGCAATATTTTGATATTTTTTTTATGTTTTGAGAGTTGGTGCACAGGTAGATTGAGGTTAATGAAACGCCACTGTTCACATGTATTCTATATGGGAGACTGTGTATTTTCCACAGAAATTTTACAGTGGTTCCAGGAGAAGCTATTGAATATTGTTTTAATCGGTCAGCTGGTTCCGGAGATATGATTGGAACAAGTTCCGGTGAACAGACCAAGAGGTACTAAACCCATCATGCGACGCCACATCAAATCACAAGTAAATTCGAAAACAAGATCAATGGTAGTCATACTGAGTGCCCAGAGCCACATTGACCACATTTGGACATGTTCTGGATGCCTTCGGGGAAGTGGTCAAAATCTGACATGAGCCAAACTGATCATGCAAAACATCAAATCACAAGAAATTTCGATAATAAGTTATTGTCGGTCACATTGAATGTCCAGGAACAAACATTAGTCACACCGAGACATGTTCCGGGTGCCCCCGAGGAAGTGGCCAGAATGTGACTTCAATAGCCAAATTGCATGTTGCGATTTGTTACATCTTATATTTGTAAGAAGGGTTCAGTCTCACCATAGGTGGATAAATTCAGATTTTGAAATAAGTGGCACTAATTTCAGTTGCAATTTGAGATGACATGAACAGACATAGATACGGAAAATCGCGATAAATATAATCAACGCAATCTTTGTGTTTCACTTCAGTCAAATAATCCTCTAGCATTAGATATAGGCTACCTAACCTCACTGGGGAACAGTATTTGCTACCTCCTGCCGTTCCTTGCGATGAAAGCAAGAATGACAACAGTAGAAATTCCGTATACTGCGTCATTTCTAAGTAATAAAACTTCTAAGGATCAAATTACTGGTCGCAGTGGAATAATGTCACCAACAGAGGAAAACGATATGAACTTTAACAATTCTGAAATAAACTTCTAAATTGTGGGCTGGGACATCTCACTTGATTCAATTTGTGATGCGTTATTGCATATTCTTCCAAATACAGTTAAAACTCTTGTACCGTAAAACGGGGTAGCTTTGATAGTTCTTTGAAGTATATTCTAAATATTTTTTACTTCAATGAATGTTTTTCAAATTTTTATTTTTTTAAACAAGTACTGGGGATCCTAGAGTCAATTTGTTGGCAACATGTTTACCAGGAATTATTGCATTGGCACTATTTTTATTGCCTTGTGACCGAACATCAGATTTTTGTTTTGGGGTTACTTTGATAATACTCGATAAATGTATAAAACCTTGTGAGAATCGCAGACAATTTTAACCAAGAAAAAAAGAAACTTTGAATGAGTAGGGTAGAGAACTACTTCGGCCTAATCGCCCATTTTGGACCTATCGAGCAGAAAACTTCAAATAAATCCATGATTTCAGAGTTAACAAGTCAATTATGCGTTTGGTACGATACTTTAGTTAATAAGCTACCGAACGAAGTCAATGAGAACGCGTGGTATGAAAGTTTGCACCCATTATTCCCAAAAACAAAAGAAGCGCTCCGACCGAATCAATTTTTATCTTCATCCGATAGGCCGAAGTGAATTCATGGGCTTTTCAATTGCGTTTCAATGCGTTAGGCCGAGTTTAAAATCCGTAGGCCGAGTTGGACTTTTGATAATATCTCAACTATTGGTTTCTCGTTTTCAAATCTTATGGTACGTACGGAAAGGTAAATAAATTTGAAAGCCATCAGTAATAATAACATTCCGTTTGGTGCTAAACTGATCTAGATTAAGAAAGACTAAGTGCGGGTTATGCTTAATAGGCCGGAAATGGGGTATTTAACCCTATATAATCAGAAACATCATAGGCAATAAAAAAAATTATATTGAATTTGTGATGACTATATAGAAAATATAGTTAATAAATGATTGTTTGAGTGCTTTTTCAATAATGCAAAATACAAGAAAAATTTGTTATGCAAGTATTTTAAAAATATGTAAAACATACTGCAAAAAATTCAATACGATATCAAAGGTAATACCCTAAGCTACAAAATGGAACCAATATCTCCAATTAGAAAATAGTGCAGAATGTAAAGTTAATCATTATATTCAACTTTAAAAGCTACCCGCATTATCAAAGATACCCCGTTTTACGGTACTCTTTGATACTATGAACGTCCATATAGCCGCATTTTCATAAATTCTGTAAATAACCCATAAATAACTCGTAATTTTGATAACTGATTTGCCTCCCAAAAAAATTCCATAAAATTACAATAAATTTTACTGTTACTGAAACCATGTTATTTGCTGTTAAAACATTAGACATTTTGTCCAGTACAACAAAAATACAACGAAATTTATGGTTCACAAAATAAAGGTATTTGCTAAATTTATAATAAGTAAAAAAAGGCTTTTCAGCGAACAAGTTGGTTTGCAGAACAGTATTTTAAATTGATTTGCTGTCAGAAATATCTCGTTTGTTTATATTCAGTAAAAAGTGCTAGTCGTCTTATGATTTTAAAGCGCCACAATTTACAAAACACCAGAGTTAAGATTTTTTTAAGGTCGAACGACACTATCGGACTGAATGGGAATTTTAGAGGGAGCGATTAGATTAAGATATTATTTTAAATCTACAACTTAATATCAGGTAAATGTTTTAAAAGCATCGTGATCTGTATTAGCAGAAATGTCAATAAATTAATAAAATTGTTAAGATTATGAGGTTTTGACACTTCTAGATAGATGTGGCATTAGGGCATAACAGCTTTAGTATAAAATTACTTCTCTCAATGATTAATTTTGACTCTAATAATCTACAAATATCAAAAATCTTAAGTTGAGTTATTTCACTGAATGAGAATCTGACTAATATAAAGTCACATTAACTGTTAAAATCAAAGCCAATCGAGTATCACCAATCTTATGTGCATTGACAGTGTAGCTAGAAGCCATCATAGGTTTTCGAGAAAGTTTCTTTTGAATCCACTCCTCTCTTTTTCTAAAGCCTTGCTTCATTTTCACATCTGCCATGTTTTTTTTTAAATAATTTACTTAATATCATAATGATAGATCTAATCGCTTCGAGCTTATATATATCGCTTATAGCTTGAATTTCCATGCCTATCGCTAGTATATGTCTAACTTTTCGGTCTAACTTTTGCTTATATTGACTGCTGACAGTTTTGAAAAAAAAAATCAATTTTTGTTCATCAATCATTTCAGGAGGGCTAGAGATGAACCAGCCTCGGGCTGAAAGTCTGCTAAATAAAGACAATCAGCCATTTCAGGAGTGGTTTTAACTTTTTCAAACGCTCTTACGGTACGTGTCTGTGAAATTTCGTTTCAAAAACAGATCTCTCTTTGTATATCGAACTTAAGCCCTGGAACCTGCTTCATAATTATTCCTTATCTCATGTTTGAATAAGAATTTATCTTATAAGTGAAACAGAGAAGTAATGTTTCTACTCAAAAACACCTCTTCGAACTATAGGAGACATGTATCATGGAAAGGTTATAATTATTATGCTTAGAACCAATTGACTGCCATTTTAGCTAAACAAAAAACCCACTTATCGTCTTTTATCGAATATACGGTTTAACATAGGGCTTCAGAACTTTATATTATTCAACATTATTATATCAACCTTATATTATTGCAAAAAGGGTAATTAGCGAACTTGTTGGTGATTTGGGATACGCTATGAGGACGCAATCATTTACCGGTTTTGCTGGTACGGTAATAACCCAATTTTGTCAGCCACCTTTTAGAAAATCTTATTGTACCAAAGTATACCTTAAGCATCCGTCTTGAAGATGAATGAGAAAGATTTGGAATTACGATTATGTGAAATTATAGAATGACAAAAGTCTGATGCGTGTAGGGGCTGATAAACTCGGGTAAAAACTGTATTCAACTTTTCATTACCGAAAACCCGGTTTTCAGAAAACATATCCGGCAATGCCAACCCTACATCCGTTGTTAATTAGATCATTATTCACTTTGGAAAGTGATACTATCGAATCGAACTCACTAATGCGTAGGGGTTTGGTATAGAACTCATGATATTCTGTTCAGTAAGCAAAAGCGGTCGCCACTAGGCCACTGAGCACCATACATAAAAAACCACTGCGACTGACGATCGTTGAAACCCAACGGTATGAAGCCCCGTAAGAAGTTAACATATGTTATATTAGACCGAGAATACGACTTTATGTTGCCACTCTGTTGCAACCGAGTTCTAACATTTGTAGTTTTATATTTTCTCATCTACAAAAAATACCAATGAAAAACAATCGACACGAACCTCACATTTATATAATAAGGATTGCACCCAAGATCTATCACTAGCAAGAACGGTCGAAACATCAAGCTATTTAAGTGAAATCATGTTTCCGGCAGGAGTCAACAATGTTTTCAAAGCCAGATCGAGGATACCTAATAATTTACTGACAATATCGCTTTGTTTGCACAGTTTCGATTGTGTACGTTCATTTAATAAGACGGAACGACGAAGACACATAAGACCACAGCCAGTGGCGTCCCGTAACCTCACTTTTTACCTATGCACCAACTTTCAAAACCAGATATAATGCCATATTCATACTCGAATCGATTGAAAAATATACTTAACTTTCTAGTTTACTCGATATCTATCCATTGCAAGCAATATTTTGATAATCGTTTATGTTTTGAGAGTTGGTGCACAGGTAGATTGAGTTTAAGGAAACGCCACTTATCACAGCAAATCTTTTTTTTCCTCTGTTCGGGACCTAACACCACTGCGACCAGTAATTTGATCTATTGTAGTATGTCCCGTGTCCTTAGTTTAGTGCATGTCGTATTACTCCATCACTATTGAGAAATGATAAAGTATTCGATTTTTTACAGTAATCATTCTTGCATTTATCGCAAGTGTCCGACTCTAATTGAAAGGTTCCGCTATTTATACCCTTCGGAGGGTTGGAACACCCTCCAAAGGCGCTCCCCTCTGTCAGTCAAAATTGGATTCCTTAGCAACAAAATTAAGGAATGACACCGATAATGACCATGCATCAGAACCCTAGTCTTAACCACGTAAAACTAGAGAACAACGAGTAGAAGATTAGGAATCACATAGATGAAGACTAACTAACTCATTTTTTCCTTGTTTCAAGATCATTCTCGGTGGGCAAAGCCAAGTCTTGTCACTATCAACAAGACATAAAAAGTAACAAGGACTAAGATGTGTTCCTTGGATTACTGAAAAATCCTGCTCCCCTAGTTTGGAGTAGTCAGGACTAGGAATCGGTGGTATATCTTACATCTCGTAGCGTACCACGAAAAGGTGATCTACCAACGTTACGCTGCAAGCAAATCTTTACGATCGACGATTATAAAATGGTACAGGTATCGAAAGCTTTCAATTAATAACTATGGAAGTGCATCTGGAAAGCACGCAATAAGCAAAAAGCTTTAAATGCTAATAATAAGAAGAAGAATATTAAGCTGCTCCTGAAGAAATACAGCATCCGCTAGCTATTTTTTAGCCAAATACAGCTTGAAGTCATCCGCAACTGATAGTTTGCAACGAGAACGAGAAGCTTTTGCAATATTAGAACAATGAAATGCTCCTTAAACTTGAGAAAAAATGCTCTTTTACTGCGTAGTCACTCAGATTTACTGTCCTACCCGTGTTTTTTAGTCAGAAGAGCGGAGCGACAGGCAAGCTTCTAAACGAATATTCTACAGAAAAAAGAAGATTCTAATTCTAATGATGTTCCATAACTTTACATCTGTAATGTAAACTTTTAACTTGTATAATATATAACGCTCCACGAAAAAGTAGTGGAAGTTTTTGTTACTTATGATGCACATATCATAAGTAACAAAGACTCACACTACTTTTTTGAAGTATGCAGCACTAGATTTTCGAGACGCAAGATGCATGACGTTTGTCGTTCAAAGTGCATGGGATAATCAAATAGAATAAATAAAAAAAAGTTCGATTGATTTAACCTAAATTCATAGCTTGCGAATCCCAGCTTTCTCAAACTGAATATTAGAAAGTTACCGGAATTTCCAGCTTCAACTTCAAATCTGGCAACCCGGTCCGACCCGACTCTACACCCGGGACGGTTACGTCGAATTCCAAGTATCGAGCGAAGTGTTTTATAGCATTTTTGCTCTTTCGAGAGTCCGCTGTGTGCTAAAAACCAGCAAAGCAGCAGTAGCAGCAGTACAAAATATTCCCCATGTGTTGTGTTATATAGCAGAGGGTATTATAGCTATAAACATTCATCGCTGGCTGCTTTGCCATACACACCAACACCAACAACGGGCATTGATTATACTCTCTGTTGCTGCTGCAGAGCAACGAAAAAAGAAGCAGCTCACTTCACTACCACCACCACTATCGCATGCGAGCCAAGAGGAAATTAACGCACACACATAGAGCAAGCGAATCGAATGAAAGAAACCTCTTGCTTCAGCCCACTCACACCAACGCAATCGCAAATAGAGATTAGTGTAGCCGAGTCGAACAGAGGAGAGCACTCGACACCAAAGCAGCCAGCAATCATCCAAAGGGGCCATGCTTGCTTTGTTATTGCTGTTGCTGTTGCTGTTGTTGTTGTTGTTGTTGTTGTTGTTGCTGGGTTTGGGTTGGGTAAAATTTTGCGCTTTTGAACACGGCGACTTGGAAAGACGGCGACGACGAAGAGAAGATAAGCGCAAAATAAGGTTGCCTACTACCATCACCACCACCATCACCATCGGCAACACTGACAGCTAGCTCTCTGGTCGTGGCGGCGCACCGAGGGGTATTGCGACGGTATGTGGGGTGGAATTGAAATTGGATTGGAATGAATATAACATGGCAGTGACGTAGATTTATATAGATTTTATTTTATTAATTTGAAAGAAGCTTATAATGAGGAGTTTTTCTTCCCTTCTCGGCGCTCGGAGCTGCCCTCTTGGTATAATTTCGACTTGGGTCGGACGACCGAAGCATGGCTGCGGAGCATTTTTCGCCCAATTTCTTGCGTTCATGTTTTTTCCCTCGTCTTGCGATTGGGTTTTTATGATTTTCGCCTGTCGAGAGAGCGCGCGTTTTTTTTTTTCCTTTCCCATTTCCCGTTGTTATGATTGTTGGGCAAGTTATTTTTCCGCTTTCTTTGGCAGTTGGGAGGAAAATCCCGGAGGGGGAGTCTTTTTTCTGGGGTGGAAGTTCTGATGGCTGCTTACATGTAGCGTTTTGCAGCAAGAAAGGAAGGCGTCCATATGATTTTGCTGCTGCTGTTCGAGCGAAAGACAGGAAACTTTTTATGACTTTGAGAAACGAGCGCTCTTCGACCGAATACGGATTTCGTTTGTTTTTATGTGAGCCAGTGTACCTCCACTTCACCCTTGCACACGGTTTCCTCTGGCGGTGGGTGATTCAATGTTTTGTTTTGTATTCCGGCTCAAAGGACTTGGATGGAAATTCAGAGCGGCAAACAAGTGGGGAAAAGATACTCGAACGGGTAAACGATGGAATTGAAACATACGATTACGTTTAGTTAACTGCTGGAATCAGTAAGTGGGTGCACTGAAAAAGTTTGTCTTAGCTCAATATGTTGGTTGTGCAAATCAAAATAAATTACACTAGCATGAATTGTGAAGATTCTTCATTTAGCTTTACATGACACTCGCAAAATTAGCAGATATTAAGTAAGCAGCTCAGCTTGTTTTAAATGTTTTCACTCCGAGTTTCTTATCATTGTTGCTCAAGATTTTAGATCAAAATCCCATTTCGTGATGAAAAAAAAACTCCGCGCAGCCGATTTTAAGGATGGTTTTGCCGTGATAATTGTAAGATTATCCATGTACCTAGCAATCTATCTCACACTTGTCGTCAAAACTTGAGCTTGAAGCAGCTTTTGTATGATTTTTATTTCAAGCAGTATCATTCTCGACGACATCGGCCTGCTACGACCACACACTGAGAAGCTGTTCATTTTGTCCAACTAGATTGCTAATCTAACCCATTGTGCGCTATTTAGCTCAATGATAATCGTAACAGAACTTTAAATTGAAAAAGATTATCCATTAGGGGAAACTGGGGAAATTTGATCGTTCCCTGTTTTCTCTAAATCCAAAAGGAATTATTTTCGGGTAAGTTGCCAAACAGTTTCGTCTAAACGAAAGGAAAATTTGCTGACATTTGCGTCAGTTTGTGTATCGTATATATGTTTCAGAACAGTTCTTATGTGGACTTTTTTAGTCAGCATTAAAATTCTTGATTAGTTTGGGGCATTTTGGAGGACCCCACATCAAATTGCATCACGGAAAAAACGCTGTAGAAAATTACCCATTGGATAGAAGTAGTTTAGAGTGTATTGTTTACACTGTATTTTGATAGCTGTCAGTTTTTCGAAATTGGAAAAAATTGCCTGGAAAATCCTCAACTCTCTTATCGGGACATCGGAAAACAGCTCGGAATCGTGCAGTCAACGGTGAGTCGTGTGATTAAACGTTACTACGAAACTCTTAGCGGTCAGAATGGATGTTCTATTGGTGATCAGCACAAGCGTGTCGTGAAAGCGTTTAAGCGGAATCCCAATGCTTCGGTCAGGGATGTGGCCAAAAAGTTGAATCTGTCCAAGTCTTTCGTTCAGAGAGCCAAGGACCGGGAGGGACTGCATACGTACAAAGTGCAGAAGGCTTCAAATCGTGACGAACGGCAAAATACGGTGGGAAAGTCACGGGCCCGGAAACTGCACACCCAGATGCTGACGAAGCCTCATTGTCTCATCATGGATGAGACTTACGTCAAGGCGGACTTCCAGCAGCTTCCGAGGCGCGTGAGTTTATTTGCCTATGAGTTTTGCCGTGCGGAATTTAACTTCACAAAAATCACCGATGAGTTTCCAGGTTCAAAAATCCATTGTTTAATATTGCATCAATGGATGAAAAACTAACACAAAATGCATGTGCATGCTATCAATTGTGTTTTTTTATGAGTTAAAAGCTGGAATTATTTTTTGGTGTTGTGAGTGTGAGTGAGTGAAAATGCATGATAATCTCAAGCGTGAGATTTGTTGCCAGATTCGAACCTAATTCGAATTTCTAATTTTGAAATTCACGATTCGATTTAAATTTAAATAATTTCCAGGTTGTTAATATTCAGTTCAATGCTCATATTTTTTTTTAAACGTGACAAAGTGCACATTATCTTCAATAGCAAAACTACTGGAAGCATATTTTAGAGATGAAAGTATAATTCATCTAATAACCATTAATCTTTACAAATGTTTTGATACGCTAAGTCTACTCCAACTCAATGTAAAAAAATGCAACGCAATTGTTTTTAGCAGAAAAATAGAAACACCTCTTTTTGAAATATTTTTAGGCAACCAAAAATTAGAAAAATGTAAAATTGTAAGGGACCTAGGTGCAATCCTAGACTCCAAACTCACTTTTGTAGAACATTATAATACAATTATAACGAAAGCAAATAGTATGCTGGGCTTCAATATAATTTTCAAGGCCCATACACTATTAAATTATTATATATTACATAAGTAAGATCTATTCTGGAATACTGTAACCTAGTATGGAGTCCGTACATTGCCGTACACGAGGAACGCATAGAATCCGTCCAAAAACAATTCCTTTCATATGCCCTTCGCATATTGAATTGGAACGCATTTCTTCTTCCATCATATGAAGCACGCTGCCTGCTCATCAACTTACAAACACTCAAAGAACGCCGCGAATTTGCAATGGTTTTATTCAGCAATGACATTATTTCACATCGCATAGAATCACCAGAAATACTTTCACAATTAAACTTTTACACACCCTGTCGGCATCTAAGAACACGAAAATTATTCTCAGAAAAACCACACAGAACAAATAACGCAAAACAAAAAATGGCCCCTTCAATCGAATGATACGACAATATAATCTACACTGTGAAGTCATTAGCATCACTATGTCAGAAGAAGAAATTAAAACCCAACTAAAACATAATGGAAATAATGCATAGTATGTAAGTAAAACATTGTAACCATTGTATTTAGTCTACTTTACTTGACGAAATAAATAAATAATTAAATAAACGAATCTATGATAAAACGTCAAAGGACCCAAGATCGAAAGACAAAAGGTCGAATGGACAAAAGGACGAATGGGCAAATGGTCGAATTGAACTTAGAGGGTCAAAAGGTTGAACGGAAAAAAAGGTCGAATGGACAAAAGGTCGAATGTACAAAAGGTTGAATGGAGCTTAGAGGGACAAAAGGATGAATTGACGAAAGATTGAATTTAACATACAGGGAATAGGCCAAAAAGTCAAACATAAGTTCAAAAAACAAACGTCAAATTTACAAAATATTGTTCATAAATTCACTCTCGAACTCCCGGAGAACTGCGCATGATTTAATGAAGGAATATATTCTAGAGAAAGGCAGTCATTTGTCTCTTAAACTGTACAGTAGCTTTGAAATGAAATTTTCCAAAGAACTGCTTATTATTTTAAAAGGAAACATAGGAAAGGAGTTAGCCACACATTTTATCCTCCAGTTAATAATTTCGACCTTTCTATCTATCACGACCTTTGTAAATTTCCATCTTTTTTCCATTCGACCTTTTGTTTAATAGACATTTTGTCCATTTCGACTTTTTATCCATTTCGACCATTTGTCCATTTTGACCTTTCGTCTATTCAACATTTTGTCCATTTTTACCTTTTGTCTATTCAACCTTTTGACCTTTTGTACATTCGACATTTTTACATCTAAGTTCAATTAGATCTTTGGTCCATTCCACCTTAAACCTTAGAAATGTTGACCTTTCGATCTTTTGACCCTTCAACCTTTTAACCCTTCAACTTTTTGTCCTTCGACCATTTGCCCTACAACAACCCGTTCAATAGACCCCACAATTCCACGAATGAGTGATTCTGAACTGTGGAGTGATAATATAAGGAGTAGGAGTGATTGAAAAATTACGGGAGAGGGTCATATAATTTGCACAGTACGTGTCAACATTATTCAAGGTTCAGATAGCACCAAACTGCAATGAACGACATAATAGGACAGCTAGAACGCGGGCACATAAGCTTTACACACAAATGTTGACAAAACCACACTGCTGGTCCTGACTCAGGAAACAGCAAGTGTCGAAGTTCCCCAAGAAATTCATGATTTGGCAGGCGATTTATTCGTGCGGAATCCGACGACAAGTTCTGGCTGTATCTAATAAAACTATCACCAGATGTATCGGAGGCAGACATCGAGAAACTTGCCAAAGATTGTTTGAATACGGATGAAGTTGTTGCCAAATCTATGAAACCCATAGGACGGCCTTTGTCAGCACTGTCCTTCGTTTCATTCAAGGTTGGAGTCAATCTCGAAATGAAGACAAAAGCGATGGATCCTTCGTCTTGGCCACAAGGTATCGAATTTCGGGAGTTCGTTGAAGATGAAGGGAGAACGCAGATTTTTTGGAAACCGGTACTGCACATAGATTCTGGTCCAATGAGCAACGCCTAGAGTCAGCTGAACCAAGCACCTCGCCTAACCTAGCGTCTTATGACCCTTCCAACATTCGCACAGATTGGACCGTATATTATCAAAACGTCCGAGGCTTTCTTGTGATTTCGACATGGTGGTATTCACTGAAACCTGGCTTCATACCGACATTACGAATGCTGAACTCGCAAGCAACTACAAAATCTACCGCTGTGACCGGAATTCTCGCACCAGCGCACTGCGACGTGGCGGTGGCGTCTTAATTGCCGTGAAATCCAAGCTGAAGTGTAAGGCTGTGCATCTTGTGGGCGTTGAGAGCCTCGAACAAATTGCTGTTCAAGTCGATCTTCTTGTCCTGCATCTATATTCGACCAAACAGTCAGCCCGACATTTACACCAAAGACGCTGAGTCCGTAGAACAGCTCCTTGGTATGGCGAACCCTCACGATACAAGCATAGTTAAGGGAGATTACAATCTGCCAAATCTAGCTTGGGACTTCGATGAGGACGTCAGAGGATTTCTGCCTCTCAATGCTTCATCAGAACAGGCACTCGCTGTAGTGGAGTCCATACTGTCTGCTGGATTGAAGCAAATCAACGATCTGGTGAACACGAATGGTAAGCTTCTTGACCTGGTTCTCGTCAGTGACTCCGATCGAGCTGTTTGAACCACCCTCTGCAATTATCAAAGTTGATTGTCACCACAAGCCGTTGGTTCTAAAAGTTGAGTCCTGTTCGAGAGATCATAATTTTGCACAATGTGATTTCGATGTTTTTAACACAAGGATTGCCGCCTTGGATTGGGTACAAATACTTGACCAATCCACCATTGATGCCGCCGTCTCCGTAATCTACGACAACATCTATAAAGTAATCCAAGATACTGTTCCGGTGAAGACACGAAAATCTTGTTTGCAATTCCAACAACCTTGGTGGAATCCGCAATTGCGTAATCTGCGTAACCGTCTGCGTAAAGCTCGAAAACGTTACTTTCGTTCCCGGACCGCAGCAAACAAGTATACGGTGAAGCTAGTAGAAGCAGAATAGTCAGAAGTCAGCTACGGTAGTAGAAGCTCTTCCACCGACACCGCTTCTGCTGACCGCAGCAATACATTGATCAGCTACCAAGATACGATATTCACCTGCAGCAGCTCATCTTTAGTCAAGGCGCTATTCTCAAAGCCCTTTGCTCTGTCAATCCATCGAAAAGTCCAGGCCCGGACCGTATTCCACCGTCTTTCGTCAAGAACTGTGCAGCATCGTTGGCCACTCCCGTTATGTCTAAGGATGGCGATTTTCGACACAAAGTGGAAAATTACCGACCTATCTCGATCCTGAACTGCTTGGCCAAAGTTCTCGAAAGTCTTCTGCATGAGAAGTTGTATCCAGCCATAATCTCAGAGTTTCAGCATGGATTCATGAAAAAGCGCTCGACAGTCTCTAACTTGATGACTTACACGAAAACTCTTATAGGTAGCATCGAGAAGCGTCAGCAAGTGGACTCCATTTACATCGACTTCTCTACGGCTTTTGACAAAGTCCCTCACGACCTAGCCATTATGAAGCTTGGTCTTGGTCTTCCACCGTGGATTGTTTGTTGGTTGAAATCATACTTTTCATCCAGGAAGGCTTTCGTTAAGGTACGTGATTCCAGATCCGAGGTATTCCATATACCATCGGGGGTTCCACAAGGGAGTCACCTAGGACCTCTCATTTTCGTTCTGTTTATTAACGACGTGTGTGATCTGCTAAGTTCCTGGAAGTTGCTATACGCGGATGATCTTAAGCTGTACCGTGTGATCAAATCGATCGTGGATTGTTGCGCACTGCAAGCTGATATAGAGCGATTGTCATCCTGGTGTCAGATGAATGGAATGCAAGCCAGTGCTGCCAAATGCAAAGTGATTACCCTTACCCGCTCTCACTCTCCGATCATTTGTGATTACTCTATGAATCAATCGCCGCTGGAAAGGGTTAATGCCATTAAGGATCTTGGGCTCATCTTGGACAGCAAACTACGGTTTAACGAGCACATATCCATGACAGTTGCAAAGGCCAACTCCATGCTAGGATTTTTCCGCCGCAATACTGCACAATTCTGCTGTACTGCTCTATGGTCCGCAGTGTTCTTGAATATGGAGTACACATTTGGGCTCCATATCATGCTGTTCATGTACTGCGCATCGAGAGAATCCAGAAACAGTTTATAAAGTTTGCATGGACAAATCCAGATAGCTTACCTCCGTACGAGCATAGTTGTGTGCTTATTGTACTGTAAACACTAACAAATCGCCGAGTCTTTCTCCAGAGGATGTTCATATTTGACATGATTAGTAATCATATTGACTGCAGTTGTTTGCTCGGGAACATCAATTTCCACACTCCAGCTCGCCGTCTCCGCAACTATTACTGTCTGTGGACTCCCGGACATCGTACTGCTTACGGTTATAACAATCCTCTCGATAGATGTTGCAGACTGTTTAATGATTTATTTTTTTTCCTTTGGTTTGTTTTTTTCCGTCGATCTTGTTTTCCGGGCTGAGCACCAATGCTACCGACGTGCTAGGAAGGCAGCTCCCACACCAGGACCCTACCTATCGACCCATCAACTCATGAACCGGGGACCAACGGCTTTACTTCCCATCCGAAGGAAGGCGGGATCAGAGATGTTATGCCTCAGAACATCCCGGCGGCGCCGACTGGGATTGAACCCAGGCCTGCTGAAGTGATAGGTAATCACGCTTACCACTACACCACCGGCGCCGTTTGACTGTTTAATGATGTGTGTGATGTTTTTGATTTTAATATAAGTAGACCAGTTATTAAGAATAGGATTAAGTCACTTTAAACAGTCTATATGGCTAAAATGTCAAAGATGGTGGTTAAAAAAATAAATAAATAAAACGGAGCAAGCCTTTCCTAACAACTACAACCGTAAATGACTAAGCCTACATGAATGAGTGCCTGAAGAAACGACTGCTTCCGTTTCTCAAATCACACAACTTTTTGGCCGGATCTAGCCTCTTGTCACTACTCCAAGGACGTTCTGGAGTGGTACAGGACGAATGGGGTCAATTTCGTGCCGAAGGGTTTCACAAACCGGAGTTGCGGCCGATCGAAAGATACTGGACTAGAATGAAGCACGAACTTCGTAAGCCTCCTTAAGTGGTCACAACGGAGCAGGAAATGTTGAAATCATGGTATAAAGCAGGAAAATTTTTCGATTCAACCGTTGTACAAAACCTTATGGGTGTGGAATTAAGAAGAAAGTTCGGACATTTGGATTTGGTGAAGAAATAGAGTGAAATACGAAAACCAAACTTATAGGGTAGAGAACTACTTCGGCCTAAGCGCCCATTTTGGGCCTCTGAAGCAGAAAATATCAAATAAATCCATGATTTCGGCGTTAACGGGTAAATTATGCATTTGGTACGATACTTAAGCTCAAATGCTACCGAACGCAGTCAATAAGAACTCACTCAAAAACAAATGAAGCGCTCCGACCGAATCAATCTTTATCTTCATTCGATAGGCCGAAGTGAATTCATTGGCGTTTCAATGCGGTAGGCCGAGTTTACAATCCGTAGACCGAGTTTGGCGTCAAGAAGCAGTGTTAGACTTTTAACAATTTGTTTCTCTTTATCAAATCATTATTTTTCTTAGACTAAGATATCATAATTTCGTCAAAGTTCCAAAATATTGAAAATATGCTTAAATGTCCACCAAAAAACAAATCATAATTCTGATGCTTTCTACTGATACCCTCCCCCCTATTTCGAAACCAGACTACTCCCATCATGCCCACCGTTTTTTTTTAATCGGCGGGCTTTCAGCCAATTGCTCTGATTTTCTGCATTGTTCTGCATTAACACTACTCACATGCAAAAAATCAGTCCGACTGGTTGAAAACCAGCCGAGAAAAAGTGGTGGGTAGAATCAGTGGTTAACGCGTTCTTCGGGGGATAGCTGTACGTATGAAGAAGTTGTCAGAATTTCTTCCAACCCATCTTAGGATAGTCCGTGGTGATCTGAACGAAAATACCTAGGACAAAACAAAATTTGCTGAAGGTTCCAAAATCACAATTACTTATCATATTTCACTGAGGTTCACTGTGCTGCTTCTCCCCCCTTCCAAACAAATTCAACGATCATACTATGTCAAAAATACCTGTTCTTGTCCATCACACAATCACCTGTTGCATTGTCTTCCCTTAAATACACAAGTCCATTCCACACCGAGAACCGAAGTAGCAACAAGGCAGGCACCGTGTCGAAAGCCGACCACAAAACCCATCGGGTGGCTGGTAGAGACCGACGACGCTTTTGCCTTCTGATTAGTTTCCTCAGCTGACATGCTGCCACTCTCCTCTCTAATGGCATTATTTCACACTCATTCGGATTCTTCATCGTCAACACGTGCTGCCCCTATAATAAACAAGCGCACCACCACCACCACCACCGATCTTTCCCTTCTTTCATGCACCGACCATGACGACGACAATGACGCACGCTAAAAACGCACATTAGCCGGTTCTCCTTTCGGTACCAGCACAACCAATAAATCACTATTTAACGGGAGGACCCACGGCGGCTTTCAGTTGCCGTCGCCGTTTGAGCCTAGATGATTCACATTTGCAAACACTGAACCGGCCTTCTTATTTTGCTTCTTCTTTCGGGTTTCTTCTTTGTGTAGGGTGGTTTCACTTTTTCCACACACTTGCTGCGTTTCGCGGTATGCCATCAGCATAATTAGCATATAAATTCTTCTTCCTTTTTTTGCCCGGAATCTCACTTGAACTACATTTCGGAAATCCATAACGACGACGACGACCTTGAGGAACATCCTTGACCGCCGCATGCATGTTGCATACAACAGTTGGTGTCGTCGTGGAGAGGAAAGCGGGGTCTCCCCGCCGACCGAGGCAACTGCCTTGGATGGCCGCCGCTGCTGCGTCGTGTGTCTGCGATGAGTTTTTCACCGTGAACTTACCTGGAAACGGAAAAAAAGGAAGAAAGAAGAATTGAATAACGTTTATTGACAGGTTAAATGATAAGAACAATAACAAACGGTAGGAAGCTTTTGGGTTGTTTTGCAGTTTTGCTTCCTCGTGTTCTGAATTACTTCGAGCTAGATTCAAACCGCGCAATGGGTTGAACAATTTTCAGAAAATACTACCTTAATATATATAATGAAAACGATGATGATATCCCCAATTGAAAGTATATCAGCAGAGAAACAGCTGGTGTTCAAAGTCATGTCGTCGTCGTCGCGTAGCCGTTGTTGATATCGCAGATTTTGGGTTGGAGCAAACGTCCAAAACAAGAAACAGGACGGAAAAGGTGTGGAGAGTGCGGGGACTCGGGGAGGGGACGCGAGGAGTGATTACGATTTGTGAGCTGCTTGCTAACACTATATTGGCCTCTGTGTAATAATAACAATCAAAAGCATGAAACGACGTCGACGATGACGACGATATGGTGCTATGGGATCGATGCCGCTGCTGCCGGTGCCGCCGGACCATTTGTTGACGTCGGACGATCGCCGTCGTCGTCGTCGTCATCGTCGGAATGAGTGAATTAGTGAGTGCTAAATGGTAAATAGGGTAATTATATTTATAAAACACGGTCATTCATAAAATTTTACGCTTACGATGTACACCGGACGAGGAGGTTCCTAATTTAGATCGGGATGGGATGGGTGGTGAAATGGAGTGTGGGCGGCTGGGGAAGATTGTAATTGTTGAAGCAATGCACGTGCTTCAGCTGGGGGGAAAGGGGGGTTTGGGTGTATAAACGAGATTCTCCGACGTCCTGAATGAGTAGTTCGATTTGTTTACATTTAGTTAATGGCAATAACCTATGTATTGAATGTAAATAGCCAAAGTAACCTAATTATTGCATCTGAATTTTGCGATTCAGAACGAATGGTTGGTAGTAACCGCGGGCGGTCCATGCAATCATGCTCATGCTTCTGGATGTTGCGGTTGACATCGTTCCTTAATATTGGTTCAGTAGACTCTTTAAACTGCTTTTCCAAATTTAACTGCCTGTATTCAAGAGCTATTGTCAGGATGGCCATTGCATTGAGGAATGCAAAATCCCGGTTATTCCCAGGTTTTCCCCGTTTCTCTAAAATAGTTTTCCCGGTTTAATGGAAACAACTAAATATGGTGAATAACCGCATGTAACATTACAAGTTTAATCGAAGTTTAAAAGACCAAGTCTAAATCATGATCTATAACAGTATGATATAACCAAAATTGTAATTTGACACCAGCGTCCGGAACGGAAGATGTTCCTGCAGCCAGTTCTGAGTGCGGTTCGAGGTGTGGCACGTTGTTGAAATACAACATTTGGCTTCGGACCGTACTGTTCTTTGATCCACGGAAGAACATACTTACTTAAAATCCCGATGTAGACCTCCGTGTTGACCTTGCCATCGGAAGCCACCAATCCAAACACCATAACGCTAGCAGGATGCTTGGTCAGATACATGTTCTTGTGCTCGTCGGCCAGGTCTTTTACCGGAAGAGAACTAATATACCGGTCGGTTCTGGAATTTGATACGGAATCGACGGTAAACATGCTCTCGTCGCTGAACAGGATTACCGGATTTTTTCGCTTAAGGAAGTTCAACATTTTCTTGCATCGCTCGACTCGTATCTCCCGGATGCGGTTGGTAATCATGTGAGTTTTTTCCGTGCCCTCGACTTTACCCCGCAATCTTCCTTTACGATCAACGATCCCGTGTTCCTTTACATTTTCCTTATTGAACGCACTGGATTCATCCGAATCTTCCTTTTGATAGCAGCGATAACCCTCGGAACCCGAGCTGACCTCGGACGACCTGTGGCCACCTTCGCGGATAGTTGTCCTTTCTTTTCTCGGTCTAAAACTCTTTTGACGGTCCACCAGGACACTCCCACGGCGATTGAAATGTCTTTTTGCGACATTTGCGCGTGAGACAAATCACGAATACGCTGCCACTTCGTCATGGTGCAACTGTCAAACTAAGTAAATCATTTTCTTTTATACACAGCCTACTACGATATGAGCTATAGGTTACGTGCATGCAAAGAAAATCAAGGCATTGTATGCACAGGTGAAACGGGAACCTTATTTGTACGATGGTGCAAACATTATCACGTATACGGTAGACCGATTCTACATGGCTTCCATGGATGTACTGTATGAGGCTTGTACTCGAAAAAATGCACCATTTTTATCCGTGTGTAACTTTTTTATCCGTGGGTTATAACAATCGGTTCAGTGGTTATTGAGATGTCATCGAAACAAGAAGAAAATCGCCGGAGAATTTTGCGCGCCGTCATGGAAAATCCGACTGCGACCATGAGATGGATCGGAAGACAACTGGGAATCACCCATACAACTGTGTCTCGGGAGGTATAATCGTTTAAGGAGTCCCAGACGACCGAGCGGCGGGCTGGAAGTGGAAGAAAATCGAAGACAGCTGACCCTGTGAAGGCCCGGAAGGTGTTGGATTATTTCAAGCGTAATCCGAACCTTTCGATTCGCGACGCGGCTCTGAAGGCAAAGTGTTCCGTCTGGTTCGTTCAGCAAACCATGAAACGAGCTGGGCTTCGTATATTCCGGCGTGATCAACAAAACACGGCGGCCAAATCCCGCGCAAGGAAGCTGTATCGAGAGTGGTTAACGAAACCGATGTGTGTGGTTATGGATGACGAAACCTACATCAAGGCAGACGCAAAGCAGACACCGGGGCTGGAGTTCTACGTTGCCAAATCACGGTTTGATGTTCCGGAAGACACAATGGGTACCATCAACAGCGAAATTTACTGCACCGAGTGCCTCCAGAAGCGTCTGTTGCCCTTCCTGCGGTCCCACGGAGGCGAGACATTATTTTGGCCGGACCTGGCATCATGTCATTACGCGCGATCGACGTTGGATTGGTATAGAGGCAATAACGTTGTTTTTGTACCAAAAACCGCCAACTCCCCAAATTCACCAGAGATTCGTCCGGTGGAAAGATTTTGGGCCACAATGAAGGCCAAAGTTCGAAAATCGTCCAAGGTGAACGAGCTGGAGTTGAAGAAAGAATGGATGAAAGTGACCAAAAAGGTCGACTCCACCATTGCACAAAATGTAATGAGAGGTCTTAAGGGAAAGGTGCGGGCTTTCAGCGATGGAAAGGAAATTGAATAAAGTAATTATGCCGAAACATAATCCATATGTATTAGTTCATTCCCTGAAAGTTACAAGAAAATCCGACTTAAAATAAATTTTTGGCGAACACTTTTGTCTGGTGCTTTTTTTTCGAGTACAGGCCTTAGTGTTTATGTTTTTACACTGAAGTTCTGTGTCAAAGTGAGCTGCAAATATCAAAACGAACATAAGTGAAAGTGATCCGTTCTGTTTATTTGTTATTGTTCTACCACGTCATTCAATCCACACGCTGTATCTAACCCGTTACTTATTGTGCAGCTTACTCACTAGAAGCTACTGCTACTCGTAGTACTCCTAAGCTGGCTAAGAATCGTGGTGCTAATAAGGCTCTCTCGGCGTTTGATCCGATGAATACCGAGCAGAAAATTATGGGCTTAGTTCGAAAATGTTTGAACCTGAACGGTGACCAGCCGTAGCCGAAGGTGGTGAAGCTACTTCCCAAAGGCAAGGATATTTCTACAATGAGATTCGTGTCTTTCAAAGCAGGTATTAGTAAGGAGATGAAAGGTATTGCGCTCTGTGCCGATTCCTGGCCAGAAGAAATCGACTTCCGAGAATTTGATGACCGCAGAAAAAACGTAGCGCAGATTGTGAACCGGAGCAAGGATCAAGCAACAGATGGAGGTACGGAGTCCGGAATAATCGAAAAATCAGCGCTGACCTCCGGAAGCACAACCACCAACATAGCCGTTCGTATAAACTCTCCAGGACGCATTACCCACAGTACTATGGGAGCCCCGGATCCACCCGACCCAGTCGTGTTTGCTGATTGTTCCTGTCACCGTAGTCGTCCTGGACCTGTGGTCGTGGCTGGTGGTGGTAGGTAAGTATACGTATGTTAGAAACGCTATCTTGCCTGATTGCTTTACGAGTTCCAGTAACCCGCGGAGTGCCATTGATACCAGCTCCAATGCTTCTGATCTTTCTGCTGAGCTTGTAATTCGTGGCCGGGACTCCAATTCCACCGCAGTAATGGCAGATAGCTCCTTTAAACGCTGACTAAAAGTAAATTGGTACGCACAAAAAGACCTGTAATTCCTGATTCAATAAGTTTAAAAAAGTCCATTAATTATTGCTTTACAGTACTTTTATTCAAACTTCAAAGTTACAGCATTAGATGGTTACATTTCTCCAGTTCGAACGAAATCTCGAACCTTACTCTTGATGGAGCCCATCAGCGCCCGCACAGTGGAAACGGACACGGAATCAGGGCATTTCTTCCATTTTGCCCGCATTTGCTGGATGTCCTTGACTGCCCCGCCGCTTCGTCGAAGCCGCTGCTTTGATATTGCCCAGTATTTTTCGATTGGTCGAAATTCCGGCCAATTCGGAGGATTCGTTAGCTTGGGGACAAAATCGTTCTTGTTGGCAGCATACCATTCTAGAACCACCATTGAGTAGTGGCAGCTGGCCAAATCGGGCCAAAAGATGGTTTTGCCCCTGTGCTTGCGGATGAACGGCAATACATGGTTTTCTCGGGCATTCTTCGATGTAAACTTGGGATGT
Organism: Ochlerotatus camptorhynchus; assembly: GCF_037179485.1. NCBI lineage: Eukaryota > Metazoa > Arthropoda > Insecta > Diptera > Culicidae > Ochlerotatus > Ochlerotatus camptorhynchus. The sequence continues at coordinate 1,475,364 of NW_027040498.1, read as the reverse complement.
CATCGTCGAGGATGTGACGAATAGTTCCGTTTTCAGGCCACAACTGCAAATCGCATCCCCACAAAACTTTTGACCGGGAAGTTGCTTAAAATCGAGTTTGACATATGTTTCGTCGTCGATCAAGGTGCAGCGCTTGTGTTTCGTCAAAACACGGTCGTACAAGAGCCTTGCACGCTTTTTGGCCACGGAATTCTGCTTCATGTGCCGGCTCGGATGTTTACTGGCTTTGTACGAATTGTATCCTTCCCTGGCATGGATGCTCCGCACCGTTTTAAAGTTGGCGTTGTACCTTCTGGCCACATCTCGGATCGAAAGACCGGGGTTGGCTTTAACGCAGCTGAACACCGGCTGACGATCCCTGGTTCCAATTTTTTCGTAGGTTCGCTGATTCCTTTCCATACTCAGGGTTTCCTTGTAGGTTTTTAGCACTCGACAAACTGTTGATTTTCTGAACGCGATCGACTACTTTGATCAAACTTGCACCAGTTGTTCTCTATAGAAGTGTAAACAAACCACTGTCAAAGATTTTCGATCCCCAACACTAGAGGCGTGCTAGCGGCGCGCGAGGGGCGTGTCAATTTACTTTTAGTCAGCCATTACGCTGTCAACCCTACCGGTGTCTCGTGACACCGGTAGGGTTGACTCTCACCCCTGAGCTACACCTGAACTACCAAACTGTTCGTGGCTTCAGGACCAAAATCGATCAAGCTTTTCTTGCAACCGCCGAATTGGATTACGACGTGTACGTGTTCACAGAGACTTGGCTGGACGATCGTATCCAATCTTGCCAGCTGTTCAGCAACGACTACTGCGTCTATCGCGTTGACCGTAGCGCCTCCAACAGCTTGCGTCGACGTGGCGGAGGTATACTAATAGCCGTGAAGCGAAAGTACGCGTCTTCAGTTTTACAGCTTGCAAGCAACATTGAGCAGCTGTGGGTGAAAGTCGCTGTTGAACCACTGCCTCTGTTTGTTGGTGCACTGTACATGCCGCGAGATAAAAATCTGGACCAGCATTTTGTGCAGCTTCATGTAGATGCCATCTTTGAAGCAAACAGACAGCACATCGATATGGGTGAGCTCGTTTTGTTCGGTGATTTCAATAAACCTCGTTCTGTTCTGGAAAAGTTCGAGCAGTGGATATGCCTTCGCTGATCCGATACTGAAACAGACTTCCATGGCTAGTCGAATTCTTCTTGATAGTATTACATTTTTTGGATTGATGCATTCGAAACTGTCCTAACCTCTGACTAGATCTCATATCTTCAAACGATTCAATTATGACTAACGATACCGTAACATTAGCACCAGAAGAAGTTGTGCCAATCGATCGCTATCATCCAGCTCTCTCTAGCGGCGCCGGTAGTGTAGTGGTAAGCGTGTTTACCTCTCACCCCAGCAGTCCTGGGTTCAATCCCAGTCGGCGCCGCCGGGATGTTCTGAGGCATAACATCTCTGATCACGGAGGAAGGGAAGTAAAGCCGAAGTTCATGAATTGATGGGTCCATAGGTAGGGTCTAGGTGTGGGAGCCGCCTCCTTGTCGTCGGTAGCATTGATGCTCAGCATGGAAAACAAATCAAGGAAAAAAAATCCAGCTCTCTTTCTCTGTGGTCTGTGGTTTCTGAGCGTGACTTCCGTCGAGGGGATTATGATAACTTCAAAGAACTGCTGTCGCAAGTTGATCGGTCTGAAGTATACCAAAGCCATGACGTAGATAGCACTGTCAGCTGCTTAAATCGTATTCTGCACAAATGTATCATTCAAACTGTGCCGCTAAAAAGGCCCCCAAGGAATCCTGCTTGGTCTAATGCGCATCTTCGCACCCTTCGTCGACAGCGCGCCAAGCTACTGCAGCGATATTGCCGTCAACGATGTTTGTATCTTAAGCACCAATTTGACGAAGCTAGTCGAATCTATCGCGGATACAATCGTTTTTTGCTCAAAATGTACGTTAGAAGGAGACAAGATAATCTTCGGCGAAACTCGAAACGGTTTTAGAGTTTTGTAAATTCGAAACGTAACGAGAGCGGATTGCCGACTTCGATGCACTTAGGAGATGTCCATGCTCTTTCTGCAGAAGGAAAGTGCGAGCTTTTCTCTCAACAATTTGCTAGCGTGTTGTGAATCGTATGCCAACTGTGGAGGAGATAGTTGTAGCTGTTGATCTAGTACCCATTGATGTATTCAACATCGACACAGCGACGGTTGAATCAGCTCTACAGGAACTCAAGCAGTCTTATCAACCTGGCCCGGATGGCATTCCTTCGTGTGTATTAAAAAAGTGTAGTGCACTTTTGGTTGCTCCTCTTCAAGCAATTTTCAACCAATCATTGCAGAACCCATGGTTTCCTTCTGCTTGGAAAACCTCCCATAGGCTTCCAGTGCACAAGAAAGGCGATAAGTCAAATATTTGTAGCTACCGTGGGATAACTTCCTTGTCAGCTGGATCTAAGTGCCTCTAAATTATCGTCAATGAAGTACTGTTTAGCTCTTGGAGGAGCTACATCAGTGCCTCTCAACACGGATTCTACCCCAAACGATCCGTGGACAACAATCTGTGTGAATTTACGTCTTTTTTCATCGACACAATGGCCGATGGAGCTCAGTTTGATGCTGTATACACCGACATAAAGGCTGCTTTTGACACCGCGAACCACGATATTCTTCTTGCCAAGCTACTTCGACTAGGCGTTTCCAGCAGAGGCTTCGTTCGTACTTAAGCAACAGGCAACTCTCTGTTAAAATTGGATCAACAGTGTCTGCTCCGTTTACTCCGTGCTCTGATGTGCCTTGGTCCATAATTTTTCAATGTCGTGACGATCCTTTTAGCAAATGGGGGACTGCTCATTAATGCGAACGATTTGAAAATTTATCTTGTAGAACGAAATAAAGCCGATTGCAGGCAACTTTAAGAGTTACTGGATCGATTTGCTCATAGGTGCAACTCCTGCTTCCTCAAATTGAGCGTATCTAAGTTTTGCATCATCTCGTATCGGCAAAAAGCCTATATCGATGGACAGGAACTTGAGTGCGTTGATAAAGTGAATGATCTTGTGATGTTGCTGGATCACCAACTCACGTTCAAGATGCATTATTCAGCTGTTGTTGACCAAGCCAACCGTCAACTAGGATTTATTTTAAAAATCGTGAAAGTCTTCAATGATCCAATTTGCTTGCGTGCTGTTTATTGCTCTCTAGTTAGATTAATACTATAATTTGCATCGGTTATTTGGTCACCGTATGAAGCTGTGTGGATCTCCTCTGAATCTATCCGGGCTGCACTGCGAAGTCTACATTGGCGTGACCCAGTAAACCTACCGCCTTATGAGCATCGTTGTGCATTGCTGAGTATCGAACCGCTGGCAAATCGTCCTAAGATGGATCAAGCTGTATTTGGAGCTAAGATACTTCGCGCAGAGATTGATAGTTCAGCCTTACTGGATCGTATGAGGATTTATGTCCCAGAGCGACTGTGGCGGTCACGACAACTACTCCAACCAACTCCGAGAAACACTTTATATGGCTTTAATGACCCCGTGAACTCTATAAGCATACGGTTTCAAGAAGGGTATCATGCTTTTGATATTAATATGTCTTTAGACACTTTTAAACAACGTTTAAGATCCCTGCATATATTTAATTGAACTAGGATTAAGAATGTTTCATTAAGACCACGATGTCAGATGATAAATAACAACAATAAATAAATAAACAAATTTATCGGCATCCTGGCAACACGTGGAAATATTAAATCTTCTCTTGGAATTTTGTTCCACCTAATTATTTCGACTTCCCTTGGAAGCTTTTTCTGGTTTCGCTCGAAAGGTTCTTCCGTCTTCTCCCGTCAGTTTTTTTTTCAAACTTACCCACAACTTCAGAGATGCTTCCAGAGTTCTATTGTGGCTCCATTAGCTTCAGCAAATCTACAGGAATAAGAGATGAACTAGCCTATGGCTAAAAATCTCTATAATAAAGGAAAAAAAAAAATCTACAGGAACATTTAAGAAGTTCGGAAACTTCAGAAAAGTCCAGACTTTTGGGTAAGTTTAAAGATCTGTGAGGGTAAGTTCCGATACATTGAAGACAGTTCAGAAGATAGATATATCCGAGAAAGTTCAGAGAAGTCCAGTGCATTTAAGGAAACATTAGAAATATTTCGGAAATGGCACAAGAACTTCAGGTAAATTTAATGGCTTATAGGACAGTTCCATTTGTTTCAGGGGAATTGAGAGAACAATAGGGAATCTGTCACCATTTGCAAGAGAGCTCGTGGGGCAATACCAGGCGGGATTCATGGGTTCCCGCGCTACCACGGATCAAATTTTCGCGATTCGGCAGGTTCTGCAGAAATGCCGCAAATACAACGTGCCCACACATCATTTGTTCATTGATTTCAAATCCGCATACGACACGATCGATCGAGATAAGCTATGGCAGATTATGCACGAGTACGGATTTCCGGAGTGATGTGCGTTGTTCGAATATCGAGGACACTCTCTCAAGTCCCTTTGAATCTCGAAGGGGGTTACGGCAAGGTGAGGAAGTCCATCTAGCTACTTGGCGGCTTCGTCGAAGACATCGACATCATGGCACGGAACTTTGAAACGATGGCGGGAACGTACATAAGACTGAAGGCTGAAGCTAGGCCGATTGGACTTGCCATCAACGCATCGAAGACGATATACATGAGAGAAAGGGGATCTAGGGAAGACAATATTTGCCTCCCAGCCCGAGTTCAGATTGACGGTGACGAAATCGAGGTGGTCGACGAGTTCGTGTATTTGGGCCGAAAATGATACCAGCAGAGAAGTTCAAAGGCGCATTATGGCAGGGCCAGAGCCTACTTTGGAATAAAATTCGCCGGCGCACGAAGTTGACCGGTGATTAGACCGGTGGTCCTCTACGGCCACGAGACCTGGACTATGTTCGTGGATGACCAATGCGCCTTTGGTGTTTTCGGACGGAAGGTACTGGGTACCATCTAAGGTGGAGTGCAGATGGATTACGGAACGTGGAGGAGGCGAATGAACCACGAATTGCACCAGCTGCTGGGAGAACCATCCATCGTCCGCAGTGCATAAATTGGGCGACTACGGTGGGCTGGGTACGTCGTACGAATGCCGGACGACGACCCAGTGAATATGGTTCTCGAAATTGACCCAACAAGAACAAGGTGAAGAGGCGCGCAGAGGGTAACATGGATCGACCAAATAGAAGACGAACTGCGGACCCTTCGCATGTTACGAGCAGGCATGGAAAATCATTTGCATTCATTTCATACATTCATTTACATTCATTTGCCTCTAACTTTTTTCATCAACAGCATTCCGCAAAACGATGTATAGAGCTTTTGTAGGTTTTGTTATAAACTACAAGTTTTGTTATAAACTACAAATCTGTATCTCTAATGCATCATGAACTAGAGCGGGCAGAACTTGTTACTGTTTTTCAGTGAATGTAAAATACATTCACTGAAAAACAGTAGTGGATTCTGTTCGCTCTGCTTCGTCATGCATAAGAAATACGGATTTGACTTGTTAACAAAAGTTGTAGCTAATAACAAAATGTACAAAAACTCTATACATCACTTTGAGCAATGCTTTTGAAGAAAAAAGTTAGAGGCAAATGAATGTAAATGAATGCACGAAATGAATGCAAATGATTTTCCATGCCTGGCTACGAGGCTGGCGACGTGTGGCCATGGATCGAGTAGATTTGAGACGACTTCTTCGGACAGCAGAGGACATCAAGGCCGAAAACTTTAGCAAAGTTTCGAGAGGTTTATGAACATATTGGAAACCTAAGAGAACTTACATGGACATTTAAAAATTAAAAAAAAATCGAGAAAATCAGAGAACTGATGTTCCATTGAAAATTGTGAGAGTACTTAGGACGTTCCGAAATCTTCAAGAAAGTCCAGAGACCTTCAAAGAAGTTATGGGATTTTCCGATAGTTTTATTATAATCAGGGATGTTCCAAGTTCTTCGATGATGATCATGCAGCCCTAAAAACTACAGGAAATGGCAAGAACTATCAAGGAGTGCATTGCAGGACATGCATTAGGGACATTGCGGGGTCTTCAGGGAATATTATCTCTCAGAAATCTATTTTTTCCGGAATAATCTCCTTGATGTATATTTCGACTGTTCAAGCAGCGCTCTGGCATCCGACTTTCTGCAATCTACCTTAGCGTCTCAAGGAAGTTTCTTCCGTCTTCTCCAGGAAGTTCCATTAAATTTGTACCGGCTGTATACAGTGAATTCTCCCAGAAGTTTCTTTTGTCTTTCTCTGGAAGTTTCTCCATAAGCACCTGGACCCTACCTATCGACCCATCAACTCATGAACCGGGGACCAACGGCTTTACTTCCCTGATCAGAATTGTTATGCCTCAGAACATCCCCGTGCACGAGAATTGGCGACAGAAAGCTCGATTACGGTTAGCTCCTGTAGCGCATTACCGGATAAAGAAGACCTAAGATAGATGATAGGTCGATTGCCGAGAGTAGAGTGCATCGTTACCATGTTACAGAACAAAACTACCAATTTTTAAGAAATTCTGAGAGCCACTATATCGATTTGCTATGGAATGGCTGTTATAGAATACAAAAAAGACAGAAATCGCGTGTTGCCAAAAACGGGAAGGAAACGCCTTTTTTAATTAGCACATTTTAAACGTGGTATGCCAGGTGTGCAGTTCAAGCAATAACCTGGCTTAATCGCTTAAAGTTCAATCGTTCGATTTAAAGGGTTTTTTTCTTGAAATTTTGAAAAGTATTTATCTTAGATTTGTAGAGTTATTTCCTGTCGATTGGTGTATTTGGATTTTAATTTAACATATGAATGAGCATTCAAAACCTAACACCTTTTCGTAACGTTCGTGTAACTTTCCGTAAGACGTAGTCTACGTCAAAAGAACAATTGAATGCATTAAACAATTTAACGTAAATTAAGCATCAATTGAAGTATTTCGCAATTTATTAGAAACATAACCAAAAAACAAAGACTTAAAATATAGCCAATATGCAAATGAGTAATCTTGATTTTCTTAAATTTCCCGGTATTTTCCCGGTTATTCCTTGCGAAAATATAATCCCGGTTTAACTGGTTGCCACTCCGGCACTTTGGACACTAGTTGTCAGAAGCAATTTAATATTTTTTCCGATTTTATTAGTAAATTGACTGGCATCAACTGGCAACTGTGTGGACTTCCATAATTCCGATTGAATTATACTGTATATTTTTTTTTCGAAACTGTGTGGATTGTGTAATTAAATGTATTTCAATTGAGAAAACTGTCATGAAACCGAACAAAGGTTACTACCGAAATTTGAGTACATATTCCATTCCATGAATGTACACTGTACTTCCCCCCCAATTCAGTAGCTGATAGCCCAAACACCTTTCGCTACAGCGCACAAAGCACCATCGCCGCCACACCACAGTAAACGCGGGCAGCCCTTTTGCATTCCCTCGAATTTCGCCTTTCGTCACGTTCAAACCAATTTCAGCTGCCTCATCGCTGTGTAATATGAATATGATTGGTCACGAAAGCACGTCGGCGTTGTCGTCGTGGAAGTTGCCGGTCCGGGACAGTCGGGCGGATCCCCCCAACCAAGACAAATGGAAAGGATAAATGAAAACCGACAACATCGCTCTCCCGAAAGAAGCCGAATAGGCCGCATAACCGACATTTTTCTGTAAGAGCATTTTGGACAGCGTAGGGAATTCCTTTCGTCCGGTGAAATTGCACGTAGCTATGCTTCCCGCTTTTTGATATCTTCCCGACAATAACAGCAAAGCGGAGAACGCTTTTGATGCACTTTGCCCGAGCGGTGATGCTGTTTATCAACATGAATCCAGCAGGAGAAAAACACGTGGCTGTGGATGTGGATCGAAAAAGGAGACCCTCGTGTGCGTCGTCATCTCCGTACGTATCCGAGGCACGTTCGTCCGGCTGACATCGTTTTGCCTTCATCATCAATTTCGCATGAAAACGCCGGCTGTTCTGATCTACCCACCCATTTCCCACCGCCTACGACGCCACACACTTGTCCTTCTTCCGATTGGGATTGAATGCGAATATCAGGTGAGGCGTCCTTCCTGCCAAGCCCCTCAGGGAAGATGAGAAGAGATGGATGCCAGTTGGATTCATTCAAATGGATACACAACAGATGGATGACGATCGGGTCCGGAATTAGAACGAGGCCAGAGGAGAAGCGCGCGTGTTCCGTGTGCCCAATTAGACGTGCACTAATTTCGGATGAAATACCGAGGGGACTCTTTCGGGCGATGCCGAGTTTTGATTTGTTTGAACTCTTTTGGATCGAGGATTTCACGCATTGGTTGTTCTCTAAGAACCCGAATACTGATTCCGAATAGTCGGTAAAGTTCAAAGAAACGCTCAGCAAAAGACTTTGGCGAGGATACGTCGTCCTTCCCTGTCACCGTTCACTCAATTTCAGTGATTCATGGAATCACAGTAAATAAGTGAAAGCGTTTCGCGGCAAGTGTATGTACTCGACGAATACAAAGAATATGAGTTCGCTACATCATAACTGCAACGAAAACAAAACCGACAGCTCCATGTGGAAAAAGGGGGTTTTCCGTCGATTTTTTCCTCGTTTCGCTTTTTACTCTTGCACCACAGAGAAGACGAAAAAAAAACTTTAAATCTCGCAGCATACCCGGCCCGCCTTCCGGTGTCCTTTCGCTCCCTGCTCGGGTTGGGTTGGCAGCGGGAGTTGTACCGCGAACGTAACGAATTCGTGTGTTGGTGAAAACTTTCGCCTTCTGTTGCATTTTATACATTCCTCTTTTTGCGCCATTTTCCAGACCACCACACCCAGTGAATCGTATTCTCTCGCTCCCGTGGAAATCATATGATTTTGTTGCGTCGTCGTCATCGTCGTCCTCCTGTACCAACAACTTTCGAAAGCGCACCGTGCACGTGGGATTCCCGTCGCTTCTTTCGCGCTAACAATGACAGCCAGCGCCGAGAGTCTGATGGGTTCCATAGATATACAACACATGTGTGGTTGCTCTCATCCGTAGTACGCGCCTGAATGTATGTACGGCCATATCAACTGGTGTGCTTCCTTGCGTTGACGCACTCTCTGGAAAATTGAGGAGGAGGGAACACTCCCACGCGAAAAATAATTCCACCTCCGCTCCAGTTGACGTTTTGCTTGAATTGATATCTTATAATAGATGTTGGATGAGTTCTTCACTTTGAGGGTGCCTATTATTGACTTACAGGCACGACTGTGGCTTTATCAGGATTCAAAGCTTATACATATGTATATCGTTTTATCCACTAGCTTAGCCATGACTGAGGCAATGTTCCTAGCAGCAAAAGGGGTCAAACCTATCAATGGAGTTCATGCGATCCGTTTCTCAATGGATATAAGATGTTCTAGGTTCTCCAGATTTCCTTGGAGCTCAGATTAAATGATCTACTAGAGCAACCACGACTGAGACAATGTTGTTAGCAACGAATGTCATCATCTACCCCTCACGTACCTGGGAGCGTTCTACAAATAGAACTACGAATAATTTGATCTAATCTAATGCTCCGTAATGGTGCCCTTTATGTTGTGAGGGTCAGCACTTTAAAAAGGATTACTTTTGAGGCAAGACAAGGCTTCCTCAACAAGTTTGAGGAAAAGGATGTACTAACGTCCACAACAGGTACAGTAAAACATCACATAGACGCCCTTATTCGCACTATCTATTCAAGGATAGAATGAAAAGAAGAGCCACCCCAGTCAACTGAAGCTTTAACCGGGTACCTGGGAAAACCCACAATATCTAAGGCAACAGCCAGCAAACGATGCCCTGTTGTAATTAGTTCTTGAATATTGTTGCATTTCTAAATGCATTTTATGTTATAGGGGAAATGGATGTTATGTCGGCCTAAATGCCCCTAAATTTTCAATAGCGGCAAAAATATCCATTAGTACCGTCCCAACGACGCGTTCATCTAGATAAAATTGATAAATAGCAGATTTTTAGCCATAGGCCAGCATTAGAGCCATTTCCCCTATAGGGGGGGCAATCTACTTCGGCCTAATCGCCCATTCCCGGCCTATCATTTTCATTTTCATTTTGCAGCGTTTGGTGGGGCAATGGGAGCGCAAGTCAATCCAAAGCCGAGGATAAAGGACGGGTAATGGCTGAATAGTCTATGCGGACCACTTGAACGCCATGGGAAAAGGAAGGGATTGAAGAGGCCGGTTATTGGGGGGTTTTGAGGAAATGACACATAGTGATGCTAAATGTAAAGAAACCGAAAATTCGTCTCCCACTGATTCATCCTTTCACATATATACCAAATTGATATTTTAAAGCAATAATCAAAATAAACAGACAGTACATGAAAAGGCTAGTTGCCAGTTGCTTTAAAGGCTAGTTCCGTCCCTAAGCGGACCCTCCGCATCCTAAATCTTCTGTTAATCCACTTAATGCTACTAGGCTGTCTAAATTGTCTTATTTAAGTTCGTTTGATGATTATGATATCTCTAGTCTAATTTAATAAATAATAGAAATCTCTAATCTACCTACCATGCTTTATTAAGTACCTGCACTTGTGAATGTAATCTCAAATTTAACGTGTTTCAAGTTGTTTTTGACTTTGACCTACATTTAATATATATTAGTTCGTCTCATGTGACACCTCCAAGTGACTAAAATGCTTCACTTTGAAGTTATTTTCCTAGCTGATTTTTAAATTACATAGGGTATATGCTTCAACTACGCTCACACATTTCCACTATGTCGCACCACAAAAATACGTATGGTTATGTCACAATATAAGCACGCCACAGTGGAAATCCCGAGCCATAGTTCAAACACTTATCCCAAATCAAAATGAAGCACATATAAGATTAGTTGCAATACCATGTACAAACATGGTGTTTAACATTGTTCCCTGAGTAATACCTCAATGAAAACAACAACGAAAGCTTGTCACGCAAGTAGAAGGAGCACTGTTGGGCACTTTCTAAAATATTTCACTAGTATAATTCCCTTGCAAACCCAAATAAATCTATCTGCGTAAAAATAAATAAAATAAGAGTGATTTGCGGCAAAATCCGCCAGTATCGCACCCAACGTCAGTGCCTATACGTAAGCGTACTACAACGCGGCTTTCAAATAAAGGAGTAACAAGTGTGATACTATCACTTCAGGCTAGAACTTTGGTTCTCTTATGCAATGGTTCATCGGAGAGGGGAAGCTCAGTAATCCTCATCGCATGCTCATGACGCTATTCTGTCACGACATGAGCCAACGATGCCGGACCTAAACCAACCGTCCCCAACGCTCCACTATGAAGCATAAGATTAGGCCCGCCCACCAACGTCCAGGTTAAAAAACTAGCCAAGGGGAGGTTAATCGCCCATTCCCGGCCTATCGAGCACAAAACATCAAATATATCTATGACTTCGGAGTGAACGTGTCAAACAAACGTTTAGTACGATGTTTCTATTCAATAGCTACAAGACGAAGTGTTGAGTTTTTGCATTTTCAACAATAAACGAACACACTTGTCCTTCTTCCTTCTTATCAGAACTAACGGTACATATGGAAAGGTAAATAAATTTGGAAGCCATCTGTAACAATAACATTGGGCTACAAAATGGTGAGTTGACAACCTGGAAGGAGCGAAATCTGGCCCATTTCTGGATGAACGGGTATGTGAACAAGCAGAATTGTAGAATTTGGGACAAGGCCAATCCACAAGAGCTCCACCAACTGGCAATGCATCCCTAGAAAGTCACTGTTTGGTGTGGATTTTAGGCCGGAGGCGTCATCGATCCGTACTTCTTCGAAAACGACGCTGGCGAAGCCATCACCGTCAACGGAGACCGCTACAGGTCGATGATGACCGACTTCTTCTGGCCTAAAGTGGACGATATGGATGTGAACGATATGTGGTTCCAACAGGACGGTGCACGAAACAATCGATATTCTGCATGAGCGATTTCCGGGCATGGTTATTTTGCGCGGAGGCGACCAGGCCACCAAGATCGTGTGATTTAACCCAATCATTGTCTCTGTCAATAAACCGCAAACCACCGATGTCCTCAAAGCCAACATTACTCAAGCCATCAGCGAGATTCACCCCGATTTGTTCGCCAGAGTCATGGAAAATTTGACCTCTCGGATGCACGCCACCAAGCGAAGCCGAGGCGGCCATTTGAACGATGTCATATTTCATACATAATGGTATTGATAAAAATAAATTTCGTCAATATCTCACACACAGTTTGTTTTATTCAACTTTAAAGATAGGAAACGCTTTATGGAAAACCCTTTAGATAGGTAAGTCCAGAGAACTACATTGATATCGAAAATCCGTCTATATCAACAAAGTACACTAGAATTCTACGAAAGTTCCTGAACTTCTACGAAGGCTCAAAGCATGAGCATGAGCATGATTGACCGCCCACGGTTGCAACTCTGTTATGGCCAGACCAGCCGAACGCAGGTCAAGAAAGGAATAGGTAGGAATGTGTTGATGTGGCACTCGCTTTGATGGAAGCCGAGGAGTCCTTTGCACTTCCACGAAGGATCACTGGGATGTTGGGTAATAGAGCAGGGTTTGCAGCAGGGTTCGTTTTGGTAAACGATAAGCTGAATTGATATCGTCACGATCATATAACGCGAACGAGCTTGGGATTGAACCCACAGTCTTCTGCTTAGTAAGCAAAAATGTTTAGGCGTTTTATTTCAAGGATGATAAGAACCATCCTAGTGTTAATTGACACCAACATAAGGGCTTAACGGTAAGGAACAACTTTGTAGAAGAAACTTGATTTTCTAAAGTTTCAATTCCAGGCTCTAAATGCATCTTTTCTTCTAAATTCCCAATCTGGACCACTGTGCAGTAACCGGTTTCATGGTTGATTTTTCAACTCAAATCGGCCATGAAAACGGCCATTTGTGGATTTTATCAACCTTGTCTTTAACTTCCATGATCTTCTCCAAAGTTGTACAATGTTCCCGCTTCTACGAAGTTACCCGAATTTCTACAAAGTTTCCTGTATTGCTATAATGTTTCCTGAACATCTAAGAAGTCCCTGAAGCTTTACGAAGATCCATGCATTTAAATGAAATATCCCATAACTTCAACAAAGATAACCAGATTATTACAAAATTCGCTTTCATATTATTTAGATACAGTTCGGTAAATTATTACACGGTTTTATGAAGATCTACAAAGTCATCTGAACTTCTATAAAATTTGCTGTACTTCTGGAAAATTTTCAAAACTTTACGCAGTTCCCGCAGTTCTACTTCGAAGTTACATAAAGATCAACAAAGATCCTATTTCGACAACGTTTTCTGAACCCAAATGATGTTCTTATAGCTTCGACAAATTGCTGTTAACTTCTATGTTTCCTTAACTCAAACTCAGTTTTATAAATCTGAAACATAGGCAACCCTCTCCCGCACTCAAATTTGGAAAGAAGGACTTCAGTACTTTATAGCATAACCGTTGTTTTTTTTATAACGGCCACGCATCGTTTCTGCATTGAATCCACAAGTGCTTGACATCGAGAGACAGGTATTTCGGCCCAGGAATCGCGAACTACCGACCACAACTCATCCACATTTTTCGGCTTGGCTTGAGAAACTGCGTATTTCAAATCTCCAACAGGTTTTCAATTGGATTGAGGTTAGGCGATTGCGCTGGCCACTCCATAACCACAATCTTCTTCGTTTGAAACCATGTCTTAGCACGTTTACTTGTGTGATTTGGATCGTTGTCCTGCTGGAATACCCATTTCAGCGGCATCTCTTTCTCAGCATAAGGCAGCAGGCACTTCATCAAGGATTTTGATGTACCCATATTGATCCATAATGCCAGGTATACGATATACCGATCCAACACCATAGTAGGAAAAGCATCTCCAAACCATAATTTTTGCTCCGCCATGTTTTACTGTCTTCACCGTATACTGTGGTTGGTATTCCGTGCCAGGTGGACGTCATTTCTATCAGTTACAACTTTGCAGAAAATCGGTTTTCAGCCAAACGTCAAATGAAATAGTTATTAATTGTTTAAGAGATTGATAATATTATGACAATATTAAGCAACTGTATTGTAGGCAACACTGTATTCTGCAGTGTGACATAGTAGCCATGATTGTTGTCCTCTATTCTACGCGCCATAAAGACCAATGTTGCCTGCTGAACAGTTGACTGAGCATAATCATAAGATATCAGTGACTTGAATCCTTAATCATTTTTGTTCCTTACATTTGATCGAAAAGTGGTCTTGAACAAAGTTGTAGCTGAGAAAATCTAGCTACCATTTTCTAAAGTAGAGTGAACTGGTGAATTTTGATATGGATATGAACCTAAATTATGGTTTCTCCATAGTAATTCCCATACTCCCATACTTCAAATGGCTTGTGCCAAGTCAGTTTTTCACTAAATGAGTTCAAATTTTGGGAGGCTAATCAGGGCCCAATTTGGAACCGTTTGAGCACTGTGGAGCGAAAATTTCAAATTTTGCATCAGTCTAGTGCTCACGCTAATGTTCAGATCATCTTTAACCTTTCTGGAGGTCGTAGTTGGATCAATCCGTGCCAGTTTTATTATCTTTCTGTCGATTCTGTGGGAAGTACAACGCTTCCGGCCTCGAGTTTCAGCCTTGACTTTCCATTTTAATGCATTGTTTATGATTTTAGCGGAACATCACACTGTTTCCTGTATCTCCTTGTACGATTTACCTTACTTGATTAACATTTTTATCTCGTTCCGCTGCTCTTCGCTACAATGCTTTCCACGGCCCATTATGCTATATTAGAGATAAAAGTGACACATTTTCAATCCCGTATTATAATTTTGATTTAACGTAGAAAAACTTTCATAAAATATAGATGAAAATAAAATTTAGCTAGAAACAATCACTACTGATATTTTTTTGAACAGCTTAAAATGGACGTTGCAACAGGTTAAAATCAAAACGTAAACAAAGAGCAATCGCAGCGCTACAAGTAGTATCTCATATTAACAGGAGATGTCACTAGTATGCATATAAATGATTGGTTGCTTAAATCAGTAACGCATACATGAATTATGAATGAAGTACTCAAGCATGATATGGCACTGCTATTTTATTGAACACAACTGTACCAAAATCCGAAATTCTGGAACAAGTGGAGGGGCGGACTCGAAATCTGTTTACAAGCGTTGGATTGAAATTCTCCAGAACATCGCAGCAGAGGCAGACCCAGGAGCTCATGGAAATCAAGCAAGTCTACAGGTCAACGCACACGCAAGCAAGTAAACCAAATCTACCATTCTAGGGGTGAAAGGACCCTCCACAAGCGTGCCCCTTTGTAAATCAAAATTCCGGATTCCTTGGCGACATTGACTATGCATCCGAGCGTAAGTCTCAACCGCTTCAAACTAGAGAACAACGAATATGAGATTAGAAATCACATAGAAGAATGACCCATTTTCTCGTTGTTTCAACATGATTCTCGGTTGAATGCGACTCAAGTCTTGTCACTATCAACAAGGCGTAACAAGGACCTCGCAAGTTAGAAATGCAATGCCTCAAGATTATGTGGTAGATTCGAATCAAATGAGCCTCGTGATGGAAAGTGCGTGGTACCTGAAAGATAACGCTAGGTAAACGACATAAAATCAATTATCTTGTACTTTTCACCGCTAATCAAAGCCTGTCCATAAAACTGTCAATAATTCAAACAATGACAACGAACGACATAATTCAATCCCATCCTACAACGATGATATGTAGTACCTACCACCGCAACAGGCAACGAAAACTAATGAATGAAAGATGAATGAACCCCGTCCTGACACCTCGTATTTCTCGCTCGTGTTCGGCAAATTCTAGGTCAATGCACACATCCCAGAGGTGTGATTCAAATCGTCGTCGTTGTCGTTGGCAGTCGCTCGTCGGCTTTTTCTACGCACGCATACGGATTCTCACTCATCATCATATTGGGATAAGGTATAAAACAAACAGTAGTTCTATCGGAGAATGCAGAGTTAACACGAACGAACCTATAAAACCACCTGTTTTTTCGGCTAATGATAGGGCCTTCCACTTCATGCGTCCACTCACTCTCATCTCTCTGGAATCCGACCGACGGCGAGTTGGGAGGGAAGGAGAGGTAGAAGAACGCTATCATTGCATTTGATCGTTCAATCGCCGTCGTTTGTCGGAAGGATGGGTTGGAAAGGAAAGTGCGGAAATGCATGCATTGTGTGGAGTGCGTGTGATGCACCTGCACCTGATCAGCTTCCATCGGTGGCAAGAGGTATTATGTCATTTATTCGAGCAATGTCTGGCGAATAAAAACGTGCTTCACATGGGGTTTTTTTTTCTCCATTGAATTATGGCTATTCGAGTTTGTCGTTTCAATTTCGTATGCATGACAATTGGTCCACGGCGGCGGCGGCATGCGAGTGGGTCTGGTGGAAAATTTTCAGAATTTTACGAGCACTAAGTGCGAAAACAAATTTCGACAGTGAAGCGAAGGATTATTTAGCATCTCACAGATGACGGCGAATGGTATGAAAGCAAATACGGGGAATAAAAAAGCGCGGGAAATCCGACGAGGACGTTTTCAACATTCTGAACCCGCCGCACTCGAAGCAGAAACCATGTGGGCTACCTGCGGGTGCTATTTCTGGTTGGATTGTATTTACCCCAAACACACAGCTATGCGGTGCGGTGGAAGAGGATACCGGGGGTATATGAGAAAGAAAACAGCAAAGTGGAACCGAAGATAAATGCCTTGAAATTTTCAAAACAATTTAATCGCATCAAGCCAACCATCCAACGTGTGCTGTAGTATGTAGGTAGTAGGTATAATACGAGCGAACAACCACCACCCGGTAATGCTGTGCTCAACAAGCAAAAGCAAGGATGCCACGGGTAGGAAGGCTTTCGTTTCCATTCTCAAAAAGCAGGTTGCACCGATCACGGAAAGGTACACACTTTTATTGTGCCACCAGAATAGGAACACGCATCCACCAGCACAAGACGAAAGGGTCGAGGAGAAAAGGGGAAAGTTCGCATGAGTCAGACAACCCCGGTAGGTGTTTTCTCATTTTTAGATTGGGATCAGCTTTCGGAATCGAATGTGCAGAGATACACAGCGGTAATAATAGGAGGATCCCAGTCTGTTGTGTTAGATTTCATAAGAAGCTCACACCGAAGCCTAGCTGTCCTAATGTATTTTGGAAATCCATCGGAAAATGAATCTTTCATGACATTTCTAGCGAAACTTTCCCGGAATCTTCCAACGAAGCTTATGTATTGCCGAAGGAAATCAACGGCGAACTCCAATCATGTAAGCCAATCTCATTCTCCATCCGTTCCCAATAATTTATCTGTCACCATCATCTCGTCTAATGGTGAAAGAGAACGCAAGCAGTGCTGCCAGAATTTCAAAGTTTGCGATTCATGTATAAGATTAGTAAGTTTTGAGGAAATCGTATGTAAAGGTAGGCCGTCTTGTTACTCAAGCTTTGAAGCACTTCCACAGTTACTAATTGCGAGCTTTATGAATGAAGTTGTATTTTTATCTGTGTCAAGCGCAATGATAATCGTGCCTAGCTCAGGGTGTTCGTTTAAATCCAATGTTTCATGTCCCGGTTATTTAAAAAAAAACCGTCCCTTAAACAAAATTTTATCTCTAAAAATAGTTTCATGTCATCAGCATAAATTAGCACTCTGAGATTTTTCAAAATAAGGGAGTTATCGTTGACGTACAAAATGAAAAGAAGAGGTCCCAAGTGCGAGCCCTGTGGAACTCCTAACGTGACTTGAATTGGGTTAGATTTTTTCTCGCTGAATCTTATAATTTGCCGACGGCCCGTTAAATATGACATAATCCAGGTGAGAAGTTTTATCTCAAGTCCCATTTTTTCTAATTTGAAAATCAACATTGGACTGTCAAGTCTATCGAACGGTTTACTGAAGTCAGTGTAAAGAGCTTCTATTTGGTTTCCCTTGTCCATTGCAGTTAATGAGTAATCAACAAATTACAGGAGGTTTGTTGTGGTAGAACGATCTTTAAAAAAGCCGTGTTCAGGGCTGGTAGCGATCACTGCTGTCAGAAATAGTGATTTTAGTGACCATGTTGAATAAATAAGTGACCAAATAGTGACTTATAGTTGTAAAAATAGTGACTAAAAAGTGACCTAAGAGAAGGCGCATCAAATAAATGTTTGATGTTTTAGACTTATTCAATTATTATCTCATAAACACTTATGTACGATATGAACCTTTAAAGCGAAAGATTCTCTGAACTTAGCAGCTTAGCAGCAGAAATTTTCAAGAATCTGGAGTTAAATTTCATGTGCAGTTTTAAAGACTCGAGGAATTTAAGGTCCCAAATGCGAGCCCTTTGGAACTCCTGACGTGACTTGAATTGGGTTAGATTTTTTCTCGCTGAATCTTATAATTTGCCGACGGCCCGTTAAATATGACATAATCCAGGTGAGAAGTTTTATCTCAAGTCCCATTTTTTTCTAATTTGAAAATCAACATTGGACTGTCAAGTCTATCGAACGCTTTACTGAAGTCAGTGTAAAGAGCTTCTATTTGGTTTCCCTTGTCCATTGCTTTCTAAGGACCTCATTCCAAGAGAGCTATGGAAAAAAAAAATCATTCAGAAAAACATCAAATGCAATCGGCTTTCGAGATAGTTCTGAGGAATTTTAGAATTCATGTGAAGCCTTAGTTTTGAATAGAATTACAAGAAACCCTGAATTGAGTTAAAAGTAAATTTCAATGAAAAATCTTAGGAATTTCTGAGGAGCACAACTCTTGTGAACTTCACCGGAAAATTCTAAACGCATTCTGAGGATAATTTCATAAAGTTTGTGGGAAAAATGAATACGGATCACAAGTCCTAAGAAATTGTATGAACATACTAAAAGGAGGATTACAGTTAAATGTAAGAATAACTCCAGAACATCATCAAAGGAATTCAGGGGATTTTTTTTTTTTTTTTTTTTATTTAAGAGATTTTTAGCCTTCGGCTAGTTCATCTCTAAAAAGGAATTCAGAGGAGTTTTCCAAACAAATTATGAGGGAATGCAAATGATTTGTTAGGAGACTTTCAATGTGAGTAGAATTCCAAGGGAAGGAGTGAGATTGAAAAGCAAATCTGAAATGATTTCAATGAATACTCGGAGAATCTTTCCAAAGGATTTCTAATTGAGGAGAATTTCAATGTAATTCCGAGGAAAACTAAACGAAAATTTAATTCTGAAGATAGCTTCATCGAGATTTTGGGGAATCTCCGTTGAATTTGGAATTGACTATTTTGAGGTCTTCAGAACCACTTGAAAATTCTCAAAAATTTTCCTGAAGTTATTGAAACTGTCTTGAAGTTCTTTTGTAGTTTGATAAACTAGCCTGATACTCACAATACTTCTCAAATTCTGAATTTTATAGGACTTCCTAAAGTTTCTTTTATTTTTCTAACAATCGTGGATCTTCTTTAAAGGTTTAAAAATTCAACTTCTTTAAAAATGTATGTGACTTCTCAAATGTTGACGGAACTGCTCTGAGGTTCTCTGTTCTTTCCTGAAATTCTCAAAATTTCTCTAAAGTTTTTGCAGTGCTCATGAAGCTTGTTGTACTGCGCTGAATTTAATTAAATCGTCCTAAAAATGCTTCAGTAAACTTCTGAACTTATGCAAAGACCTCACATATTTTTTTAACGTCTCTGAAGTTATCTGAAAATCTGGGAACTGCTTTAAATTCCCCACTAATTTTCTTAAACTAATTGAACTGACTTCCCCCTGAAATTTGTCAAATTTTCGGAGTTACTAAACTTCTTTCAAATGCTCCCGCATTTTGCTAATGTTCATAAAATTTCCTGAAGTTTGCGGATCTCATTTTAAGCTCCATAGATTTCTATGAAGTAATGTTTCTGAAGACCACTGTCCTTTTGTGAAGTTTCCGAAGTTTTTCTAAATTTCTGGAATTTAATGGGATTATTTTGAAGCTATCTGATCGTCCTCGAAGTACTCGGAACTTCGCTGAATATCATTAAACTATCTAAAAATATATTAATTTAGTTCTCTGGAATTTCTTGAAGATATCGCTGCTTGCTAAAAGTTCTCGTTTTTTTATTAATCAAACTTCGTTGATGTTATCTAATCAACTTAGCTAAATTTTCGCATTTTTTAAGTTCTTCAAATCTCCATGATATAACAACCTTAAAATACTCTCACGTTTTCCGGATGTTCATAAAATTTGTATCACGTTCCAGGAATTCTCTCGGAAGTTTTCGGAAATTCACTGAGTGTCTCGAAACTTCTTTAAGGTTTCCTTGAAATTATTTGAACTGCCCTTTGATTCAAGACAGGTCTTAATGTTCTCGAAGCTTCGATAAAGCTCTTAACTCTATTGAAGATCTCGGAAATAAATAGAATTCCCGTAAACACCTGTCAATTTCCCTGAAATTCTCTGGACTTCAGTGAAGTTTCTGGAATATTTCTGAAGTTTTCATAAATTCTCTGAAGGTCTCTGTACTTCCCTGAAATTCGCGGAACATATTAAGGGTTCTCGATTTATTTTTCAGTACATCATGGAACTATCTTGAATTTATTTAAATTTACGATGATAGATTTTAAACTGCTCCAAAAGTCTAGACTAAAGTTACGGGAACTGCTCTTAAGATCTGAAATTCCCCAAAGATTTCTAGATCCAGCTTTTCTGGTGTGCTTAAAACTTCTTAAAAAATTTTCTTCAATTTCTCAAGTTCGTTTGACACCTGTTAAGTTTTCTGAAATTATAGGAACTTCATAAAAGTTCTCGGATGCTAAAAGAACCGCTTTGAGGTTCTTACAGCTTCCAGTAAGTTTCCCATATTTTCAGCGTGGTAACTTCCCTTATGTTCCTGCAGTTTGTTTATAGAGCTTCACTGAAATTCTCAGCATTCCTTCTCCAAAGTTCCTACAATTGTTGTAAAGTTAATGGGACTGCAATGAACATCTCTATTCTTTCATAAAGTTAATTACGAAATTGAAATAAATCATTTATTTTTTTACCTAATTCTGGCACTTTAAATATTTATACGAAACTTCAAGACATTGAATATTTTTAGATCTTGCACTTACTTACTTGGAAAACTCACGTAATTTTAACCAGAAAAATGAGTAGACATCCTGGTGGTTATTCCGAGAGTCGAAGTGACTTTTGTCACTAGTGAAGTGAGAAAAGTCACGTCGTGGTGACGTGAATCTCAATTTGATTTGCACAGAGAGTCACGTCACCACGACGTGACTTTTTTCACTTCACTAGTGACAAAAGTCACTTCGACTCTCGGAATAACCCCCCCTGTATATAGAGAAAGACGATTAAACGTCACAACGAAAAGAATAATCAATCTTGAAATAAATTCACGCTGAAAAAGTTGAAAATATCGACTTATTACAAGGAAAAGTGACTTTAGTGACTTGGCCTTAAAAAAAAAGATTTTATAGTGACTGACTTGAAAAAATTGACCAAGTCACTAAAAAGTGACTCGATACCAGCCCTGGTGTTGTGCATGTGTTATTCTATGTTTTATTTGGCTGAAGATGTTTTTGTTTATGATTGATTCGAATAGTTTAGGAATGCACGAGATGATGGTAGCTATATTTGTTTTCACCCAAACATGCTCAAATTCTTTAGATTTCAATGGCATAATGACTTCCGAATTAAATTTTAATGAGATTGCGATAAGAACTCCACCACCTGACATTCTTTGAGTTAAAACTAAATCGCGATCATCACTGCCAAAAATTTCCTCACTTTTAATGGAATCATTCCAACTTGTTTCAGTTCCCATTATGACCGAAAAAGAAGAGCTTTCATTCATTTTTGATGCGCTCTTCATGCGATTGAAATTCTGACAATAAACCAGAATTTCAGTAGAATGTGTTTCAGAGGATTTTTTTGCAAGATCATCAGATTCGATAATATTATTTGAACTATGGATTCATTACCAGTCGCATCCGGTTCGTCATGGTCTGCCTGTGAATAGTGCGTCAAGTTGGACGAAAACACGTATGATATGATTTTATCAGCAGAATTGCTCTACATTGTAGCAAAACATATGAGATGAGATGTACATCTAGATCTCCAAAATCTCTTTGAATCATGAGTTCGTATAAAATCAAAAAGTTTCACAGCAAAAAATGAGCCTAAATGTTGTTTTGGTATGTCGGGAAAAACATATATCAATACAAGAGAGTAGGCGAAACGCAGCATTTAAAATTCTTCAAATCTTCCTGGAACTTAGATCATTTTTGTGTAATACAAATCTGTGTTACCAAAATATGCATAATTTTCCAAATTGTCCTGGAGATATTTTACAGGTTAATCGAAGCAGCGGCGCCGGTGGTGTAGTGGTAAGCGTGATTACCTCTCACCCCAGCAGGCCTGGATTCAATCCCAGTCGGCGCCGCCGAGATGTTCTGAGGTATAACATCTCTGATCACGCCTTCCTTCGGGAAAAAAGGGAAGTAAAGCCGTTGGTCCCTGGTTCATGAGTTGATGGGCCAAAAGGTAGGGTCCAGGTGTGGGAGCTGCCTTCCTGGCGTCGGTAGCATTGGTGCTCAGCACGGAAAACAAGATCGATGGAAAACAAACCAAAGGAAAAAAAAGTTAATCGAAACCCCTATTAAAAATTTGAAATTCATAACCATCCTCAAACTACACCGAGTAATTCAGTTATATGAAACTAGTAAGGTCTTCTACTTTCTCTTCGCATTTCAAGCTTATTGTTTATCACATATCAGCCAACCGAAAAAAAAAATTCTAGACCGGACCGGGAATCGAAGCCAGCCAGACAAGCATGGTCTTGCTTTGTAGCTGTGACTTTACCGACTGAGCTGAAGGGGGCCCAGCAAGGTCGTATGACTGATATAAGATTCTCAGATTAGAAAATATTTCCCTGAATTTGAATGAAATTTCCTGAAATTCAAATCGATTCAAATGGAATAGTTCCATGTCACCGAACTCCAACGATCGACGTTAGAAATTGATTGTTGTTATGTAAGGAACTCGGTGGCCTAGTAGCGACCGTTTTTGTTAGCTAAGCAGAAGATCCTGCATTCAATCCCAGCATTCTGCATCCTTTTCACTGTTCTTTTCGGCTTCCTGGGGCGTCACGTCTATTGCAGTGGTCCAGAATGAGAACGAGAATTTAGCAGGCAAGGTGCATTTAAAACCAGAAATTGAAATTTTAGGAAAAGTTTCACCCACAAAGTTGTTTGTTACAGCTAAGCCCTTATTTTGATGTCAATTAAAACTAGGGTGGTTCTTATTATTATTGAAATCAACAATTTAACAAATTTATTTGCAGCAATAAAGGTATACATTCTCCGGCAAAGTTGTAGCTCAACTAATTTTAAGCAACTTTGTTTAAGAACACTTTTTTGTGTCTCTTAAATTGACCGATTTAGAGCAATTTTCCTCAATATACTTATGGTGTCTCTAAAATGCAATTTTCTTTGCTCAATTTTTTTCTTTCAAATTTCTCATGAGATAACTTTTAGAACTTTTGAATACGCAATATTTATTGCGCAGAAATTATCTATATCTTTGATCACGCAAAATTTTTCGATATCTTTTGCCGATCAAGAGTTATTAACGTTTTTCTTATGAAAATACGCCCTTTTAACATATTTATATTAGTGATGAACTATCCCAGAAGTGGCTAAACATCACCTTAATAAAGTTTGAAAAGAAATCAAATATCAAACATAATTTTAGACCACATTTGAAAACGCGCAGAATTGATGAATATTTTACTCAGTAGAAGAGTATACTCGTAAACTGAGTGAAACAGTCATGGATTTCCTGAAATTCGAACCGATTTATGAGGAAAATCGAGGAATCCAACTTTTTGCAATTTTTAGCTGAATTCCACTTAATTCTGTGCTACTTTCATCGGCCGTGCACTCGCGACCCTCCAATATTGAAGTAAGTTATACTAAGGAAAAAATGGGCAAATCGCAAAAAAATGCTATCAAAACGCGAAACATAAAAGAAACCACGCGAAACTCCTGAAGTTTACGAAACCGAGTAATAACGACAAAGTGGTCCTAACCACCAAATCAGAACAAACATGATATGAAAATCGCAAAAATATATGCAATTATATTACAACGGTTGAATGACCCATAAAACAATACAAAACAATTAAAAACTTTAAGTAGCTAAGCAAACACAAAACTGAGATAAACTAGCCTACGGCTAAAAAATCTCATTAATAAAGCAAACATAAAACGCACTTAACAACGAAGCATTTTTTTTCTTGATATGTTTTCCGTACTAAGTGCCAAAGCTTCCGACGCCAGGGAGGCGGTTCTCACACCTGGACCCTACCTATCGACCCATCAACTCATGGACCGGGGACCAACGTCTTTACTTCCCGACTGGGATTGAACCCAGGCCTTTTGGGTGAGAGGCCATCACGCTTACGACTACACCACCGGTGTCGCAAACGAAGCTTTATCGTGGGAAACCCGGGAGTTAAGAGAAATACTCCCTTCTGATGAGGCCGTAGTTCACCCTATTTGTTTTTCCTTTCCATGGCAAAAAAAACATAATTCATCTGCTTCCCAAATCTAAAAACAAAAAACAACTAACCGCAAAACTGGGCACACTTCTCAATCTGCCAAGTCAAGCAAACAAAATCCTCCACCTAAGCACGTCACACCAACACACACATTCACAACGCACAACCGAGAACAGGGAGACAACTTTCTTACCTTGCTGTTGCTTTTGCTGCTGCTGCTGGCCCTGCTGTTGCTATTACTGTTCTTGTTTTTGCCAGCATACTCATTTCGCTTTTTCCCTGTCATTTTCTTGAGGTTTTTCTCGTTCCTCCTCAATTCTTCCCGGTTCGGATTCACTTTATACATAATACAACAAAAACATCATTTATACCCTGCCTCCCCTATTGCGTTTCCTCCCTCCGTTCACCGGTTGTTGTTTTTCTGAGCGATTCGTTCTCCTTCTTCTTGCACCACTTACGATTTCTAGGCATGCAACCTCGGTGTGGGATGACGTTCCCTGGTGCCTTCCGTTGCTACATAGACCCGGCATTCGTTCGCTCACTAATTCCGAATTGCTTACCACCCCCACCCCGGCTGCCGGCGCTCCACCACCTTTCGACCAAAAACTTCCAAGTTTCAGGACGAGGACGACCGACGTTCTTTTGCCTCTGCCGGTGAAAGATTGGGCGCATACACAAGGGACACACGCAGCAAAGACGGAAGCGTGCACTCCGACGATATGCCGGGGTTACAAGCCCGGTAGAAGAGTGAGAAGAATCAACGTGACGTGTGAGTGAAGACCCTTCTTGCTTAGCTCTCTAGCAGTCCAAAAACAGTGTCCCAAAGTTCGAAGCCACGAAGAAAATGTGCTCCCCAACCGACGACGACGACGTTGGACGACGCGTATACAATACAGTACAGTAGGTATTTAGGTTTGGCAATGCTGTGTCCGCCCCGACGACGATGATGACGACGACGAATCACATTACCGGAATCCAACAGAAACAACAACAACAACGACGACGACGACGGTACGGGAGATAGATGAAGCGGAGGTCGAATCCAACAACAGCTATGGCAGTGCTCGACTGCTCGCACGGGGAAATGGGCAAAAAATAGCGGCGATACGGTATAAAGTGTTTTGGACAGTGGGATGTGGGCAGGGTTTGGCCGGACACAATTGGATGATGCATGAATTGGAATTCCAAGTTCTAGTCCGCGTAGAAAATTACTATAGGTAGTGCTTTATACCCTAGTCGGGTTTCAATCATAGCCTTAATAAATCGACAGTGAGCATGCATAAGGGCGTAACCGCAATGATCGATTCTCTTCGTCGATTTTCTCTTTTGTTAATAACTCGCTTGGATTAACATTTATCGGTGCGTTTGTCGTTGCTTTTGACCTGTTATAGCACTGTATTGGACAAATTTCAGAAAATCGCTTCCCTTAGCTGTAGCAATTTAAAGAGTAAACCGATGAAGAGAATCGATCATCGCAGTTAGGCCCTTATGCATGTTCTCTGTCGAAATATGGTTGCACCATATCTGACATTGGTCATATATAGTACTCGTTTATTAGGGAGGGAGGATTCAAGAAGTGCCCCAACATGATTAAAGATTCTGTATTTATTATCCAGAACTATTAGATAATCTTACAGTTCATTCAAATGCGGTCTGTCAAAACTACAAGGTGAACACTAGACTGATGCAAAAATTTAAATTTTTGCTCCATAGTGCTCAAACGGCTTCAAATCAGGTTCTTATTAGCCTCCTAAAATTTAAACTCATTTGGTAAGAAACTGACTTGGCACAAATCATTCGAAGTTTATATGGAAATTACTATGGGAAAACCAAACTTTTTGTTCATTGTCTTCTACTTATTTTCCATACTGCTTTTTCGAAAAGTTCTATAACTATTCTTACGAGAATTTTTCTAAGCTACAACTTTGCGGAATATTGTTTTTCAGCTGTCAAATTAAATAGATATTAATTGTTTAAGAGATTGATAATCTTATGGCATGATCAAGCAGCTGTTCTGTAGGCAACACTGTATTCTGTAGTGTGACATAGTAGCAATGATATTTGTGCTCTATTATTCGCACCAGAAACACCAATGTTGCCCGCTGAACAGTTGAATGAGCATTATCATAAGACATCAGTGACTTGAATCATTAATAACTTTTGTTCCATGTATTTGATTGAAAAGTGGCTTTCAAAAAAGTTGTAGCTGAGAAAATTTGCTACAATTACTGCTATCATTTTTAAAAGCACAGTGATGGGGTGAATTGTTAGATAGATATAAACATAAACTTAAGTTTTCCCATAGTAATTCCCATATAAACTTGAAATGGTTTGTGCCAAGTCAGTGTCTTACTAAAGTAGTTCAAATTTTGGGAGGCTAAGCAGGACCCAATTTGGAACCGTTTGAGCACTGTGGAGCGAAAATTTCAAATTTTGCATCAGTCTAATGAACACCCTGTTGGAATTCTGATCTCACGAATCAGTGTAGAAAGTCTTGGAACAGACTTCACTCAGAGGATTTGAAGTCCTTTAGGTCTTTAGACTCGCTTTAGATCTGTTAGATGTTTTTATAAATGTTTCCAGTTTGAGTGAGGCTAATGGAATAAAATTCTGGCTAAATAAAAAAAATTCCAAGTGAACGAAATTTGAAAACCAAATGGCGACTACACTTCTACGGATGAAGAACTCCTTAATCGGTTGTACTATTATCGGCACCACTAAATTAGCTGCATTATGTAAAAATCCGGTATGACAAATTTGTTCATACATCAACATGTAATCAGTTTGTAGCTGATTAACCAAGGAATCGTTTGAATACATCTAACAAGATGTTGTTCTGTGCAATTACTGCTTGAAAATTGGTTGGCGAGAATAGTCGTATGCCGAAGCCCTATCATATGACCATGTGTGATTTCATTCTAATTCCTCAATTTTATGTAAATTAAACCATTTCCGAACTGAGATATCGTTGATTGCTATTTTCAGAATTCACACAAGCACAACATTAGCCACTCTTATTATGAGAAAAACTACAATACATAAATACGCAACGGTCTTCGACGACAGTTTCGTATCACAGAGACTGTCATATCACATTTTACTTTGGTACTGTTCTTTGATAGATTGTTTTGTTGGCAGCCGATTTTAATAGAAAATACGTCAAATACAGTGACCGCATATAGCACTGCCTATAAGTCAAGTTTTTTTCATCTCAAATTATTGAAACGATCACCACATTCGTGATGTTAATTTAAAAAACATACCACGTCGTGTAAACCAACATGCTTAAGCAAACAGGAAAGTCTACCGCACAAAATTGTAATACAAAAATGCATTCGCTCAAAATTCGATATTGACGGTGCTTTTGATAATGTACGTTATCCCGGGATACCTTCACCCATTGGATTTAGCAGATACTCAAAAACCGAAATCTTTTATCGACTCTACGCTAAGCAGAGATTTCCAAATTGAGTGTGAGTTGGTCACCAGTTTTGAGAAATCTCTTTGCACATACGCTGCTGAGGGAACTCAATAGAAGGGCCTTCCTTACCTCTGATTTTGCTGGTGACTAGCTCATACCGATAGTTGATTTGTGCATAAGCACTTTATTTTATTTGCGAACTTCAGCGCAGTTTTGTAAACTTCAGTGAAGTATTGCGAACTTCAGGAAAATCCTGCGAGTTTCAGGGACATTTTGCAAACATCCGGAAAGTTCTTCGAGCTTCAGATAAACTTCAATGAAGTTCTGCAAACTCCAGGGAAGTTATGCAAACTCTAGTGAAGGTCTGCGAACTTCAAAGAGGTAATGAGAATTTTAGCGGAACTGTTTCAAACTTTGGGGACATTCTACATTTTTTTCGGCAAGTTCTTTAGACTTGAGCGAAGCTCTGAACGTCAGTAAAGTTATGCAAACTTTAAAGGGGTTATGTGAGCTTCAGAATAGTTTTGCAACAATTCTCGGAAATTCTGTGAACTTTTGCGAACACTTCAATGAAAATCTTCGCAGTCTAGGCAAATTTTATGAACTTCAATACAGTTCTGTGAACGCCAGGAAATTCTCTGCAAACTCCAGGGAAACAGAGTTCATACATTAGATAAATTCATTAAACTTCATGGAAGCACTACAAGCTCTGGGAAATTCTGCAAACTTTCAAGACGCGCTATGAACTTCAGAGGATTTCATCAAACTTTAGGAAAAGTACTGTAAACTTCAGGGAAATACTGCAATCTTTAGAGAAACTCTACGAACTTCAGGGAATTTCAGTGTCCTCCTGGTAAGCTCCTCAAGCTTCAAGAGAGCTCTGTGAACTCTAGCTTTCCCGAGCAAAGTAAAATAACAACCTGATAACATCTTGAAAACAGGTCTTGTTATTCCATATATCATTTTTTTTCAGTTGTTGTCGCATAACTAATTTAGTTATCAACCTTGACTAATTTTGTTAACAGTTGTCATCATGAATTAATATTAAATTATGCAATGTTTGTTGAAAGCTTAAAATATTATCCGCATAGTAAGAAAAAAAACAATGCCAATCATATTCCAGTTATCAGCCTAAGGCTTTAATAACAAATCGATAAAATGATTTGAAATTTGTTGAAAAAATTGCATGGATCACAGGATTTGTTATCAAGTTGTTTTCAATGATAACTGAATCAGTTATTTTTGTGATATCCAAGGAGTATTATTTTGATAATTGTTTTGTTATGTTGGCTGTTTATTCAACCACTATGATAACATGTTCATTTATCAAATCTTGATAATCGGGTATCACAACTTGTTATCAATTTGGTATATAATCCTTTGCAATTGCCACCTAAAAAAATATCCTGAGAATGGCTCTAGGTTTGTCAGTTTTTATACTTAGCTTATGGGATTCCAATCATGTGATTCGTAATTTCAATCAAAATTTGTTTTTTCGCGTATTTTACCATACTTGCACCAGGTGATTTAACAATCAATAAAAGTTTTATTTTTCTACAAAATTCTCCTATTGGACCTCTGGGTACATATAAGTATACATATACGTATAAGTATAGCATTGTATGTTATACTGATGGATCTCAACTTGAAAGTAATAACAGGTGCTGGTATTTATTCTTGTGAGCTGAGGCTGCAGCAGTCTTGCTTACTTGGTGTATACTGTATTGTTTTTCAGGCAGAAATATTTGCCATTATGTGTGGAGTGCAATCTGCGCTTCACCCAAATGTAATAGGTAAAGTTATATACTTCTGTTCAGATAGCCAAGCAGCTATTAAGACACTTCCTCCAGTTCACGGTTGAAAATAGTAATCGCATATCGAACGCAAATTGAAAAACAGATTTGTTATCTATTTATCTCCAAAAAAGGGCAAACTTCTCAAGTTTTGATGAGCATTAGAGGATTTTGAAAACAATCTTTTTGTTCTAAAAATATACTGAATTTTAGTGGGATAGTATTTTGACGATGGTGGTTTGAGAAATAAATATATTAAGATTAATAAGCGTCCTGGAATTCTTGAGACGGATCTTGAGACTGTGGAAATGTTGATCCACCATTACCACTACCATAACAGCATGGTTGATTTTCACAACAGATGTCGCTAGTAAAAGTTACGGCAATTTATTGTGTATGCAGAAAATCGCTTCTAAATTCAATATTTGTTAAAAATGTGCAAATCTCCATACAATTTTTTTATTAAATAACTTCTTACCCATGGTAGCGTCATGTTGTCAGTAGTGATGAGACTAAAACTGACAGCTTATATTAATCCATTAGATAGGCTTATTTTAAAATGGAACTTTCACTGGAAGCAGAACAACCATAGGAGTTTGAGCACCAGACGTCTATTCTCTATTCTCTTTGATAAAAATATCAACTTTCTTCGGCTTTGCAATTTTCCAAAATATCTGTCTGAGACATAACAAATCTTGGAAGTTTGTATTTCTAGGAAAAAATCAAGATGTAATTCTAACCAAATCAGGACACAACGAACTTAGCCCTGATTTTTAAAATCTCCAAGATCTCGATATTGAGTATAGAAACATTTTATGTAAGGAATTTGCAGGCTTTCTTTTTCTTTCTGTTTGTTTTCCGTCGATCTTTTAAGGCTATAATTTTTCAAAGAGGATTTCATCTTCTTTGTTTCAAACTTGAGCAGTTCTGTCGACATCCAAACATGACCAGCAAATCACACACTTAGATTATTTTACAGGAGTCAGTATGTTTTACCGGGTTTTTGAATTGCTGAAAAAATTGGTAAAAATTCAAATGATCGTTATCCGTAAGGAATGGATGAAATTGATTTTTTTTTCACAGAACTAAGTCTGCACAAGTTTGGAATAAATTTAATCATTATTGAATTTTCCACAGATTTTTTAACTTTTACCGAACTGTTTCGCAATTCAAAAACCCAATGAAACTTTACTGACTGGATTAGTGTGCAAGTTTCTGCAATAAGATAAATAGAATAATAACAACCCTAACAATATTTTCATCTGAAGACATTTGTAGGTTACAATTCGATGCAGCTGATTTTTAAAAATTTGCTGTGGCTGATTCAAATGCTTCTTAGAAATATGAGCAGTTCTTTCGAGTTTCATCTCAAGGCTTGTCAAGTCGACGATGACAGGAGCCATACCGTGGTAGGGGTAAACAATAGCTGCAATTTCCAAACCTACGAATCGGTAGAACTGTTTCAAACACATCGTTGGTACTTGAGCGGGTCGGCGTTCATCTCTTTTTGCCAGTGGTGGCGAGTGGGGGCTGGGGGGGGTGGTTCACCCTTCACCATCCCTCTCCAAAGGGGGAGTTTGTTAAAGAGAGATGAAAAAACCAATTTGTACCTTCCTTAAAAGTTGTCTAGCTCGCTATCTACTATCTATATGCAATTTTCACACTGCCGTACTCTAACGGAACTATCAACTCTAGACTTTCATCTCCTCCATCTATCGTATAAAAATTACCACTTTAGTCTGTTATTTGAAATTAGCATCTTCAACAATGTAAATCGTTGACTTCACGCAGAAGTAATACTAAACATATAGTCAATTGTCAACTTCAATCATCAGCGGTTCTTTCGAGACATATTGCAGCAACAACTTTTGACATCTTCGATAAACTGTTCTTGGACATGATGTTGCCTTCTTTATTTACTGCTTATTCTGGAACAATATGAATGTCGTACTTTGAAAAGCGAACAACTATTACAATTTTGGTCTAATGACCCATTCGACCTAGTGACCCATACGACCAAATGACATTCGGCTTAATGACTTTCGGTCTAATGAGCCATCACCCTCTTTTTTGCTACTCAATGAAATGAAATCGATGATATTTTGAGTGCTGTATGAGGTGTCAAGTGGACCGGTTGCATGTTATTATTAGACCCGGGCCACATACGTTTTGTTTCAGTGATCGGAGTTTATCGATTGCTCATACACGAAGAAACGCATATTATGCCACCCAGATCTAATCGCCAAAAACAGCAGCACGTGAGCACGTGGTAGGTATGATCTCTATTCATGACCACGTGGAAAAGATTGCTGAAATACTAAATTATGAAAACTGCAGATTGAAAAATCGAAATGGCTAATATGCCATCTAAATAAAAAAAATGTATAATACCAACTTTTTGGGAGCACATTTTTGGAAATTTCAATCCAAACGGCATGGCATCCAACATCATGTTTATTATAGCTATACGATATATTCGTAATTTAATTGATATATCGAGTCAAACATTTAAACCCCCTCACAGAATTTTATTTTTGGCTAACATATCTTCATTTTTGAACCGATATGACCTCGACCGCACGGGTGCTGTGATGAGCAACGCGTTTGTTTAAGTGTGGAGTAAATAATAGATATTGGAAATACGTTCGATCAGCCAAGCAAAAATTAAAATGATATGAATGATGGTCATTCATGTCTGTTCGCCGATAGTTATCGTGGAGGATGATTCGGAGCCCGTCTGCCTTATGCAGAATGTATACATTTAGTATAGGTTGGACGTGTGCCGGGTCGTTTATTTTGTCATTTCTGAATCAAATGAAACGTTTACTCTTGAAAAAGAACGTTAGAAAAATGTGTAAAAACTTGAGAGGTTTCTATGCGATTGAAAGATCTATTTTTCTATAATACCGTAGTGTTCCGTTTCGGTAACTCCCCGATTTTTTAAAGCAACACACTTTTTTATTTGGCAACATAATAAAAATCGGGGAGCCTTTTTCAGGACGAATTCATACGACTTTATGGACCGGTTCAGGGGAACCAGTTGGTTGGTTTCCTTGAAAAATATACACGTCTTCGAAGGTGAGCTTAGTGAGTTTTTGGAACGAGTTTGGATAATTTATAGATGTATGAAGAGCACTTACATTAGGTTCGATGAACTTCAGGACATATCGAAAGGACTTTGAACAGAACAGATTCAGGATATTTCTGGCGAGGAATGGATTGATGTGCAGTCCATCTTGACAGTATTACTGATAAACTTTTGTTGGCAATATTAGTTCATCATTACTCTAGGAAGCATCATGATTAGTTTGTAAGTGGTACTGGAATGTGATAAGGAATTTCACAGGTCATTCTCCAAGACTGGAAAGCACATTTAGTTTCAAAAACTGGTCAGTACGGCTTTTGGGGCAAGTTTCACGCAAGCATCAATAATTAGTGAGCTTTAAGCTAATACCAGACATGACCGTGAACGAGTGAAACAGAGCTGGATAAACGTGGAATAAGAGATCTGTGTTCCAAAAATGCCTTATGCCTCGAAATAAGCTTCCAATACGCCTATATAAAACGTTTGAAATATAAAAAAAAACTAAGAAAAGAAAAAGCGTTTTACATACAGTGTCTTCCCATTTTTGGCAGCACGACTTTATCAGTATATTTGTCCACAGTTTTATACCAAATCTTTCTGGATATGTTCTGGATGATAAAAATGTGTTTTTTTGTATCAAGAAGAAGTCTTGAAAGCAAAACAAAAAACGCACTCAATAAAAAGGCCAAAATGCCCCAGAGTACGTAAAATATTGTTTTGCGGCCTTAGACAAAAGTGTGCGCTCAATGTAGTCACAGGTAGGGAAAATGTTGGGCAACCAAAAATTGTCCATGCATTTTCCAAAATTATGTATAGAATGCTCTAGCAAATCCAGATTGCGAACAAATTTGTTCAAATTTGGCACAATTGTTGCAAATCCAAAGGGCCGTGGGAGAAAGGGGTTGCTATTTGATTTCGTAAATATCAGAACAAATGATTGGAACATGACCTGTATATTATAGGCCATGTGTATGTTCTATATTTCAATATATTTCGCAATGACAAACACGTAATGCTACAACAGTACTCCGGTGGAGGCCACCCTAATATCATAATCGAATGATAACCCAAGAATTAGAACTAGGTATTTCGCAAAATTAAGTACTTTTTATATTAGAACAGGATCTCTTATAAGGACAGTATCGAAATTAAGCTATACGCACATTTTCCTTTCCATAGCTATATGAACTATTTTTGAATGAAACAAAGCTGTACGATGCTTAGTTTTACGTCCCTTTTAAATATTTTGCAAAAATAAACATACTTCAAAAAATTCTTTCACGTCTTTATGCCATCTTAGGATTTGGTTCCTCTTATGAGATTTCGAACAGTATATTTTGGTCTTTTTTTGCAGGCATCGTTCCAGTATATTTATTACTATTTTAAGGTTGTAGAAGTCTTAACATCCTTTTAAAGATGCTCTTTACAATTGCCGTTCATGCGAATTAGTTGAATTGGTGTCGTTTTCAGAAAAAAATTCTCATTTTTACATTTTCAATTTTCAAAACTGATGTCAAATTATTTAAAATTTTAAAATCTCAAAAATAAAATCTTAAAAAAAAATGATGTCAAATTAGGCCAAAACAATTGAGTTTTTTTTTTGCGTTTCCTCTACAATGCTAAGATACAAGGTTACTAAGATCGTGAAAGAGTTCAAAACAATTTGTATGCGGGGTACAACACGTGCAAACACTGTTTTTCACTTGTAAAAGGAAGTAAATCTCTGATGGAAAAGTACCATTTTTTAATATTTGTGTTTTTAATGTTAACTTTATAAGAGAAACGTGACATCAATAGTGGAAAAAAACATATATTTAAAAATATTGTTTACGGATTTAGAAAGGAAAATTTGTTTGTAGCTTATTTTCGATACAGCCCTTAACATCAAAATAAAACTTTACAATCCATGTGAGGTTGTATTCAAAGAAGGTCGTAGTTTTTCATAGAGTGCAAGATTCTAGTGACGCATTTTTGGCAACCCTCCCCTACTTACTGCGACATTACTGGTTTGTTTTCTTACCTGAAAATAGAAAAGAAAAAAAAGTAGATCGTTAGTATAAAATGCAATTTATGCGCATACATTTGTTTCTTTGTTTTGATATACTTCATCTGCCTTGCGGTCTTAACGAAGTTGAATGGGAAAAACTCTGAATATGCCTATGCCGGCGAAAAAAAAAATCCTATATCTATTAGAATACCTAGTACAAGCAAAAAATAAAAATAAAACGTGAAGTAGTTTTTTGTGGTGTGAAGTAATAAAAAAAATATTTTATCATCATCAGGTATGGGGCCAGTGGATGCTAGGTAAAATCCTCGTCGGAAAGAGCACAACCGGAAACAACAATCAGGTAGCCAAGTTTTTTCGGAATATAGGACAGTTACTCACCTATTGCTAGAACCGAATGTACAACGAATCATTATGGTATGGCGAAACGTTGTATATGGTTTTTGATCTAATTTCCGTCCTACTAGCCACAACCTGCGCTTTACCTGTCTTTTCTGAATGAGTTTAAAAAAAAATGGAATATTTTTGTCAAAGATGACTTCTGAATTTATTCACCTTTCCATACGTACCGTTGGATTTGATAAAGAGTCACAAATTGTTGAGATATTGTTTAAAATATTATACTGCTTCTTGATTCTAAATTCGTTCTACGAGTTTCAATTCCGTCCTAATGCATTGAAACGCCATTAGATTTTCTTCGGCCTACAGATAAACGTAGAAAAAGGGGATTCGCTACGAGCGCTTCATTTGTTTTGAGAACAATGAGCGTAAATATTCATACAATGCGTTCGAACAGGATTTATGTTATAGCTGATGAACTAACGCATCGAAAAAAAAAACTTATTATTGATTTGTGCACTGTGAAATCATTGATATGATTGATGTTTTCTGATCGATAGAACGGAAATGGGCGATTACGACGAAGTAGCGCTCTATCCTACCTTTCGTATAATTTTTAACAACTTTTCGAAAATAGCAGAAGCATTGAAGTTATACAACATTAACACCTGGCTGAAGCTGTTCGACATAAAACGGATGTGATCATGCAAACCATACAATCCGTTGCGAGATTCAAGCATAGAAAATTCGGCTAGGCAAAAGATGAATCCATAGAGTAAGATAGAGCAAAAGGTCGACCTTAGTTGAATAAATTATCAAACTGATCCCATACACAGGATCCTTTTCAAGTTTTACAATATTCTCTTACAGAGCTTTGATAAGTTTTCAG
The DNA here is from genome assembly GCF_037179485.1 of Ochlerotatus camptorhynchus. NCBI lineage: Eukaryota > Metazoa > Arthropoda > Insecta > Diptera > Culicidae > Ochlerotatus > Ochlerotatus camptorhynchus. Next base: position 1,439,256 of record NW_027040498.1, on the reverse strand, counting down.
TCCATTCGTAGCTAGAACGATTTTTTTCGGAAGAGTATTCAAAGCATATCAATATCTCCCAGTAGGATCTTTGCCACAAAAGCAGCTTGTGCAGAGCCTATTCTTCTATACCCGATGCTTCTATACCGAGTAGTCTACAGCGGTCTTCGTATGGTGGTAGATTTAGGAGATCTTACCACGGAAGATTACCTCATAAATTTTCGTTGGATTGCTTCAATCCTGCCAATTTATTATTTATTCCTTTACGAATTCAGTTTGAAGCTGAAAACTCATCGATTATTTTTGCGCAGTTGAATTTTGCAAGGAAAAACTCACGCGTGAGATTTGAGTTTTTGGGTTTTTCCGAACACTGTTATGCATATATTCATGAGAAAATGATTTTTTGTTATATTAAAACGATGAAATGCACCTTTTACCTTGAAAAAATGCTTCTTTAAAGCGTAGATTAACTGTCCTGCTCGTGACTTTTATTAGCCAGAGAAGCAGAGCGACAGGCAGCGTCAATAATAATCTTTTTTTTCTAGTATGTATATGTTTTCTTTTAGGATGTTAAACCTTTGAAGTTTAACCTTCAAAAACAATGATTTTCACGAAAACATCCTGCAGGAAATGCTTTTTGTTTTCCTTGATTTGTTTTCCGTACTGAGTACCAACGCTACCGACGCCATGGAGGCAGCTCCCAAAACCTGGACCCTACCTATTCACCCATCAACTCATGGACCGGAGACCAACGACTTTACTTCCCTTCATCAGAGTTTTTTTTTGCCTCAGAAAACCCCGATGGCGCCGACTGGAATTGAACCCAGGCCTGCACCACCGCCGCCGCTAAGGAAAAACTTTCAGATTAGATTTCAATTGACCAAACATAAACAGCTAGGGGAAATGACTCTAATGTTAGCCTATGGATCTTACATTGGGGCCATCGCTAAAAATCTGTTATTTATCAATTTTATCTAGATGAACGCGTCATTGGGACGGTACTAGTGGATATTTTTGGTCGCTATTGAAAATTTAGTCGATTGCTGAAATTATTTCTTAAGCCCAAATTAGGGGCACTTAGGACGACATTACATCCATTTCCCCTATTAAATATGATGGATGAAGTTATATTTAAGCAACCAACAACCCTTTTCTACAATTATCAATCGAGTTCAAATCGTTTGAAAACTTAAAATAATTTTACTTCTGTGTAAAGATGATCGTGGTTCATGTTTGACTTTTATGACATTAAACTGACTCGAACGGTTTGAAAAAAAAATGCTCACGCAAAGATTAAAGTTAAAGCAAATTAAGAAGTGGAAAAACATCACCAACATTCTATCCAAAAAATACCGCGCTGGATCTCACTGTGCCGTAGCCCTGGTGCTTCGCTCGGTACCGAGCACCGAGACACACCGCATTTCACATGGTAGTCGTCGTCGTCGTCGTCGAGCCGGTTGGTGAGTTGAGCTCCAGCCAAGCATCAGCCAGCCAGTCAGCCAACGAACCAACCAACCAACCAACCAACCACTAGTCATTCGTTTCGTCGTTTCTTCTCGTTCTCTGCTCTGCTGCCGTACCCCACACAAAAGCATCATCATCATCAACAACAGCAGCAGCAGTACACCATTCCACCACGCTCTCACTGTATATGGGAGAATAGCCCATACTGCACGCCCGGGGTAAAATGGCTCCGCACGGTTCTAAATTCACGAATTCTCGCGTCACTTTTCAAAAGGTCCTAAGTAACAAATGTAAACAAATCGAGTTAAGCGATACAAACTATTGCTTTTCTATCATTGTATGTGATACAAAAACACCCATCCAAATTTACTTTCATTTGTTTAAGATAATCATAGGTCAAGCATTGTCTAATGTACAGTTTGAAATGATGGGTAGATGATTGTTACTTCGGTCAATTGGACTGCCTAACATGATTGGTGCTCATTTTCTAAAGGCGGGGCCAATCTAAAGTTAGATACTCTACTCTGAAATCTGTGAAAGGGAATCTAGTATCATGTAGAACAAAAAGTCCAATGTAACACTCATTGATCGTCCAATGTAACATGTCCGATGTATTATTATTAATTAACTGACTAAATTAAAATAGTATTGCAAAATGTATTGTTTCTTAACAGATAAAATGATAATCTATCGAACTTCAACTTCGATTTTCTCAAAATGGTGGATATGTTACATTGGTCTATTTGAAAAGCGACGCGAGAAGTGACAATCGGAAGCAGTGAAAAACAGCGTGGGACCATTTTACCCCAGGGGTGCGTATTAGACCAGCCTACCCTACTACTCATTTCGCTTGGTGTGTTTTGTGCTATGTCGTATTTCGATTCGATTCGAATATCTCCTCGCTTTTGTAGCCGCTGCTACACGCTCAAGTCCTCATTTGCGCGCTCGGCTGCTGCTGCTCCGAGCAACTTTGCTGCCGGTTGCGGCCCTGTGTGCTCGGTGCTGCTGCGATGTGACTACGATGGCTCCGACGACAGGGTTACAGTCTGCTAGCTTTGCTACCTGATGATGTTGATGATCTTTGACTTGTTACGGTATGGAGTCATATTCTGAAGATTGGGATAATTCATTGGCGACCTTCAGGTTAGAAACCGTCATTCCATCTCTGCCTTGGGCTTGATCAACTCCAACCCTGCCGTTCGGTGACTCTGAGCTAGACTACACAGGGGTGTACCAGCAGAATGTTGCATTGGATGCCGGGTCGGTTGATCGCTTTGTGCCACTAGGCAGCCAGCACACGAGTTTGGAATAAAATGATGGTAAAACCGCACACCACCCATTCCACCGAGTCCAATGAACACTCATCGCCCAAGCCAACCCAATCCAAGGTAGTGTTGAACATCATAGTTTAGGGGATAGCGAGCCAGTGCTGGAGCAAGCAGTGCCGACCGAGTAAAGCGCGGGAGATTTGGAAGGTTTTGCTGTCCAGTAGCCAGCGAACGCTTTACACAAAGTGCTCTACTGTGCACATGGCTGCTGTGGCTGGGAGGGCGATTCAAAACGAGGCGAACAACCAAATGCCGGTAATACGTAGATACACAGTGCTACGGAGAATGGTTGGTGCTGGTAGGACCCGGCACACCGGAGAAGGCACCACTGGTGTTCCGGCAGGGGCGTGCGAAGGTTGTGGGCAATGGGAATGAGTCGGATGAAAATAAAAGTCATAATTCATGCAAGAATTCTTAAGGGACAGTAATATTGGGAAAAATTATCAAAAATCCAAGATAATCAGTTTCTGCCTTAGATTCTTTACAAAAATTACATGTAAAAATATTTTTTCTATCTCATCATGAAAAAAATGAACTCTCAGCAAAACCGAAAAGTCGATGTTTTGTGGTTTTTTGAATCCAACTTTATGCCATTATGACCTACAAAAAAAAACAAGTGAATTTTCTTTAAAAAATTAGAAAAAATGTGATTTTTCTAGATTTTTTATATCTCTTTCCAATATTCTTAGAAAAATAGAAAAGTAATTTTTTTTATCGGAGCGGCAAACTTCCCCTTAAAGCCATTTCCTAACCGATTTACCAAACAGAAAATCTGGCTGAACTCCAGAGATAGTTCTGAGAACTTTTAAGGCAAGTCCAGAGAATCTTTAAGGTGCATTCAAAGATAGTCTAGAAATACTAGCTGAAACCAACCCAAGAGTACATAAAATCCAATATCCGAGGACTATAAAGCTTAGTATACCCAAGATATCTAGGGTAATGGATTCCGAAAGTCTTCTAGAATGACTCTCATCATTCTCTAGACCTACACTCCAGGGTGGCCACTGAATTTAATACATTAAATTCCCGGTATTCTCTCGGTTTGTTTCCGGGTGATCTTAAACTAGGCAATACCAGCGCCGGCCACGTCCGAATACTAGTCAAGAAAGGAATAGGTAGGAATATGTTGACGTAATGCTCGCTTTAATGAAAACCGAGAACACCTTTTCACTTCCGCGAGAAATCACTGGGATGTTGGATAAAAGGTTTGGGATTGCAGCAGGATTCGTTTTGGTAAACGATATGCTGAACTGATGTCCTAAAGATTCAATAGCGCGAAGGAGCTTGTATTTGAACCCACGGTCTTCTGTTCAGTAAGCATAAGGATCCTGATGGCAACCTCACCGACGACAACAACAACAACTGCTCTTGGGAAGGATTTGATATGGATTTCCGATCAACACGTCTTTCGTAAAACTAGAATATTGTTTCTATTGCGTACTCGTTCCCCAAACGAATTCCAATACGCTTTATCTCATATTAAGATAAAATCCGATTTCCGAAAGTAATAATTACGATCAAGCTCCCGCTCAACCTGCTGTTACTATTTTTCAGTCCCGACGACGGCGAAAATTATTGCCCTTGAGAAGGGTTTGATATGTATTTTCTATCAAAACACTTTTCCTAGAACTGAAATATTAATTCTTCTGCGTACTTGTTCCAACCGAATGCCATTACGTTTTATCAACACATACATTTTGACTTCTAAGTCTTTCACAAGTTTTAATGATCGAAAAAATGATTATCTGATCACGTCCAAAGCTTCAATCTAATCTAGTTTTGCTATAATCACAATAGTGGATTTATAAATGGAGTCATAGTTACAACGATTTATGACCTCTACACGTCATCCTAGCTCCTAAAATACCCATATCTTCTTCTTCTTCACATTTCGAGCTTATTGCTTATCGCAATTAGCTTATTGCTTGCTCTCAACTTAGTGCTCTAGATGCACTTCCACAGTTATTTATTGAGAGCTTTCGATGCCTCTAGGATTTTTGCATTAGTATAATTGTGTGACAAGTAGCCCAGGACAGTCGAGAAATTTCCCACCCGAAATATTCCTATACCGGGTCTGAAATCGAATCCAGCCGCTTTCAGCATGGTCTTGCTTTGTAGCTGCGCCTTTACCGGTTGAGCTAAGGGAGGCCCAAAAAACCCATATTGTAAGGTAATTAACAGTTTTTGTAGGGCTGGAGTTGCCATTTTGGATTCCAAAATGGAGTCAAATATCAATTTCTGGTCGCTACGTCGTTCCCGTTCCAAAAATATTAATATTTTTGGGTTTAAAAGAATGTCTATTGTCAGTTTAAAAAAAACACTGGTACTCGCCATCTTGAACTTCAGAAAACCGGAAGTCGCCATTTTGGATTAATAAAAAAGTATCTGACATAGATTATCGGTCTTTGGACGCCTTACTGGTTTAAACATACTCATGTTGATGGGTAACATAATTGGAAGTCGTCATCTTGAATTTTAGAAAACTGGAAGTCATCATTTTGGATTCCAGAATGACAAGGAACATAATCTAATTGATAGGTCCTGCTATTTATGCCCTTCGAAGAATTTAAACACCCTTGGCGTGCTTCACTTTGTTAAAATCAGATTCCCTAACAACAAAATCAAGCAATGGCACCAAATGTGGGATTTTGAAAAAAAAAAATTATCTAAATTCCTGATTACAAAGAATTTTAAAGGTGTAAGATGAATAAGAGCTAAATAAATCATTTTTTAGCTGAAGAAGACTATGTTTACTCGATTAGCAGGATGGCCACTGAATTGAGGAAATTAAATTGCTGGTTTTTTACGGAAGTTCAACACATTTTTCCCGGCTTCAAATAAACAGCTAAATAAGATAGAAATGGAATACCGCCATGATTGGTTTCAGCAATTGATGTTACTGAACAAAAAATCACGACATTTTACTTAAAATGCAGAAAACCATTTTTAAAATGTATAACGTATGGCTGGTGAACGACTGGACAATGCGTACCATCGCATGCAGATATTAAATTGACCCCAACATCTCTGTGGACGTGGTCACTCAGCCTCTTGTCCAGTTACTCCTATCCCTAACTCCCCGCGGTGCCGGCTGGGGTACAAGTAACCATAGGAAAGATCGGGTAACCAACCCCGGTGGAACCTTGGACGTATGCTGACAGGGAAGGGGGGACTCCTCTCTCCGGAGAGTGCAGTCATGTGTTCACCATGGAGGTGCGGCTCAAAACGGCGTCTGATCTCCATGTTAGGAGCGGCTGATCAACGTCCTGGTGCCAGCCAGCGTGGGACTCTGAACAGTGATGTGCGCCTGTGCACGATGGTCCTTCGGCGAGACAATGGGGGTTGGTGCAGGCCCTACAAGCCAGCCGTATAAAAACTAAAGTACAGGAAGCAAGCAATGTAAATACGGACCGGAACAATCGGCATAGACCCAGGCAACGAAAACGGACTAACGATTGGAAACTCGGAACATGGAACTGCAAGTCTCTCAATTTCTTGGGAAGTACCCGCATTCTTTCCGATTTATTGAGAGTCCGCAAACTATTCGACATTTTAGCGCTGCAGGAGGTTTGCTGAAAGGGATCGTCGGTACATACGTATAGGGATGATTATACCATCTATCAGAGCTGCGGCAATACACATGAGTTGGGTACAGCTTTCATCGTGATGGGCGAAATGCAGAAACGCGTGATTGGGTGGTGGCCAATCGATAGCAGAATGTGCAAGTTGAGGATCAAAGGCCGTTTCTTCAATGTCAGCATAATAAACGTGCACAGCCCTGCAAGTGACGATGACGATATAGACGCTTTTTACGCGCAGTTGGAACGGGAATACGACAGCTGCCCAAGCCATGACGTCAAAATCGTTATCGGAGATCTTAACGCTCAGGTCGGCCTGGAAGAGGAATTTAGACCGGTTATAGGAAAGTTCAGCGCTTACTAGCTAACGAACGCCAACGGCCTCAGACTCATCGATTTCGCCGCCTCTAAGAACATGGCCATACGTAGTACATACTTCCATATCGGTACACCTGGAGATCACCGCAGCAGACAGAATCGCAAATCGACCACATTTTGATCGACGGAAGGCACTTCTCGGACATTATCGACGTCAGGACTTATCGTGGCGACTGAAGCTGTCCGAAGTCGCAACTGATTACGCGTAATACCTCGACGCAGCGTTGCCGGAGGAAGGAGAGCTCACCGAAGCTCCTCTTGAGAAATGCTGGAACAATATGAAAGCAGCCATTAACGGCGCTGCTGAAGGCTCAATTGGGTTTGAGGAGCGGAATAGACGGAACGATTGGTTCGACGAGGAGTGTCAGACGGTTTTGGACGAGAAGAACGCAGCGCTGGCAAGGATGCTGCACCAAGGAACCGGTCAAAATATGGAGCGATACAAACAGAAGCGAAGACAGCAAAACCATCTTTTCCGGGATAAGAAGCGCCGACTGCAATAGGCGAGAACCAAGGCAGCAGGAGGAATGGCTTCGTCGGTACAGCGGATGAGGGGGGCATGCCAGCTCCCACTCCCTACCGGAGTAGCGGAAGGAGGAAGTAATATGCCCAATATAAAAAAGTGACAAGCTAGAATGTGAGAACTATCGAGCGATCACTATTCTCAACGCGGCCTTTCCCAGATCATCATCCGCCATCTATCGCCGCTAGCAAGCAGATTTGTTGGAAGTTATCAAGCCGGTTTTGTGGACGGGCGATCGACAACGGACCAAATCTTTACGTTGCGGCAGATCCCCCGCAAGTGTCGTGAATATCAAGTCCCTACGCACCACCACGGTGGGCACGATTTCAAGGCCGCTGATTATACTATTGATCGTGAAGAGCTATGGAAGGTTATGGACGATAATGGTTTTCCCGGGAAGCTGACCAGTGTACAGTGTTGCGTATAGATATCGGACCCGTTTGAAACTCGCAAAGGACGACAAGGCGATGGTCTTTCCTGCCTCCGCTAGAAAGTGTTATGCAACGTGCGGGCTTTAACATGCGGGGCACGACCTTCAATAAGTCCAGCCAGTTCATCTGCTTCGCTGACAACATGAACATGGTCGGAAGAACGTTTTGGGCCGTTCCGGAGCAATACACCAGGCTGGAACGCGAAGCAGAGAAGGTTGCATTAAAGGTGAATACGTCGAAGACAAAGTATCTGTTAGCTGGAGGAACCGAGCGCGATAGGCGAGAAGCGTGACAATCGACGGAAATGAGTTCGAGGTGGTGGATGAATTTGTGTACCTCGGATCATTGGTGACGTCGGATACCAACTGCAGCAGAGAAATTCGTGGACGCTTAATTGTCGAAAGTCGTGCTTACTACGGACTCCACAAGACCCTGCGGTCGGGTAAACTTCACTAAATGTACCATGTACAAGACGCTGATAAGACTGGTAGTTCTCTACGGGCACGAAACGTGAACGAACGAACGAACGTGTTTTCGAACGACGAGTGCTTTGCTTAGGACCATCTTTGGCGGGATATGTGAGAAGAATGATGAACTACGAGCTGGCGCAACTCTATGGCGAACCCATAAAGTCGTGAAAGCTGGACGGGTACGATGGGCGGGACACGTTGTAAGAATGCCGGACAACAATCCCGCAAAAATGGTGTTTGCCACGAATCCGGCCGGTACAAGACGCAGAGGAGCACAGCGAGCAAGGTGATTAGACCAAGTGGAGCAAGATCTAGGAAGCGTGGGACGGTCAAGAAATTGGAGACAAGCAGCCACGAACCGAATTAGATGGCGTAACATTGTCGGTACTAGGCCGTACTGATCAATTGAGCTTTTTTTTATTATAAAACAATGACAATCCACGGAATAAAGTTTGAATTCTTGGATTATTTTTTTTATAAGCAGCCATTCCATAGAAAAACGATATAGTGGTTTTCAGAATTTCAAAAAAATTTGTACTTGTGTTCCTCATCGTAAAATATTACATGCGTATTTTTTATTTTGCAATTACGGTGACAACTTCAACATGTTAAAGTGTCCAAAATCATTTTTATTTTTCAAAAATGACTTCGAAAATTCATAACTTCATTACCATTCCGATTTCAAAATATAATGCAAACAAAAATTGGGATTTTGTGTTTAAAAACATTGGTTGTATTTGTTTTTTTTTTTAGGATTTCATGGTTTGTAGACAGAGGGCACAATATTTTTTTTATATTTTTCCTTGAATTTTTTGGATTTTTTACACAACTTATAAAAAAATCAGCGATGGATTTTTTTCGTTTTTTGTTTCAGTTATCAACTTTTGGTTTTATGTCAAGTGAAGTTCAGGGCTGGTAGCGATCAATGCTGTCAAAAATAGTGATTTTAGTGACCAGGTTGAAGAAATAAGTGACCAAATAGTGACTTATGGTTGTAAAAAAGTGACTAAAAAGTGACCTAAGACCTCATTCCACGGGAGTTCTGGAAAATAAAATCTATGATAAAAACATCAACTGCACTCTGTTCAACAGTTCTGAGGAATTTTAGACTTCATGTGAAGCCTAAGCCTAAGATGAGAAATCTCCGTTGAATATGGAATGGACTATTATGAGGTCTTCAGAACCACTTAAAATTTTCCAAAATATCCCTGATTTGAAGTTCTTTTGTAGTTTGAGAAACTAGCCTGATGGTCGCAATACCTCATCATATTTTTTAACTTCTCTAAACTTTTTCGGACTTCCTAAAGTTTCCACAATTTTGCTATGGATCATGAATCTTCTCTAAAGTGTTAACAAATCACTGAATTTTTCGTAATTTCCCTGCTCTGGAATATCTCTGCTCTGAGGATATCTGTTCTTTCTTGAAGTTTTTTTTTGTTTTTTTTTTAAGAGCTCTATTATCGAGATCGATATCTTTCTCGAAGCTCTCGAAACTCCTCTAAAGTGTTAGCAGTTCTCATGAAGCTTGATGTACAGCTGTGTTCGATAAAATAGCAACGCATGCCGATTTTCATACAAAATGGTCAACTTTGATATGATGTAACTTTGTTAACTTATGATCAATTGAGCTGAAACGAAACAAAATATTAAATTTTTGAAAGCACCTGCCGGTAAGTGGTAAAACTGTTCAAAATAATAGTAGTTTTTTATTTGAAAATTTACGTTCTGCAAATATTTTAAACATATTTAACTATTATGTACATTAGTCAATTGGGTGCGGATTGACAGAATTTTGAGAAATGTAAAATTTAAAATCTCAAAATTAAGCTGAACTGAAAATTATAAGTACTGCTATTATTTTGAACAATTTTACCTGGTGTCTCACTTTCCGGAAGGTGCTTCCAAAAATTTAATATTTTTCTAATCGTAAAATTGAACATATTTGTAGTTCTTTGGCGAACGTTTCAGCTCAATTGATCATAAGTTAACAAAGTTACATCATGTCAAAGTTGGCATGCGCTGCTATTTTATCGAACACAACTGTACTTCCATGAATTTAATAATTTTCTTAATATCTCTAAAGTTCTCTGGAAATCTGGGAACTTCTTGAATTTTCCCGCTAATTTAGTGAAACTAATGGAACTGAGCTCCCCTGAAATTCCCTTTGTTTTTGGAGATTAACTAGCGCGAAATTTCCATAAAAATTTCTGAAGTTCCACAAACTTTTAAGAAGTTCTCGAAATATTTCTGGAGATCTCTGCCTTTCTGTGATGTTTTCGAAGTTATTCTGAAATTTTAGGAACTTCATTAAGCTTCCGCAGCGAAATAATTAATACAGATATATGATTTTCCCTGAAGTTCTCAAGGTTTGTCTGAAGTTCAAATTATAGAAAATAGTTTATAACTTCTTCAATAGTCTAGAGTTTCCTGATGTAAAACTGCCCAAAATATTTCTCAATTTCCTTAAAATTCTCTAGACTACCATGAATATCTTAGGATTTTTTTTAAAAGAACCCACCATTTTACTGGAATCGATTTTATTGCCATTAAGATCTACAATTTTCCTTAAGTTTAATAAAGTTTATAAACGCTCACGTAATTTGCCTTAAAACACTCATTTTCCCTGGAAAGCCTGGACATCCCAGAAGTTTTCTATGCTTACCTTAATTTCTCTAAATTGATCAAATGTTCCAGTAAATTTTCTGATACATATTTATAATTCCCTGAGGCTTCTAAAGTTTTCGGATCAATCATTCAATTCTTGGTATATTCAATAATTCCAAGGAACTCCTTGTAGGTCGCTGCAAATTTCCTTTAGTTAATGTGATCTTTCTGATGTTATCTGATCGCCCTCCAAGTACTCGGAACTTCACTGTAAATAATGAAACAATCTAAAAATATCTTTATTTCTTAGAAGTTCTCTGAGATTTCTTGAAAATATCGGTGCTTGCTAAAAGTTCTGGCCTTTTCTATTAATGAAACTTCTTTGACGTTCTATAATCAACTTAGTTAAATTTTCGTATTTCTTTAGATCTTGAAATTTCCATGATATAACACCCTTTAAATACTCTCACATTTTTCGGATGTAAACATAATTTTTATTGCGTTCCATAAATTTTATCTGAGCAAACCGAAGTTTCCGGAGATTCCGGTTTCTGCAATTTCCTTGAAATTTTTTGAACTGCTCTTGATGTTCTCGGAGCTTCCCAAAAACGCTCAACTCTGCTGCTATAAAATAAATGGAATTATAGTAAACATCTTTAAACTTCCCTGGAATGCTCTGGATTTCTGTGAAGTTCCTGAAATATTTCTGAATTTTTCATTAATTTTTTGATGGTCTCTGTACTGAATCTTTCGGAACATCTTATGGGTTCTCGATTTTATTTCAGCACATCATGGAACTATCCTGAATCTGTCTAAACTCACACTTAAAGATTTTTGAACCAATTCAATAGTCTGGGCTAAAGTTTCGGGGACTTCCCCTTAAGATCTCCGGGATTCCCCAAAGATCTCTTGATCTAGCTTTTCTGAGATCAATAGAGCTTCATTAAATTTTCCATATTTTTGTTAGTACTAATCGGCAAGACATTAAAAATTTTGTGATCTTAGATTTACTAAAATGAAGTAAGTGTTCAACTTCAACATTTAATGGATTTGATAGTAAAGCTGTTTCTTTAAAACTGATTGGCATGAAAAACATGGAAAATTCAGGGAACTTTATTTAGCCAAATGAGTGGACACCCTGCAGATAGAGAAAAACGAATAAACGTAAAAAAAACTCTATTCAAGGTTGTCAACTTCGAATTGTTCAAAAAATAGAACAAAATGTAAGCCTATTCAGAAGAAAGATCAATCTTGAACTAAATTTACGTATAAAAAAGTTTGAAATAGTGACTTATTGCAAGAAAAAGTGACTTTAGTGACTTGGCCTAAAAAGAGAGACTTTTTAGTGACTGGCTTGAAAAAAGTGAACAAGTCACTAAGAAGGGACTCGCTACCAGACCTGGTAGTTATAAATATAAAAAAGCAAATTCACCCTAACATGGTCACCCTAATGACAAAAAATATGGGTCTAATATTTTGCGATAAGGAACAAAACTAATCTTTTTTACGAAATTCTGAAAACCACTACGGTTAACTACCCCATTCCCGGCCTATTAAGAACCACCCGCATGTATTTTTTTCTTAATCTAGCGTTGTTTAGCTAGCCAAACGGAATGTTATTATTACAGATGGCTTCCAAATTTGTTTACCTTTCCATATGTACTGTTAGTTCAGATAAGGGGTCCCGAAATATTCGTTTTTTTGTTGAAAATGCAAAACTGCTTCTGGCGGCTCAGCTTGGCCTACGGGTTTTCCTGGGCCTATTAGCCATTGAAACGCCATTGGGATTCTGTTTGGCCTATCGAACGGAAATAATAGTGAATTTGCGTGCGCCTTTTGTACGCTTCAGGTGCGCCTTTTGTTTTCGAGATCTTATTTTGCGTTCTTCAACACTTCGTTTTGCACCTATTGAATAGAAGCTTCGTACCAAACGTTTGTTCGACACGTTCACGCCGAAATCATAGATATAGGGGTTTTGATCTAATTTCCGTCCTACTAGGCACAACCCTCTCTTTTCTGAAAGAGTTTAAACAAAAAATGGAATATTTCTGTCAAAGATGGCTTCTAATTTTATTCATCTTTCCATACGTACCGTTGGATTTGATAAAGAGTCACAAATTGTTGAAATATTGTTTAAAATCTAATACTGCTTCTTTCATTTTCATTTTTTCATTTTGCAGCGTTTGGTGGGGCAATGGGAGCGCAAGTCAATCCAAAGTCGAGGATAAAGGAAGGGTAATGGCTGAATAGTCTATGCGGACCACTTGAACGCCATGGGAAAAGGAAGGGATTGAAGAGGTCGGTTATTGGGGGGTTTTGAGGAAATTACACATAGTACTAGATTTATGATGCAAAATGTAAAGCAACCGAATTTCCAACTCCCACCGATTCAGCCTTTCACATATATACCAAATTGATATTTTAAAGCAACCATCAAAATAAACAGACAATATATGAAAAGACTAGTTGCCAGTTGCTTTAAAGGCTAGTTGCCTCCCAGGGGGCATCCTAACTCTTTTGTTAATCTACTTAATGTTATTAGGCTGCATAAATTATCTTATTTAAGTTCGTTTGGTGATAATGATATCTCATTAGTCTAATTTAATAAATAATTGAAATCTCTAATTTACCTAATCAATCATAACTCATGCTTTATTAAGTACCTAAACTGATATGTAATCTAAAATTTAAAGTGTTTAAAGTAATTTTGACTTTGATCTATATTTATTATATCTTAGATCGACCCAGGTGACACCTTCAAGTGACTAAAATGCTTCACTTTGAAATTAGTTTCCTAGCTGATTTTTAAATTATATAGGGTATATGCTCCAACTTCACTCACACGTTTCCACTATGTCGTCCCACAAAATTACGTATGGATATGCACAATAGAAGCACACCATAGTGTAAATCCCGAGCCATAGTTCAAACACTTATCCCAAATCAAAATGAAGCACATATAAGATTAGTTACAATACTATGTAAAAAATGGTGTTTAACATTGTTCCCTGAGTAATGCTTCAATGAAAACAACAATGAAAGCTTGTCACGCAAGTAGAAGGAGCACTGTTGGGCACTTTCTGAAATATTTCAATAGTATAATCCCCTTGCAAGCCTGCTATCTGCGTACAAATAAATAAAACATGAGTGATTTGCGGAAAAACCCGCCAGTATCGCACCCAACGTCAGTTCCTATACGTAAGCTTACTACAACGCGGCTTTCAAATAAAGGAGTAACAAGTGTGATACTATCACTTCAGGCTAGAACTTTGGTTCTCTTATGCAATGGTTCATCAGAGAGCGGAAGCTCAGTAATCCTCATCGCATGCTCATGACGCTATTCTGTCACGGCATGAGCCAACGATGCCGGACCTAAACCAATCGTCTCCAACGCTCCACTATGAAGCATACAATTAGGCCCGCCAACCAACGTCCAGGTTAAAAACTAGCCAAGGGGAAGGATTTAAAATCTAATACTGCTTCTTGATTCTAAATTCGTTCTATGAGTTTCAATTCCGTCCTAACGCATTGAAACGCCATTAGATTTTCTTCGTCCTACGGATAAACGCAGAAAAACGGGATTCGCTAGGAGCGCTTCTTTTGTTTCATACAATGCGCTTTAATAGGATTTATGTTGTGGCTAATGAACTAACGCATCGGAACAAACCTATTATTGATTTGTGCATGGTAAAATTATTGATATTATTGATCTTTTCTGATCGATAGAACGGAAATGGGCGATTACGACGAACTATTTAGTGCTCTACCCTATTTGATGTTTTGTGCTCGATATGCCGGGAATGAGCGAAGGCTGAAGTAGATTTTTTCCCTATATCGGTTTGCTAAGGAATGGTTGAAGATTACATGTGAATAATTTCAATAATTTGAGGCTATGCCAGTTTTGCGAGGATTATTTAGGTTTTTGCGATATGCATTGCTTGTTTGCATAGAGTGACTTGAAAAAGAAAAGTGATATTTAGTTATTGTGTGGTTGGAATCGCTGGAATTTTTGGAGGAATTGTTTAAAAATGACTAGAGAAAAATATGCGTGGAAGCATCGGGAATGCGTTTCCGGGTGTAATGATTTGGTGAGTACGTGCCAGTAGAAGATTGTTGAAAAAGGTATTTGTGGAAGAATTCTAGGGATGGTTAAAAACGAATTCTGGAAGAATTTCAATGGCATTTGAAAAGAAATGTCAGGTAGATTAGAAAAGTATTTCAAGAAAATTGTGAGGAGAACTGTTATGAGGGTTGTAAATAGTATTTAAAGCACATAGGATTTTTTTTAGAAGCATTCCAAGGCGATCCGGAAGGAAAGTCACAATGAATTAATCATGAAAAAAAATTAATGATAATATGACTACAATTCTAAAACTACATCTAACAATCTCCTACAGCTAAAATTCCTTTAACTATTGATCGATCGATTAATCAAATGCAAATTCTAAGAAGAGCTTGAAGACAGTTGTAAGAGAATTTACAAAATAATTTAAAATAATTTTTAAGAAACATCAAAAATTTTGGGAAGCTTTTGGCTGAAAATGTTGAGCATATTTCCAAAGAAACTCTAAGTAGTGTTCTAGGAGATTCTAAACATATTTCCACGGGAATTCTAATTATAATTTCAAGAGAATATCAAGAACCCCCGTGAAGTGCATTTTGAGAAGCATTTCAATGAAATTCTGAGCAAAACTTCTGGAGGATTCTAACGTGAATTAAAAAAAATGGGATAATACATACTAAATGGCATATCACGAGATTTCAGGAATATTCCAAGCGAATTTAAAGAATATTA
Source organism: Ochlerotatus camptorhynchus (assembly GCF_037179485.1). Classification (NCBI taxonomy): domain Eukaryota; kingdom Metazoa; phylum Arthropoda; class Insecta; order Diptera; family Culicidae; genus Ochlerotatus; species Ochlerotatus camptorhynchus. The sequence continues at coordinate 1,423,706 of NW_027040498.1, read as the reverse complement.
TGGAGAGAAACTGAAGCAATTTATCGCGATAATACAAAGATGAATGCACTGTAAATTTCAAAAGTTGAAGAAATCCCTAAAGTGTTCTACACATAATATATTGGTTTTTCCCGGTTCTCCTGTCAAATTCCCGGCTTTTCCCGGTTTCCCAGTTTCTTTTTAAATTTCCGGTCATTGCCCGGTTGTCCAGGCTCGCTGGTCTATAATTACTATATCAAATCACCATTTCACATTGGGAACATCTGAAACATGTTCAAAGAACTTCCCTACAAACGAACCCTTCCGACGTCGCTGTTTTGGCCAGTGCAGCGAGCAAAAACCAGAAACATTTCCGTTCCGATTCGGGCGAACCCTGGTCGGAAAAGAGCACTCTTTTTTCCATCATCAGAGCACTGTGTGGCTCTCGCTGTCAGATTCATCATGGATAGCTGAGCCGGTCGGTCGAACAACCAACATCGCTTCCTTTCTTTCTGGTCCGCCGGACCCAAGCAAATCCCCGAACAACAACTGAACTGGGAGCGGCGGAGGATACACAGTATAAAATAAAAGTTATACGAACGTTTCGATTTTGTCGGATAATATTATTCACATTTCACATAAAATGAGGAAAATATTTTTAGCTCTGTTTTCGGTTCTCTTTGCTTGCGGTTGTCGGTTGCCTGTTGGCTCTGTGGGTCATTTTTTTCCTTTTGGCACTTTCAGGAGGTTTCTACGTTTCATTCGACGGGATCAAAGGAGGGGGCCGGGGAAAAGTGGGGATTTGCAACCGAACTGTGAAACACTTTCAGCTTTATCGTTTTTTTCCTCATCATATCTCTTCGTTTTTAGTCAGTTATTCGTTGGTCGTCCGTCGGTTGGGTTCCACAGTATGCGATGTTGTATTTTTTCACAGTTAAGCTTTTTTGCGCTCAGTTTGACATGACAGGATTGTGGGGGCCACGAACGGAGCTACGCAGCTTTACAACACTCTCGCTCGGTCGCAAGCCCGGTTTCGGAGTTATTAGACGAGAGAGAGAGAGAGAGATAATCAACGCACACATACGGCGGTGGTCGACAGACGGACCATGGCGGAGGGTGCGCGCCAAATGTGAAATAATTTATTTTATCGCGCGCGCTGTGAGAGATAGAGCACTCGCGATCCCATCGCGAAATAGCGAAAAAAATGCACTGCATGCATAAAAGGAATAAATTTCCGCTGTTTATTATGGTTGATTTTTCGCTACAACGCGAAACGAGAAAGAGAGAGAGAGACAGATTGAGCGCAATGGTGAAGAGCAGATAATCCATGCGGGATCTCTGTTAGGGCAGATGTTTGAACATACATGCGGCAATTAACGCTCTTTCTCTTTGCACGGGGAGGGGGGGGGGGGTGTCTTGACTTGCAGATTTGGAAGGTGAAATTTCGCCCCAGGAATTTCGCAGAATCCATACGTAATTGGTTCTCACTAGGATTAATACAATTTGAACACTTGAGAAGAAACCTGTTTCGGTTCAGTGACAACAAAAAAACATATTCATTTAAAAAAAAAACCCAAAACCTTCACTTCATGGCATTTTCTGTCGCATTCATGTTGATCCCCCGCTACCTGAAAAGTAGGGTAAAAGCCACCCCTGACACTGTGCCATCATCGCTCTGTCTGAATGCAGCAGCAGCAGCAACGACGGCGGGGTTATTTATTCGAATGTCAAAAAAAATTTAAGCACCTGTCAAAAGTTGACAACCAAACCTCGCCCGGATGTGACGGCCCCATCCGAGAGATGGAGACAGAAAAGGACACAACTTCTGCCGCATCATCATCATGATCATCGGACACGGTTCGTTCGGGGCGCATTTGGGCAAGATGAGGATAATGATGCTGGTTTTGCGCTCTTTTTCCACTCAAGCCCAACTCGCTCGACAGCGACTACGACGACGTTGTTGTTGTTTACTCGACGGACGCAACGTGGTTTGGCTCAGAAATAAACACAAATGCGCTATAAGAGACCCTGTGTAGATTGTTGAGGTGAAGAGAGAATGGGTCAGTCAGCGTATAATAATAAGTGACACGCGGGGTGAGGATGAGGAAAATAAATAAACGACGACGACAACGTTGCTTTTTTCAGATGGTACCGCAGAAGTTGTTTTCATCATTACCGTAATGCAGTGCTCGCGGAGAGCCGGAATGACGGAACGTAATGCTTGTGCGAAGGCGATGATAGTGAAAAATGTGTTTCAACTGACCGTCCGTCGTCATTGTCGTTGCTTGGCGCGCGGGGAGCTTTGGAGATCTCGAAGATTGCAAAGTCATAGGGAGCGACAAAGTTGACAATTTGAATGAGTTCGAGTTGAATTCGAATGATGTGTGCATTACTGAGATGAATCAGTCAGCTTCTATAGTAGAGATGAGTTAAGATTATGTTGATTTAGAGCTCATTAGCTTATGAATCACCCAACTGTCACTTAATTAATTATTTGGAATATACTGTCATATTGTTAGGCAAAGTTGCAGAACTGTTTATTCGAACCAACATTGCTGAAGAAACCAATGGTTCATGTTGTATATCACGTTTTAATAGGGTTTTAAAATTAGCCTTTTCTGCATTGATTTATCGTAAATGATGTATTCTAGACCATTCCAGAACTTCTGATTAATCCTTTTGCTGATTTTCGATAAACAACTTTGTTTATTGACACAAATGTTCACACTCTAAGTATATAACTAATTTTATGCATGGCGGAATTCATCTTTGACATAAAGGATGAGATGTAAACAACATGTCATGTAAAATTAAGGCGCTCCGAGACTGAGTAGCTCGTTACTCGACGAAAAGTACGTTTGATTGAGCTGAATGTCACGTCTGTTATGACCTCATTTTTATGTCACGAATGACGCTTGAACACGGTAAGAAAAAAGTACCCAACGCATTAGTAAAAAAGTAGTTAAAATTACAGAGCTGGTGTGGGTTGTGATGTAATAGTAGTGACTTTAGTGACTAAAATAATAGTGACCAAAATAGTGACATTTAAACAATACAAAAGTGACCAACCAATAGTGACAATTATTGATTGCGATTGCCACTTCGAGAAATTTTATTAACTCACAAACCCATCATGCGCATTTTTCATGCTTCTTAAAAATAAAACAAATGGCTTAAGGATCCCGTAAATTTGTTTTGTAAAAATAAGTATATATTGAATAAGCAAGAGCACGGTTAAATTCTAGCCCTCATTTCAGATTTTTTAAACAAATAATATTTGAAAGTGAATATTAGATCGCAAAAATCAGGCATGGAGAAAAATGATCATATTCACGGATGTAGACAACATTTGACAATTTTAGGACAGTCAATTCTAGATATTTCTAGAGAGCACTCTAAGAACAAATCTTTTTTTTAAGGAACGAGGAAAACAACATTTCCGGAAAATGTACAATTGATAAATTAAGAGTTGACAAGCTGATGCAAACTTTTTGAGCGGTTGGAAAGAACTTTTTGAGAAATCATGAGAAACTACTGAGTGAAGTTGGAAAACAAATAAAACTACAAGGGACAGCCCTAAGGGGTTGGGTTGTACCATAGAGGTAACTCTAAGACCAGAAGGTCCCGAAGAAACGAGCTCAACTTATTGACTCTGCTCTGGTACTATCTTCGGTCCCAAGCTAATCGATGCACCCCTCGAAACATTGGAACATCCACGAACCCCTCATTTATCTGTCAAACTTTCATAGCGAATCAAAACAAACATAGTGTAGTACTAGAATTTCGACTTGAATGGGGGACGTTAATCGTTTGCTTGGGACCAATAGGCTAGTCAAGTAGTTAGTAGTAGTTAGTTAGTTTCGAATTGATTGTTGGTTGTACGCAATAGTGACGTAGGAGTACGTGGTCTTATATTAAAACATCTTATTTGTTAACTGCAGCAGGAGCTTATGTTTTGTGTAGGAATGGGAATTTGAGCGGGGTTCTCTCTGTTTATACATTTTAGTATGACGTGCTTTACATAGATGGCCCACAGCGACTCACGAAGAGCTAGTGATTCCGATTAATAGCGGTGCGGCTGCTTCCTCCTTCTATGGATGCTCATGTGGGGAGTAACTCGCTGCTTGCAGGCAGCCTTTCGTTGTGTATTGGAGAACACTACCACTCACCACGCGGTGATTGAATAAACACCGTTTGGTGAGACCGGATGGAACTCAACTTTGAAATCTGTGTTAGGGAAATCGCTTTTCGCAGGCAATCGTGCAATTTTCACGAGTGACATTTTGAAAAATTATAGTCCTAATTCTATCAGATTCGAAGAAAAATTTCCTATAAATTGGCATATTAAGAATTTAAATCCATCATCGCTGGATCGAAATCAGACCACTTCCATGCCGCGTCCAACTGTGGTCTGTGAAATTGCACCTCCAATTTTACCTTAAAGTACATGGTATGTTAGATTTAAGCATATCAAAATAGAGCTGGAATTAGGCGTAACAGCTTTTGTAAACAATGACTTCTCTCGATGATTTTTAGGAATTCAAGGCACGCCCACGCAAACCAACAAACCGTCGGATAGGGGAAATCTTACCCTACCTCATGGTGATGTAGATTTGCGTGGGCGAGCCTTGACTTTCAAGACATCAACGAAAGAAGTCATTTTTTACAAAAACTGTTACGCCCTAATTCCACTTCTATATTGATATGGGGACTGACATCCGATTGATGATCTTGACAATTGTCAAAAAAATACTCTTTTACAAATTTATGGTGGTCCTGAAAAGTACCGTTTTGTCGTAATGGTTGAGTAATGCTGAGCTATAAAGGTGTTAAACACATATGAAGCTGGTGAGTTGGTATGTTGTTTGGAATGTGGGTGACGCGCTTGGCATAGATGGCCCACAGCGACTCACGAAGAGCTACCGATTACGGTCAATAGCGGTGCGGCTTCTTCCTCTTTCTATAGATGCTCATGTGGGCTGCAGCTCGCTGCTTTCAGGCAGCCTTTCATTGTGTACTGGAGAACAATGTTCAACGCCACGCGCCGAAAGTACTGCTGCTGATGCCGACGTCCGGACTCCACCACACACGGTGAACTGAATCCGATCAGCGGTTGAAGGCAGCCTTAATAGCTAGCTGCCTGCGGGGAGCCTTTCGTTGTGTACTGGAGAACCCCACCACTCACCACATGGATATTGAATAAACACTGTTTGGTGAGACCGGATGGAAACCAACTTTGAAATCTGTGTTAGGGAAATCGCTTTTCACATGTAATCGGTGATAATTTTAACTACCATGGCAACAGTTGCACATTCGTTCAATTTTCAACAATGACATTTTGAAAAATGATTAAGTCTTAAACTTAACAGATGCGTAGAAATATTTCTGATCGATTGGTGATAACATTATTGAAATTGTTCCAGGGGAAGCTCAGTTATTAACGTTCAATATATTTCATAATTTTGTTACATGTTCCATTTTTGGTTTTCACAAAGTGTACCCCCACATATAAATCACAGACGTAGTCCTACGTCAAAAAAAAATCCATGGAAAGTTGGAGGAAAATTTCTGGGGAATCTGTTGTGAGATAAACATCGAAGAAATAATGAAGTAATGAAATTGGGATGTTAGCGGAATGCTTAAATAAAACTGCAAAAAAGGTTATCTTCTATTTAATTCCACTTAATTAATCTTGGTATCCATGATAGATACGTATTTCAACTACAATGTGCAGTCTTCATCAGTGTCATTCCCATTAAAAAAGTTATTCAAAATCTAACCCTCTTAAGTACTCATCGCCTAGCTAAAAAAAGTCAAGATCACTGGTATAAAATTGAAACTACAATGTGTTGAATCGGAACCTACCTAACTAATAAAAACCAAAGATTTAAGTAAACTAAAGGAGAAAAATCTATACAACTCTCTAATAAGAAAAATTCCAAAGGCTTGGTAGCCATCATAATGAATACCCGCAAGTTTCACCTAGGGGATGAGTACTTAAGAGGGTTAGATTTTGAATAAGTTCTTTAGTGGGAATGACACTGATGAAGACTGTACCTTGTAGTCGAAATACGTATCTGTCATGGATACCAAAATTAATTAAGTGGAATTAAATGCTGTTTTATCGAAGAAATATAAAAGAACTTTCGAAACTTGGCGGAAAGAAACGTAAAAGTACTTTCGGAACGAAGAAATGTAAAAGTACTTCGGATAGTCAGAAGGAAGCCTGAAGCCTTTCTGGCGGTATTCAGAAGAAACCTCCTAGAAAAATTGGAGAAATTTTCCGGTGAAAGTCGTAATTAAAAATCGAAATACTACTGTAACTAGTTTCTGCGAAAAGATGGACGAAACTATTGGGGCATATTGGAAGAGCCTTCCCGGGAACAGAAAAAAAAACATCTGGGAGTAATCGGAAGGCACTTCCAGTGAAAGTCAGATGAAACTTCCTGTGCATGTATGAAGAATCTGAGAGATGACTGTTTGAAAAAGTGCAAAAGTTGTTCATGAGGACAAGGGCTCTAAATAAATTCGTAACCGTACCGAAGCAGAAACGGTGACCACCAAGCCTCCGAGCCTCGACTCATGATGCATCCTGATGTAATAAGGTGCGAAAATTGGACGATCTAATCGACCGCACAGGGATTTTCGAGTTTCCATATAATAGTTTCTTTATACTCTTTATAATAGGGTCGGTAAATGTTGGGTAATGCGCAATTCAGATCCCATTGAGATCACTAGCCTCTTCCCAGCAACTCCTATCCCTAACTCCGCGTGGTACCGGCCGGGAAACTGTGAAGGAGGGGGGGGGGTTTGCTTCGGCAAGCCTAAGCGTCTGTTCTCCAGGATGAGCGGCTCACAACAGCGTCTGTTCCCCATGTTAGGGGCGGCTGATCTACGTCCGAGTGCCAGTGAAGGACTCTAAGCACAACTGTGCACCCTGGTCCTCCGGAAAGTTAGGGGGTTGGTGCCAGGCCCTGCGAGCCAGCCGTAAAAAAAGCATTGCAACGGAAAATCAGCAACAGAGGAATACGAACCGAGACCAACGGCAACGACTCCAGCGACGAAATAGGACTTGCGATTGGAAACTCGGAACGTGGAACTGTCGATCTCTCAATTTCAATACTCGCCAATCTACTGAAGGACCGCGGATTCGGCATCGTAGCGCTGCAGGAGGTGTGTTGGACATGATCCATGATGCGAACGTTTAGAGGTAGTCATACCATCTACCAGAGTTGCGGCAACACACGCTAGCATCGTGATGGGCGAAATGCAGAAGCGCGTAATCAGTTGGTGGCCGATCGAAGAAAGAATGTGCAGGTTGCGGATCAAGGGCCGATTCTTCAACTTTAGCATTATCAACGGCCCTCACTCCGGAAGCACTGATGATGACAAGGACGCATTTTACGCGCAGCTCGACCGCGAGTACGATCGCTGCCCAAGCCAAGATCATCATAGGAGACCTAAACGCTCAGGTAGACCAGGAGGAGGAATTCAGACCGACGATTGGAAAGTTCAGCGCCCACCAGCTGACGAACGGGAACGGCCTACGACTCATCGATTTCGCCGCCTCCAAGAACATGGCCATACGTAGCACCTTTTTACAACACAGCCTCCCTTATCGTTGCACCTGGAGATCACCACAGCAGACGGAATCGCAAATCGACCACGTTCTGATTGATGGACAGCACTTCTCCGACATTATCGACGTGAGGACCTATCGTGGCTCTAACATCGACTCTGACCACTACCTGGTGATGGTCAAACTGCGCCTAAAACTTTCCGTCATCAACAATGTACGGTACCGACGCCCGCCACGGTACAACCTAGAGCGACTGAAGCAACCGGATGTCGCCTTAGCATACGCGCAGAATCTCGAGGCAGCGTTGCCAGAGGAGTGCGAGCTCAATGTGCCCCCTCTAGAGGACTGCTGGAGTACAGTAAAAGCAGCCATCAACGACGAAGCCGAAAGCACCATCGGGTACGTGGAAAGAAGTCGACGGAATGATTGGTTCGACGAGGAGTGCAGAGCGATTTTGAAGGAGAAGAACGCAACGCGGGCGGTAATGCTGCAGCATGGAACTGTATAAACAGAACCGGAAACAGCAGACCCGCATCTTTCGGGAGAAAAAACGCCGCCTGGAAGAAGCGGAGTGCGAGGAAATGGAACTGCTGTGACGTGAGGTGATTGAAAGGTGGAAGCAGCACTTCGATGCGCACCTGAATGGCAAGGAGAACGTAAGCACGGGAGACCAGCGCAATGGAGGAAACGACTACGTCAGTGTAGCAGAGGACGGAACTGACCCAACTCCCACGCTGAGGGAAGTTAAGGATGCCATTCAGCAGCTCAAAAACAACAAAGCAGCTTGTAAGGATGGTATCGCTGCCGAACTCATCAAGATGGGCCCAGAAAAGTTGGCCACCTGCCTGCACCGGATGATAGTCAGGATCTGGGAAACAGAACAGCTACCGGAGAAGTGGAAGGAGGGGGTAATCTGCCCCATTCACAATTCACCATTTGGAATGTGAGAACTTCAGAGCGATCACCATTTTGAATGCCGCCTACAAAGTGCTATGCCAGATCATCTTCCGTCGTCTATCACCTAAAATGACCGAGTTCGTGGGAAGTTATCAAGCCGGCTTCATCGACGGCCGATCGACAACGAACCAGATCTTCACCGTACGGCAAATCCTCCAGAAATGTCGCGAATACCAGGTCCCAACGCATCATTTGTTCATCGACTTTAAGGCTGCATACGACAGTATCGACCGCACAGAGCTATGGAAAATCATGGACGAGAACGGCTTTCCTGGGAAGCTGATCAGACTGATCAAAGCAACAATGGACGGTGTGCAAAACTGCGTAAGGGTTTCAGGTGAACTATCCAGTTCATTCGAAACTCGCCGGGGACTCAGCGACAAGGTGACGGACTCGCATGCCTACTGTTCAACATCGCTCTAGAAGGTGTAATGCGAGGAGCCGGGCTCAACAGCCGGGGTACGATTTTCACGAAATCCGGTCAATTTGTGTGCTTTGCGGACGACATGGACATTATCGCAAGAACATTTGGAACGGTGGCAGAACTATACACCCGCCTGAAACACGAAGCAGCAAAGCTCGGACTGGTGGCGAGTGCGTCAAAAACAAAGTACATGCTAGTAGGCGGAACCGAACACGACAGGGTTCGTCTAGGAAGTAATGTCACGATAGACGGGGAGGTAGTGGAGGAATTTGTTTACCTTGGATCCTTACTGATGGCTGACAACAATGTGAGTCGTGAAATACGAAGACGCATCATCAGTGGAAGTTGTGCCTACTATAGGCTCCAGAAGAAACTACGGTCAAAAAAGATTCACCCTCGCACCAAATGTACCATGTACAGAACGCTTTATGGACACGAGACATGGACTATGCTCGAGGAGGACCTGCAAGCACTCGGAGTTTTCGAGCGACGTGTACTAAGGACGATCTTCGGCGGTGTGCAGAAGAACGGTGAGTGGCGGCGAAGAATACGGCGAACCCAGCATCCAGAAGGTGGCCAAAACCGGAAGGATGCGGTGGGCAGGGCATGTTGCAAGAATGCCGGACAACAACCCTGCAAAGTTGGTGTTCGCTACTGATACGGTTGGGCACAAGAAGGCGTGGAGAGCAGAGAGCACGATGGGCGGAACATAGCAGCGAGCATTGGGCATGACCGAGGATGGAGAGCGGCAGCCGCAAACCGAGTATTGTGGCGTACAATTGTTGATTATGTCTTATCTTAAATGTGATGTTGTACAAATAAATGTATGTATGCAATAGATCCATAAATCACAAACACGAAAGATTTGTCAACGATTGATTTTGAGCTGAAGCTCGATTGACCGTCCGTAGTTGCTATTTGTGTACAGCATCGACAGAAGGTTGCTTGGAATTAGCAATTAACAATCTTGTATCGGAGTCTTGTACAGATCTATCTAGATATTCACTCTAATTAATGAATGGGTAAGTTTCATGTTTCGTTGCATAATTGACTGCTACCGGTGGCGATCATCATTTCGCCTAGTAAGTGTGAACAAACTGCTACTACTGGCAGTACGTTTCATTCTGAATAACAGAAACTGATGTTAATAATAATGGAACCAAGCAAAAAATAGCACTGAGTCTAAAACGAACGCGGAACCAAGAAGGCAAAAATAGATACTATCATTGGGGCACAGCGTAAACAATGGGCTAATTATAGCAACCACTGAGACCGAAAGGGAGAGAGAGAGTACAGCATGAGCCAAACTATCTTTCCTTTTCAATAGAGTGTCCATTACGACGGCGATGACAATGACAACGGGGAATGGGTTGAGGAGGGATCGTGCGAAGCAAGAAAGGAAGGAAAGCCAACAAATACACAATCTATTTAATAGATGATTAACGGAAAGCTATTATGAATGAGTCATTTGATGTAATATGATACGGCTTCTAATAGTCGGGAGAGTGAACCGGTAGAGGAAAAAAGCAAAGCAAAAACAGATGTTAATGTTGGATCGTGGCTGGCATATAACAAGGGTTCAACGTTCGGTATCGCAGATTTCGATTTGTTTACGTCTTTTGACGACGTCATCTTCATTAGCCAGCTGATGCCATATTTCTTGTACTTTTTGAATGGGAAAGTTTTGTTAGAAAGCTAAGGGAGTTCCGAGAAACGAAAATACCACATTTTTTGCAGAAATCCACTGCTGCTGACTAATTTTATTTTACTCTGTGTTTAACGAATACATTATCAACGTCATGGTGATGCAGGTGCACTGGGTCAAGGTATAATTAATTTTTTATTTCACCGGAAATTTACACAAACCATAGCATTTTGCTGTTGACCAACATGACGACGGTTGCGAATGCGCATGGGGTGATATTCATATTTTTTTGGGGCATTGTGTTAAACATTTTGATAATTACAAAATACACTTTGTACCGCATCCTGTGGTATCCTGTGTTGGTCGGTTTTCATAAATAAATACAACCAACTCGGAATTGGAAATTAACTAAATGTGTTTCCCATTTGGGCAATCGATCAAATGACGTAGTAAATTGTACTCTTTTCAGAAACCCCCTTTGGAGGGTCTAATACATGAACAGTTACATAAGAATTGAATTACGTGCATAAGAATTGAATTACGTATCAAAATAAAGAACTTGAACATTATTTCGAGATTTGTGACTAACAGAAATCGACGTGATCCTAGATATAAGATTTTGAAAAATTTTCAAAGTCCCAGATTCGGGGAAAAAAAATTATAGTTCCTGAAATACTTGTATTGGGTTCTAATAATTTGTAGAATATTGAATGGAATTATGGAAATTCCAAAGAAATGCTGAATTATCGGAGAAATAATTAACGGAGTTCTGCCAGGAAATCCCACCACAATTCTGGCATAAAGTTTTATGGAATTCTTAAAAGAAATCCAAGGGAGTTGTGAGGAGATCTTCAAGGAAAATTGTATGGCGATGATGAGGAGAATAGTGGGTGAATTTTAGGGAGAATTTCAAGAGATTTATAAATAGTATTTAAATAGTATTCTGAGGATAATTTTAAAGAATACAGAGGAAAATTCAGAAGAGAACTTTAGGGAAATTCTCTATTTCATTTGGCAACGCAGGGTGGCAAGTGAATTTTGAAATTCCTAGTTTTCCTGGTCAATGATGAAACCATGTATTTAAAAAACAATTTTAATAAAAAAAAATAAGTGAAAAAGTACCATCATTCTTCGTGCAATGCGGAATTTCACAAACAAAAAAAGGTACTAAGGTTCTTGTGAATGCCCGTGAAATCTTTATCTGATTGTTTGCTGTAAAGAAGCTGGTAGGGAGCCGCGCTACTTCGTCGTATCATGGCGCCTATTTCCGTACTATGTGCTATAATAGCAAAGCGTTTTCACTCATGTTTTTGCAAAAACATCTTTGCTTACAAGATTAATTACGATTGACACTGAAACATTTGCGATAACCCGTAAAATGAGCGATTTTAGGGGTGTATGACGAAGAAAAGCTGAGATACGACGGACAAGCGCGGAGCCCTATCTAATGTCTGAAATTTAGAGATCTATAAGCCCCTAAATCTTGAGATTTCTGTTTTTGAAACTGCGATTTTTTTAACTTTATTATTGAGATTTTTAGCCAACGGACTAGTTTATCTCAAGGTGAAATTGCGAAGTGTGATATGAATGAGGACTCTTTAAACAAACCTTTGCTTCTAAAAATTTTACGGATTTCCAGTTTGTTTAAATTTTCCGCAAATTTTCAACGATGAAGGATCTTATTTAGCGGAATTTTGATTACAACATGATTTCAAAATCATATGGTTAAAAGATTTCATAAACAACGATGGTTTAATAACTATTATTATTAAAAAAGACTTACTGCTGAAACTCCCTAAAGTTCGTAGAACTTCCCTGAAGCGTTAAGGTCTTTCCTGATGGGTCCATTGAAGTTTGTATTGCCTGAATTTCATGGGACTTCCCCGAAGTTCGAAGGACTTTTTTTTTAAGATCTTAGGACTTCCCTGAATTTCGGAGTTTTTTAAAATTCATAGGAATTTCTTAAATATCGTAGAAGTACCACGAAGTTCGTAGAAATTCTCAGAAGTTCGTAAGACTTCCTTCAAGTTCGAAGAACTTTCTCGAAGTTCTGAGGACTTAACTGAATATATTAGGACCCTAAATTAGGAAGAGCTTCCCTGAAGTTCATAAGGCTTTAAATATCGAGCGGTTTTCCAAAAGTTTGTGGGTCTTTCCTTAATTTCTTGGAAATTCTCTGAAGTTTGGAGAGCTCCCATGAATTTCGAACCTGTAGTTCAATCGACTTCTCGGAAGTTCTAGGAACTTTTTTGAGCTTGGAGAACTATGTTAAGTTCGGAGGACTTCCCAAGAGTATTGAAGACTTCTCTGAAGCTCGGAAAAAAAATCCATAAGTGTCATAGGATTATCCTTAAGTTTTTAGCCTAAATGTCGTAGAAGTTACATTAAATCTATAGAAAATTCTGTAAAATTCGTAGTTATTCCCCAAAGATTAAAGGACTTTCCTGAAGTTCGTAAGACTTCGCAGAACTTTATAGAACTTCTCTGAAGATTCGGAGAGATTTCCTGACCGTCGTAGGTCATCACAGTAGTTCACAGGATTTTCCTGAAACTTGTAAGACTTTCCCGAATTTTCTAGAACTTGCATGAAGTTCAAATGCCTTATCTGAAGTTTTCAGAAATAGAACTTTTTTATTGAACATGTTGAACAGGTACTTCAAAGTAGTTACGCGTCGGCACTGCTTAAGTCTATCAATTAATCACAAATCATACATGCAATTTATTCGAGAAAAAAATTAAATTAAAAATAAATACAAAATATATTTACTAAATTCTCAGGGTAAATTTTGTTCATCAATGTTCAGTTGTGTGAAAGATTTAGCTTGAACAAAATGGTTAGTTTTGACCTGATTATAAAAAGAAACTTTGACATACATAAAATTTAAAATAAATTTAAATTATACAAACCAGATTATTTTCCTGGTGGACTTATGAAATTTCTGGTTTTTTCCCGGTTTTTCCTGGTGAAAATAAATTCCCGACTTTTTCCCGGTTTTCCTGGTTTTCCTGGTTCACTTGCCACCCTGCCACTATCAGATATCAGGCGGTCAAAAATCAAAAAACGACTTTCACTAATCGATAGTAAACATTTCAACTAAGAGAATCTGAAAGTTTCAAGCTTCTAGCAGTTTTAGTTTCTGAGATATCGGATGTCGAAGTCAAAAAAGAGTAAGAAAAGTACAAATTTTGCCGCAAAAATACACTACCACTCAAATAAAATTTCATCCACTATTTATCATATAACTACCACATCATTATACATCGTTGGAAAGATAATTTAATAAGCTTTCCGCTTAAGCTTAAATGAAAATTTAACTTTATTGATCACAAACTTTCGAGTCTCGCACATTCCCAGGCTAATTCTCAACTCTGGATGAAGTTTTGAGTGTACTCTAACAAGTACTGAAGAGTTTGCCTGCCCCAACCTGCCCCATTGGAAATATAAGCGATTTGAAAATTTTCGGTTATTATGGGAGATTTCAAATTGTACAAGAGCCGGCTTGGAAACAAACTTTTTCAACAATTATTTTGCAACTTTTGGAGTTATATTCGGTTGGTATAGTCGAAATATATTGTTAAAGAACATTTTCTAATATTTCATGACCAACTTTTAAAAAGGGCTTAAGCTTTTGTACAAAAAGAAGTCATCATTATCATAAAGTTCCCTGTTGGATGAACGTAAAACTACATTCGTTTATGCTTTATTCTAAAGTAAGTACCTGGGTTATGACGATTATAGAAGCATATGCGTAAGTATGTACCTACGCATATACGCGGATGAGTTTAATTTATACCTAAGTCTGTACTTAACCTACTGTAGTGTCAATTTGAAGCCAGGGTAAGCGTGATTACCTCTCACCCCAGAAGGCCTGGGTTCAATCCCAGTCGGCGCCGCCGGGATGTTCTGAGGCATAACATCTCTGACCACGCCTTCCTTCGGATGGGAAGTAAAGCCGTTGGTCCCCGGTTCATGAGTTGATGGGTCGATAGGTAGGGTCCAGGTGTGGGAGCTGCCTTCCTGTGGCACGTCGGTAGCATTGGTGCTCAGCACGGAAAACAAGATCGACGGAAAAAAACAAACCAAAAAGGAATAATTTGAAGCCATAGTGTATTTTGTGTAGCTTTTATTTAAACTACTACAGTTGAATCCAAATTTACGGTTGAGACCAAGTGTGAGCATGGATAATAGAACCATTATTAATCTATTAGACGCAAAATTAAGCCATAGTGACAATGTTCGCAGAGCCATTGAATTCATTTGTGAAAAGTATAACATCTCGGTGGAAAAACGTAAACGTCTCGATGAAAAGATCCATAAAATCGTTACTAAATACATCAACAAATGGCATGAAGCTAATCGCACGAAAGAGCGATTTGAGTCGTATTTTCGGAATTGGCTTGATGGAGAATTTGGAATCGAGGAATTCATCGAACAGGAGCAATGTGTTGCCTCAACCTCGACCTCGGGAACAACACGTGGACGACCTTCAAAACCTTTTCCACCTTACTATGTGATCGGAGCAGTGAAAAAAATATGCGCCCCTCCTAGTGAATACATCGAAGAAAGTGCATTGAAAATAAGAGTGAAACTCCAGGCGCTGATGGAAAATACAGTGAAACGAATCGTCCAAATAATTGATGCAGAGCTCAACGAGTATATGGATAGCAACGATCTAGTTTCTACGGGACTGGTTCTTCTATGTAGCTGGGGTATGGACGGATCAATTGGATATTCGCAATATCATCAAGTGCTACCAGAAGGATGTCAGGACGATTCAGATGCATTTTCGTCCACTTTAACACCAATTCAGTTGTTCATGTACAATGATCGAAAGGAAATTATGTGGTTTAATCCCATGCCTCAAAGTATTCGATTTTGTAGGCCATTCATCCTTGAATTCATTAAAGAGAGTAAAGAAGTTATTCTGGCTACAAAACAGGATGTAGAAAAAGAAATGAGTGAACTAACGCCAGTGAAAATTGAACTCTCAAACGACAAGTTTATACTTGTTGATTTTGATTTTGTCCTCAGTATGATAGACGGAAAAGTCTTAACTTTTATCACTGGAAATTCGTCGATGCAGAATTGTCCAATATGTGGGGCAACACCAAATGTAATGAATGATGCAGAGAAATTCGAGGAAGGATTTATATCAAACGAAGAAGCCTTGCATTACGGCATATCTCCACTTCATGCTTGGATAAGATTTTTCGAATGCCTTTTGCATATTGCATACAGAATGGATATCAAAAAATGGAAGGTAACGAAACCGTTCAAAGAACTATATGAACAAAGAATTAATTAATTTAGCTTTATTTAGCCTTTATAAAAAAAAAAAAAAAAAAAAAAAACACACAGCTTTACGAAAAAATTGGAGTAAGAGTAGATCAACCACGATCGGGTGGAGCAGGTACCAGTACTACAGGAAACGTTTGTCGAAGAGCATTTGGAAATCCTAAGCTTTTAAGCTCCGTGCTGAACATTGATGAAGAGTAAGTTTTCAGATTCCGGAATATATTAATTGCTATTAACTGCCAAGAGCCAATAAACCCGGAAAAATTTGATGCATATTGCAAGGAAACATATAGGCTCTATCTTAAATTGTATGATTGGTACAAAATTCCTGCAACCGTGCATAAAGTTCTCGCTCATGCCGGAGAAATAATCATACATTCACCAGCACCACTTGGTTCATTAGCGGAAGAGGCAGCAGAAAGTCAACATAAACAATTGAAAAAATATCGAACCCATCATGCAAGAAAACGATCAAGAGTAGAAAATTTACATGATGTCTTTATTCGTGCCATTAATGAATCGGACCCACTGATCAGTTCCATTTGGATGGCAAAAAGACGACAGAAAAAAGCATCCCTGGATTATCCCGACATCGTGAAAAGTTTCATGATATTTGAAAATTCTGTAAGTGATTCAGTAGTCGATACTAATAACTTCAATGCCTTGGAGGAACTTATGAAAGCAGTCGATGAAATTGAAGAAGAATTTGTTCATGATGATATTGTAACAGAGGAAAAAAAGAAATTCGTTGAAACATATTTGATTTTGATTATTGTATCATGGCTTTTTGTAATTTTTTTTACAGAAGATTTGTTGAAAAAAATAAACATATTTCCAAAAAAAAGGTTTATTTTTTATTTTTTACGGTGTTCCCCCCAATAAAACCATGGTAGGTTGTCTTTGTTCAATAGATTTTATTCTCTGAAAACAAGCTTGAAACTGTAACCGTAACTGTAAACGTAAATCGTAAAAAATAAATTTTAATTAATCAAAAGTTAGGCCCTTTTCAAAAGTTGGTCGTGAAAATGTTGAAAAGTGATAACGCACACATTATATTGATGAAACAAAGCAAGAATAATAGCAGTTGTATGAAAATGCCCCATAGTGCAATCTACTCGAAGGATAAATTTTCTCAGACTCAATTAGGTGTAACATCTATTAAGAGACGCACATACCCATTAGCAGCTTAAATTGTGCAACAACTGACAGCGTCTAGCATCTACGGAAATGGATTTTTGTCTCAGTTCAACTCAGGAATGTGACAACACCCAGTGGGAGCTAAATTTATAATAGGCTCAAAATCATTGGAATACCCTTTTATTTGAGCAAATTCTTGATGTTGCATCGAACAACCACAAGTTCACAACTCTATTCAAAATTTTAAATGAAAACCATAATCAAACTAGACCGATTAATTAAATTTGCGAAGTCAATCATACTTATTAATAAGTTTCTGTTTATGAAATATTTCCCTGAATTTGAGGTTAATTCCCTTAGATTCCCTGATTTTCCAGGTCCAAAAATGAAGGGAGTACAGTGGTGACCCGATTTTGTCAGCCCCCGATTTTGTCTACCCCCGATTTTGTCAGCTTTTTGACCCGATTTTGTCAGCCTATATGATTCAATTAGTTTTGGTTGAGGTGGACTGTTTTGTACAGTCGTATTCGTATTTTATTGATTGTCGAGCTCAATAATGACATTTTTTGAGAATTAAATGTGCGGTAGTGGCAAGATCAAAGCAGAGGGGAGGGGGGTTGAGGGGCTAATTGAAAATTATGAGATCCTTGTCGAATGCCTTCGTCTTCTACCTCCACTTGCTTACTTTTGTTTTCCACATTGCCGTAGGTATCCGTTGGCCAAAGCTGTACCTAATCGCCTGATGGTCACTATGAGTGTACTCCTCACACACTCTCCAGTTCATACTTGCCACTAACGACGGACTGCAGAAAGTGACGTCGATAATGGATTCCCTACCATCTTTGCGGAAGGTGCTGATGGTTCCTTCGTTGGCCAGACTGACGTCCAACTTTACCAGAGCTTTCAGCAGGCTATACCCTCTTGCGTTGGTACATCTGCTTCCCCAGTCCACTGCCCAAGCATTGAAATCTTCTACAATGACGATTGGTCTCCGTCCGGTGAGCTCCCCGGTGAGTCCATCTAGCATCTGGTGAAAACTGCTCCATTGTCCATCTCGGGGGTGCATAGCAACTACTGGTGACCTCGTCACCACTTCTTGTATGGGATACCTGCCCATAACTGGCAATACAATTCATCCCTGCTATATCGGCCACCCAGTTATCGTTATCGGTAGGGACTCGATACGGCTCCGCAATCATTGCAACGTCGCACTTTGTTTCCGTTGTCGACTGCCACAACAGTTGCTGTGCTGTGTCACAATGATTGAGATTTATTTGGATTATCTCCATTACTATTGGCCCGCTATCGCCTTTTTGTAAGCTGGGCACCTGAAACTTCCCGTCATATGACCGTTTCCGTCCTCCTTTCTGCAGAGCATGCACCTCGGTTGCTTCATACAGTCTTTAGCAACGTGCCCCTTCTCTCCGCATTTCCTGCACAGCTCCGATCTATCAGGGCCTTTGCAGTTTCTCGCCTGGTGACCAAAGTTCATGCACTTAAAGTATCTCTCCATTTGCTTGGTCACCCGAGGGATAGCTTTCAAGGGGCATACTGACCACCCAACCTTGACTTGTCCTGTCTTCAGCAACTCGTTAGCTGCGTCCGTCGCAAGTCGTATCGACGCCGTTTGTGTACCACCGTACGCCTTCCTCAACCGGATTGTCATAGGCGCATCTCCCAGATTGCATTGCACCTTCAGCGAACATCGTACCTCGTCTTCCGTTGTGATCTCATCCAGATCCTTGCACTCGACCACTGACTCCTGCGATAAGGCTTTTACGTTCGCGTCCTCGCCAAGAGATTTTTCGACGAGTTCCTTGAAGGCTGAACTCCTCACCGACGAGTCCTTCTTCAGCTCGAAGAGCATCTCGCCTTTCTGGGTGCACCTGGTTTTCACCACGTTCTCGCCTAGTTGCTTCAACTCCGGATCCTCTCTCACTTTCCGGAGGAGTGCTGCGTATGTCGTTTTGTCTTTCGCCTCGATAACCAGAGCGTCGCCCTTACTTCTCTCCCTACGATGCCTGGGGTTTTCCTTCTTCTTGACTTCCTTCTTCCTCTCTTCCGTCTTCTTCTTCTTCTCTTCCTCTTCATTCTTCTTTTCCTTCTCCTCCATCTTCTTCTGTTCCTTCTTCCTTTGTTCATCTTCCTTCAGTTTTTTCCTCTTCTCCTTCTGGTTTTCGACTTTACGCCAATCACTGTCTTCTCCATCTTCTTGCTCCTTGTCCCCGTATTCGTCGTCCTTGTGTTTTTTGGGGTCCTCTTCGTCTCATCCCTATCTCTTTTCTCCGGGCGTGGGTTCGTTGGTCCCTTCAGCGTCTCCTGCGCTTCAGCTAGCATTGCATTCTCCTTGACCTCAAGCAGAGCCTTTTCGGCCGCTTCAGCTCTTCTTCTCCATTCTTGCAGTTCCCGATCTGCCACAGTTATGCCGGATTTGATGACCGTCGCTAGTAGCTTGACCTCCTTTTTTTTTTTTTAATAATTCGTTTATTTTTCCAGGCTCATTTGCTGTAGCTTTGCGGAGCCGATATTCATTGTTTAGATAACAAAATTACTTAAAACTAACGTTAGTAAAGCGGGGGCCGATTACTCGCGGCTATCTCGAGGTTAGGGGTAACAAATTGTAACAAATGGATGGCAGGGTAGGGATTGTGAACACAAGGTTTGGAGAGCAATGTGCTCTTGATCTCGAACTAGGCGACACTCTGATGAAAAAGACAAACATGGGGGTACACCGATGGGTAGCTAACAACTTGGGAGAACACAAGATGACACTAACTTCTAAATTCTCAAATCTATCCGTTTTAAAAACACATAAATTAAATTCAAATAGTCAAGGTCTCGGCTCGCCAAGACATCTCTAACGGGTATCGCGGGTTGTTTTCCTCGGGCCCTGAGGGATGTGGATAACTCAGATCTGGCAACACGGTGTAAGGTACACGACCAAACAACATGCTCGATATCGTGATAACCACTGCCACACGCACATAAATTGCTGCCTGAGAGCCCAATTCGATAGAAGTGCGAGTCTAACGAGCAGTGATTGGACATAAGCCTTGAAATAACGCGTATAAAGTCGCGGCTCATGTCCAACCCTTTGAACCATGGTTTGTTCGACACCTGTGGGAGAATAGAATGTAACCATCTTCCCAATTCACCATCATTCCATTTTTGTTGCCAACTGATGAGGACTTGCTGGCGAGCAATGGAGAAAAATTCGTTGAAGGCGATTTGTCGCTCAAAAATATCGCCTTCCATAGCGCCCACCTTAGCCAATGAGTCCGCTTTCTCATTACCCGGAATTGAGCAATGAGATGGGACCCAAGCTAAGGTGATAGTATAGGAGCAGTTAGATAAAGCACTCAGTTTAGATCGTATTTCAGGCAGGAAATACGAGGAGTGCTTCATCGGCCTCATTGAACGAATAGCCTCCAATGAGCTAAGACTATCCGTAAAAATGAAATAATGGTCAGAAGGTAGTGAGGCAATTCGCTCTACTGCGTAAAATATAGCTGCGAGTTCCGCAACGTATACGGAGCATGGTTTCTGCAGTTTATAGGAGGCGCTATGAAATTGATTAAATACACCAAATCCAGTGGAAGCATTTATGGTTGACCCATCTGTGAAAAATCTTTTATCGTTACTTACATGGTGGTACTTGATTGCAAAAATTGAGGGAACAACCATCGACCGATGGTGATCTGGTATTCCATGGATTTCTTGCATCATGGTCAGATCAAAATTTACAGAGGAACTATAGAAGGCTTGGAAGCAATCACGATTGGAGATTAATGAAGAAGGACCAACCTCCAGCGTCATGTACTCATAGTACAAACTCATGAATCTTGTTTGAGGATTTTGGTCGAGCAGCTTCTCAAAGTGTTCTATTACCAAAGGATTCAATACTTCACAACGGATGAGGAACCGGAAAGACAGCTCAGCGAAACGATCTGTCAGTGGGAGAACACCCGCGAGTACTTCGAGGCTCATCGTATGCGTCGAGTGCATACAGCCAAGCGCGATTCGGAGGCAACGGTATTGAACTCGTTGCAGCTTCAAGATATGTGTTTTCGCCGCGGATTGAAAGCAGAAGCTACCGTACTCTAGAACCGACAAGATGGTTGTTCGATACAACCTGATAAGATCTTCCGGGTGTGCTCCCCACCAAGTTCCGGTAATTGTACGAAGAAAATTGATTCTTTGTTGGCATTTTTGTTTTAGATACGCAATATGTTTTCCCCATGTGCATTTGGAATCGAACCAGACACCTAAATACTTGAAAGATATACTTTGAGTGATTGTTCTACCCTTTAGTTGAAGCTGTAACTGTGCAGGATGATGCTTCCTAGAAAAAACAACCAACTCAGTTTTCTCCGGAGAGAATTCGATACCCAGCTTCATAGCCCAAGTAGACAAATTGTCTAAGGTATCTTGCAATGGTCCTTGCAGGTCCGGTGCACTTGGCCCTATAACGGACACAACGCCGTCATCTGCAAGCTGCCTTAGCGAGCAATTTTCATCAAGACAACCATCAATGTCTTTAACGTAAAAATTATAAAGAAGGGGGCTTAAACATGAGCCCTGGGGGAGACCCATGTAACTAATTCGTGAAGTTGTCGAGTTTCCATGAGAAAAGCTCATATATTTCTCAGACAACAAGTTGCTCAAATAGTTGTTCATAATTGGTGAAAGCCCACTATCGTGGAGTTTATCCGAAAGGACATCGATACAAACAGAATCAAAAGCCCCCTTAATATCCAAGAAAACTGAACCCATTTGCTGTTTTTGCGCATAGGCCAGTTGAATTTCAGTTGAAAGCAACGCAAGACAGTCGCTCGTTCCTTTGCCTCTCCGAAATCCAAATTGCGTATCTGAAAGTAAACCATTCGACTCGACCCATTTGTCTAGACGAAAAAGAATCATTTTCTCCAACAATTTCCGTATACAGGACAGCATCGCGATGGGACGGTACGAGTTATAATCCGACGCGGGTTTACCGGGTTTTCGAATGGCGATAACTCTTACTTGCCTCCAATCATCCGGAACAATGTTGTGCTCCAGAAATTGATTGAATAAGTTCAACAAGCGTCTCTTCGCGACGTCTGGGAGATTTTTGAGCAAGTTGAACTTGATTCTATCCATTCCTGGAGCTGAGTTGTTACATGAGAGGAGAGCAAGTGAGAATTCCACCATCGAAAACGGAGAATCTATTTCGTTACTACCCGACGGACTATCACGAACGTTGGTTTGAACCGACACCGAATCCGGGCAAACTTTCTGCGCGAAGCTGAATATCCAACTGTCTGAGTACTCCTTGTCTTCGTTGACCGGTGATGACGCGTTGCGCATTCTCCTGCCGACATTCCAGAGTGTTCTCATGGAAGTCTCTCTCGACAAACCATCGACGAACCGACGCCAGTAACCGCGTTTTTTGGCTTTAATCAAGCTCTTAAAAGTTTTCTCGAGGTCGGTGTACCGCTCGAAATCCTCGACCTTACCGTGTTTGCGGAAGCGTTTAAACGCGGCGGACTTCTCGCTGTTCGCGTCGGTGCAATCCTTATCCCACCACGGAGTGAGAGGTCGTTTGCGAACGAAAACACCCGGAACGCGTTTCGTCTGTGCTTGAAGAGCGCAGTCAACGATAAGTCGCGATAAAAAGGAGTACTCATCCAGCGGAGGGAGTATCTCAACCGAATCAGTACCACCGAGAACCGCGGACGCAAATTTTTGCCAGTCGATGTTTTTCGTGAGGTCGTACGCGATGTCAACCGAGCGAGTGGAAGATGAACCATTGGTAATAGAAATTTTGATTGGCAAGTGGTCACTACCGTAGGGATCTTGAATTACTTTCCACGAGCAATCCAACGATAGTGAACTCGAACTGAGGGAGAGGTCTAATCTACTTTCTCTTGCTGGAGGTTTGGCCACTCGTGTTACTTCCCCAGTGTTTAGAATTGTCATATTGAAGTTATCGCAAAGGTCGTATATCAGGGTTGAGCGGTTGTCATCGTACAGTTCCCCCCAGCCTGTACCGTGGGAGTTAAAATCTCCTAATATCAACCGAGGCTCAGATAAAGCTGAGCAGATATCTGAGAGACCTTGGCGAGAAAACGCAGTTCTTGGAGGAAGATATACTGAGGCAATACTGAGGCTTTTACCTCGAATATTTACCTGACATGCGACAACTTCAATGCCTGTCACGGAAGGCAGATCGATTCTATGAAAGGAATGGAGCTTATGAATCCCGAGAAGCACCCCTCCATACGAATCTGCTCGATCAAGGCGAATAATGTTAAAATCGTGGAAAGGGAGATCGGTGTCTGAAGAAAGCCATGTTTCACAAAGAGCAAATGCATCACAAAGTGAGTTGTGAACTAAAAATTTGAATGTGTCAAGTTTCGGTATAAGACTTCTACAGTTCCACTGAAGAACAGAGATCATATCCCCGACCTCATTCGGAAAATTATCCATCAAAGGATATGATCGATGCAAGGAAGGACCACCTAGAAGCTAGTTGCTTCAAAAGAGTTTTCACGAATGGAAGCACTAAATTAATAATGTTCCGAGTTGAGTCAGAGACGTTGAATATATTGAAGATGCTCTCCACAATTTCAGAAAACGTGAACATGGCATCATGTTCTTGCTGATTATTCAGCTGTTTTTCTGGCTGAAAAACTGGGATATCTGGGGTTTTAGATGATCCCGGAAGTGGCGGAAAGTCCTTGTTAAAATTACAAGATTTAAATCCCGGTGGTGGGGGTTTCGGTACATTTCCGCTACCTCTTAAATTTGTCAAGGTAGGTTGGTAGTCCATACGAGAGGCCTTACGAGGTTTTTGGGTGACGTTTATTTTGGACCGCTTCCTCGTGTTGCCATTAAAGACAAAAGGACTACTCTCACCCACCTCTGAGTCAGAGCCCTGATCATCATCTGGCAGGAGGAGGAATGTGTTGTTGCTTTTTGGGGTGGTTTGGGAAGATGAAGCGGTCGTTTTTAAAATTTCTGCTAACGAGCGCTTAGAGCGAGCTTGCAAAGACCGCTTTAGTTTTTCTCCCTGCTGTTTGTACTTCGGGCAATCACTCAGAGCATGCGGAGCATCCTTACAGTAAACGCATTTTGGGGTAGCATGACAAGGACCCTCCGTATGCTCCTCCCCACATTGATCGCACCGCGGTTTGTTGGAACAAAAGTCCGCGGTGTGACCTAGTTGTTTGCATTTCAAGCAATTCATTACCCTCGGTACAAACAAGCGTACAGGTAGTCGAACCTTCCCAATTGTGACGTAGTCAGGTAATGCCGATCCTGAAAAGGTCACACGAAACGAATCTGAGAGGGTATACTTTTTTTTTTGTGCCTATGTGCGACACTGACTGCAGTTGAATGCAGTCCAGTATCTTGACTTTCGGGAGGGCACGGTTTTTGAAAATGCCGAAAGATTCGACTTGCAGGAAATCGTCACAAGTCAGACTCGATTCGGTGACCACTCCTTCAATTTCTACGTCACAACTGGGGACGTAGACTCGATATTCGATCGAAAAAAGCTCACAGGCAACAATCCGGTTTGCCTGTTTCAGGTCATCAACGGTAACGCGCAGTTTGTTTGACGTTACCTTAAAGATATCGGTTACGGCCGAAAAATGTTTTGTCAGATCCTTCGAAATCCGAGAAATATTCAAAGGTTTTTGTTTGGGCCGGAAAAAAACAACCCACGGACCTTTTGAGTCGCTTGGGTAAGCTTTATGGCGGGGGGTCGCAGAAATTTTTAAGGGAACGGTTGGAGTAGGGGGAACAGGTGGACGAGGGGGCGATGGTGGAGAAGGGGGGGCAGGGGGTGAAGGAGGTTGTTGTTTAGACATCACCTTTGGGTAAGCTCCAGTGCTCGTTTTGGGGTCCGAAGTAGAATCCCCTGAGGTATCCATTTCCTCTTCAGTGAGAAGCAGATTTTCGAATGATGGAGATTTAACAGACTCATCATCGGAGATATCTGCTAGCGAAATACCCCCGCCATCATTGGTTTCATCCATTGCGGGGTCTTAAGTACCTCCGCAACAGATTTCGACATAAAAAAGGAAATATATATATATATTTATATATATATATATATATATATATATATATATATATATATATATATATATATATATATGCGTTGAGAAAAAAAAAAAATAAATAAAAAAAAATAAGAAAAAAAAATAAACTTATCCAAAAAATATAACGGTAAAAATAATACTTAATCCAACAAATCAAAAAAAAAAAAAAAAAACTTTAAAATGGAAAAAAAACAATGCCAGGAAAGTTAATCAACACTATAGGGAGATTAATCAACTTGCAAAAAAAAAAAACAGTAAATGAAAAAAAAGAGAAAAAAAAAAAAATGAAAAATTTTTTCAGGAAAAAACAAAAAGGTGTCAGAAAAGTTAATCAACACTGTATGGAGATTAATCAGGTTGCGGAGAACGGAAGATAACCGTTTGTTACTTAACTCTCCACACAAGCGCACGGAGTGTGGCTGATGACGATGATCTATCCTGATGTGAGAATGATGGTGATGATCGTTCTATTGTTGCCCTCGAGTGTTTGCAACAAAGCACCGGCTGGCTCGCCGGCTGGTGAACTCGATGACCTTGAGTTTGCCGTTTCGTGATGCGATGAAACTTGTTGGTTAGAGATGTACAGCTCATCTGCCGGACTCGGCCGGAAATGACTGCTTCCTTTCTCGAACGATTGAGCGGCAATTACAATTCCGCGATGCTCACTGCACTGTTGTATACTACAACACCACTCAGTATGAAAGCGGATTGAAAAAAAAACCTCAATAGGGGAAAAAAACTAGTACCGATTACGGAGTGCAAGCAATACTTGACCGAAACAGTCGAGCGTTCGATGTGGAATGAGCTTGACCTCCTTGTGTATGTTGTTCTTATCCTTCACGAACACATAGAGTTCATCGATCTTCCTCCTAGCCTTCGTCATTTTGGTTCTCCCAAGCTGCAATTCTTGCTGTTTGCCACTGCTGGATTTCGGTGTGAATATTTGGCATGGCACCGCACCTAGCTGCTCTCTTTGGGGTCCATGCTGTTCCACTTGGGGTATGCTACTACTGGAACTCGCTGTGGTCACCTGGTTTGACGCTGGTGATCTCTGCAGCTTTCCGCTTCTTGCGAACACGTTCGCTCCTCCGTTTTCACTGCCTGGCGTCTTGCCGTCGTCCTTCATATTTTTTTGTTTTTTTTTTTTCATTTTCGTCTTTTTTGTTTTTTTTCTCCGTTTTTTTTTCCATTCTGATGGGTCCCCCCTCCGGGCCGCTATCTCCACTCTTTGTATGTAGTCTCCTATCGTGATCTCATGGTTATCTATGCAAGCATGCTAGGGTTGACACGGTCCTTCATGGGGGCCGTGTTCAAAGCCAGATCAGCGTAAGTCAGTTATGTTACATCTGAGCCTACTACTCACCAATCACCAATTGGTGACGAGTTTTGAACGTATCCGGAGGCCTGCCAAGGTTTTACCGGGACAGGGGCAGCCGCACTATTAGCCCACGCGCCATTTCAAGAAGGTGTCACCCTTCTTGGGAGCAGAATAGCACGACTGTGTGTGTGTGTGTGTGTGTGTGTGTGTGTGTGTGTGTGTGTGTGTGTGTGTGTGTGTGGCTCGTATATATTGAATGATTCCTATAACATAAATCTTGCATTATCAAACAGCATTTAAAGATATTATGTTAAAAAAATAAGCGAAAAAAAATGTCCCGATTTTGTCAGTGTCCCGTTTTTGTCAGCCCTAAATTCATCAGGGGGCTGACAAAAACGGGGCATTACTGTATTCCCTGATTTTTCAGGTTTTTCCAGGTAGTCGAAACCCTGTTAGATTTGCCGATAATAGAACAGCTCCTTAACACGCAGTTCACATGGATAGGTTGCCGAAGAAAAACAGGCTGCCGACAACTTTTTACCATAATGATTTGTATTTTGAAAGATCTGAATCTTTTGAATATTTAATATTGATATTTTTTGACAAGTCATGACAAAAGAGCAGTTCGCAATGTGGAAGACTAGAATACTAATAAATAGGGGAAATGGCTCTAATGTTGGCCTATGGATCTAACATTGGGCTCATCGCTAAAAATCTGCTATTTATCAATTTTTATCTAGATGAACGCGTGGATATTTTTGGTCGGTATTGAAAATGTAGTCGATTGCTGAATTTATGTATGGGCCCAAATTAGGAGCATTTAGGCCGAAATTACCTGCATTTCCCCTATAGCCTCCAAATTGATGATGAAAAAATAAATGTTAGGGGTTTTGATCTAATTTCCTTCCTACTAAGTACAACCCGCGCTTTACCTCCATTTTCTGAACGGGTTTGAACAAAAAATGGAATATTTCTGTCCAAGATGACTTCTAAATTTATTCACCTTTCCATGCGTACCGTTGGATTCGAAAAAGAGTCACAAATTGTTGAGATATTGTTTAAAATCTAATACTGCTTCTTGATTCTAAATTCGTTCTACGAGCTTCAATTCCGTCCTAACGCATTGATACGCCATAAGATTTTCTTCGTCCTACGGATAAACGTAGAAAAGGAGGATTCGCTAGGAGCGCTTCTTTTTTTTTGAGAACATTCATACAATGCGCTCTAATATGATTTATGCTAATGAACTAACGCATCGGAACAAACCTATTATTGATTTGTGCACGGTGAAATCATTGATATTATTGATCTTTTCTGATCGATAGAACGGAAATGGGCGATTATGACGAAGTAGCGCTCTACCCTTCCTATCATTTGAGCGACCACTCCAACAAACAGTTTGAACTGATTAAGTGCTGAATAAGAATTTGTTTAACTGAAGAAGCATGATTTTGCTTGAATAAGCTCATGCTCAGTTCTCCCGAATTTTTCAAGGATTTCCCGGCTGCTTGTCAAATTCCCGGTTCCCTGGCTTAGGTAACTTTCAGAATAGACACTTGACTGACAACGAAGCAAAATAGAATTCAATACTATAAAAAAAACCCACTGATACAGTTCAACGCCCTTACCCACTAGTATCCAATCCACACCGTATCGACCTCGTGGTGACTATCTCCCCTCGCGCATCCCATACCTTACCCTTACCTAATAGTGTAGCAACTTATACAACTTTTTCCAATTTTTCCCATGCTCTACACCCATTCGCAAGGAAAACGTCAAGTATCGCCATCTTCCAGCTCCGACAACACCAGAAAAAAGAAAAGAAAAAAAAAGATACCCTAACCGTACTTCTATTTTCTCCCCAGCTCCGACAAAATGCACGCAGACAGCAGGGCGCATTATAGCCAGTCCCAGTCAGTGGTGGAAGGGAGACACTTGTTTCAAGTACGCGACCTTGAACAATCTAGCAGCGATAAATTTTTATAGGCCACCGATGACGAAGACGACGACGACGACGACGATGACGGCGGCGGTGCTGCTGCTTCTTTCAAGTGTGCAACCCCGCCCGCACCCATCCATCCGCACTCGACTTCTTCTTCTTCTTCTTATTTTTTCTCGAATGTTGCGCTTCGATTACCAACCAGCCCACCCACCAACCCCTACCACCCAGGGAACGGAACAACATCTGAGCTTTCCGCAGAATGAGCATGGAGCTGAGTTATTTTGTTTATTTTCTCGTCTCACTTCATTTCGTAAACACACCCCCCTTTCCCATTTTTTTTTGATTTGTCGTTTTTTTTTTTTTGGTTTTCATTGAACCGGGAAACAGTTGTGTAGGTTAGTTCGATTCAGACGTGAATGAAAAGTCAGGGGCGCTATCACTAGTGACGACGACGGCAGTTGGTGTGAATGCTCAAATTGGATTCAACGGTAATGATTGTATAGCAACATAGCTGTAGTCGACGAAGATGGAGGCCATGATGACAGTCGTCAATAAATGATCGCGTAATCGTTTCGGTGTCATGCGAGTTTTCATGTGGCGTCATACGAGTACATTCAATCGCGGTTTCTTTTTTTTTTGGGTGACGGGTGTCGCATTGCCGTGCCGTGCATTTGGGTTGGTTTTTTTTTTGCGAATCAAATTCCTTCAAATGGAGTTGGGAGACCTTCGCTTCGCCTTTTTCGAAATAAGCCTTTTTTTTAAATACCAAATCAGCGATATTTGCAATGATTTCAAAATAGTAATGCTTGGAAATTCATCCATATTAAATCATTAAAATATAGCCAACGAATCAATGCATCAAAAACTCTTGACTGAGATTATATGTATCTATTTAGTGCCGAACACAATTATTGCATGATTGATCGGTTTATCATTCAACTGTGATTGCCATCTCATCTAACGTGGCAAAAAGCTCCGAATGAGTACCCAGCTAGAATATAAAACTAGTAGTAACATCATCGACCGTGCCCGTTTAAAAAAATTAAACCATTTTCAATTTCAATAATTAAGCTCCAACCGACGCACAAAGCGTGTCCTGATGAGCATTGGGTTTAAAAATTCATTTGCTGTCCCCCCGTTCCCCCAACAGTCGGTTGACCGGTTTTTATAAGTACATAAGTAGCACCCACCTACCTATGTGCCATCATAGAGAGTTGGCAAATAATGATTATGTTGAGTTTGTGGAGTGAGTACATAAATTATAATCATACATATCTCCTTCCTCCCTCTCTCTCTTTCATCCATCGGTTTTTAACTCGATTCCGTGAAATCCAGACCGAAAGCTAGCTGCTGACTGAAAATCCCACTGACGCACATTATATCCCGAGGGGCACCGACGACACAACCGGGATGACGGAAAATTTAAAAAAGGATTAGCTCCACCGATCATCGTCGTCGTCGTCGTCGTTGTCATCGGTACCGGCAACGTCCTCATCATCTCATTATGGAAAATGAAAATACATATAACTAAATAAAAGTTCGCACATACGAACGGGAACGTGTGGGCTCTAGGGTGGGTCAAAGTTGCTAGTTTCTGATGTTTGGTTCCAAAAAATGTATATTTTTCTGTCATATGCTGGATATCCGTCAAAATTATATTCCTATTCAACAACATTCCATGCCAACATAATTTCATTTGGGATGAACTAAGCTTGAGCTTGAACTTGAATGACCGCACATATCGTAGGTGCAACAAAGATAGCAAAATTGTACACTGAACTAAATTGTTGTACCTCCGATTTAGCTGTATATTCGCACTGTACATGTTTTGGAATGTTAGTGCAACCACCGTTGTTACTAGAGACTGAGTTTAAATACCTCTGCGTTTCCACGGTTGTCACGGATAAGTACCTAATGTGATTGTTTGCATCGCGATATTGACATATGTGGTATACGAAGGCGCCTGGGATTAAACACATGATCAGAAAGCAAAAACGGTCACCACTAAGCCACCGAGCCCCTTATAAAGCAAAAATAATCGAGTCTCCGATCGAATTGCCATTGTTACCGTTCTATCCGTTTTGCTAAAATAGCACTCACGGTGTGTATGTGAAGAAACTTTATTACAAAAAATAAGCATTCATCATTTTCAAATACAGCTTTTTAACTTTCATTTGACACATGATTGAAAATAATCCACCGGGTGTTTCCAAACAAATTTTTTTTTTAATTATTTTTTACAACATTACAATACATACAGTATTTTATACGGACTCTTTCAATTTGAAACTACAACAGAAACGCAGCAATGAGTAGCAGTTTAATTGTTCGAGCACTAGTTTGCACCATATTTGCAACTGCTCGACTATTCTGTTTTATTTATAAGCGGGTTTGAAGCACAAATGGAACTCTGTTTCAAATTTCTATGGATGTATTTGTGAAGCTTCTAATCTGACCGATGGCAGACCTAATTTTTCCAAAGATCTAGATATCTACAAAATCTTCGCTAGATATTTTTCAATACCTCTGGTTCATCAATTATTCAAATCGCGTCTCTCAGATATTCGCTTATGATACCAGGATGCTCAGAAATTATTCCAAAGACCATCAGGTGATAAGAGTACGTCGAGAGTCCTCTGCTGAGCTGCATTCATTGGTCGAGAAGTTTGAAGCGACCATCAGATGTAGTAGTGGAGAACAGCGGAAGACTTCTCACCTCAATTTACCAACGCTCGTTGCTCATCTTTCTCGCCCACGATGGCGTTCTAGTAGTGCATGCAGGGACTAATTGTTTGGAACCGTCATAGATTTTGGTTTCTTCTCACAATCACTTAGTTTATTTTAAAACACTTGCACCGAACATTTATTCACACGACATTAACATTAAAAGTAACTTTTTATTCTTGAAACACTACAATGAACTTAAGAAACTAGTTACAAAACAAGCAATATATTGTACCGGGTTAGTGACCGGTCTCGACGAGATGGTGAAGCAACACTGGTCGGTCAATCTCCCTCGTTGTAGATCGTCGCCTCATCTAGTAGGTAGCCATCGATCGGTGCTCATATCTCCCGCTCTCATGCAAATCCCCCTAGGAATGAGTATCCCCACGCGAATGTATTGCGATCAACGGCTAAGCTGTAGTTGATTCTCCCACTCGGTAGTAGGAATGTGTGTAGTCGGTACAATCAAACTGATAACGAACTGAACCAAGTGTTGCGTCGATCATGCAGTGGTATTCTGAAGCAATTTGCATCTCGCATGCAAACATCCTGCCTCCCTCAGAAATAACGATTTCTGTAGACTGCTGCTAATATTTCTGTCACGGCTGATGATGCACCTGGTTGACCTGGCGATGTTGAATACCTCAATTGGATTGGAAGAGTAACGACCCGGACAATGCCATCCTTGCCGGGGTGAAGTTCGTGGATCCTGCCTGTTGCCCATCGCATTGGTGGCAGATTCTCTTCCTTAATAATGACAAGACGATTTTTTTCTATTTGTACCGGTGGGTTGCACCACTTGGCTCTAGGCTGTAACGTTGCCAAGTATTCCAGGTGCCAGCGATTCCAAATTTCCTGAAATATTTTCTGAATCTGCTGCCATTGTGTCAACCGATTGTATGGGACCGAATCGAGCTTGACGTCTGGGACAGCTTTCAGTGCTGAGCCCACAAGAAAATGGCCCGGAGTAAGTGGATCAAGATCGGAAGGGTCGTCGCTTAATGGAGTGAGTGGACGGGAGTTCAGACAGCATTCTATCTGCGCTAAAAGTGTCTCCATGTCGTCGTACGCCAGTACTCGAGGTCCAAGTACCCGAGTGAAATGCTTTTGAGCCGATTTAATTGCCGCCTCGCAGAGCCCGCCGAAATGAGACCCTTTGGGAGGATTAAAGTGCTACCGAATGCCGTTCTCTGTGCACTCTCGAGCTACCTGGTCTTTGTGCTCTCTACTTCCCAAAAGTCACTTCAATTCGTTTGCTGCGCCCACAAAATTCTTTCCATTATCCGTGTAGACGTCAGAGCACAGCCCACGGCGCGCCATAAATCGCCGAAAAGCTTGCAGAAACTTTGCAGTGGTCAAATTAGCGACGAGTTCAAGGTGAACCGCCTTCGTCGTGAAACATACGAACACGGCAATGTATGATTTGATTGGTGCATTGCGCCTGTGCCGTGGTTGAAGGTAGATTGGTCCCCAGAAATCTATTCCAACTCTAGAGAAGGGTCGTGATGCAGTCACACGAGCAGCCGGGAGCTCAGACATGAACTGTTCGATGAGCTTAGGTCGAGCACGCACACAGGTGACGCATTTGTGTACGATCTGTCGAGCCACACTTCTTCCGCCCAAGAGCCAGTAACGGATTCGAATCGTGTTGACCATCAGCTGAGGAGCAGCGTGCAGCAATCTCTGATGGTGCGATAACAATAGCAACATCGACAAAGAGTGAGAGCCTGGTAGCAGGATTGGGTGCTTGAAGTCTTCGTGTTGTGTTGATTGACCGAGACGACCACCGATCCGGATGATTTTGTCGTTGGCAGAGAGCATGGATGGAACCATTTCAGGCGAGAGCTTTTCGACACCGGCTGTCCGTTTTCCAACCGTTTCCATTCGTTTGGAAAGCATTGTTGCTGCAGTAATCGAATGAGTGCATCGGTCGTGAGAAAAGTAATCGACGATCTTCCTTAGGTGTTCGCAGGAACAAGAAGAAGCGACGCCAATAGGCAGTAGTTTGTACCATCTTCGTGTAGTTGGAGAATTTGGCTACATAACCGTCGATGAATGAGGATGTTGTGGTAGCAGTAGCAAAAACTGTCACAATCTTCCGTCGTTCCGTGTTGCTATGATCAGTAGATTCGCAGTGCTGTTCAGGAACAGGCCAATATTCCTTCTCCTTCTGCAACCATTTTGGTCCTCTCCACCAGAGTTTGTTATGGATGAGATCCGATGCCAAGCAACCGCGAGAGATGACGTCAGCTGGGTTTTCCAGACCTGCGATGTGATTCCAAACACAGTGCTGAGTCGCATGCTGAATCTTGGAAACCCTGTTGGCAACAAACGTAGTCCAAGCAGATGGAGTAGCCTTGAGCCAATTGATGACTGTTGTGGAATCAGTCCAGAAAAACGTGGTGAAGGTAATCTGAAGAGAAGCGGCGATTCGTTGGTACAACTCGGCGGAGAGTAGAGCACCACACAGTTCGAGCCTAGGAGTGCTTTGCTTCTTCAGCGGGGCGATTCTGGACTTGGAAGTCAAAAGAGCAATTTTGATTTGTCCACGGTTGTTGATTGACCTCAAGTAGGCGCAGGTGCCGTATCCAATATCGGAAGCATCCGAGAACAGGTGAAGTTGTGTATCGA
The DNA here is from genome assembly GCF_037179485.1 of Ochlerotatus camptorhynchus. Lineage (NCBI taxonomy): Eukaryota > Metazoa > Arthropoda > Insecta > Diptera > Culicidae > Ochlerotatus > Ochlerotatus camptorhynchus. Next base: position 1,390,008 of record NW_027040498.1, on the reverse strand, counting down.
CCGAGTTCGCGAGAAGAACGAAGCGATCTATTCTCAATTCGTTTAGCGAAGGAAGATTGGAGTGATAGTTGATCCATTGATTTCCTAGACTGGTTGGAAGTTCTCGATCCCATTCCCAAACCGCTCCGTTATCATCCCGGAGAGTCCAGAATGTTTGCATGAACGCCTTGGCCATTACGAAGACTGGACCGACAAGTCCCAACGGATCGAAGACCTGGGCAATGTAGGACAGCGTTAGACGTTTCGTGAGTACGGCGTTTGGTGGTAGAAGTAGATCGATTTTGTACTTGAGACGATCGGATGCTGGTTCCCAGTGCAAACCGAGCGTTTTGATCGTTTGATCACGATCGAGATCAATGGAATGCTGAAGAGCACGGTTGTCATGCGGGATGCCCTCTAGAACGGTCTCACAGTTTGACGCCCATTTTCTTAGCTGGAAGCCTCCCCGGGAAAGCATGGCGTCGAGTTGCTCCCGAACCTTGATTGCCTCTGCTACGGTTGCTGCTCCAGAAAATAAGTCATCGACATAAAAATCACTGAGTGGTGCCATGTGGCCAAGTTGCGCATACTCAGCCATGAAATCCCGATACTGCTGAGCGATCGAAGCATTACGAGACAGCCGATTCTCCAACAAGCGAAAACGATGCAGAGCCGATTTCTTGTTGTCACCCAACCGCTGAGTTACATTTTCCTTGAAAGGGAGTCTCACCATGTATCGACCCGACGAATCACGTGCAACAGTACGCTGAAAGAACTATTCGCAGGCAGTTTCGTTCGGGGAGTAATTCGTAGCAGATGGGTCTTCCTCAATTTTCCAGAACTTCTCCATGTCGTTGTGTAGTTCGGCTATCGTTGCAACATTGCAGCGAACTGACGTTTCTGGATAGCCCTAAGAAGTTTTTCCTGATACCACCCACCCAAATACCGAGTTGGTGAGCGACGGAAGAGAATCTCCAAGCGAAATGCGTCCTGGAACGGAGAGTAGATCAAAGAATATTTCTGCCCCCAACACGATATCGATAGTGCTTGTTTTGAAAAAGCCAGGATCGGCAAGATCAATATTGGCCGGAATGCTCCAATGATCGATGTCCAAGTTGACCGATGGCAGATAAATAGTGACCTTGGGCAGAATAAGCAAATCGACGCAGGTAAAGTAATTCGTTCTATGTCCGTACCATCCTATGCCCAAGAAAATAGAGAAATTTTCCAAGCCGAAAAATTAAAAGACCGGACGTGAATCGAACTCAGTCGCCTCCAGCATGGACTTGCTTTGTAGCTGTACCTTTACCGACTAAGCTAAAGGAGTATCGTTTGTAACCTTTATTTTTTTCTTTTAAATTAGATTGTATCATCTTCAGTTATTTATGTATAGTATAAATTCTGAGTAATTAGTGAACATAATAAAACACCCTTACATTATGAGATTCTATTGAATAATATCGGCCTAGTTATGATGAAACATTATTTAAAAAAAATGTATTTTCATTTGAAATGCAATTTTTCTTGACGTATTTTGCTGTCCTAAATGTTGTAGTTAATTTGGCTCTAGTTTTCTCAATGTTTTACCGATTCAAACCAAACACCCTACACTTAATCGAGAAATTACCAGAGCTTCATAAGTCACGCTTGTTGGTCACGTCGCGGTTGTGTATTTACACGGATATTCCTTGGGTTCTGTCCAATGGTGAGACTTTTTAACTATTTTTTTTTCAATATGAACCTAGCACTTTTTGTTGTCAAATTATAACCGGATCGTATATATGTGATTTTGTGGATCATGCACGACTTATTAGTATGTCCAGGACATCAGTTGATTTGCTCTACTAGATCAAACAAGACTGCAATAATGTCTGTAGTATCGGAAAATGTCCAATAAGATTCAAAGTGTCTATGTGGATCATGCATGATCTATTTCCGAGTAATCCAGATGTTCACGGTTCTTCAAATCATCCTGGAGTTCAGATAATTTGATCTACTACATCAACCGAGATTGGGACAATGTCTTTAGCATCGAAATATTTCCAGATAGATGTACAGAATCTATGTGGATCATGCATGAACTATTGCCATGTTACCATATGTTTTAAGTTCTCCAAATCGTTCTGAAGTTCAGATGATTTATTCTACTAGATCAACCATGACTGAGATAAAGTCTGTAGTATCGAAATATGTCAAAACAGATTCATAGTGTCTACATGGAGAATGTTTAATTTTTTCCACGTATACCAGATGATCTAGGTTCTCCAAATCGTCCTGATGATTCAGATGATTTGTTTTATTAGATCAACAAAGACTAAGATAACCCTAATAAAAATAACCATAAAAGAGAGCTTAACGACGTGTTCGGGGTATCATCCAAACCATTTGTGGGATAGTTTACTCATTCGGTATACAGTTCGTTTATGGTATTTGTTTATTAGGGAATATCTGTAGTATCGAAATACCGATTTGGAAATCCTAGAACATTCGGCATACACCGGAAATAGGTTGAATTGAGATCATTTCTCGATTATTTACAGGGTGTTTGGTTTGAACCGGTAAAAACTTGAGAGCCAAATGAACAACAAAATTGATGACAGCAAAATAGTCCGGGACGGAAAGGTTACAATGAATTCCACAATTTTTGTGACAGCACATCAGTCCCTTCGCGATTTTTGCGACATTATTTAATGTTTCCGCGATTTTCGCGACTGAAATTTCAAATCCACGACAAATCCGCGAAATCCGCGCCTGTTGTAACAGCCCTGCGAAATAACGTCTCTCAGATAATCTCTCGCGATACAAAGTGTCTCAGCAGAATCGTCCAAGACCGTTTCTCGTGGTTCGAACTTGTTACCTGACACTGGATTACGTTGTTGTAATACTCTTGTGCCAGGAAACTATCAGAATCACCTTCTCCATTCGTACACATATGTACACACTTAGAAAAATTCATGATAATTTAGGTGCCCTCAGACTGACATATACGAGCGTCCATTTCGACATAAAATTGAGTCATAATAGACGCGCAATTTAGCTCAATCAAACGTACTTTTCGTCGAGTACCGAACTTTGCAGTCTCGGAGCACTTAATTTTACATGACATGTTTATTTACGTCTCATCCTTTATGTCAAAGATGGATTCCATTACGTGTAAAATTAGATATTTCCAAGTATGTAGGGATGAGCGCTGATCGTGTTGCAGTTTCTTTAAAATTTTATAACTGTCGAATAGTTTGAAACAATTTTGAAACTCAGCATTGCGAACGGCCTAAGGAACAAACTTGTAAAGTTACAAATGTTGTTGCTACCTCAAGACCGTGACCGACAAAGTGAGATTTACTTGGAATTTTATCTTATAAAGCAATGAAAGCTCCCATTGCTGAAACGTCCAGTGATCTATTTATAGGTCAGTTATATTTTTGATTGCTGTCGAGAAACTAGAGCTCAAAAGTTATACATCCCATGTAACAATTTTATGAGGGTTCTGAAGACCATTATTTAGACTTGTAGAATGCTATAAAACCACGATAAAACTTGCAATGCTACTTGGTTAGCTCACTAAGTGGTGTTAGTGTTTGCAGAAAACTTCGTTTTATCAACTTTTATAGAATAAAGTTCTCGTGATATGTGTTAGATAGAAGGATGCGTTTTTCTGCAGTGTTGTTTAGATAACGAAGACCAACACTACAGTGTATTTTTATTGGTGGCTCTTATGTTCATGTGAAATTTGTGAACATGCAATATCTCATGATCCAGCCTCTAAGCAAAGTTGCTGTTTTCTGCACTATTGTTCAGGAGGCTAAGACCTTTTGAATAGTTGACAGTTTATTTAGGAATTCTCTCGCTAGGTGGATCTACTGCCCTTTAACATTTCATGTACATGCAGGGCGGCACCTCGAGATCCTTTCTGGATACAAAGTTGCTGTTTTCTGCAATGCCGGAGACGAACAAGCCCAAGGCTAAAAGTCTCCTTAATAAAGAAACAAAAAAATATTGTTCATGAGGCTAAAACCGAGACTAAGACCAATTGAGTTGAGGACAGATTTGTTCGGAATTCTCTCACTTGGCGGCACTAGTGTTCAAATGAATTTCGTGTAAATGCAAGGTCGACATCTCGAGATATTTGCTATAGTCGAAGTTTCTGTTTTCAGTATTGTTGCTGAAGAGGCTAAGACCTTTTGATTAGTTCTAAATTCTCTCATCTCACTACTTGGTACCAGGCATGGAAAATCATTTGCATTCATTTCGTGCATTCATTTACATTCATTTGCCTCTAACTTATTTCATCGACAGAATTCCGCAAAATGATGTATGGAGCTTTTGTAGGTTTTGTTATAAGATACAACTTTTGTTAAGAACTCAAATCCGTATCTCTTATGAATGACATTACATTTACATTCACTGAAAGACAGTCACAAGTTCTGCCCGCTCTAATTTGTGATACATAAGAGATACAGATTTGAGTTATGGGCAAAAGTTGTAGCTTATAACAAAACCTACTAAAGCTGTATACATCATTTTGCGGAATGCTGTTGATGAAAAAAGTTAGAGGCAAATGAATGTAAATGAATGCATGAAATGAATGCATGAAATGAATGCATGAAATGAATGCATGAAATGAATGCAAATGATTTTGCATGCCTGGTTGGTACTAGTGTAAATGCTGGGTGGACATCTAGAGATCTTTGCTGTTTTTTGCATTGTGGTTCAGGAAGCTAAAACCTTTTGAATTGTGGACAGCTTAGCTCGGAATTATCTCACTAGGAGGCACTAGTATTCTTATAAGCTTCGTGTACATAAAGAGTCGACATCTCAAGATCCCTGCTAGATAGAATGATGCTGTTTACTGCAATGTTGTTCAAGAATCAAACACCATTTGAATTGTGGACAGTTTAGTTCGGAATTATCCCACTGGGCAGCACTAGTATTCTTATTTTTTTAAATACTTTATTAGCGTGATTTTGGCTCGTTGACTAGTTCAGTAAATGCAGGATCGACATCTCGAGATCTTTACTATACACAAAGTTGCTGTTATCTGCAATGTAGTTCATGAGGCTAAGACCGTTTGAATTGTGAAAAGTTTAATTCGGAATTCTCTCACTAGGTGGCACTAGTGTTCTTATGAATTTCATGTAAATACTGGGTCCATATATCGAGATCTACAATGGTGTTCAGCAGGCTAAGACCTTTTGAATTGAGGACAGCTCAGCTCGGAGTTCTCTCACTAGGCGGCACTAGTATTCTTATAAACTTCGTGTACATGCAGGGCGACATCTCGTGATCCCTGCAAGATACAAAGTTGCTGTTTCCTGCAATGTTGTTCAGGAGGTCTTGGCTTTTTGAATTGTGGACAATTTAGTTTGGAATCCTCACGCTAGGTGTCGCTAGTATTCTTATAAATTTCATGTAAATACTGGGCATATTGAGACCTTTGCTGGATACAAAATGCTATTTTCTGCAATGTTGTTCAGGAGGCCAATACTTTTCGAATTGTGGACAGTTTAGTTCAGAATTCTCTCGCTAGGTGGCACTAGTGTACTTATAAATTTCGTGAAAATGCTGGGTCGATATCTCGAGATCCTTGCTAGATGCAAAGATGCTGTTTTCTGCAAAGTTTTTCAGAATTGTGGACAGTTCAGTTCGGAATTATTTCGCTAGGTGGCACTAGTATTCTTATAAATTTTGTGTAAATGCAGGGTCGACATCATGAAGCTAGATACAAATGTAATGTTGTTCAGGAGGCCAAAGTTTTTTTTTAATTGTGGACAATTTAGTTCGGACTTCTCTGGCTAGGTGTTTTTATGAACTTCGTGCATATGCTGGAAGGATATCTCCAGATTTTTACTAGACACAAAGTTGCTTTTTTTCTGCCATGTTGTTGTTGAGGCCAAAACCTTTTGAAATGTGAAAAGTTGAATTTGAAATTCGTGCCGTTTACGTGACGTGACCAGAGATTTTTATGCCTCAGAAAAATCCCACCGACCCAGCTGCGATTGAGCCCAGACCCATCGGGGTGAGAAAGCAGTCACGATTAGCACTACACCACCGGCACCGGTCGTATAAAACCTTGTTATCGAAATATTTGGCAAAATATCAAATAAATTTCTAAATATCAAAATGTGATCTTTCAGACAATAACACCTAAAAGAGTTGTTGGATTGGTATAAGAAGACCTTTTAAATAACAAATTATTTTATTCTGGCATCAAGAAAAGCGTATGTTATCCGTCAGTTATTCTAATAACTAAATTAATTATGAGTTCGTTATTCGTAGAAGATTTTTAAGGTATTATTTTTGGTATTTTACCTCTTATGTCAGCCTCGTCAATGCCGTATTTAGGTTGCCAGTCATGCTATTTTCATACCTGAATTTGGTATTCATACGTTATTTTCTCCTGCTTAGATATACCATAATTTGTTATTTAAAATGTCTTCTAATACCAATCCAATACCTCTTTCAGATGTTATTGTCTAACAAAAACTGAAAATAAACGTTTTGTTGTTTATATAGTTATTTGTTATTTTAAAAAGATATTTCGATGACTGCAGGATATCAAAACAAGGTTTTATACCATAAACCCTGGCAGAGTGGCCACTGGATTTAAGCATTTAAATTCTTAGTTTTTTTCGCGGTTGCCTACCATAGTTTTCTCGATTTAATGGAAACAGCTAAATATGGTATAATACAAAGCTTATTATTTCGGATAAGTTTTGATCCTCAGGAATGCATTCTGTAGTCGAGAGATAAAAAAAGTTGTTTCAAGAGTCTTCAGAAAAAAAATTGCAAGGAAATTCCAAGGAGAATCTTCGGAAAATTGTGAGATGGATCTCAAGGGAGTTTTTAGAGGAAATCCAAATAAGTTCTGAGGATAATTCAAAACGAATTTCGCGAGGATTCATTGCGAATGCTGAGCTAAATTTCTAGGGAATTTTCTACTACAAATCCAAAGAATTCTTAGATTAGATTATTAGATTCTGTTTAGATTTCCAAGACAATTCTGAGATGCATTCTAATGAAATTCTTAGGAATAATCCAAGGGTAAATTTCGAAAAGGAACCATTTAAAGATAATTATGGAGAGAAATTCATGCGTATTTTCGTGAGAGTTATTGTGAATACTAAGATAATTGTAGAGGGAATTCTAAGAGTTTTGGGTCTCCATTAGCTCAGTCAGTAAAAGCGCAGCTACAAAGCAAATACCATGCTAGAGGTGGATGGGTTCGATTCCCAAATTGAATTGAAAATTTCTCTACTTTCCTGGGCATAGAGTACGATTGTACTTGTCACACAATTATACTAATGCGAATGATAACGCTATATCAGCAATGGAAAGCATAATGTTAAAATCTTGTTCAATTTTTCCCTTACAAACAGCTTTCGAAATATATCACGCTCGGGCAGTGTATATTGCAACAAAGTAGGCGAGCAATATAACATTATCCTTCTACAGCTACGAACAAGCTATATTACAGAGAGAGTTTATCGTGGTAGTAATAGCAAGCGTTTGGTCTTTATCGTTTGTTGCTTTATGGGTTTGGATTCGTTGCGCTCAAGTAATAACTGTGGAAGTGCATCTACAACACTAAGTTGAGAGCACGCAATAAGCTAATATGCGAAGTGATATGAAGTGCATTTATAAGGCTGTTATGGACAAACATTTCAAGAGAATGCCAGAGAGAATCATAAGACTATTCAGGGAAGACTTGAAAGCAACTTTGAAGAAAATTCTTGAGAAAATTCAATATCTATCCTATGACGTTATCTTCTAGAAATCTAGAAAATATCGTTCTAATTGAGTATTACTTTCCACCATCAAATCCGACAGATGCCGTCGCTCCGCCAGTTTTACGGTATGGAGATTTTCGAAAAATCATCGATTTCTCTTTAAACATTGCTTCTTTTTCTGTTTAGTCTTTATGTTTTCTTCATTTTGTTTTTTATAGTAATGCGACATACTGTACAAACAATAAATCCAACAACTGGCACCATTATTGATATTTTTAATTAAATGTGAATTTCGCCATACATTTTCAAATCGATTTTCAACCAGCACATACGAACGAAGTTATTGGCTTGCTCTCTGGTGGTGACTGCTGTCAGAAGCGGTAAGAAACACCTAATTCACACATTGAAAATGGTTGAAAATCCCAGGCACAGAAATTCAGGATTCATGATTTGGTAAAACTTTCAAAATTCAGAGATTTCATGCATTCAAAAAAAAAACGATCCCAGCCTAAGAAAAATCTTCCAAATGAAAAGTCTGCGAAGGTCTCCATTATAAGTCTGATCGGTAGAACTTCCTCTGAATTTATTTTTGGTTTTCGTCAAACGTCACTAACTTATCGTTACCCAACTCCTTTGAAGCTACCAAAGCAGTTGAGGTCTCCAAGTGTCTTCTCTGGCACTAATCTTGACCCTCAATATAAACTAGCTTCTCGAAAGTTACTGAAAGTTATCTGAAGGTTCCTTGAACTGTTTGGAGGTTTCCTGAGCTTCTCAAAGCTTACCCAAACTACAACGACACACCGGGAACTTTTGGGGCTCAAAATTCCCTGATATGTTATGAAGTTTCCCAAACACTTCGAATTTCCCTTCCGAGAAGTTTCGGAAATCTTTTTTGAATGCACAATTGCTAATGGACTGCATGAAAGTGTGTAAAGAATGTTTAATGGAATTTTATGTGATAATCGCATACAAATTATACAGTTTAAGAAATTCCCTGATAAATCGATGTTTTCCTCGAAAGGTCAAAGCAAGATACCCTGTCAGAAAGGCGCACCCTAATGCTCGCACGCCCTCACTGCCGTGTAGGGCGGAGAGATAATACGGTGATAGAGCTTAAATAGTGATCTCCAAGTGGGATAAAAATTCGTATTTTATGTGAACACTTTTTCCCGCAGTCGTGTTGTGGTTGTTGATGTTGCGCTTCTGAGCGCTGAACGTTATTTTAATTACACGAAAATAATTATATGTGAACGATTGCTGGTACCACTACGGGTGTAGGGAGGACGCTCGTCAGGTGTACGTTCGGGCAGAAAAGCGTAAATTAATTATTCGTTCGGAAAATAATAAATAATAATATTATTTAAAATAATGAGAGCAATCGGGCCTTCGATGCAGAAAGGCGTGTGTGTGTGTGTGCTGGACAGGAGCGACAGGACATGTGAAATTTGAGTTGAATTCATGCTATAATAAGTCTTTTGTGCGGATAAGTCAATCAATTAGTTTTGGTTTGGAAATAGATTCACAAAGCTACGAAACATTAGTGAAAGTTCCAGGAATTCTTTCAATTACAAGGCATTTCGTTAGAGTTTAATGGACTTTGAATAGTTTAGGGAATACCGTAGAAGAAATTTGCTAAACAATTTCGAAGAACTTCACGGAAATTCTAAAAATTTCAGGAAACTATGTAGCAGTGCAACGAACTTCACAGAAATTCAGCGAACTCTGTAGAAGCGTCATTACGTAGGATTTCGATGAACTATGTAAAACTTTATGACAAATTTTGTAGAATCGCAGGAAACATCGTAGAAGTTCAGCAAGCTTGATAGAACTTCATGGATCTGAGTATTAGTTTAGGGAGCTTGGTAGCAGTTTTTTTTTTTCCTTTGGTTTGTTTTTTCCGTCGATCTTGTTTTCCGTGCTGAGCACCAATGCTACCGACGTGCCAGGAAGGCAGCTCCCACACCTGGACCCTACCTATCGACCCATCAACTCATGAACCGGGGACCAACGGCTTTACTTCCCATCCGAAGGAAGGCGTGATCAGAGATGTTATGCCTCAGAACATCCCGGCGGCGCCGACTGCGATTGAACCCAGGCCTGCTGGGGTGAGAGCTAATCACGCTTACCACTACACCACCGGCGCCGTTAAATGAACTTTCTGAATGTTTTAGAAATTCGTTTCACCCAGATATTTAGGAAAATTCTTTGACAAGGTTCAGGTTCTTCCCAGAAGTTTGTAGAAGTTCATACATTTTTTTGAGATTTTGGTAGAATCTATGGAGCTTGAAAAAAAAAATAATTATTGAACCTGGCAGAAGTTAACCCAAGTAACATTGCTAGTTTAATAGAGGTTTTAAAGCATTCTACAAGGTTAAATCATGGTCTACAGAACCCTTATATACCAAAATTGTTACTTGGGCATTGAACTTCGCAGAAACTGACAGAACGTTGTAGATGTTCAGCTAATGAGTTATAAGAAATTCGTACAAGCTCAGCAAACATGGTATAAATTTAGTTGTAGTTTGTATAAACTATGGAAAAATCTTTGAAGTACTGGGAACTTCGTTTAAGGTGACGGAACTTCCTAGGAGTTCGTGAAACTTCCCCCAAGTTCAGGAAACTTCGGATAAGTTTAATTAATTGGAAAGACGTTCGGGGAGCTTCGTTTGTGCATTTGGAACTGAGTTTAAGTTTAAGAAAGATTGTGAAAATACTGATTTTCCAAGTTTTTGATTTGATACCAATAAAGCCCACCTTTGGACTACTTCCCTAGATATTTCCCCATGTGAATTGTTTGAAATATCTAAAGCTGATTATAATTATCAATAAAGTACTCTGCTTAATTTTTCAATAACCTTAGGCTGGTCAAGATGAAGAAGCTCCAGGTAATTTTGAGAAGTGTTTCAAGAGAAATTATAGGGACACTAAAAGTTAATTCTCAGGTAGTTCTGATGAGACTATTATGGAGATTGAGAGGAGAATTCCCTAAGGAAAATTTGAAGAAATTTCAGGAACCATTCTATAAGGGAATTCGGAGTAGAACTCAAAATTAATTACCCTTGTGACAAACTAAATGATTGTAACGCTACAACCCTGGCATTTGCCTCTAATAATCTAATTATAGATGTTCATACTGCTCTTGTGTGTTATATTTAACTACGTTATACTCAGCCAAAAAGGGTCCCTTTGGATATCTTCTAATTATTTTCCAAAAACGAACCAGTATTCGTCGAAAAATCTCTTAATTTTCAATCAATCAATCAATCAAAGAAAATTCTAATGAGAGCTCCATAGATATATTACAAGAGAATCCAATTCTGAAGAAAGCTAAAAATAAATATTTGCTGAATTTCAAGCTAGTTTGAAGATAGCCTAAGAGGAGTTACAAAATGGTGAGTGACAATCTGGAAGGAGCGATATACCTAGCTCCGGTCCTAACAAGTTCCTACCTCACGTCTCCACGAGTCATATGATCACAAAAGACTGCCAGCTGAAACATGGACACAGCTGGTTGGCGTAGCCTGGGCAATGTTGTCAATCCGACAATAGCAGAGTGAGGAGGTGCGACGCGAACACTGGCGCGGTAACCATAGCACGGTGACAGAGGAAATGCTTCGCCAACCCGAGCGTCTGTTCACCATGGAGGTGCGGCTCAAACAGCGTCTGACTGGCATCCAGCGGCTGAATAAGAAATGCTCTTCCCCGGAAGCTACTCCTAAGATGGCAGCCCCATCACGGCGGATAGGAGATCTTAGGCCAACCACCTTCTGTCTCTGAAACTTTACAATTGTTACAGAAACCAACAGAGAAAGACATCGAACTGATTTAACGGCAACGACTTTTAGCGCAAAACAACGGACACGAATTGGATCATGGAATGTATTGACGTTAGCCCAGCAGGGTAAACTGGCACAACTCGCCAACGAGGCGCGACGCATGAAGCTAGAAATCCTGGGACTGAGTGAAGTTCGTTGGCCAAACTTTGGAGAACACAAACTGCCATCGGGACAAGTACTAAATACTATACTCTGGTATTCGAGGTGAAAACGCTCCCCGCCATCGTGGAGTTGGTCTCCTAATTAGAGTCCAGGCAAGTGCTGCGCTCATCAAGTGGGAGCCTGTTAATGAGAGGATAATCGTTGCCAGATTTAGAACACGGGTTCGTAACCTTACCATAATCCAATGTTATGCGCCAACCGATGCTGCCGAGCTACAGGACAAGGAGAATTTTTACAGTCAACTGAATGCCGTCGTGGATAAGGTTCCAAAGGGTGACATCAAGATCTACACTGGCGACTTCAATGCGAAGATCGGCTCCGACAACACGGACTATGAGCGTGTCATGGGACGCCATGGTCTCGGCGAAATGAGCGAGAACGGTGAGCTGTTTGCAGAATTTTGTGGCAATAACGACATGGTGATCGGGGGCTCGCTCTTCCCCCATCGGCCAGTGCACAAAGTCACGTGGGTTTCCCGTGATGGACATACCGAGAATCAGATCGACCACATCTGCATCAGCCGAAAATGGAGACGGAGCCTTCTTGATGTCCGCCGACATCGCGTCTGACCATCACCTTCTAATCGGTGAAATCCGCCTACGCATGGCGCGGATCCAGCGACGGGAGGAGAGACTCGGGCGGCGGTTCAACACACGCCGACTTGAAGATCCAGCGGTAAAAAGGTCTTTTGTTCATGAACTTGAGACTCGAGCTGCGGACGTTCCAGAAGGTGGCAGCGTAGAAGAACAATGGACGGCCATCAAGAATGCCTTTATAGAAACAAGCGAGAACAACTTGGGTGAGCTGCGCACCCAGAGGAAAGAGTGGATCACAGATGAAACCTGGCGGAAGATTGAGGAGCATAGAGAAGCAAAAGCCGCGATAGAGCGGGCGAGAACCAGAGGAGCCAAGAACGAAGCCCGTCAACGGTAATCGGCCCTAGAGAAGGAAGTCAAGCGCTCTTGCAGACGGGACAAGTGAGCGTGGGTGAACTCCCTGGCCGACGAAGGGGAGAAAGCCGCAAACACTGGCGATATACGCTACCTCTACGATATCTCACGACGCCTGAGCGGAGCAAGGATGAACCCGAGGATGCCAGTGAAGGACACGACTGGACAATTGCTTACCGACCCCACTGACCAGCTGAAACGCTGGTTTGAGCACTTCGAACAAAAATAAAAAAAAAAAAAAAAAAAAAACTTCGAACAACTTCTTCAAGCTTCGACGGCCAACCAGCCATCAACATCTCGGCATGATCCGCCTAGGGTGCGGCGCATCACTCGCGTCAATTCCGAGGCCCCATCACTGCAGGAGATTGAAGCAGCTATCCGAAGCATGAAATCCAACAAGGCTCCAGGGGTCGATCGCATATCAGCAGAGATGCTCAAAGCTGACCCCATGCTATCCGCACAAATGTTGCATCAACTATTCTGTAATATCTGGGACACCGCGACTTTTCCGGCCGACTGGATGCAGGGCATCTTAGTGAAGGTCCCAAAGAAGGGGGATCTGACTGTGTGCGACAATTGGCGAGGCATCATGTTACTGTGTATTGTTCTCAAAGTTCTGTGCAAAGTTATCCTGAATCGGATACAGGAGAAGATCGACGCGACTCTCCGACGGCAGCAGGCCGGATTCCGTGCCGGAAGATCTTGTGTGGACCATATTGTCACGCTCCGCATCATCCTGGAGCAGGTCGATGAATTCCAAGAGTCCCTTTATTTGGTATTCATTGACTACGAAAAAGCTTACGACCGTCTCAATCACGAGAATCTGTGGGGCGCCCTGAGACGCCAGTGAGTCCCGGATAAAATCGTCAACCTCATCGAAGCGCAGTATGAGGCTTTCACGTGCAGAGTTCTGCATAACGGAGCCTTGACCGACCCTATCCGGGTAGTCGCTGGTGTGAGACAAGGATGTATACTATCACCGCTACTGTTTCTCATCGTAATCGACGAGATCATGTTAGGTGCAATTGACCGTGTACCGAACCGTGGGCTGCTTTGACAGCCTATCACCATGGAGCATCTCAACGACTTCGATTTGGCTGATGATGTTGCTCTACTAGCACAACGGCGCTCTGATATGCAGAGTAAGCTCAATGACCTAGCCGAACGCTCTTCTGCGGCGGGTCTCACCATCAACGTCAACAAGACCAAATCGTTGGATATCAACACGGGCAACCCTTCCAACTTTACGGTAGCGGGGCAAGCAGTGGAGAAGGTTGAAAGTTTCCAATATCTTGGCAGCCAAATAGCGTCGGACGGCGGGACCAAGAGCGACATAGGTGCACGAATCAAGAAGGCTAGGGCTGCCTTTGCGAGTTTACGAAACGTATGGAGATCAAACCAGATAAGTCTGAATGTTCAGCTCGAACGTGAAATCTGTGTTGTTATACGCCAGCGAGACGTGGTGTGTATCAGCGGAGAACACTCAGAAGCTGCAGGTCTTCATCAACCGATGCCTGCGGTATATAATTCGTGCCTGGTGGCCTCACAACTGGATCTCGAATGCCGAGCTCCATCGTCGATGTCATCAGAAGCCGATAGCAACAGAAATTCGAGAGCGAAAGTGGAGGTGGGTCGGCCACACACTTCGACGGGGCGGAAACGAAATCTGCAAGCAAGCGCTGGATTGGAATCCGGCAGGAAATCGCAGCAGAGGCAGACCCAGGGGCTCATGGCGGCGGAGCCTCAATAAGGAAATTAAGCAAGTCAATAGGAATCTGACCTGGGCCCAGGTCAAGGCAAAAGCGAGCAGCCGCCCAGGACGGAAGTCTTTCACGTTGGCCCTTTGCACCGCTGGTGGTGCACAGGACTCTTAAGTAAGTAAGTAAGTAAGTAAGAGGAGTTTCTTTCTTTCTTCTTTCGAGTTTTGAGGGCTTTCCGAAACTCCGGGACATTGCTAATTTGTTTAGATCTAAGACTTAATTTTTGGTATTTCCTACTAAGGAAAAGTTAAGAATTGCGAGCTTGCAAAAAATATTTAAGATATTGGACTTAGAATTTGTATTAACAGATTTCGATTCATAAATTAAAATCAACTTCCGAAGGTAGACGTGATCAAAGATGTTATGCCTCAGAAAATCCCGACGGCGCCTACTGGGATTGAACTCAGACTTTTTGGAGTGAGAGGCAGTCACGCTTACTATTACACTACCGGCATCGCTTATCTGTGAAGTTTGAAGAACTTCTGTTAGGTTCGAAAAACTACAGATGGGTTCAGCCATCGAAGATCTTAGAAGTATGTAAACGAGGGTCTGCCAAATTCAGAGCTGCTCAGAAGACTTTGTAAAGAGTGTTTTTGGAGATTTCAGAGTTTTGGATGGTTTTAAGTACTCGGATCAGTGCCGAGATTTATCATTGTCATTGACAGTCTTTCGCGCGATATTGAAAAAAAAATTTAATAGTTACTGACAGACTTGATCCTCAAAAAATCTTCTTCAAAATCTCATTAATTTTTTCGTCAATGACAAATATTCACCTGATAACAAAAAGTTCTGTGTCACATTATTGATATTCAGGACGTACATGCTTGTTCGCTTTAACGGTTTCGTGTAATTGTGTTGCTTAAGTCATTTAAGTTCGTTACGGATTTAATTAATAAAAAAAATATACACATGTTCGTCACTGACAGCATTTCCATTGTTTGCCTTGATAATGACTGTTAGCTCAAATGAGTGACCAAAGCAGAATTTTCAATATCCATATGTATTGCCGAGATTTTGCAGCACTGACTCGAAGACGCTTTGGAGTTACAGAAACGTTCAGAAAAGTTTGATAAACTTCGGAAGATTACATCTAACTCTGCGACCTGGGTCCTAGAAAAATCCACTGAATTCAATCAGCTAGTAACTTCATAACCTTCAGAAGCCCAACATTTGCCATGGAAATCCATTGAACGATTTGAATTCCAAATTCCGGTGTCAAATGGACATGGATGAAAATCTTTACCCTGGCGTTAAAGTTGGCAACGGATTGTAGAGCTAACATCCACGATAAATCTGCCTTGTTTTCTCGCATTTGCGTTAAGTCGTCCATTCGGTAGCGGTTAGTGACAATGTTCCGGATTCTCACCTACCGTGCAACATAGTAAACATTACAATCGCCGGTACTGTAAGGAACACCTGTCGTCTGAGAGTAAGTGTGAAAATTTGAACCTCGACAAACACTGTGTAAACGATAACGACATCGTCACCTGCGCTGCCGCCGCCGCTGTTGACGCCGGCCAAAGCAATGTTCTCGAAAATTGAATATAATGAATGGTAATTAATTCGCGAATGGTGTTATAATAGAACGTACAGCAATCAACCGGCAGAATGCAACCAACAACGACGGTACCATCATCATCGTCGTCAGTGGCGTCGTTCACCAGGTTCAATTCCGCCGGGAAAGCTGTACATAGTCTACACCGACCGGTGGTGGTGGTGGTGGCGTGTGTAGCTGAAAGTGAACGCATCGAAGAGGTTTATCAATAAACGTGGCTAATGGCTTCTACAGCAACACCTCTCCTCATATTTCCACACGGGCGGCCGTTCATTTGGAAAACAAAAACAAAAATCCACTCGCTACGGGCATCGACTCTGGCTCTTACGACGATGATGGCGCAAGGTCGTCGAGGAGCAGGATGTTTGTTGAGGGGCGCTAGCAGTTCAAAGCTGACGCGGCATCGCGTTCACTGGTTAGTGTAATCAGACCTGTGAATCTACACCCATTTGTGACGGTTGATCGGAACGTGCACTGCATGCACACCGGTAGAAGTTGACATCCATCACATTTACTCTATATCCATCCGTCGTCGTTGAGGACATCCGAACACGCGTAGTGGAAGTGGCGTTGTAAAACTGGTTGATGAATACCTCCCCATACTCGTCGAAATTGCTTATTACCTAGACGCGGTGCTCCCGGTGTAAACAGGAATCCGACGGAGCGCAGTCTACTGATGATGACTAATTGGATAAATTGTGCTAAACTAAATTATGGAAACGAAGTACGCAAGAGTACGAACGACGCGTAATTAGTGCAAATGAGCTCACTCTCGCTGGCAGCAGGAGTCAGTTAGCATCTCGTCGTTAGGTTCGGAAGATTCGGAACTTACCTGGAAAGAGAAGAGAAAAGAATATTCTATTAGGATGCATTCAACTGTATATATTAGTGGGTAGATGAATTTCTGCAGATTCCAACGGGAAAAAGTAATCAAAACAAACCCGTAAAAACCGGGGGCCGCAAGTCGAACTTTGCGCAACCAGTAGGTAGTGAATGACGATGACGACGATGATGATGAAAGCGAAAGGCAATACCGTCGACGTCGTCCTTCGCAGGGTTTTAAACTTTCGTCTGCGCTAGGAGAGGGGGAACGCGGGGGGAGGATGCGGTCTAAGGACGCACACAGGACTTTTGTCAGGCAGAGGCAGGCAAGCAATCCAACCGAAAAGGGAGTAGGGCATGAGGTCGCACCTTTTGCGTTCGCAATTTTCGTTTTTCGTTATTCATCTTGTCTTGCTTCCCAAAGGTTCCCTCCACCACCCGAGCCACACCTCCGCTGAACAAGCTGGCTGAAAGCAGAAGAGTCAGTCAGTCAGGCAATCGCTGACACTACAGCATTCGGTGCAGCTCTCCACAACCTTTCAACAAATCGGGGAAGGGTCTAACGCCCGACAGTCGGAACGGGATGTATGTGTGTTATTTTTGGGGTAAATACCATCGTCGTCGTCGCCGTCCCGGTGGAGTTGTTGCTGTTGGTAATCTCTTACGTATTGTGGCAGGTCAGTGATGGAGCCGCGGAATAGCGGTGGTGTGGGGCAGGTAGAACTTGCGACGATAAGCTTATGGATTTACATTTTTTTTTGCTTTTCGGCATTCAACAGATGGCGCTAAAGGTATTTACAGCAGTATTTCAGATTGCTTAACGAAAATTGACCTTTTTTTGTCATCGACTCAATCATAACTGTGTCACAAAATATGCTCTAAATTCCAAGTCAATTTTATGATCATCCTATAGTATCGTTCAGTTCATCTAACATAAGTATTCTGTTGCAAATTATGTATTGCTGAATAAAAAGGCTGCACGTGAGGCTTTTAACGGAGCTTTGTTCTACCCTGCGCTGTGGTCCAAAGGCAAAATAAGGAACTGTTTTTCCTACAGCCTGAACTTTTAATTTTCGTCATAAAGCACACTGCAAGTGAATTTTCATTTTAAAATTCCAGGTTCTTCTTCCCGATTTTCCTGGTCAAACATTAGAGAAATCGGGTTTTAGAAATCATGTTCTGAGAAAATAATTGATTTTTTTTTAATAATTAATTTTCAGGTGATTTCTTGTTTCATTTTTTTTTTGCATTACACTTCGCAATTTCACAAGCCAACATATTAAGGTTTGTGAATACACATAGTTAAAACAGTTTGCTGCTTGCTTGAAACAAGTAATGTCTGAAGTGTACAGAACTAAAACCCCTCTTAAATATTGATATTTGTGTTCTTGATATTACGAAATGTGATATGCAAAAGAAATCTATTTACAAGGAAGCACTGTAATGCTTCTATCAAAAACTTGTAAATTTGTTTAAATTTTACGCACATTTTTAATAATAAAATAATCTATCCGATTTAGCCTTATTTTAACCAAAAAGATCATATTTAGACAATACGCGGAAAACCTGTAAACACACCTAGATATATATCATAACAACTAAGGTTGGTAAGCTACATTTGTAGCATCAAGCACCTGGTTGTAAATTGATTTGAATTTGGAATCGAGTTTGGAACAAACATAGAACTAAAAGAAAGCACAGTTTTGATCAGGGTTGCTTCCATTCACTAGCTATAAAAAAAAACACTTAAGTAACAAGAAGACGGTGTAAAGTATGTGTTTGTCTCATAAAACCTGTCAATTTCGCTTTCAGAGCGTCACAATCAGCGATATTATGATTCGTGAGCGTTCACTCAGAGTGAGCGCTCACGAGTCTAATAATCACTGATTGCGACACACTGAAAGCAATATTGACAGATTTCAAGTGTCAAACACATACTTCACGACCTCTTCTTGTAACTTACAAGTACTAATTATCATTATACCATCTCATGATTTCATCATTCCGAAAAACATTTTTTTACAGCAAGTGAGTGAAAGCAACCCTGCTTTTGATCATGACATGATTTAAAAATCCGATTTTAAATGTGAAGGTGAAAGTGGCCTAGTGAGTATAAATAAAAATGTCAAAAATGGGTTTCTCTAAGACATCACATGAGGTTGGAAAAAGGTCTCGTCGTTTTGTGCGACGTATTGAAAGGAAAACATCGACGCCTTCTACAATCTGAAATAATGTCTCAGAGAAAATCAATGTATGAAATTTCTATTTACTCACTAGGTCGGTATCACCTTAAGGTTGACACACCACTACAATATACTGAGCTCCCTTAAATTTACATGATTCTGAATGATTGTATGTGAAATTTTTAGTTGTGTGGATGTTTTAACTGGAACGAAAGTTTTCACTTGGTTATAAATTAAACAAAGACATACGTTTTGCACTAACTTCACATATTATGAATTCAGAACCTTTTGACGTAGCACTACGTCTGTGATTTCTATATGGGGGTACACTTTGTGAAAACTGAAAATGCAACATGTAACCAAATTGTGAAAGATTTTGAACGTTATTAACTCAGTTGCCCCTGGAACAATTTCAATAATTGTATAACCAATCGATCAGACATATTTCTACGCATCTGATATATTTAAGAATTTATCGTTTTTCAAAATGTCGCTATTGAAAATTGCACGAATGTGCAATTGATTGCCTGCGAAAAGCGATTTCCCTAACACAGATTTCAAAGTTGAATATCGACCGGTCTCACCAAACGGTGTTTATTCAATCACCGCGTGGTGAGTGGTGATGTTCTTCAGTACAGAACGAAAGGCTCCCCGCAAGCAGCTAGCTATCAAGGCTGGCCTCAACCGCTGTTCGGATTCAGTTCCTATCACCGTGTGTGGTGGTGTCCGGCCGTCGGCATCATCATCTGCAGCAGCAGTGCTTTCGGCGCGTGGCGTTGAACATTGTTCTCCAGTACACAACGAGCTGCATCCATAGAAGGAGGAAGAAGCCGCACCGCTATTGATCGGAATCAGTAGCTCTTCGTGAGTCGCTGTGGGCCATCTATGCCAAGCGCGTCACCCTCATTCCAAACAACATACAGCTCACCAGCCTCATCTGTGTTTAACACCTTAATAGCTCAGCAATAATCAACCATGACGACAAAACGGTCCTCTTCAGGACCACCATAAGTTTGTAAAAGAGGATTTTTTGGACATTTGTCAAGGTCATCAATCGGATGTCAGTTCTCATATCAAGTTACAGCTAGAATTAGGCCATAACCGCATTTGTAAACAGTGACTTCTTTCGATGATTTTTTGAAAGTCAAGGCTTGCTCACGCAAATCAACACCAAAATCAGACTTCCCCTACCCAACGCTAATGTTGGTTTGCGTGGGCGTGCCTTGAATTCCTAAAAAGCATCGAGAGAAGTCATTGTTTACAAAAGTTGTTACACCTAATTTCAGCTCTATCTAGATATGTATAAATCTAACATACCATGTTAGGGGGTGCTGTTTCAAAAAACAAAGTCGGTCGCGGCATGAAAGTGGTCTGATTTTGATCCAGAGATGATGGATTTTAATTCTTAATACGCCAATCAATAGGATTTTTTTCTACGAATCTGTTAAAATTACGACGCTTTTGAAAATTGCATGAATGTGCAACTGTTGCTATGATAATTAAAATTATCACCGATTGCCTGCGAAAAGCGATTTCCCTAACACAAATTTCAAAGTTGAATTCCATTCGGTCTCTCCAAACGGTGTTTATTCAATCACCGCGTGGTGAGTGGTGGCGTTCTCCAGTACACAACGAAAGGCTGCCTGCAAGCAGCGAGCTGCAGCCAATATGAGCATCCATAGAAGGAGGGAGAAGCCGCACCGCTATTGATCGGAATCAGTAGCTCTTCGTGAGTCGTTGTAGGCCTTCTACACCTGTTTTCAATATAATAGCAGCGCATGCCGATTTCCACACAAAATGGTCAACTTTGACAAGTTGTAACTTTGTTCTCTTAAGATCAATTGAGTTGAAACATTCGCAACAGAACTACAACTACAAATATGTTCAATTTTACGATTACAAAATACCAAATTTTTGGAAGCGGTCGAGTTTCGAACGCCTTTGGATACGGTTGTGTTTTAAGTTTGTTCTCTGTTTTGTGCGTGCATTCGCTTTCATAGTTTTCGGCTGCATTTGCTGGATTAGCGCTGGCATTCTGCCTCCCGGACGGTTATACGTGTGTGAGTGGTGGTTTTCTCGCTTTCCGAGAAGTTTTAGAATCGAGAAAGAAGACATGATTCATCATGTTTGCAAGCAACAGCGGGGCCTCCCTTAGCTCAGTCGGTAAAGGCACAGCTACAAAGCAAGACCATGCTGGAGGTGGCTGGGTTCGATTCCCGGTCCGGTCTAGGAATTTTTCGGGTAGGAAAATTTCTCGACTTCCCTGGGCATAGAAGTATGATTGGACTTGCCACACAATTATACCAATGCAAAAATGGTACAGGCATCGAAAGCTCTCAATTAATAACTGTGGAAGTGCATCTAGAACACTAAGTTGAGAGCACGCAATAAGCTAATATGCGATATGCTATAAGCTTTAAATGCGAAGAAGAAGAAGAAGAAGAAGAAGCAAGCAACAGAAGATTTGACGCTATCTGCGTTTGATTTTTTCTCCCGGTCCAGAAATTAGTGGCATCACGAGTGATAATTTTAATTTTAGTTTATTTACGCGGTGATGATGTTGGTTCACTCGCAACTATTTTTGAAAAAAAAAAAATCTAAGTGTTTTCGAACGAAAGTGTACCAGTTGCAGTTCGCAGTTGGGTGTAGTGAAATTCGTGCATTCCCGGTTGATTGTCGAAATCCGTATCACAAAATTGCTCACCGATTCCTTTTTTTTTGCCGTTCGACGACGACGGGTGTGCTTTCGCAAGAGTGACGTTTATTGGATCAGTTTCTTTGCACGGGTGTTTTTTTTTATAAGTAGCGTAAGTGTGCCTGCGATTTGCATTGAGTGTCGGAGATTGTGAGTAAGCTGAAGGATATCTTGCTGGATATGCCCAAGTCTGGACGGGTGGTAGCTGGTGGCCGTGAACGGTTCCTGGGGAAAGCACTAGATGCGACCCTCCTCCCAGATGGCCATGGCAATACAGGAAGTATTTCAACAAAGGTAATTGCTATTAGATATTTTGCATACAGTGATAGATAGCGGACATGAAGAACCATTGGAGGTGCGGGGCAAAGATGTTTATCCTAGACAAATGGTAAGTTACAAATTCGCTGTTGTCGTTGTCGTAGGCGCCGTCGTAGTCGCTGTCGTAATCGCCGTCGTAGTTGTCGTAGGCAGTACCGTTAGTATATTTAAAATCAACCATCAACCGCTGAAAATATGAATTATCGCGTATTTCTGTTGTTCATTACATGCCAAGTGAAATTCGAGAACGTAATTTCATTTGGATAGCTTGTTTAACCAGGTCTTAAACAATCGTCACGTCGGTCATAGCTTGTTATGATTGCCTGAACCATGCGTAAAGAGAAAATCGAAACATTGAACGTCGCGTGAAAGTGGATCTTAATGAAGGCCTAAGTACTCTTTCGTAGCTTTTAGTTTTAGGATTTCAAAGATCGTCGGTTGCAGTGGCTTGCTTACTGAGGAGAAAAACGCGGTCCCAGATCCTTTCATATTAAAAATGTATGGTTAGATCGCTTATCGTGTATTTCGTAAAATTTTTCGTTGTCGTCGGTGCCGAGTTTAAATAGTTATAAAAACTTGAGTAAGGCTATAATGTGATATGAGGGGCTCGGTGGCCTTAGAGCAACCGGTTTTGCTTACTGAGCAGAACATCATGAGCCTAATCTCAAGCCCATCCACATTCAAGATTCGTCAATCGTTTTATTTGTGAACATGACTACATGGTAATAACAGCAACTCGATGATTAAAAAGGAGCTCGTCTGCCTAGTGGCAAACGTTTTTGCTTACTGAGCAGAAGACCGTGGGTTCAATCCCAAGCTCCTTCGCGTTATATGATTGTTAGGACATCAATTCAGCTTATCGTTTACCAAAACAAACCCTGCTGCAAACCCAACCCTATTACCCAATATCCCAGTGATTCCTCGTGGAAGTGCAAAGGACTCCTCGGCTTCCATCAAAGCGAGTGCCACATCAACACATTCCTACCTATTCCTTTCTTGACCTGTGTTCGGGTGCGGCCGGCGCTGGTATTGCCTAGTTTTAGATCACCAGTGTTTACACATTGAGGATGATTGCTAGTCCCAAGTATCATCTATTGGTTCTCTGTGTAATTACAGCTGGTCTGGCAATAACAGAGTAGCAACCGTGGGCGGTCAATCATGCTCATGCAAAATACCAATTTTTTGGAAGCACCTGCCGGAAAGTGAGACACTAGATAAAATTGTTCAAAATAATAGCAGTTTTTGATTTGAATTTTTATGTACTGCAAATATTTTAAACATTTTTAACTATTGTGTACATCGATGTAGCATCATAAATTTACATACTTTTGAGACTACGGTAGAATTAAAAATCCTAATCTTGGAATCTACAATCATTTGGATCAAGAAAGTAGACATTAGACAGATGCAAAATTTGAAATTTTCGCTCCACAATGCTCAAACGGTTCTTAATAGAGTCCTGATTAGCGTTCCAAAATTTGAACTCATTTGGTAAGAAACTGACTCGGCATAAACCATTTGAAGTTTATGTGGAAATTACAACGTGAAAACCAATTTTTTGTTTATATATTTGCTAGGCTAAAACTTTGTTCAACAAATCTCAAATTCGATAAAATGTCAGAAAATAAAAGTTATGAATGGTTCAAGTCACTTATGTCTTATGATTAGGCTCAATCAACTGTTCAGAAGGCAACCTAAGTGTTTCTGGCGCGTAGAATAGAGCACAAAAATCATGGCAACTAGGAGAAATGGATGTAATGTCGTCCTAAATGGTGCCCACAAAACAGCTGATGAAGATTATCAGTCTCTTAAACAATTAATAACTATTCAAACTGACGTTGGGCTGAAATTGGTTTTCTGCAAAAATCTTTTTAGAAAATTTAATAATAATAATAGTAATAGAACTTTTTAACAGAGCAATATGAAAAAAGGCTAGAAGTCAATGAACAAAAAGTTTAGTTTTCCCACAGTAATTTCCATATAAAATGCAAATGGTTTGTATCAAGTCAGTTTCTTATTTATTTATTTATTTATTCTATATAATTCCATCTGACTTCTTCTGTCTAAATGAAATATGGGATGGGGAAAAGCCTTTTTGAGGTAGCACATTTGACTCAAAAAGGCGTATCTAACACTTTTCACGAGGCATTATATGGTATACAGATTATAAATAAAACATAAATAAGTTCTTAAAGTGAGTCAATCAATAAAACAATTTTTAGTTGGCAACTGCAAACAGGTCACTCGTCAGATGGCAGCAAATTATGATTTGAAAAATTCCAAGTTCAAAGCTGTGCGACGGAGTATTACTGAGGGCAGCGTCGATCTGCGTTTGCGTGGTCAATGTATTCGAGAAGGCATTCTTGAAGTGATCGGCGCTACTAGACGCTGAACTAGCAGAACGCTCATCAAAGTACATGGATGTAGGTAATCCATCTTCCTTACGTTTAGTACGAACAAACGACCAGAAATTTTTCGGATGCACACGCAAGTTCCTTTGCGTTCGATCAATACCGAGCATACAGAATACGATTGTATCGATGCTTCAACTGTTGAGACCTATTGCGACTCTACTTCCGAAGCGCAGATCCTCTACGGCGCTTCAATTGGCGAAGGCTGGAGGTTGACCAATGGCGGCTTCAATGGAGGACGTTGAAGAGGCACGTTAGCTTCGATGACGTCAGTATCAAAGAGTGATTCAGCTGCGTCGGAAACACAACAGCTTTGTAACCCAGTATCATTAAGGAGTACCAAATCGAGAATCCGTGAATTGGAATTCACAACGCCATTTACCTGTGTCAGGCTATGGAAGCAGAATGCATCGTACAACATACTACTAGCTGTCGTCAGTCGAGACCTGCTGCAATTTACTTTGAGACCTCCATCTTCCGAAGGTATCCAATGCAATTGAGGGTGATAATAGTCACCGAGGCTTCAAGCACAATAAAACGGAATCGATATATGTAATATGCTGCTGGATGAGTAACAGATCATTTCTACGATCTGGTGGCAGATAAAGCACTCCAACACTGACGGCACACATGGGAAGCATGATTTTAACCCGAAGCTGCTCAAGAGCATTACTAATCGGAGCCGGATCAATACAACAGCACAAACTAGATGATACGGCTATCAGCACTCCGCTGCCCCGAGTTTTTCGACTATTCAATGGGCCTCGATCTTTTCTGAATACCGTGTATGATGCGTTAAATAATTGAGTAGATAGGATGCAACTGTCGAGCCAAGTTTCAGTTGATACGATAACATCATACTCTGAATCATCCGCAGCTAGAAAGAAGGAGCCGACCTTCGTCCGCAGTCCTCGTACATTTTGGTAATAAATGCGCAAGTTCGAAGTGGTTCCAGTAGCATTTAGTCCGTCACATGGCAAAGATGCATTTTGAATGATTGTGGGTGTTGAGCTGAAAGCCAGACAATCGTCAGGAGAAGAATTAACGAAACAGCACGGATACTCGCCTGAAGAGTTCGAATTTTGGGGAATCAGGACCCGATTTGCAACCTCTTGAGCGCATGTGGAGCGAACATTTCAAATTTTGCATCAGTCTAATAGACCTACACATAGTTGTATGGATTGAGGTTAAAAAAAATGATAATTGAACCTAATATCAATTAATTGTTTTCGAACACTTAGAGGTTTGGAACTGGATTGCGGGAAGCCCACCTGTCCTCTATGCCCTTCTTATCCCTATATAAATTCACATGCATAGGGGTAAGAATATGTTTCATAACTCTGGGGCTCAAACTTCGAGATCCCAGACATAATTTTTTATCATAAGGATTTTACAGAATTTGATTTAACATAATATACACAATCATGGACTTTTTAGACTCCCAGGCTTGAAAATATAAATAATCAACAAATTAAAAAAAAAAAAAATCATTTAACAACTCAATAGAACTAATAGTATGAGAATTTCCTGATCCCTTATGTTTGCAGTATTTTTCAGGCATTTCTAAAGTCCTTGATAATTTCAGATTTTCTAGTTTTTTTCTTCAGGTAGTTGCCATCCTGAGTTTAGATCCTTTACAAGCAAATAACATTTAGTGGAACATAAAGATGTGTTACCAAAATATTTAGGATTATCCAAATTATCCTGGAGATCAAACTCTTGTTCGATGTCCACCCTGAGTTTTTTAAGCCTTTTGCATTTCGCGGAGGCACATGAAATTATTTCACATGTGTAATTCTGTTAATAAACAATATTTTTGATTCTCCTAATCATCCTGGAAATCTGATCTTGATGTTCTGTAGACTTAAGGTATTCTATGATGACTCGACTACATGTTAGAACGGGTAAACCATCGTAGAGCCCCTTAATATAATGTTTGATATTCAGTTGAATTCTCCAAAAAAATCCTGGAGCTTAGATCTTGGTGTTCTACATTCCCAATACAATCTTGTAAGATGTCCTGATTGATTATACGATTCCGTAGAGCTTTGTGGGGCATAAACTTCATGGCGCATCGAGGGGGTTTAGGGTTCAAATTGTCTCTTATGCAACATGTGGGTCAACTTTTATAACTTTTCATATTATTGGGAAAAAGAAACGTCTTTCGTAGCAGCTCGTTTAAATCAGCTCAAACTAGAAATTAATTAATTTTATAAAGTAAGGAAATTAGATAAATAACGCATATTTACAGATTTAGTTTCTGCTCCTGCTCTGCGAAAAATGCGCTGCGGACGTACAATTACTTCTGCCTCTGCTTTCTGCTGCGTAAGTAAGGTTTGTAGGTAAATTGTTCGCCGTCAGTGGCACTCGAGCAAAAGGTGAACTAGTGTCGGTGTTGGTGCCCAGTGGTTTCAACAATATGCACAGAATGGAAATCTTTGAGCATTTCCAGCCCAAAACGCAAACCGGTTGGTCATGAGTGTTTCCGATTTGAATGAAACATTTCTCACGTGTTCGCTGCTACTAATGGTTGCATTTTTCATTTAAATATGATTTTTTTCTCCAGAGTAACTTTTGAAAAGGGCGTATAAAAAAATTGATTATTTTTTTTTCAAAAAATCATAACTTGAAAACTATTGATCTGATCAAAATGACATTTCAAAAAAAGTTTTAGGTAGTTAAATTATCTTTGCGGAAAAAAAAACACTGAAAGAAAAACTTAGTAAATTAGTATTTAAAAAACGTAAAACGATGATTATCTCAAAACACCCCCCCTTCGATCTTTATAATTTATTTTTTTCAAGAAAACTGAAAAAATGCCCTAATATTTGGTAAAGAGTGTATGCTGGTAACTTTCTTAAAAAAAAATCTATAATTTTTGAAATTTTTGTTAGTTTTTACAAGTTGGTGAAATTGCATATTTTTTAGTAAAATAGTAATTTATTTGGATTCTACGCATAATTTTCAAAAACTTTGCATATAGAAACTTTTTTCCTAAGTCCAGCCGTTCTCAAGTTAATGCAATTTAAAAAAAATAATTATAATAATTTTCTACATTTTGGGCCATTTTCAAATGTAAGTCGTGATGTCCAGCAACGAGATGTTTTTCCATGAATATATATTAAAAAACAAACAATTCATTCTCAAATATGGTAGCTGTCAGACTTACCCGTTTCTATTTAGACGCAGCAGAAAAGAAAAAAGTTTATAAGTAAATACTCTCAAATATACCCAAATAATCAACAAACCCACTCATGTGCCTTTTTTCTGTCCTCTATTAGTTGTATACCTGGATAGAATTGTGTATGTCATAACAGAGGCTCAAAACATAAACAGGTAAACAAATATGTTATTAAACCTGTAATTGAGATAAATTCTCTAGGTACTTCTCTGACGTATACCATATTGTGCCTTAAGAGCTCATCCCGCGATATCACAACTACATAAAAAGGCACCCCGTGGAGGCTTCTTACACTCACACTTAAAAAAGTTTGCTATAATCAATTGTACCTAATGAAGATAGGTATAATGTCAACATTGTAATTATTCTGCTATATATATATATATATATATATATATATATATATATATATTGGGACGATCTTCACCTGTTCCATTCAGTTCATCTCTCTTAGCGTTTCAAGTTAAAAAGCAAGTAGTTTTTTACGATGGATAACAATTTCAAGTGTTGTAAACCTCCACCTAAATCAATTTCAAAGCATGACACAGTAGCAGTTCAGTTGTTTATCTCACAATTATTAAAATTTTTAAAGTTGCAAATAACAGTCCAAAAGTGTATTTTTATGTCAGATGGAGCAGCATCACAATACAAAAACATAAAAATTTTTGCTAGCATTTGTGGATTTAAAGATAAGCATAATGTAGAAATTAAATGGCATTTTTTGCAACTTCACACGGCAAAGGTCATTGTGATGCGATTGGCGGTACCCTTAAGAGAATGGCAACCAGAGCAAGTTTAGTTAAGCAACACGAGCACCCTATAACGAACCCTTAACAACTGTACGACTGGGCAAATAGTCGTAAAGAAGATCTTCAAACAAAAATGTCATTGCTATATTCCAGTTTCAAACAACCAAATTGCAGTAAAAATATTCTCTAATTCAAACGATACACCCAAATTATTCAATGTATTCAAATAATATGAATTGTAAAATAAAATAATAAATAGGGGAATTTACGTATTCTCGGCAACCTAAGCAGCGACCTTCTTTCTTTAGCCTTTTTCTCTAAGGAACGCACACATATGCAGTATTGGTTTGTTTACAATCTTTTGCTACCAGCTGCTCTAACACTTTCAGTCGAAAGAATTGTCAAACACTGTTTTGAAACGCTTTTACAAAGCTCCAATCTTCTCTAGTGAGAGCGAGTATTGTCGGCAACCAGTTTTTCTTCGGCAACCGTTCCATTTGAACTGCATGTAAATCTGCTGTTCTATTATCGGCAACTCGAAATCAGCTACAATTTGTAGTGCGTGTGTTTCATTTCAAGGAAACCCTGCTAGATTGCTTTTTCTCAGTGGTAAAAATATAGTCAAATTGAAGCTGAAAGCATAAAGAATCGTTTGCATGCATTCAGCGAAGTGTTTTCGTAAGAAAATCCAGTGAAAATAGTGTTTCAATTTGGGTTGCCGAAAATAGTCTGTCATGCCGAAGCCGTCATTTCCCCTATATACTGTTTTTTATCTCAACAAATCTTTCATTTGACCACATCAACGTGCTTCTCTTCCGCTGCCTCTAGATACAAACGGGTAAGTCTGACAGCTACCATATCTGAGAATGAATTGTTTGTTATTTAATATACAATCATGAAATAAAATCTCGTTGCTGGACATCTCGACGAACATTTGAAAATGGCCTAAAATGTTGAAAATTGTTATAATTATATTTTTTTAATTTGCATTAACTTGAGAACGGCTGGACTTAGGAAAAAAGTTTTCATATGCAATGTTATCGAAAATTATGCGTAGAATCCAAATAAATTGTTATTTTTCAAAAAAATATGCATTTTCATCAACTTGTAAAAATCAACAAAAATTTAAAAAATTATAGATGTTTTTTTAAGCAAGTTACCAGCATACACTTTTCACGAAATTTAAGGGTATTCCATCAATATTCTTGAAAAAAAAAAATTATAAAGATCGAAGGGGGGGTGTTTTGAGATAATCATCGTTTTACGTTTTTTAAATACTAATTTACGAAGTTTTTTCTTTCAGTGTATTTTTTCCGCAAAGATAATTTAATTACCTAAAACTTTTTATCATATGCCGTTTTGATCAGATCAATAGTTTTCAAGTTATGATTTTTTGAATAAAAAATAATCAATTTTTTTATACGCCCTTTTCAAAAGTTACTCTGGAGGAAAAAATCATATTTAAATGAAAAATGCAACCATTAGCAGCAGCGAACACGTGAGCAATGTTTCATTCAAATCAGAAGGGGTCGAGACAAAATTGACATTTTTTTTAACGATTTGAGCTAGAAATGCTCTATTTTAACTATTTTTGTTATGGACCACTTTTCCTTCAATAATGTTTACGAAAAATATAGATGACATATAGGGGAAATGGCTCTAATGTTGGCCTATGGGCCCATCGCTAAAAATCTGCTATTTATTAATTTTATCCAGATGAACTTGTCATGGGGACGATACTAATGGATATTTTCGGTCGCTATTGAAAATTTAGTCGATTGCTGAATTTATGTATGGGCCCACATTAGGAGCATTTAGGCCGACATTACATCCATTTCCCCTATATTTTAATATTTTGATGTACCCTGGAAGATTTATTAAATTGCCCCCAAATGTTTCGTCCGACTTCTCTGGAAGTCAACTTGTTCCAGATGTTCAATCCAACTACTCCAGGAAATCTCATCCGACTCCTCCAGAATTGTTTTGCCAAATTTCCCCGATTTATTCTGACTTTCTTCATGAGTTTCTTCTAAGTACCTCCGAAACTTTCTTCTGATTTCCTTTGAAAGATCTTTCAAACATCCCTCGGAAGTTTTTTTTACTTTCTCCGGAAACTTCTTCCAACTTATCCTGATAGTTTATTAAAATAGTCGTAATGCCACTCCTGGAAATTTATTCTTGTTTTCTTGGAACATGACCTCAACTTTATTCCATTTTCCCGGGTAAGGTTGTTACAGTTTTATTAGGATGGTTTTTACGACTTCCACCGGAAGTGTCCTGCAATCCTGGAAGATAATTCCGGTTTTTCTAGATTTGATCTGAAAGTTTCTTCCGACTGACATTGGGCAATTCTAACGATCTATCTTGGAAGCTCCTGTATATGTTTGCCACCTTCTTCTGTAAGTTTCTATAAACTTTTTTGAAAGATTCTTCCGCCTTTTTGAATTCCGAAATTTATTCCATCTTGGCTGACGAGAGTCTGTCAGCTTCTTCTGGAAGTTTCTTCTAACTTTCTCCGGAAGTTTTTTCTGACTACTCTAGAAATCCTTGCCAACCTCTCCAAAAAGTTTCCATCAGAATCCATTCGAAATTTATTTTAATTTAATGTTTGATGGTTCTTCACAGAGTTAATTTCCCGGGAATGTTATATTTAGCATACTGTTTTCAAATAGTCCTCTATAAATCGAAATAACTTCCATGAAATTTGGCGAAATTAGTGGAAATTGATTCTCAGGATATCACTGATAAAGGGTGCTCCACATCAAATTGCATCACGAAAAAAACTGTGTAGAAAATTACCTAGTTGACCGATCCTTTTCAAACTTTCAGACAATAAAATATATCCCATTAGTAAGCTTTTGGCTTATTTATTTCATTCAACTTCAATACCATAACGGTAAACACTTATCCAGTCAGTAATTTTTACTGAGTATTTGAATTGCGGAACTCTTCGGTAAAATTTAAAAAATCTGTGAAAAATTTAAAGTTGAGAAAATGTGTTACGAAAATTTACAGACTTACTTCTGTTAACCCCGTGTAATGATGAAAAATAAAATTTGTCGATTTTATCCAATCTAACGAATAACAGTCATTTGAATTTTAACCGAGTTTTTCAGTAATCCAAAAATCCAGTAAAAAATGCTGACTTCTGTAAAAAAAAATCTAAGTGTGTACACTCGCACCTTACGCTTAACTCCACTCATTAGGTTCTGTACAACATCTGGCTGCAGTTTCTTCTGTACGGAAACCCAGTTTTTCTTCATGCCTTCCTCAAATTTGAGCTCCTTGAGATGCTTCCGTAGTGCCTGCTTCATAATAGTCCAGCATTTTTCGATGGGCCTTAGTTCCGGTGCGTAGGGGAGTTCATGTCCTTGGGTACGAAACTTGGCTTCGCACCACTCCAGGACAACATTTGAATAGTGGCACGAAGCTAGATCCGGCCAGAAGATCGTAGGGCCATCGTGTTGCTTCAACAGAGAAATCAGACGCTTCTGTAGACACTCCTTGAGGTAGATCTCCCCGTTAACAGTCCCGGTAGTCAAGAACGGCGCACTCCGTTTGCCGCATGAGCTGATCGCTTGCCAAATGTATGTATTTCTTGGCAAACTTTTAAAGTTTCTCCCGGTCCTTGGCGCTCTGAACGAAAGACTTGGACAGATTCAACTTTTTAGCCACATCCCTGACCGAAGCATTGGGATTTCGCTTAAACGCTTTCACGACACGCTTGTCATCCTGATCACCAATAGAATATCCACCATTCGGACCGCATTTCTCCTTCCGTTCGATGCTCAGAGTTTCGTAGTAACGTTTAATCACATGACTCACCATTGACTGCACGATTCCGAGTTGCTGCGCCACTGATGTGAGACGTAACTGGTAATGGAATAAAAGTATCTTAGGTTCTCTCTAAAATGCTTGAACTTTAGCTTGATGTTTTACAGACCAATCAAGGTATTTTACGATGACTCAACTAATCTTGTGATCCCGGTTAGCATAAAGACATTAATTCTTTAATTCATCTAGGGATTGCTTCACTCAGGGTTCATACTAAAACTACAACAATTGAGAAATTGTAGCAAAAGAACTGTCATTGGAGAAGACAGCCAAAGAGAAAAAAAAGGCAAAATCGATTTTCCCCGCATTTTTCCCGGCAATTCCGAATTCCGAATTTTTTTTTCGGTTTTCCGGGATGCATGGACACCCTGCGATTCATTTTCCCTGCTCACAATGTTCTAGACAATTATTAGAACCGCAAAAAGATTCGAAGACTGTAAGTCGTTATAATTATTCCTCGAAGATCTATAGCTCATTTTTGATGCACGTTTCATTAACTTCATACGATTATAGGGGAGAATGGGGCAAGTGAAGACACCAAAAATAACTATCAGCTTGAAGCTTAGGTCAAGTACTATAAAGTTATGAAGGTTTGTTTTGCTCAGTTTCAGTTTTTAATACAGAAGTTTTTCTACATTTAATTTTTAAAATATACAATGTTCTAGAGAATGATTGAAACAGTAAAACCACATGTTTTTGCTGAAAATAGTAAGTTGCTATATCATTTCTTGCAATTGCAAGGGTAAATGACTAATGTTGAGTCAAACTATTTCTACTTGTTATGAAACGATACTAGAAGGCAAGAACATGTATATATGTGGTGAGATATGTTGCGAAAATGGTGAAAAAAATCTCCTGTCTACAGGTGGGAATCTAACTCACACCTTCCAGTACGCTAGACGGGCGATCTACCACTATGCTACCCTCATCAATCTTACGAAGTGGTGATATGATAGAGACGGTCCAACTCCCCTAGTAAGCGGGATGTGATTCATCAACCACCACATGTTCTCTTGCCTACCAGTATCGGAGTGAGAGAGTTTGATGACTGATGTTTACCACTCCGATCTCATGTTCGACAGCCGGGTTAGCTGCAAGAACATGTATATATGTGGTGAGATATGTTGCGAAAATGGTGAAAAAATCCACTGCCTCCGCTTCTCAAAACTTGGTTGTTCGACAAAGAGTTGAATGGAGAAAAGATCGAATGGACAATAGGTTGAAAGGCCCAAAAGCCGAATGAAACAGGTAGAAAATAGGTCGAAGCAGACAAAAGGTTGGGGGGACATAAGGTCGTCGAAAGTATAAAACACAGATAAACAGACGTAACTCTTTGAACAACCTTTCCTTCAAAATATCGTCACTGACCTGGCATGCTTGCTAAATTTCAAACAATGTTGCATTCAAGTTTAATATAGTACCCGATTGTTAGTCTCCTTTTTGAAACTCTTTCATTATGTTCTACGAAATCGAATCAATGTACTTAGTAAAGCATGTTCATCCAACGTAGACTTTGAAGATGAGCTATGTTCGAAATTTTGTCGTCTCTTTGACTGTTCGTCCGTTTGTCCTTCAACCTACTGTCAAACATGCAACCGCTTTGAGTTTTATTTTCAAAAATGCCTTATGCAAATAAATGAGCGGCCCAATGACAGAATGCAATACCAGAATGTTTTCATTGTCACGTAGCGTTTGGGGAATTGTTTGGAATGAATTTCTAGATTTTTCACAGTCGATGCCATCTTAAGAAATGCACATAATCGCATGACTTAGTTTTTTCATATTTTATTTTTAATATAAACATAGCTAATAATCCATTCCCACCGGACTCAATTCAGGTCCAATCACTTCCAGTCGCCATTGCACAGTGGTTCAGGATGGAGACGGTTTTGTTTGAAGTGTTAGACGGTAAAGTTTTTTTTTTACATAAAAATCTCTTTCATGTGCACAATTTTTTAGTTAGGGTGGTTATCGATTTTCAAAAAATAACTTTCTTTTTTTTTGAAATTAGAGAAAAATTAACTAGGGCAAAGTTGTAGCTGAGTTAATTTCAAGCAACTTTGTCTTAGAAAGATTTAATTACATCTCTTAACGTCCTTAGTTTAGAACATTTTTTTTCTGAATAGAGTTAGGGTGTACCTGCTTAAAAATACTTTTTAGCTCTAACTTTTCATTTTAATTTTTTTCGTCAAAATATTCTTTAAGCCAATTTTAAAACGTGCTTGCTTAGCACATTTTTGCTGACAAAATCAAATCGGTATCTCTTAACGATCTCGAGATCTTAAAAAATACGAACTTTTCGAAAGTAAATTAATCTACATTGGGCTAATACAGACAACTGTTCAAGATCAGATCAGATCAAGTGTCAACCTAGTGACCCATCGCCAAACTGGCACACACGTTGAAAACCTATTCCCTCGATCCCATCGGAAGAAATCGAATCCACATCCCTGCCGGACTGACCGTAAAAGCGAAAGCAATCAAAACCCACCGATTATTCATTGCGTGTAATTATCCATCCATTTTGGACGTAAATTTAATTTATTTACAACCTTTAGCACTCGCATTGTCGCCAACTGCCGCTTGCTATCGCACATTCAGAGCATTGAGATCGGAACATTGAACTAGTTATATACAAACACCTACGCCCACCCACACCAACACTCGACTTTCGCACACTGACGACGGCGAAAGCTTCAGTGCCGATCGTCTGCGCAATTACGCCCGTCGCTTTCTCCGATGATAGAATGAATCGATTTTCCACAGCATTCCACAGCGCCTTTGGCTTTCCCTCTATGGAAGATGGAAGCAGAGTTGTAGCAGCTCGGTTTCGGAAAATCGGAAACTCTCAACTCCCACGACAGACGTTCATCGTTCTGCTTGTTCCTCTTCTTAGTAGGGAACTTTCTCGGTGGGAGGAAACTTCCTTCTGACATCGTTTCACTTTCGAACCGACGATGACGATAAGACCAACAGGCAGGCAACTCCTTCCACCCCCTTTCACTATTGACAAATAAACTTCACCGTACTCGGCGACGTCGTCGTACACAGTTTGTAGCGTAATGGCTTCTACAGCAGCAGTCAGAAGTTCGATATACGACACAGAAGCACATTAAATTTAAGCATCAATAAAAGGTAAATCTAAAGTTTCGATGTCGTTAACGGGATTCTGGTACGGTTCGGTGTTTGGTTGGCCCTTGATTCGTTCGGTATACATCATTGCGATGCCTGGGTAGGATGGCTCAGAGCGTTGGCAAAAGGGGTTCGCAGTCTCAAGTGTTTGTCGTAGAAGACGACTGAACGGGAATGGAAGCAAGAAGCCGAACTTGAGTTCTTCGATCTTTCATAATTCGGGGACGTACTGGATGGTTGTGGGAGGTAGACATATGCGAGGGTTGGGTTTTGTTGAAATTGAACTAGCTAAGTTAATCGATAGAAGGATTCATATTCCAAAAGTTACAAAAGGAAACGTAGCGTTCGTTTCAATTGGTCTTGTGAGAGTTGTAATCTGCAACTGTGCTTTTGTTGTTTGCGATAAACAGAAGCGAAAAATGGGTTTCAGATCACTTAAAATCGGTAGGTCTTCATCAACCGATACTTGCGATGTATGATTCATGTTTGGTTGTCTCACAATTGCATAGGAAATTATGAGGTCCATTTTCGATTTTGTTTAGCAAATCTTTTGATGTGAGTGAAATATAGTTAATGAGATCTAAATAACGTTTTAGTTATTTCAGAAAGTCCTACGCAATGTTCAACAAAATTGTTAAACAATTTATTTGAAGCAACTTTGCTGAAGAAACCAATTCTTAATAAGCACTTAGGGTGACCTCTAAATAAGTTGCGATCCCTTTTTGTTGGAAAGATATAAACAATTTACGACCTTTTTGAAAGTTAATTAAATGAGATAAACAAAAAAGTCTGACACAGTTTTTCCACTATAGGTTAATGAAAGTAGGTCTTTCAAATGCAACTGCAAGCAATAAAAATCCACTTTTTATTTTGAGATATGAAAATTTGAAAAGAACAAATTTATTTTGAACGAAAATCGTTTAAACAATTTCTAACAAAAAGGTATAGTTCCATAGTTGTTTGAGCCAAAATGGTCACCATCAAAAGATTTAAAAATAAAACAAAGAAATCAATGCATACAAATTTTAATTGAATAAAACTGACTTTTCAGGGGTCACCCTATATTACACATTAAAAACCAGCATTAAACGAGTACCATCAAATAGAAAAAGACAATTGGTTTCTTGAGCTGCACAAACCTGTGAAAAGCTAAGCAGTCCTAAATTATGTGATGCAAAAATCCGACCTTTGTATTTTGTTACTGAAAAGACATCAAAGACCAGATTCAGACTTTTGCATATTTTAGGCTATTTTTGGAGTGATTGGCGAAATTTTACCGTTTTTTAGTAGGAGACGACGGGGTAAGACGGCCACCCCAAGCTTGAAGCAAAATTTAACCAAAAACTGTATCAAATTTCTTCGATAAATTTAGTGAATATAGATCTTTAGAATACTTTCCCTAAATACATTGATTTTCAGAAAATTTCCTTTTCATTTGATGATCACGAACCAAAAAAAAAACTAAATAATGAAAGAAAAAATCATGCGGGATAAGGTTGGCCGCCTCTAGGGGTATGATGGCTACATGGAATATCACATGATCCTGGCCATATAAAGGGTAACTGTTTTCGGCAAAATTGCACAGATTGGTTGGAGAACAGTAGTACAGCATT
Source organism: Ochlerotatus camptorhynchus (assembly GCF_037179485.1). Lineage (NCBI taxonomy): Eukaryota > Metazoa > Arthropoda > Insecta > Diptera > Culicidae > Ochlerotatus > Ochlerotatus camptorhynchus. The sequence goes on along the minus strand of NW_027040498.1, from coordinate 1,353,101 downwards.
TTCTCACTATGCGGCGCTAATGTGCATGTCAATTTTCTTGAGATTTTTGCTATATACAAAGTTTCCGTCTTGGAAAAAGTTTTTCAGGTGATCAATGTCTTCTGATTTGTTGTCTGGTTTATTTAGAATTCTCTCACTACGCGACACTAGTCTGCGTGAAGACTTCACGTAAATATCCTGATTTCGTAGATGGTGAGGATTTCAAGATATAGCTTATAGAAAACGAGACGTTCACACATACACTAGTGCCACGTCATCAAATAAAATTTACCTAAGCGCCAACACCATTTGGAATGTCTTGATAATAATGCAGGTGACAGGAGCTGCTTTTACGGATTTTCCGGATTTTCCGGTGGATCCCTCGGGGCCTCCATATCACGAATTCATACTGATGACAGATCGACAAATGCTTTCGATAAAAGCCTGATATATTTCAGAAACGAAATAATGTTATTTACTGCATTCAGTTTCAACCTTGAGGATCAACATATCCCAACTAAAGGTGGTCGTCTTACCCCGGTACAATTCAAACTGTAACAGCTTCTGTAATACCTCATAATTTGAACAAAAAAAAACTTTCTATTTACTTTGTAAGTACATCGAACAGACTTGTGGTTTCCTTGTAGTAACGAGCTCTTCTCACAATTACCTTGGAACTCTTCCCACAATAATCTTGGGTATTTAGTCAAAACTCTCTTCTCAAAACTTCCTTGAAATTTTCCTCAGAAACACCTCGGTGAATTTCCTACAATTCATTCAAAAGTCTCATCAAAATTCTTTTGGAATTTTCATCAAATAATAACCGTATCCTGAAAATCTAGTCAAGTTCCAGATCGGAAAATGTCTGTGTGTGTTTTTGCGAATTTGACGAAATAAAGAAAGTCGTGTTTCTCAGCAACCACTGGACCGAATTGAAGGCAACAATCGCCAGATGGAAGGTATTGTGGTCCCATAGAACGTTATTGATTTTTTTTTAATCGGTCAACTGGTTCCTGAGATATAGCCAACATGTTCCGATGAGTACGGGTCGTGAGTCTAAAATTGGCCTGAATCGTGTTAAACCCATCACTCGACACCTCAAAACACGAGAGAATTCACACAAAAAAAAATCAATGATGATCATATTGAGCGTCCAGGACTAAATTGGCAACATCCGGACATGTTCCGTGTACCCCAGGGAAAGTGACCAGTTTCTGATTTGGATCAAAACTCATCTTGCGACACCTTAAATCACATGAGAATGCAAACTCAAGTTCAATGGTGGCCAGTTTCTGACTGACCAAGACCCATCATGCAGCACCTCAAACCACATCAGAATTCAAAAGCAAAGGCAATGGTGATTATATCAAGTGCCCAGAACGACATTGGACACGTCCGGACATGTTTCGGGTATCCTAGAAGAACAGAGTGACCAGTTTCTGACTTGGACCAAGACTCATCATGCGACATCTCAAATCACATCAGAATTCAAAAACAAGTGCAGCTGAGGTTATATCAAGTGCCCAGGACCACATTTGACACATCCGGACATGTTCCGTGTACCCCAGGGAAAGTGGACAGTTTCTAACTTGGACCAAAACCCATTACGCGTCAGCTCAAATCACATGATAATACAAAACCAAGTGCAATGGTGGCTATATCAAGTACCCAGGACCAGAGTTGCGACCTATCACAATCACCATCATCAAACAGCTGATCGTTAAGTAAAGCTTTGTACATTCCTATCAATGTGCTCGTCGAAGCTCTCTCCATGACCATCCATCAAGTTGACGAAAGAAGTAAAAAGCAACTGGTGAATCTCGTCTTCTGTTGTGATCCATCACCGATCTGGTCATTCCTGACAATCACGACACTCATCTGTGCTCGTTTTGAAGGAGTTGCTGCTTTGCCTGCTTATGTGAGTGTGTTGGTGAGTGAGCTCAACAGCTTCCGTTTAATGTTGCCTGCTTTGTTTGTAACTCACACAGCCGCGCCTGCCGAGACGAACTTGCAATGCGTAGGCATTGTTTTCATTTTCTTCTGTCGTTTCGCTTTTTCTCATGATCGTACTGCAGAAGTCTTCACTGTTTTCGTTGTGCTTTTCATTATCAGCAGCGAGTGTAACGATTTGCTTGTGAGCAGCGACCATTACTGGTGATTGTTGTTTGCCATGGCTCTAACTCTCACTGCGTGACAAAACGATCTGTCGGCGATAGTCGGTTGATGCGAAGACGAGTGTCACGTGAGTGTTATGATATTTTGCATCACTGCCCAGGACCCCATTGGACACATCCAATTTTCCATTCCCCTGAATGCAAGGCTTGAGCATTTTTTTCTAGAAATAAAATTTCTAAGAAGACTCTTCATAGGTATTGATAAGTTATTTTCTCCTGCTCGGGTATGGTCTAAAACGCAAAATTAACCATACCAAAATTTATTCATATCAATTTAATTTATCGAGTTATTTGGGTGTGCTATTGTGGGATTTTACCCAAATCGCACCATAGCACACCTGAATAACTCGATAAATTAAATTGATATGAATAAATTTTGGTATGTTAAATTTTGCGTTTTAGACCATACCCGAGCAGGAGAAAATAACTTATGAATACCTAATTCTGTTCCTGATGCCAAAATTTGGTGTTGATCAGCCTGACATAAGAGGTAAAATACGAAATCATAAGTTATTTTCTCCAGATCTGGTATTTTTTCACACTAAATTTCACGACACAAACCGATATCTCGATAACTATGCACTCTAGCGGATTGACATCTTCTTTTTTTTCCTTTGGTTTGTTTTTTCTGTCGATCTTGTTTTCCGTGCTGAGCACCAATGCTACCGACGTGCCAGGAAGGCAGCTCCCACACCTGGATCCTACCTATCGACCCATCAACTCATGAACCGGGGACCAACGGCTTTACTTCCCATGCGAAGGAAGGCGTGATCAGAGATGTTATGCCTCAGAACATCCCGGCGGCGCCGACTGGGATTGAACCCAGGCCTGCTGGAGTGAGAGGTAATCACGCTTACCACTACACCACCGGCGCCGTTGATTGACATCTTCGGAAGAGTTTGTCTACGAGAAAAGATCTTCCTTTTGATCATATCAAATCTTCTCAAGAGCAATTGTTGTCGTCGTCGATGAGGTAGTGGCGACCGATTTTTCTTATTGAGCAGAAGACTTTGATTCAAGCGACAGATACAGTAGCGCTTCGCTCGAGCGAAGGTGGAAGTAACGCATAGAGAAATGAGCAAATACACAAACCTTTCTTCTGTGGTTGTAATATTTGCTATCAAATTCGTTCGAAGCATTTACCTTTGCACGGCAGATGACGTGACTGTGCCGGTCTCATAGCGGTCGTATGAGAAAATGGAAGAGTTGCCAGTCTTCGCTTTTATCCAACATCCCAGTGATATCTCGTGGAAGTGCAGAGGTGTTCTCGTCTTTCATTAAAACGAGTATTACGTCGACTAATGCCTACCCACTCCTTTCTTGACCAGCGCTGGTATTGCCTTATTTTAGATCACCAGTATTTACACATTGTTCAATCCCAGTCGGCGCCACCGGGATGTTCTGAGGCATAACATCTCTGATCACGAAGTAAAGCCAACTCTGTACACTTTTTGAAATTTAGTTAGGGTGGTTCTTACAGTAAAATTGTTTGCTTTAACTTTTTCATTTCGATTTCATTTTGAGAACCATATGTAACGGACTTCAAGAGAACGAGAGGACGCATATTCTTAAGGTTGTTGATGCTAGATGTTGTTTTACGAAAGTTGTGACGGTTTTGGTGTAAAAACAATCAGGTAAGTACATTACCGAAGAATCTTCCCGGTTTACTGGTCACCCTGGACTAATAGTAGTTTTTTTTTTCCGATTCGTCACTTGGTGTGGAATTGCTGCTGACCAAAATGACATTGCACAGTGGTCCAGAATGCAGATTTAGCTGGAATGATATGTTTTGAGCCTGAAATTGAAACTTTAGACTAAAAGTCTCTTCTACAAAGTTGTTCCTTATAGTTAGGCCCTCATTTTTATGACAATGAATTCTAGGGTGGTTCGTATTATCATTAAAATCAAAAATCTAACTTTTTTGTTTGAATAAATTAAGGTATACATTTTTTGGCAAAGTTATAGCTGAGCTAATTTCAAGCAACTTTGTTGAAAATAACTTTTTTGTATCTCTTAAATTGGCCGATTTAGAGCTATTTTTTTGAATTGAGTTAGGGTGGCTCTTAAAAAAACAGTTTTTTTGCTCTATTTTTCTTATTTCGAATTTCTCAGCAAAGGTGTCTTGAGATAACTTTTAGATCTTAAGAAGGCGCAAATTTTTGCCGCACAAAGCTTGTCAATATCTTTCACCGATCAAGAGTTATTGACGTTTTTATACTAAAAATATGCACTTTTCAAATGTTAATATCTCTGGTTGGGGCAAACAAAAAAAAAAGTTTTTTTGCAGCATTTGAAAGGGCGTATGTTATTCTCAATAATATGAAAAAATTGGAGGTATGTTATTTTTTAAACTCGTATAAAATCAATTTGAATTTATTCATATTTTTTACTATATTTGAGTATATCTTTTTTATTAGAAGAGATACAGGCAACAAATTCAGCTATAACATTCGTCTTAAAGAGTTTTAAAAGTCTCTAGAACATGACTTTCATGATAAATTTCAAATGAAAAAGTTATTGGCAAAAGATGGATTTCATAGGACCACTCTAATGACAAATTTTTTGGGGGCGACCCCGGCGTAGTGGTTGACATCCATACTTCTCACGCCAAAGTCACGAGTTCAAATCTCACCCCCGGACAAGTCACGAATGACCCAAGAATGTTAAAGTGACTATAATAAAAAAAAAAAAAAAAAAAAAAAAAAAAAAAAAAAAAAAAAAAAAATGACAAATTTATATAAAATGTGCTAGTACATTTGTTTCAATATTTGGACATTTAGTGTCTTCAAAGAAGTTTTTGTTCTTAAAAATTCCCTTCTTTTGGTGTTTGCACGTCTGCATTGAATTGTCTCATATAATAATATTCCGCCCACTATATCACAAGAAATTGCGAGTAGCTGAGTGAAATGGAGATAAGTTAAGCATTGGGTAAAGGACCAAGTCTCCCCTGGGTGGTGCCAGAAGATGAGCGCAATAGAATCATCAAGTTGCCATAAGGCACGGAATGAGACTATTGCATGGCTGGGTAGTCAAAGTCTTCCATTCGTTAGTCATTTCAGGTGGATTCGAACAGGTTTAGGTTTAGGGTGGGCGTTGGCCAGATTTGGATTTTTCAGATATAATCCTAAATAGGATCTAGATTATTTAATACACTAGTAACCTCAACTTCTGTCACAATGTTTCATTGTGACTAATCAACACTCAATGGGTAAAATATCAAATTTGCGGTAAATTTGAAAAAAGGGAACTTGGAGTGTAGAGCGCACTGCCCACTGGACGATTCTGAAGCCTGACCAAGTGAGTGGGTTACGGGTTTATTTGATTGTACGTCGTTTCCAAGTTATATATAGATACATTCATACCATTGGCATTTTGTATTTGAGATAAGACAGAGACAGGATGCGGAGGGCCCGCTTAGGGGGAGCGTAACCCATGTTATGGCTTCCATTTATTAAATAGTTCAGATAGGCTGGAAATGATAGGTTCATGGTGAGAAAATGTACCATACGGTGCCCGTTCACTGATCAAAATTAGATTCAAATCGTCAGGCCCTGCCCTGTAATAAGGGGATTGACGATGATTTGTCAAGTTTCATTTTGCATTTGCATATAATTGTAAGTTTCGGTTTGCTTTTGTAATTGTAAGATAGATAGTTTGGCTAAATTGAAACATAGAGTTGTATAAACTTGACGAATCATACCTCTAAAATAGTAGTAGTTACAGTGCCGCATTATCTAACAACCACTGCCTGCAACTAATGTTGGAGGGGTCAGCAGGGCTGATTACGGATCAAAACTAACATAACTCTAACACTGAAATGATCCCGAAACTAACGCTCATTCGTTGCACTTTGAGTCATAAAGTAGTTTTATTTATTTTCCTACTAATCTATCTACACACTTAGTTTTTTTCTACCGAGCTCGGCTGTGCGGGTCTCGGCGGGGATGGTTTCGCTGAGATCTCGGCGGGAGTGACATTTGATTGAGGTCTCGGATAATGCCTTTTCTAATAATCTGCCTACGTTTCTTTCCATTGTTATCTACTTTATCCCCTTTTTATTTTTCTGCTCTTCTTTCCTCTTCTCTTCTTTTGTTTTGTTTGTTTACATATAACTAATACTAATACCTCCTTCCATCACGATGAGAGATGAGCTACATGGTACACGCTCATATACACTCCCAAAATAGTATGCCGCAAGTAAGTATATCACAGAGGCAACTAAAGATCCAGAAACAAAAAGCGATAACGCTGAAGATAATGAGCTGTGGTGATTTATATGACTATATAGTATTATTTATTTATACTAGCCTAAACACAACGTGGGGTAACCCAAATCCAAACGATCACTAACCAAAATAATAGACTTATCTTTTTTTTTTTTTTTTCAGCAGGTGTGATTTTGTATAGTTCTGTTTCTCCCTTTTTAGCAAAACAACAACAAAAAAACCTCTATAACTCTTCTCCATTCTTTTAATCTCCTACTATCCCCTATAAATGTATCGGAAACTAGTGGGACTGTATGTGCAAACAGAAACAGGCCCGCTAGTGGAAGAAGGTCGTTATGCTATACGGTCTAGCATAGGCCTACGGCCAGGTTTCAGTAGGTACACACTCGTTTAACGGCAGATTGGTTTTCAGTGGTCGTCCAGGGTGTGTGCTGATAAATTACAAAATTACAATTACATCATTATTTCATAGATCAGCTTGAATTACGTTGATCGATATTACATTTTTTTTTTGCTGTGCACTACACCACCGGAGCCAGCAAAGTTCAACAATCCATCGTTGCTTACGCCTTTGTTGTCGTTTGGAACCAGTTTTGCGAGGTAGGCGACGATTGTGCGTATTTCTCGCGTAACTTTTGAGAAGGGCCTATTTATAGCCTGAACAATACGTAAAGAGCAAATTGAAACATTGAACGTCGCGTGAAAGTGGAACTTAATGAAGGTCTAAGTACTTTTTCGTAGTTTTTAGTTTTCGGATTTGAAAGATCGTCGGTTACAGTGGCCTGCTTACTGAGCAGAAAAACGCGGTCCCAGGTCCTTACATATCAAAGAGATTTATGGTAAAATTGCTTGTGTATCGTGTCTTTTGCGAAACTCGTTGTTGTCGTTGGTTCCGGGTTTGAATGGATACAAAAAGTTGAGCAACGGTATTATGTGATATGAGGGGCTCGGTGGCCTTAGAGCAACCGTTTTTGCTTACTGAGCAGAACATCATGAGTCTAATCTCAGGCCCATCCACATTCACGATTCGTCAATCGTTTTATTTGTTAATATGACTACATGGTAATAACAGCAACTCGGTGATTAAGGTGCTCGTCTGCCTAGTGGCAAACGTTTTTGCTTACTGAGCAGAAGACCGTGGGTTTAGTCCCAAGCTCCTTCGCGTTATATGATCGTTAGGAAATCAATTCAGCTTATCGTTTACCAAAACGAACCCTGCTGCAAACCCAACCCTCTTATCCAACATCCCAGTGATTCCTCGTGGAAGTGCAGAGGTGTTCTCGGCTTCCATCAAAGCGAGTGTCATGTCAACACAATCCTTCCCATTCCTTTCTTGACCTGTGTTCGGGCGCGGCCGGCGCTGGTATTGCCTAATTTAAGATCACCAGTTTTTACACATTGAGGATGATTGCTAGTCCCAAGCATCGTCTATTGGTTCTCTGTGTAATTACAGCTGATCTGGCAATAACAGAGTAGCAACCGTGGGCGGTCAATCAAGCTCAAGCTCAAGCAAGCAAAATTCCCTTCTTTTGGTGTTTGCAGACGTCAGGGTGGTCCTCAAATTAGGGAATTTTTAAAACTAACTTTTTTGTTTTACAAAATATAAACATGTGTTGTTCAAAAAAGTTGTAGTTAAGTTACTTGCAAGCAACTTTGTCGAAAAAAAAAAATTCTATCTCTTAACGTTCTCATTTTAGAGTAATTTTTCGGAGTTGACTTAGGGTGTTCCTGGAAAAAAATAGTTTTTTAGCAATAACTTTTTTATTTGAAAATTCTCATGAAAGTTATATTCTAGAGACTTTTAAAACTCTTTAAGACGAATGTTTTATAGCTGAATTTGTTGCCTGTATCTCTTCTAATAAAAAAGATATACTCAAATATAGTAAAAAATATTAATAAATTCAAATTGATTTTATACGAGTTTAAAAAATAACATACCTCCAATTTTTTCATATTATTGAGAATAACATACGCCCTTTCAAATTCTGCAAAAAAACTTTTTTTTTTGTTTGCCCCAACCAGAGATTTTATCATTTGAAAAGTGCATATTTTTAGTATACAAACGTCAATAACTCTTGATCGGCGAAAGATATTGACCAGCTTTGTGCAGCAAAAATTTGCGCCTTCTTAAGATCTAAAAGTTATCTCAAGACACCTTTGCTAAGAAATTCGAAATAAGAAAAACAGAGCAAAAAAACTGTTTTTTTAAGAGTCACCCTAACTCAATTCAAGAAAATAGCTCTAAATCAGCCAATTTAAGAGATACAAAAAAGTTATTTTAAACAAAGTTGCTTGAAATTAGCTCAGCTATAACTTTGCTCAAGAATGTATACCTTAATTTATTAAAAAAAAGGTTAGATTTTTGATTTTAATAGTAATAGGAACCACCCTAGAATTCATTATCATAAAAATGAGGGCCTAACTATAAGGAACAACTTTGTAGAAGAGACTTTTAGTCTAAAGCTTCAATTTCAGGCTTAAAACATATCATTCCAGCTAAATCTGCATTCTGTACCACTGTGCATTGGTTTCCTGATTGCCCTCTGGGGGAAGTGACAAATCTCGCATTTCAAAGCTTCATCCTTTGATGCGATACCAACAAAACTCACAGCGCTCTCCCGGGACCATAGACCCAAAAACCATTAGAATGAATACTAACCTACGACATTTTTCCTATTCTCAATCTCCGCCGGTAGCTTGTAATGTAGAAATACACGACCACCCCTATATTTTCACTATTGCCACATCTGGTATAGAACTTCCGGTGGAGCTATATGCTGTTTCCAATTTCTCGGGAAGCCAAAAATGGCCGAAAAATGGAAACACTACACTGGAGGGAATGTCAATTTCAGATTTCAGCAGAAATCTATCGAAACGAGTATTGAATTTCTAGAGCGGAGTTGATTTGGTATCGCAACAAGCAGACTTTTTTTCGGTAACCGGATGACTGCTGGTTGCGGAAGCCGGATGAAAGTGGTCAGTTTCTAATTTTGATAGAACCTGTGATGTGAAAAAAAAAGTCGAACTACCAAACTCCAGGTATTGTTTTCACCAGTGATGGCACAATTATTTGCAAAATGATTTGTTTACTCTCATATGTTCTCAATATCACGCGTGATATTGGAACAAAATATCATGCTTGTTATTGATTTTACAAGCTCCTTTGGTACTGCGAGACTCATCACATCACATGTGAAATTGCTGCTGAGAGTTGACTCGACGCAAAATTGATTTCGTTGCACATCGTTTTCTTAGACAGAGATAGAAAAGTTTGCTATCTCTCTTTACTCTTCCCCATGCCAGACCCGAAGTTACTGCTGCCAATGGTGATGGAACTTGCGGGTCGCGTTCGGATGTAAAGCAAAAATCTTGAAACTCAAATTCATCACAGTTTGGTGATAATCGTAGCTGGTGAGATTTGTTGTTTGCTTGTTGATATTGATAGACCAAACAACTAAAGAAAACGTAAACAGTGACTTTAAACGCAAATTTATCGAGAATCAGAACACATTTACGCAAATTAACAATGCCATTTGATAAAGAAAGTTTGCTCTATCAGATGCTGGCGCTGGATTGCGTGGAGGTATTTTGATTCCCAATAAATCTTCAATTTACTTTGATGCATTTTCCAAAATTTCAAATGCAGTTTTTTTCGACGCATCATTTCAGATTGCAAAAAGCTCGCATCATTCTACTCTTTTTGCTATTATACACAAAATGACGTGAGCTTTTTGCAATCTAAAATGATGCGTCGAAAAAAACTGCATTTGATTTTTTTGAAAATTCATCAAAGCAAATTGAACCTTTAAGGCCATTGTTTAAGTTTGGTTGTTCCGCCTATTTCAATTGTTGATCCATATATTTTCTCAGCACTGGTTATCACTATGTTTTTTTTTTGATCAGAAAGTCCTGATGGCTTCATTGCAGAATTGTAGTGTAGTGTAACTAAGTTGAACACAGGTATAAACGGCAGTAGACTTCTCTGAATGCCCAAGTATTGGGTGGCTCCAAGAATAAGAGCAGAAACGATCGTATGTACACGGCATACTGCACTTAAATATACTTGAAGCCACAAAGTACCCAAGTAACCAATCAGCTCGCTAATTCGCCTTGTTGCACTATTAGGCTGATATACGTATAATATTAAGTTTGGAAGCTCTACAAGCCGAATTCGCGAGTTTATTGACTACCTACGTAAGCCAGGAGGAAGAAAACTCGACTAGTCTAATGTTCAAGTCAAACAATCCAGCGTTATTTGTAAAAGATAACAGCAACGGATCAATTCCCAGAAGAAGAAACCCTGCGAGCCAATCGGAACTCTAAAAGGACCAATCTAGTCATAATTATGATTCGATTTCCATCAAAACCATCCAGAATTTTCCAATCGCTCTGCATTACTTCCACTCAAATAGCCAAAAATGAGCTTTCCGAATGGCGGAGCAAAACACACGACCACACACACACACACCCACAGACACACAAATCCTTAATTGCCGCTTAAGGGGTACCTTGCCATCAGTCATCACACAAAAGCTCGGCAAAAACCCAACAACCATCATCCAGAGAACAAAAAAAAAAACAGCAAACGTCGCACTTAGTTAGAGATAGCGCAGTCCTCCCGAACTCAAACAGAAAAACACATTTTTCTTTGGCTCCGAGCTTTCCGAAACGACAGCGCAATCCTCCCCATTTTCGATTCTATCCTATCTGCCCACCAGCAGCAGGAGAAGAGGCCAGTCTCGTTGTGTTTCTTCTTATTATTACTTCCCAACAAGAACAACAACAGCAACAACAACCATCGGAACTACTAGCTCCATGCAGGGCGCTTCGCGATGATGCCGTAAGAGGAGATTCACCTTCAAGGTTCATTGCTTTATAGTCGTCCGCCGTCGTCGTCGTCGTCGTCGGTTTGGAACACCATCAACGCCGTTTCTCGGTTCTTCGACTCTAGTTCTGCTGGATAAAGAAACAAGAGGAAAGAGAAACTTTCTGTTTTTCGAACGATCCTCATCGAAACGAAAGGAAATCCTTCCCGTTGCACCTCAAACCATCCCGCCGTCGTCGTCGTCGCATTCCACAGAGTCCTCCTATCCTCGGTGTTTCGTAACTCTGATGGCTCCAGCACGGATCGACCGATTCTCGGTTGTGTGTTACTGACTGAGTGTGGGTGGAAAATTTTCACCCCAAACCCACCCCTACACATTGGGGGAGGGGGGAGGGGGGAGGGGAGGTCGGTTTGCCCACAGTCAGTGCTGTGTCGACATTTTACATAAGAGAATTGAGCTGGGCGCATCAGTGGTGGGTGGCAGAGTCCCATCAGGAAAAGCAAAAAGCTTCCCTCCGCCTCTCCTCCCACCTGGCCACGTATTCCCTCCATCCCACCACGGAGCGTGGGTGGAGGTGAATCGAGGGAAGATTAAACTTTTCCATTTATAGCACGCACACCGACACTGGAACACTCCCCCGTAGTGCTAGCGCTGTGTACCGCTTCTGTGTGTGTGTACGGTTAGTAGCCTCTGCCAGATCTTACCTGATCCTACTAATACAGACACAGCGAGGAAAACTAGGCGGCAGCGGTAGGGAGGAACAGTTTCCTGTCGTCGTCGTCGTCGTCGAAGGCAGGATCCAGAAGTGGAGTAATAACTTCGGCAGCAGGTGTAACGACGGCGACGACGACAGTAGCCTCAGAAATGTTTGCACAGAAATTTATTTATCTTCATTCTTTCGTAAGACTGTGCTGCCCTCTTTGTATGTGCCTGCAGCCGGTCGGTCGTTGTGGTTCTGCTGCCTGGTGTTGATGGTATTTATGGAAGTTTGAGTTTCATTCAATCGATTGGAAAATTTCGCAAACATACGACGAACGAAACTGACTGGGAAGGTAAGTGGATTACCTTTAGCTCGAATCATGAAATTTGAATGGCATAGGTAGATGCATACAGTCCAACAGTAACGTAGGCCTGTATGATCGAAGGTCGATGCTAATTACGTCAATTTCAGTTAGGCAATATGGGAGCTCGTTTGGATTTCAATCATCCAAAGAGCAGGGAATCCCTTTGTATACCAGAATATGACTGCCTGTGGTGAATTTCAATTCTTTCTAGCAATTTGATAATCCACTGTGCCAGGGTCTGGGAATCCCCCGGGAAACCCTTGTGATTAATGTGCCTATGATAATTGTGTTGTGGACAGGTCCGGTACACTTTGAGTCTAGGCCCGAACAAGGTTCCCAGTAAACATTGAAAGCTGAATAAGAGCTTATTCTGGGAAAATTTTGCTTTTTCAAGTAAAACATGGACTATTTAGCTTTTAATCAGATTAAACTGTTTGTTGGGTTGAGCACAGGTCTGAATAGTAGTCATAGTGGACTTGTCCGAAGGTCCTCAAGTAGAGCGTAGGGATCCAGAGGATTTTAAATATAGGATCGGGTAATGCAGACTTTAGCAATCGATCCGGTGAGTTTTGGGGAAGACATCTATGGCTACCCGACTGTGAGGACTAAATAGCACAAAGGATCCAAGTTATCATCAAGCCCAGTATCCATATAAGGCAGATATGCGACTAATATGCTGTTTGTAAGCCCTATTAGCCTCATTTTGCAAAAAAGAGGCGATTGGTGGCGCTTAGCGGGCTTGATGGTTACTTGGAAAGTATATTAAGTGATCATTTCCATTCGTGTAGTGCAAAGGCCAGATTTTTTTTAGATCCAATCCACAGGACTTCAACGGTAAAAGAAACAGAGATTTTGAACAAGTTCAGAGGAATACTGGATCTTCTCTTTGCACTTGGCAATTACAATTGACACTATTAACCTAAAAGCTACTGGGAATTTTAAAACTAACTGTCAACTTCAGTTGATACACAATAAAGAAGACACGTTGAAGATCGGTTGACTCTAGATATGTTTAAGGTACAGTCTAGAAGTCGCAAAGCGCATGTTCAGAGGACTTTTATGGAATCAGTGGCCTCAAAAGTATAATCCAGAGAGAAGTTTACGAGTCAGTTCAGAGAAATTAAAGGACAAATTCCTAAGGTCTTCTAAGAATAAGCCCTGAGGAGGTTTTCAAAAGAATGTAAATCAAGAGAATATGAAACGAGTTTAATAGGACAAGTTTGGAGGTCTTCAAGAGCCAAGACCAAGTAATTTCCAATACCAGCCGAAAACATTACAATGTACAACCAAGGTTGCAAAGACTCATTTCAGCTAAAATAATGTTTTTCGGAATAATAAAACCAAAAGATGGTATGATGGCATGTTTTACTTGTAACTTACAAGAAGAGGTTACAAGGTATGCGTTGGAAACATAAAACCTGTAAATTTTGCTTTCTATGAGTCACAATGAGCGATTTGCTGATCGCTGAGTGAGTGAGTGAGTTTGTGAAAAATCGCTGATTGTGACTCTCATGAAGTGAAATAAACAGGTTTAATATGTCAAACACATTCTTTACAACCTCTTCTTGTATCCTACCAATTCAAAATTTGATCATGGCATCTAATTATTTCATAATTTAGAAAAACATTGTTTTAGCTGAAATGAGTCTTTGCAACCTTGTGTACAACACACATGAGTTTTTCATTGCCATTTTGTTGCTGTTGTTGTCGATCTGAAACCAACGAGTATTCCTCAAAAAACTTGTTTTGAACTTAACAAGCTAAACTTTGATTACAGTAAACACCTAAAAAATGCGGATAATAGGGAAAATGTAAATGGAAACCGCGAAAACTGTGCCCATACTACGTGGGATTTTACTTAATTGATTACAACATGGAATATATCGAGATCCTGACCAGATAGAAAGTTACTGTCTCTGACAATGTTGTTCAGGAGATCATAGCCTTGTCGCTGGCGGACAGTAGTTCAGACTTTTCTCACTACGTAGCGCTAGTATACATGTGAAATTCTCGCATGTGATATATCTCGAGATCCTGACCAGATAAGAAGTTACTGTCTTTAACAAAGTTTTTTAGGAGGTCAACGCATATTGCTTGGTGCTCAATAGTTCAGAATTTGCTCACTACGCGACGCTAGTATACACGTGAAATTCTCATATTAAATATCTCGAGTTGCCAACCAGATAGAAAGGTACTGTCTTCGGCATAGTTGTTCAGGAGGTCAAGGCTTTTTCGCGGGTAGACAGTAGTTCAGAGTTTTCTCACTTTACGGTGCTACTATAGATGTGAAACTCTTGCATATAAAATATCTCTAGACCCTGACCAGATAGAAAGTAAATGTATTCGGCAAAGTTTTTCAAGAAGTCAAGATCTTTTGGGTGACATTAGTTCAGTATTTTTTCACTATGCGGTGCTAGTATAGACGTGCCTTTCTCGCATAATCAATAGCTCGAGGTCTAGAAAGTTGCTGTCAGCTAGAAAGTTGCTGTCTTCGGCAAAGTTGTTTAGGGGGTCAAGACTTTTTGGCTGGTAAACAGTAGTTAATATTTTTTTCACCACGTGGCGTTAGTATAAATGTACACTTCTCGCATATTCTATATCTCGAGATCCTGATCAGATATAAAGTTACTGTCTTCGACAAAGTTGTTCAGGAGGTCAAGGTATTTTGGCTAGTGGACAGTAGTTCAGAATTTTCTCACTTCATGGTGCTAGTATACATGTGAAATTCTCGCATATACAATATCTCACGTTCTTGACCAGATCGAAAATTACTGTCGCCGGCAAAGTTGTTCACGATATCACAAAACTTTTGCTCGTGGACAGTTGTTCAAAATTTTCTCCTTCGTAGTGCAAGTGAAATGTGAAATTTTCGCCTGTGATATATCTCGAGATCCTGACCAGATAGAAAGTTACTCAAGAAAGTTGTTCAGGAGGTTAAAGCCTAGAGTTTATGAGAAAATTCTGAACTATTGTTCACCAGCCAAAATACCTAGACCTTATGAACAACTTTGTTGTAGACAGCTACTTTAAATCTGATTAGGATATCTAGATATAGCATATGCGAGAAGTGTATATTTATACTAACGCCACGTTGTGAGAAAATTCTTAACTACTGTTTATAAGCCAAAAAGGCTTTGACCTCCTGAACAACTTTGTCGAAGACAGTAACTTTCTATCTGATCAGGATCTCGAAACAAACCACATGCGAGAATTTCGCGTGTATACTAACGCCATGTAGTGCGAGCTTAGCATATGCGAGAATTGTACACGTTTACTAGCGCCATGTGGTGAAAAATTTCTAGGCTACTGTCCATCAGCAAAAAAGTCTTGACCCCCTGAACAAGTTTGCCGAAAACAGTAACTTTCTATCTGCTCAGGATCTCGAGCTATTGTATATGCGAGAATTGCATGTGGTGTATACTAGCACCGAGAAAGGACAAAATCACATTTTCGGACATCCGAAAATGTTCCGTGTGCCCCCGAAGAAGTGGCCAGTTACCGACTAGGGCTAACACCAACATGTAATTTCCCATTATTGAATCATAATAAAAAAAACAATATGTGGTTCCCGATACCATCAAGAAACTTTCCAATTTCTGACTTGGACCTAAACCCATCATGCGACACCTGGAATAACATGATATTTTTCCCGGTTTCATATAAACAGCAAATTATGATTTAAAAAAAAAAGAAATACCTGTACCACTGAATTAATCAATAGATGCCACTGAAAAAAAAACCGTTACGATATTGTAATTGACAAAAAATTAACCAATTAAAAAAAAAAATCTTAATTATGCAAATTTGAAAGGCTAAAAAATTGCAACTGGGGGGGTTTGCTTTCAAGATGAATAGAAATAATTTCATGCTTTAGGATAAATTAAATAGTTGTATCGTAAACCACATTTAAACCTCCTTCTTCGCTTTTCCCATCCAAAAAATTGTAAATCTCCACTAACCTCGAGACGACCGCGAGTACTCGGTCCAGTTCCTTTTTTTTTTCCTTTTGGTTTGTTTTTCCGTCGATCTTGTTTTCCGTGCTGAGCACCAATGCTACCGACGCCAGGAAGGCAGCTCCCACACCTGGACCCTACCTATCGACCCATCAACTCATGAACCGGGGACCAACGGCTTTATTTCCCATCCGAAGAAAGGCGTGATCAGAGATGTTATGCCTCAGAACATCCCGGCGGCGCCGACTGGGATTGAACCCAGGCCTGCTGGGGTGAGAGGTAATCACGCTTACCACTACACCACCGGCACCGCTCGGTCCAGTTCCTTTAACTTTAAATATAAGACAGTAATAATGTATAACGCAAAGGATAACTCGGCTCTGTAAAGTTTATTCCATTGAGCCTGTACAAATAAAGTAATTACAAAAAAAAAAAAAAAAAAAATTGCAACAAATTTTTAAATTATGTTTCATAATATAGATAATATTTTAAGCCCGAAATTTTAAATATTTTAAAAAGTTGCAGTTGCAAGAATTTTTTTAGAAAGGTACTAAGCCAAACGCTACCGGGTCGAGTTGGTCATTGGAACTAATATTATAAAGTGATAGATTGATATAAAAGGCGTGTCGAAGATTGCATGAGAAAATTTGAGGCCATGCCAGTTTTTTTTTACATTCATGTGAACTTTTCAAAACTTCCGACTTCTGAAAAACTTAAATCTTTATTACGACCTTATTTTCAAGATCAAATCTTGAACTATGTTCAAATTGAAGAATACTAGTTTTGCAATTCACAATTGACTTTCGTTAGGAATTCTGAGGACAATTCAAGCTGAACATTACATTAGGTCCTAAGTAACATTGACAGATTCTTTTCGTCGACTTTCTCTTTGTATCCCCACGGCCATCTAACGGTATTTTAAGACCACAGAGCGATAAAAGAAGCTTTAATCTAGCATCTAATACAACAAACAAAACAAGAAACGGTGATGTGCTCAAGTTATTAACGAAAGAGAAAGTCGACGAAGAGAATCGATCAATGTTACTTAGGACCTAATGCAATGTTCAGCTTTAATTATAAAGGAATTTGGCTAGAAGTTCAAGGAAACTTTGAGAGGCATTTCAAGGAAATTGTCAGCAGAAATGAAGATGAATTTCAAGCGACACACCTACAAAAAATAATGTAAATTTTGGTGCTCTGATACTGGCATAAAAGAGCATAAAATCAGGGTTGCTTCCACTCACTTGCTATAAAACAATGTTTTTCGGAATTATGAAATCATTAGATGATATAATGATGTGTTGTACTTGTAAGTAAAAAGAAGAGGGTGTAAAGTATGTATTTGACTCATAAAACCTGTCAATTTCGCTTTCAGAGCGTCACAATCAGCGATAGCGATCTTATGATTCGCGAGCGTTCACTCAGAGTGAGCACTCACGAATCGTTAAATCGCTGATTGTGATGCACTGAAAGCAATATTGACAGGTTTTATGTGTCAACCACATACTTCACGACTTCTTCTTGTAACCTACTAGTACTAATTATCATTATAACATCTAACATTTTCATAATTCTGAAAAACATTTTTTTATAGCAAGTGAGTGGAAGTGACCCTGCATAAAATTGAGTCACAACTCACAACCCGTGTTGGCAAAATGATCAATCAAATGATATTTTGCTGTTCTCATACGCTCGCAATATCACGCGTGATCATTTTAGAAGCTCCTTTGATATTGCGAGGCTATTCAAAACGTGCAATAATCAAGCTGAGAGTTAACTCGACACAACAACGATTCTGTTGCACATCGTTTTCTTAGAACGAGAAAGTATAGTTTGCTATCTCTTTTTACCGTTCGCCGATGGCAGACACGAAGTGACTGCTGCCAGCCGGTATGGAAGTTTTGGTTGCGTTCGGGTGTAAAGCAAAAATCATAAAACTCAATATCACCACAGTTCATTTAAATTTACCGCTGGTGAATTGTGTTAGCTTGATATTCCGAGCTGCGATATCACAGCTTTCAAAATCAACCGCAGTTGTTAGCTTGTTGATTTTTGTCTACGAAAATCAACCGTGATCTTGGGCATTGACAAGTTTTCTTTTTATATTTTCTTAACACTGCAGTGCACTGGCTCAATCAAACGTACTTTTCAGTCTCGGAGCACTTAATTTTACTTGACATGTTTGTCTACGTCTCATACTTTGTCAAAGATGGATCCATGACGAGTTATTTCTAAGCGGTTCAGAAGATACTATTATGAGGATTACGAGTAGAATTCCAGGGACTTCTCAAGTAACTCTGAAGGAATATCATGATATGGATACAATTCTGTCACTACTATGATAACAATAATGATCACCTACGGTTGAAAATCTCTTAACAGTTAATCAATCAATCAGATAATTCTGAGGAGAGCTCTGTCATTTGACATTTTAGTTTGATATTGTATTATGATAGTTTGCGTTGCGAGAATCAGAAGAAAGGGCAACGGAATATCACAGTAAATACGTTGACTACTGTGACCACTTACGCCACTGTTCTCAATGGCATTTTGAGATTTTTTTTTTCAAGGGAATTCAATTCTCAGGAAGTATTGATAGAATACTTTCTAAAATCTAAAGGGCATGCCAAGAGATTTCTGAGCAATATTTCAAGGGAATTGAAGAAAAACTACAGAGAGCAATTAAAGCAAATTATCACGATAATTATAAAGAATTCGAGGATAAATGTAGAGTAAATTTTCAGAGTATTCTGGAGGGAATCCTGCACAGAATTCCAAATCTGTTATCGAAAAACTTGCTAGGAAATACCGGAGAGAATCATAAATTTACTGAGGAGAATCTCACACACTCTCACACTAAAGGTTACGAGTTCAAATCTCATCCCCAGGCAAGTTAATACACATCAGTGACTATAATGCAAAAGAAATCTTTAAGAAATTTCCAAAGTTATCCTGAGATAAGTTCCAAAGAAACAATTTAGTTAATTCAGACATTGAACAATTTAAAGATCTCGTTCACAGAAATTCAGTCCAAGATTAGGATTTTTATTTTTCAAGTTTTGATCAGTAACGAATTTGATGATCCTGGCCTAAGAAAACTGTTCAAGATTACGGGACCATAAATTTCTGAAAATGTAACAGTAAGAGGTATGAGATCTCCACCGACAGGGTCGATGCCAACAACAGGGTTTGACTGTAGACAGCATTTCCCGGGCGCAAATAATTTGTTAATCAATTTTCCGAAATTAGCACAATATGTACAGTGTAGTGAATCCAAAACAGGTTGTTAACAAAAGAGAAAGTCGATGAAGAGAATCGAACATCAAATTAACTCAAAAGCCTTACTGTAGTGGCTTGAAAAATTTTCAAGATCACGAAGCCAGGATATTTGGACCGAATTTTTTTTCGAAACATCATAAAATTTGTGATGTATTTTTTATGATTATGATCACAGGCAAGAGAAAAAATAGAAATTATAAAATCTAGCCTGGAAGTTTTTTTTAAAGATAACGGACTTGAAAGTCTAGATCACGGAGTTAAAACAAAAATATTAGTGAGTCTGTCTGTACGCAACATCAAGCTGTGATTTGAGGTGATTTTTTCAAACGCAAATTCTTTACTCTAAATATTATAGGTCGTAACAAATGACTTAAGTGACTTTTGGGTGAGTGACTGACTTTAAAATAGTGACCTAGCCATTAAAAAGTGACCTGCTACCAGCCCTGTAATGAGGAATCTAGGACAAAAGATCGAAAGGGACAAAAGGTCGAAAGGACAAATGGTCCAAATACTAAAACTGTTTTTTTTAACAATGAGTGTAATTTAAGTAAGTGTAAATTGTATTGATATATTACATTGCCCACGAATAAAAGAAAAACTTCTTGAAAATATAAGATTCTAATAGGGGAATTTACGTATTCTCGGCAACCTAAGCAGCGACCATCTTTCTATAGCCTTTTTCTTTCAGGAACGCACACATATGCAGTACTGGTTTGTTTACAATCTTTTGCTGTCAGCTGCTCTAACAATTTCAGTCGAAATAATTGTCAGCAACTGTTTTGAAACGCTTTTACAAAGCTCCAAACTTCTCTAGTGTGAGCGACTATTGTGGGCAACATCTTTTTATTCGGCAACCTTTCTATTTGAGCTGCGTGTTAAACAGCTGTGCTTTCATCGGCAACTTGAAATCAGCAGCATTTTGTAGTGCGTGTGTTTCATTTCAAGAAAACCCTGCTAGATTGCTTTTTCTCAGTGGTAAAAATATAATCAAATTGAAGCTGAAAGCCTAAAGAATCGTTTGAATGCATTCAGGGAAGTGTTTTCGTGAGAAAATCCAATGAAATTAGCGATTAAATTTAGGTTGCCGAAAATAGTCTATCATGCCGAAGCCGTCATTATCCCTATCTCATTTTAGTTTTTCGAAATTTTTAGAAAAAAATGAAAGAAAAATCTAATAACCAACTCAAAAGTTTTCCAAAGTTCGAAGTGAACATTTTTAAAACTCAAAGTCTTAAATGCAAATTTCAATCACAGTATCTCAAATAATTCTCATGATAAAACTTTTTAAGGAGGGTATATTCAATAGATAGGGGAAACGCACCTGAATTTGCCATGCTCCTATTTTGGCCATGTTGAAGTTTTTCTTATATCATTCAACATTACAGCAGAATCAATGAAAAGCTAATTTTAAAGAACGAGCTGCTTTCAGCAGAGCCTTCCTCAGCACACTCGGCAAAGGCGCAGCTACAAAGCAAAACTATGCTTGAGGAGGACTGGGTTCGATCCCCGGTCCGGTCCAGGTTGGAAAATTTCTCGACTTCCCTGGACATATGTAGTTATTAATAATAACTGCGGAAGTGCATCTAGAACACTAAGTTGAGAGCATGCAATAAGCTAATAAGCGATAAGAAGAAGAAGAAGAAGAAGATTTCAATTTAAAATCATATTTTACGTATAAGAATTTGTTTCAAATCATGACTAATCAGTTTCAGAATATTTACATCAGCTTTTAACGTTTCAACCTTTTGTCCCTTTCAATCTTTTGTCTCTCGACGTTTTGTCACTTTGACCTTCTGTCTTTCAACCTTCTGTCTTTCGACTTTCTGTCTTTCAACCTTCTATATTTCGACCTTCTGTCTCTGTCTGTGTCTTCTGTGTCCTTTAGTCGTATTCGACCTTCTGTCTTTCGAGCATTTGTCCCTAAACCTATGCTAAGTAAAGCAAGCAAATCAAGCTTAGACTTTGAGTATGCTAACTGAAAGTTATGTCTCTCTCAGAGCGCAAAACAGTCGGGTTCAATGAGTCATTTTCATATGAATATGAACTGCCATCTGCCTCATCATTCACTGCCTCGTGAGAGTCTGAATGATTGAGCGGTAAACGAGTCACTGACAGCCGAGCACTCAGTCAGCACGTTTATTCTTCTGTGATGGTACGCAATCCTTGTTTTGAATGACTTAGCGTACATATTCTATGGAAAAATGCCCAATTACAAGTGAGCGAAGGCAAGCGGTGTGAGTCGCCTGCTCGTGAGTGACTGAATGTTTTTGTTGGCTCTTCCATTGCCTCATCCTTTACCGTTTAGTACAAACGGTCTGCCCAGAGCAATGAATTGAAAAGTGCCGTGCTTTCACACTTAGCCTAAGCAGTCAATAATTTTATGCTCTGGTCTCTCTCTCTCTAATTATTAAAGCTATTGAATGATCCAGCAAAAAATGCTCTGCAGTTATTTCTCAGTCTTGAAGCTGCATCTGTCTTTATAATAGGAGCAGTTCTTTGATAGATAAAAGCTACCGAATACTCCAACTTAAAGTGCTCGAAAGTTCTTTCGACCTTTTGTTATAGATTCATATCGAGTTATAGAAACATATTGAAAATGAATGTCATGGCTACCGTGATGGTGATTTCCTATGAGAGTTTTGTTCTATAACTCGATGGTTCCTTCAATTTCGAGTTCTAGAGTTGTATCGACAAGTTCTGCGTGGCAAAAATTTCGTCTTCGAAAGTGCTAAAATTTTTCTGAAGACAAATTCGCTGAGACATTTAAAAAAAAAAAGCAAAAAATCCATTTTTAGAGACACCCTAAGTCAATTGAGGAAAATTGCTCTAAATCGGTTATTTCAAGAGATAAAGAACAACTTTGTAGAAGAAAATTTGTTTTCAATATTTCAATTTCTTTGCACTGGCTTCTCCAACCTTTTCGCTTGGTGTTGCCTAGCACTACTCTGGATTGACGCCGAGCTTCACTTGACTTGTCCATTGAGATCCAATGAACTACGATTTAGTAATTCATAGTAAATCCGACGACTGAGCTAGTACAGTCATGCCTTGTCACCAGGTAGCGCTAGTAGGAGAGATCTGCATTCTGATATATCTCGAGATTCCGACTGGATCCAACAAATTTTTTCAAATGTAATTGGTCTACTGGATGGAGGAACTCCGGGATACTTGCAAATTAACCCATACCAATGTATGTATTCCAAAGATCATCAGTGATCAACAAACAAATCATATATAATGCATATATTCTACTTTACGATTTGATATGTGCAATAAGACTTCTGATTGTCTGGAAAGTAAGATAGCTGTTGGAGTTGGGTTGTAAACAAACGACACGATTCTTTGTAAAACCCCAAACCAGGTCATATTTGCTGAATCGCACCTGGACCAGCTGGCTTCATTGATAGCATCTAGCCATTCACTTCTAACTAACTCAAACATTGCCATGATCCATTCATCATCAGGCCTGTTGAAAGCAGTCAATCTCGGAAATATATTCCTTCATACCCATTATTTGAATGGTAACGAATGTATCATGTGTACGTACATACACACGTGCCGGACTGTGGGGGAAATTCCTACTCCAAACGAGTGCCTTCCATAAACATGAGCCCATATACACACCTTCCGATTCAGTTGCCAAAATTCACCACGAATCCCGACGATAGTATGCACATAAACAAAAAACTACAAACACGGACCGATGCTTAGCCGGCGACCTAGAATCGTAGATCTATGCAGTCTACTGGCCGAATTTTGTGACCATTCCTACCAATGCCAGACGGATCCGTTCATTCTTCGTTCAAAGTAGGACACGCACTCTCCCTATCCCTCGAAATCCACGTGCATGTTGGGTGTAAATTTTTGCCATTTTATATGCCTATTTATAGAATAAATCCGTTTCCAACGTTCTCCTCTATGTATATGTGCCAATGGAGAAAGAGAGAAAACCAAAGGTCCTGCTTCCGGGTCCATCCTTACCCCGGACGATGACGACGAAGGCACGCACATACGCATTTACCCACATCAGCCGGCTACGGTCTATTGTGGAGTGTGCTGCAGAGAACCATCTCTCATTCGCAGGGCCCGTGAAGAACATTGCAGGTTCGTGGAATCCCACCATCCAATCCACAACCCACCCACCCCTCCTGGCAGCTTGCAATGGAATAACGGTGATGATATGGCGTTTTTTGGGTACCTCTCCCCAACTGTTGCATCGTCGTGGTCGTCATCATTGTAGGCTTTAACAACAACAACAACAACAACAACAATAGCAGCCATCTGTGGGAGTCTGACTAACGACCTCGGCAGTCTAGGTCGTTCGAAAAGGCCGACTGCAGTACAGGACTGACTCCACCTCCACTCCCAATTGAATCTAACGGACAACCTTTCGGAAGCCGCCATCGAATGCCAATGCCACCAATGCCGGGGGATGGTGTCGTGGCTTGCAGGTTGATGATACGGCCCGGCGATGGTAATGTTGATGTGAACGGACGGAGGAGACGGAGAAAAGGATGGAGAATCCGTACGGAATAAATATAAATAAATAAACACTGCACCCGACCAGCTGAGCAACCAAACGAGGAAATGGCGGCGGTGGCGGCAGCAACAAGGCGCAAGCCACTGCCAAACGATTTCGCCTGAGAGTAAACCGCCGCCCCCTTCCGCCAACCAACCACTCATGAACAACGAACGGAACACGGACGATATGACTCTTCAGCTGCTGCGGCTGCCGGTGGTGGCTGTTGTCCGTCGTTGCATGGAAAGCCGTCGTCGTCGTCGTCGTTTCATTCTGTATACCGTCGTTGCTGTGTTGATGCAGAAGTCAGCAGGAGGTAGGGGGAAAGCTTCATGGGGGCTCGCATCAAAACTGGGTCTGTGTCAAGGTCACTGCAAACTGCGAGTTCTGATGCAACGAAGAGATTGAGACGTGTAGCCGCGATTAGGGGGGAAGATGCTCTGACGACGGTTCATCCAATCATTCCTTCCGTTTGGATGATGTGATAATGCTGAATGTGTGTGTGCATAAGATAGGAAGGGAGTTGGTCACCCTGAACCCGGATTATCCAATACAATTGGAGGGATTGCTTCTTACTGGAATATCCCGAATCAGTTGACAAGATTATTAGAGTGAAGTTCCATTTCGACAAATCTGACTCTCGATGGCGAAATTGATAGGTTTTATGTGTCATACACACACTTCTCAACCTCTTGTCTTACAAGTACAAAAATATCATTATACAGGGCTGGTAGCGATCACTGCTGTCAGAAATAGTGATTTTAGTGACCATGTTGAATAAATAAGTGACCAAATAGTGACTTATAGTTGTAAAAATAGTGACTAAAAAGTTACCTAAGAGAAGGCGCATCAAATAAATGTTTGATGTTTTAGACTTATTCAATTATTATCTCATAAACACTTATGTACGATATGAACCTTTAAAACGAAAGATTCAATAGAAAGTTTATAATCAAGCCCACGGTATCTAATAACTTCAAAAGTCTGGAAAACCGGGTATCCTCAGGAATTTTTTTGTTTCCTTAAAATACCTGGAAGTCTCAAAGAATTTAAAAAAATTCTTACTAAGGATATTTTAAATAAAATAATGAATTTTAAAATACAACCATTTAATTTTTCTCGTTATTTTCATTCACACTTTGAACTTTAAAAATTCACAGTGGATTAATCTTCAGTAAGAATTTTTTTATAAAAAAATAATATATTTTTTTGGTTTCTGAAGTTTCCGAAGTTTTTCTAAATTTATGGAACTTTTATGCTCTCTCAATTTTCATGGAATAAGAACGAAATAATTAATATAGTTCTATGATTTTCACTGAAGTTCTCAAGCTTTTTTTGAAGTTCATAAAACTTCCCTAAAATTATGGACACTAATTTAAAACTTCTCTAAAATTATGGACACTAATTTAAAACTTCTTCAATAGTCTAGACTTTCCTAAACGATTACTGAATTTCTTTAAAGTTCTCTAGACTGCCCTGAATTTATCAGTATTTTTTAAGAACCCGCAACTTTACTGAAATTAATTAATTTGCCTTGAAATGTCAAAAATGTTCCTTAAGTATTATAACAATGATTAACACTCGCTTTTCCCTGAACTTATCTATGCTTACTTGAAATTCTCTAAATTTGTTAATAATCCAGCAAATTTTCTGATATAAATTCATAATTCCCTGACGCCTCTGACGTTTTACGATCAATCATAGAATTCTTGGAATACCCTATAATTTCACGGAACTCCTTGTAAGTCGCTGCAAATTTGCTTAAGTTAATGGGATTATTCTGAAGCTATCTGATCGTCCTCGAAATACTCGGAACTTCGCTGAATATCATTAAACTATCTAAAAATATCTAAATTTAGTTCTCTGGAATTTTTTCTCACTTTTTTTAATTAATGGAACATTGTTGATGTTATCTAATCAACTTAGCTCAGTTTTCGCATTTTTTTAAGTTCTTGAAATCTACATGATACAACACCTTTAAAATACTCTCACGTTTTCCGTATGTTCATAAAATTTCCAGGAATTCTTTCGGAGCTATGCTAAAGATTTCGAAAATTCACAGAGTTTCTCGAAACTTCTTTAAGGTTTCTAATATTTCTTGCAATTATTTAAACTGCCCTTTGATTCTCTGACCTGTCTTGATGTTTTCGAAGCTTCCATAAAGCTCTTAGTTCTATTGAAGATCTTAGTTCTGCTCGGAAATAAATAGAATTCCCGTAAACACCTTTAAATATCCCTGAAATTCTCTGGAATTCTGAAATATTTCTGAAGTTTTCATAAATTCTCTGAAGGTCCTAGTACTTCCCTGAAATTCGCGGAACATCTTAAGGGTTCTCGATTTGTTTTTTCAGCACATCATGGAACTATCTTGAATTTATCTAAAATTTACGATTATAGAGTTTTAATCTATCTAGCTTTTCTGAGATGCTTCGAACTTCTTTTAAATTTCCACAATACCCCTCAAGTTTTCTAAATTTCTCAAGTTCGCTTGACACCTGTGAAGTTCTCTGAAATTCTAGGAACTTCATAAAAGTTCCTAAAAAGTCTCGGATGCTAAAAGAACCCTACCACAGGAGTTTGGTAAAGGAGAAGATTAACCCGATTTGTGCCTTCCTCAAAATTGACCTATGCCCGCTTTCTACTCTCTATATACAATTGCACACTGCCGTACTCCAACGGAACTAACAACTCTATACTTTCATCTCCTAATCTATCGTATAAAATGAATACTTTAAGTCTGATATGTGTCGTTAAACATCTTCAACTATGTAAATCTTTAACTTCACGCATGGAGTTATACAAACATAATTAGTTAAAGTAATTAAACTGCCTTGAAGTTCTTTTGTAGTTTGAGAAACTAGCCAGAGGCTCACAATACTTTTCATCAACTTTTTTGGACTTCCTAAAGTTCCCGAACGATCATGGATCTTCTCTAAAGTTTTAACAAATCGAAACTTCGTTAAATTTTTTTGTAATATCTTCAATGTTAACGGAGGTTCTCTGTTCTTTCCTGAAATTCTGGAAAAAGTTTTGGCAGTTCTCATGAAGCTTGTTGTACTGCCATGAATTTAAGTGAACTGTCCTAAACATGTTTAAGCTTCCGTAAACTTCTGAGCTTATGTGAAGATCTCAATAATTTTATTAACATCTGAACTCCCCCTGAACTTTCCCTTATTTTTGGAGGTCTAACTTCTTTGAAATGCTCCCGCATTTTGCTAATGATTATGAAAGTTCCGGAAGTTTTCGGATCTTCTCTTAAGTTCAATAGGCTTCTATGAAGTTCTGGAAAAGTTTATGGAGATCTCTTCACTTCTGTGAGGTTTCCAATTTTTTTCTGAAATTCCTGGAACTTCTTTAAGCTCCCGTAATTTTATTAGAATCAAAACAAAATAATCAATATAGGGGAAATGGATGTAATGTCGGCCTAAATGCTGCTAATGTGGGCCCATACATAAATTCAGCAATCGACTAAATTTTCAATAGCGACCAAAATATTCATTAGTACCGTCACAATGACGCGTTCATCTAGACAAAATTGATAAATAGCAGATTTTTAACGATTGGCCCAATCTTAGATCTATAGGCCAACATTAGCGCCATTTCCCCTAGTTCTATGATTTTCACTAAAGTTCTCAATATTTTTCTGATTTGATTTTCAAGAGGAACTGCCATATCGACATATTAAAATATATATTCTAAATTCCCTGACGTCCCTGATCCAAAAATAATAGAATTCTTAGAATACCCCATAATTCCACGGAATTCCTTGCAGGTCGCTTCAAATTTGCTTAAGTTAATGGGATTATTCTGAAGCTATCTGATCGTCCTCGAAGTACTCGGAACTTCGCAGAATATTATGAAACTATCTGAATTTTAAGTTCTCTTGAATTTCTTGAAGATATTTATCGCTGCTTGCTAAAATTGCTCTCATTTTTTTAATCAATGGAACTTCGTTGATATTCTCTAAATTTTCGCATTTTTTCGAATTCGCATTCTTTTATTATTATAGTCACTTTAACACTCTTGGGTCATTCGTGACTTGTCCGGGGGTGATATTTGAACTCGTGACTTTGGGGTGAGAGGTATAGATGTTAACCACTACGCCGGGGTCACCCCCTTTTAAAGTTCTAAATATCTCCATGATATAACACCCTTAAAATACTCTCACGTTTTCCGGATGTTCATATAATTTTTATCACTTTCCAAAAGTTCTATCGGAGCTTTGCCGAAGATTCCGGAACTCTACAATTTTCTTGAAATTATTTGAACTGTCCTTTGATTCTCTGATCTGTCTTGATATTCTCGAAGCTTCCCTAAAGCTCTCAAATCTATTGCAGATAAATTTCCTTAAAATTCTTTGGACTTCTATGAAGTTCCTGAAATATTTCTGAAGTTTTCATAAATTCTTTGATGGTCTCTGTACTTCCCTAAAATTCTCGAAACATCTTCTCATTTTTTCTTAATTTACGATTGCAGATATTTCAACTGCTCCAAAACGTCTGAACTAAAGTCATGGGAACTGCTCTTAAGATCTGAAATTCTCCAAAGATCTCTAGATCTAGCTTTTCTGAGGTGGTTAGAACTTTTTTTAAATTTGCACAATACCCCTCAAGGCTTCTATATTTTTCAAGTTTGCTTAACACCTGTGATGTGCTCTGAAATTCTAGGAACTTCATAAAAGTTCCTGAAAATTTTCGGATGTTAAAATAAACGATTTGAGGATCTTGAAGCTTCCACTGAGTTCCCCATAATTTCAGTGTGTTGACTTCCCTTATTTTACCGTAGTTTGTTTATGGAGTTTCACTGAAATTCTCAGCATTTCCATTCATTCCTCAGAACTTCTTCAAAGTTCCTACAATTGTTGTGTGAAGTTAATGGGACTGCAATGAAGATCTCTAATGTTTCATAAAGTTAATTACGAACTTGAAATAAATCAATTTTTTTTTAACTAGTTCGTTTATTTACTAGGCTCAGTCGTGTGTGACACTTTGCGGAGCCAAAATCAGTAATGTTTGAATTTACATTTTAAATAGCAGTAGTTTTAGGTTAGTATTGGGTACCAATTACTCGTGGCGGGCTCGAGGTTAATGGGTAACAATTTCGATTGGAAGGAGCTAGGTAGGAAACAGGTTTCTGAAGCCTCCTTCAGATACTACTCTCGGACGGTTGACCAAATCTTGGCTGGGCAGGGGCAAGTAGCACAGGAACAGGAGGATAATAAGACTGGGACACAATGGCTGGAAAATGTTTGGAAAGGAGGGGATGGTCACATCAAACTCTAACATCAGACAAACAAAGGAATTCGTAGATCGCTTGCATGTAGGGAATATCACGTGTTCCCAATACATCTCTTACTTCACGGAAGGGTTGTCTACCTCGGGCCACTAGGGTATCCAATAGTTGTGCTCTGGAGGCGTCATTACCCGGGCAATACCAAACTGCGTGATCGATGTCATCATAACCGGTTCTGCACCTACATAATTTGCTGTCAACGAGGTTTATTCTATAGAGATGTGCGTCTAGCGAGTAGTGGTTGGACATAAGTCTTGACATCACACGAATGAATCCTCGACTTACATCCAGACCTTTGAACCACGCTCTCGAAGAAATATTTGGAATTATGGAATGTAACCACCGCCCAAGAGAATTACTTGTCCAATCGTTTTGCCAACTTAAAAGATAACTCTGACGTACTAATGGGAAAAATTCATCGTGTGAAATTCTTCTATCATAAATCTCGCCTTGTTGTGCGCCCACCTTTGCGAGATAGTCTGCCTGAGGGGACCAAAACAACCTTGTTTCATCGACCGAATAGCCTCAATCGAACTGAGACTATCCGAGAAGATGAAGTAATGGTCTATGGGCATATCGGAAATCATCCCCAATGCGAAGTTGATTGCTGCTAGCTCAGCAACATAAACGGAACAAGGTTCCTGAAGTTTCCGAAAGGCGGTTGAGTATTCATTGAAGAGGCCGAAGCCAGTGGATCCATCAATGCGTGATTCATCAGTGAAAAATCTTCTATTGCAATTGACTTGTTGGTACTTTTCAGCAAAAATACGGGGAATTGAGATAGGTCGAAGTTGATCTGGAACTCCTTGAATAGCATGTTTCATGGAGAGATCATAGTCAATGGGGGAATTGTAGTTAGTAAAGCATACACGAAAGGGGTTATAGCAAGGAAGGCTAATATCCGATGACATATAATTAAGATAGATTCGCACGAATCTAGACTGGATGCTCAATTCGAGCATTTCTTCGAAGTTTTCGATCACAAGGTTGTTACTGACACTACATTTAATCAATATTCTTGATGAGAGCTCCCAGAAACGGTTCTGCAGGGGTTTTACTCCCGCTAGAACCTCTAGGCTCATATTGTGTGTTGAATGCATACAGCCAAGGGCAATACGTAAACAACGATATTGAATACGTTCCAATTTGATTAGGTGGCTTTTTCTTGCCGAGAGGAAGCAAAAAGAGCCATACTCAAGAACTGAAAGAATAGTCGTTTTATATAGTTTAATGAGGTCTTCCCCGGGTGAGCACTTTGAAAATTTTCAATATCTGGAACATGTACATGGAATACGAAACTACAAGACATTGAATATTTTTAGATCTTGGACTTACTCAAATTAAGTACGTTTTTTTTAACTTTATTAAACTGAGAAATTAAGTAAGTGCTAAACTTCAACATTCAATGGATTTCATTATAAAGTTGTTTCTTTAAAACTTACTGCCATGTCTTAAAAACGTTTGGGTAAATTTCTGTTGTTTTTGATCTTCCAGAAAAAAGTATATTTTGAACGCATTTTAAAAATATCTTTCTTATTATAAGCCTTGAATTTATCCGTTAAAGTTTTGGAAAAACCTGGAAAACTCAGGAAATTTTATTTATAAAAATGAGTAGACCCCCTGTAGATAGAGAAAGACGATCAAACGTCACAAAGCAAAGAATGATCAATCTTGAAATAAATTCACGATAAAAAAGTGGAAAATAGTGACTGATTACAAGAAAAAGTGACTTTAGTGACTTGACCTTAAAAAAGAGCAGAGGAATTTGTACCTGGCCGGAAACGTGGAGCGTTTCCTACCTGTCGCTTGGAACGAGATTGTAGGATCGCTTTGCGAGTCTTACATTCCCAAAAATTGGATTTGTGGTTTTCACCACAATTTGAACATTTAAATTTCTTAGGATCTTCCTTCACAGGACAGTCGTCCTTTGCGTGAGAGGAATCACCACAATTCATGCATTTAGCTGGCATGTTGCAATTTTTAGTTCCGTGAACCCATCCCTGGCACTTACGGCACTGGGTGAGGTTTTGAAAATTTCCTCCAGTCTTCCTGAAGTGTTCCCACTTCACTCGGACATGGAGCATAAGGCTAGCTTTTGACGTAGGACTACGTCTTTGATTTCTATATGGGGGTACACTTTGTGAAAACCGAAAATGGAACATGTAACAAATTAAGAAAGAATTTGAACGTTAATAACTTAGCTACCCCTGGTCCAATTTCAATAATTTTATCATTAATCATCATTATCATCATCAACAATGCTTCCGAATGTTGATTTTTAACAAGAAACTATTGAAAAACTGGTAAACGTCCAGCATTGTCCAAAAGCGTCGAATTAACTAACAAATCCACCAATGACCTACATGCATATGCTGCTTCCCCAGCACAGTCATCAGAGAGTAGTAAGTAGACGAAACAAGTCGAGGTGGCATTCGCCTCCGATCCTCGGGCGCGTGCAAAGAGTTAGGATGGAATTGCGTAATATTTTGCACACTCATCGCCATATTCAGAACCAAACGCAAATTCTTCGAGATAACTACCATCCGTCGTCTGTTAAATCATCACCAACTTTGGCAACAAAACGGCTCATTTAAGAGCCACCAAGCTAATTACAGTAAAGAGTAGGAATAGAATTCATCTGCCTGTTTGTCCATATTCAGAACCAACGACCACACAAAATGCTCATGTAATCAAACTGGAAGCAGGGGTACAAATTATTTTGATCAACCTTGATCAACTTTGAATCGCCACGGCCGGATATTTTCGATGGAAGAAGCAACAATCTAGCATCTAATTTGACGAAGACGGTAGGAAACATTGTTGAAACAGAGTTATTTACGAATGAGAGTTTCGATGAAGAGAATCGATCAATGTAGATAGGACCTATTGAAAAGTGACGCGAGATTTGTTTTCCGTACTGAGCTCCAATGCTACCGACGCCAGGGAGGCAGCGCCCACACCTGGACCCTACATAGCGACCCATCAACTCATGAACAGGGGACCAACGGCTTTACTTCCCGAAGGAAGGCGTGATCAGAGATGTTATGCCTTAGAACATGCCGGTGGCGCCGACTGAGATTGGACCCAGGCCTGCTAAGGTGAGAGGTAATCACGCTAACCACCGGCGCCGATATCTTTCAAGGTGATATCACGGCAAATGACATCGACCCAAATTTGAGTTTAGTTATCTCAGAAATAAGAAATAAAGTGCAGGAACTCAGCGATGAGTAAATTTGCCAGGTTTTTCCAGGATTTTCCAGGGAAAAATTCCCGGATTTGAGAAAAGTAAAGATTGGATTCACTCAGTCTATTGGTACTACTCCGAGACTGAATAAAATTTTCGTAAATTTCCTCATTTTTTTCCACAGGAAACCATGAGACAAATTTACTCATCGCTGAGTTCCTGCATTTTTGGCGATTATGAGTGAATTAAACTCAAATTTGGGTCGTTCTCATTCGTCGTGTACGCAAAAGGAAAAGAGCCAGTGTCGCTACTTGATAGCAAACTACTCCTAATGGGAGGAGTCTTTGTAGCTTTTAAACCACTTGGTTGCACATCATTCTGCTTTAACCTGAAAAGATATAAAAGAGCGCTGCTGTATGACATTAGCTCATTTTCGCTTCGAACGGCGTGGTGAACAGCAATAGTAGTAGTAGAAAAGGGGGTGGCTAATCCACTCCTTCACACCTAATAAGCATCCATTGACTGGTCGTGGCAAAGGAGGAAAAGGTCTGTTAAAAGAGACGCCAAGCGTCATCGCAAAGTTCTTCGAGATAACCGCCATCGGTCGTCTGGCTCGCCGTGGTGGTGTAGAACGTATCTCCGGTCTGATCTACGAGGTGTGCTGAAGGTGTTCCTGGAAAATGAGGTCCGTGGTGCTGTCACCTACACTAAACACGAGAAGCGTAAGTGGCCTAGGATGTCCTCATGAATAAAACTGCTCTTTTCAGGGCCATCAAGCTTACATCAGTAAAGAGTTGGAATATAATTTATCTGTGCTTGTTTGTCCATATTCAGAACCACAAGCCCCCAACGACCACACAAAATGCTCTCCAGAGTTGTAATCTTGTAAGTTTGGTTAACTTGGAAGCAGGGGAGCAAGTGATTTTGATTGATTCTCTTAATCAACTCTCTCTTTGAAAAAGATTACTACAAATTTGGTACGCCTACAATTCAAGAACGGAAAAAGTTGAGATAATAGATAATTGATCAATTAAAAGAACTAAATGCTCTTCACATTTATTCCGTCCACTAGCGGTCCTACGTCAAGCTTCCGTTCGTACCCCTAGACACAGACCCTTCTACTTTTTCTAAGGCCTTAAGGTTGTTTAGTTCACTAGACTTGAATTGAAAATCATTAGAAATCCCGTTGCGCGAATCACCAGGACGGGATTTCATTTTCATTTTGATTACTTGGAGTGGCACAACTCCAAGTAATTTTGCCAGTTCATCTTTGATCTGATCTAGGGATTCACCACTGAGCAGGCATGACAACCTTGAACACACGTTCAGTTTTGGTGTCGTAAGTAAAAAATTTGTGCTGCTTCTCAGTAAGATACTTGAGAAGACATTTAAATTCGTCCAAGGTTTCAGCCAATACACGGCAACCACCCCGACGTCCAATTTGTAGTGAAAATTTTACTTTCACGAAGTTGAAAAGTTCCATGCGAAGAGCATGGAAATCGGAAGTGGTTATCACAATAGGGGGAATCTTTACCTTCTTGGCATTAAGCCGGGAAAGTTTACTAGAACTTTTCTTGGATGATGGATCATTCTCATCATCCTTGAACAAATCTAATTGATTACGCAAATTAATTTCATCAGAAGGGGGGTCAAGAGTTTGCCCCTTTCTTTTGCGCTTAGGCATATGGCGGCAGTAAATTTTTATCCAAATCGACTTCCAAGCATATTACTATAAGAATCTGAAGGATCGAAGAGGAATTTTCCAAATCGATATCAAAGAAGGATTACCTCGGGTAGGGTCCGAACAAGGATCGAAGAGGAATAAGAGTTGAACAAGGTAGAAATTTGACAGGTTGAGCACTGAAAAGTGCTGTTTAAATTTGTTGTAGCTTTAGGTAGCAGTAATACTTCCTTCAGCAAAAAGCAAATAGATCCGCACGGCAAGAGAGCACGAAGAATGATCAATCTGGAAATAAATTCACGCTAAAAAAGTTGAAAATAGTGACTGATTGCAAGAAAAAGAGACTTTTTAGTGACTGGCGTGAAAAAAGTGATCAATTCACTAAAAAGTGGCTCACTACCAGCCCTGCAATCAATCCATCCATTTGTTTTTGGTGACAATCAGAGGGTATTAAATCAAATACCTGAAAATTACAGGGAATTTTATTTAGCCAAATGAGTAGACACACCATGTAGATAGATAAAGACGATTAAACGTAAAAAATTCTATAGAAGCACAACACCTTCGAATTGTTCGAAAATTAGATCAAAATGTAGACATCGATTGGATTACCAGATCCCACACACTGAAAGAAGAATGAACAATCTTGAAATACATTCACACACTAGGAAAAGTGGCGTCAGTGACTTGGCCTTAAAAAAGGAAAAAAGACAATGTCACTAAAAAGAGAGACCAGTTGTATTTGCGATGAGGTAATTAGTCGGAAAACAGAACAGTTATGAACGACACAAATCTGTCTCGCCTGCCGCTGGTCTCGATTTTTTGTGTTATGCGAAAATTTACAGTTTGCCCCACCACATTTCAGTTTGCTTTGGTTTTTGGTAGGCGCCGATTAAAAATGCTAAACTTTCAAATGTAATGCAGTCAACCAGTACTTATACCATCACTGATTTGCTCGCGCAAGCGAACGAAGTGTAAAATTCCCATGCTTGAATGTGACAATTTTTGTATGTTAGTTGAAATTGGAGTATTGGAGGAAGCTTGCACCTACATTTAAAGTGGGACATAATTGTCTATCCTCTGCACATCCTATCTCCATATGAAATTCCGGTTATGTGTGGGCGGCAGACACAGCAATACAAACAAGGGGAAAACATAAAATATAAAAGTAATAAAATTCGGACGCAAATAACCACAATCGCATCCAATCGGTTAACAAGCAATAAGAACACAAAGTACACCAGCTTACCCCTGTCATTTCTCCATCGTTTATATTTGGCGTCGATGATTGGCTCGGTCGCGTTGGATACTGCAAATAATTAATTAAGAGAAACGAGGGAGAAAAAAAAACTTGCATAAGTAGAATGCATTAAATTTGCGAGCGCTTCACACCTTCCCGTCGCTCGTTTGCTTTTTCGATTTGCGCGATGCATGAAACAGAAGGTCGTTAATGAAAACCTAATTAAGAATTAAAAATTATGAAGTGTGCAAGCGAGTGTGCGATTATGTAAAACAGAAAAATGAAAACGAATGGAAAATATATTTAAATGTAACAATTTTTCGATTATCGTGAAAAGTGCCAGAACTGCAAAACCGGACACGTTCCAAAACCCAACAACGCGAAACCGCATCAAAATGTGCCCCAGTTTATACCAAGCTAGTTGCAACTGACCGACCAAACATGCGACAGAACAATGCACTGCAACCGCCTGCACACGGCGTGGACCACAATAGAGCACCAAAACCCAACCGGCCCCAACAATGATGATGATGATGGTGATGATGACGACGACGGCGACGGCGCGGTCAGGACAGAAATCGATTTAGTGCAAAATTAAAAACAACATAACGTCACGCCAACACCCACTACTGTCGGCCGATTGCTGCGCAGAGCAGATACTAGCATACTTTGTGGGTCCCAACGAACGGGAGGAAAAAGCCCAGAGAATGTGTGGAGACGCCGCGGGACCAAGGGAACGAAAAAGTCCAACGTTCACCGACCGCAAAATAAATGTTATTGCTTAATTTGATTGCAAATGCATCGGATAGATGAAAGGATTATTCAATTAAACTGACATCAATTCCAATTTTGAAACATTAACTTGGCAGAAGCGGTAGGGAGGCAGAATGTTGGAGGGTTTCGTCCGGCGAGGGATAGATCGAATCGGACTACACGGCAGGACACGTCCGTCAGGAGTATCAAAATGTGTGTTGCGAGAGTCCTGTGTGCGATTTTCAGTAGCACGCAACGATAATCCATCACACGGGAATCGACCCCGAATGTGGACATCATTAATTTTGAACAGCTTCGGTTCGGTCAATCCGTACCTGACGACCGTTGGCATCGATTCTGAATTTAGAATCCTCTAACCAAACATATGAATCGGAGGAATTTTAAGATCAACGAAGATCGGCATTTCTAGATCCATTTGTGCATGAGGATTTCCACTTAGTTTATAAAATTATTTAACATGTTGTTAACAATAGAATCTGTATATGGAGTGATTTATTACAGATTCTGTATTCTCCGGTTGGGTGTACCAAGATCCAAGAATTCTTCGTCCTTTGTTGCGTAACCATTATTTTCGTTACTGATACATTAATATGTCGATTTAGTGTGGATAGCGACTGTCAATGGCCAATCGCTATCATTACGAAATGTTCACCAAGCGAAAATTACGCTATCGTGGCAGTTTGGAAAAGACAGCTCTAGACATTTTCCCAGTCCGCCTTGCAAATTCCATTGATATAATCATATCCGACCTTCTTTTTGTTGGTACATCCTTCACCTAAAGGAAAAAAATCAAAATACTATTCGTAGCATTCTTCCCCTCATTAAAGCAACCGCGTTATCCTACCGCACCACCATTGCCTCACAAAAAAAAGGATAAATCGGGTGAAAGAAAAGCGAACAAGAGAATTCAACCCGAACCGAAAACAAAAACAAAACAAAACAAAAATGTAGAGCACTGGATCAGCTGATTTGTAGTTTACGAGAGTCGAGTTTGTTTTTGCATGCATACATTCATTTTAATCTATATGCACACACATTCGCCGTACATAGCTACGTCGAAGAGGACGGAAACGCTTCTATTTTCACTCTCGATTCCGTTCAAATTCATGCCGGCGACGACGACGACGACGACGACCAAATTGATCGTTGGGTTCGGGGTTGGGTTGGCACGCGGGAGAAAGGATTCCAAAATTTGGCAATTTCAATACAAATGAATGCACGTGGGAGCCGGCCAGCCGGTTTCTCCTAAACCCCGAGAATTGGATCAGTCCGAAATGAAATATTGGCGGTTACAGCGCCAAAAGGCACGGGTGGTGGGCAAGGAAACAACATAGAAGCGAGATTTATATCGTTTTCACTTTCAATGGGCCAACTTTGCGGAACGCGATGTCGTCGTCGTTCCGTTCCTTTTTTGTGTTCGTCACAACTCTACAACCCAGTAACCGTAACAGAAGCGGCGGCAACCCACTTACGGCTCCAGCACGCATACGTCGGTCGTCATCGTCGTTGGGATGGTGGATGGTATTTCGTAGAAAATGCTTGCCTTCCATTCCCGATGATATATTGGATTTTATGTACCCACCAAGCGCCACGGTGCGGCAGCATAGAGAGAAAGAGAGAGGGAGAGTAACGACCGTGCAATCGTACGGCTTCATGAATAACACACAGATACACGCCAGGAGGCGGAGGCGCATTGCTGATCTACATTGTTCCGACGGTACGGAAGCCCTCACAAATGTCGAGCGGATGCGCTGCACTATGTGTTTTGAAATGTGAAATCCCATCCCTGTAGGAGCGAACCCCCTGCTCTGTCAAATAGCGCAATGTACGGATCAACGGTCCTTGACTACCGCGTTTTTGCAGTTCGTTCGAAACTGCAAGCTTTGATCTGACAGTGAGCGCTCAGCGGCGATTGAGTTTTGCCTTTGCCGAGAGTTAGATTCAATCGGACAGCTCTCCGAAAATGCGCAATTCCACATTCGCCGAAATTGAATTCCGATCGACTTTAGCCGCCAACATCGCGGCAGCCGGCGGTCGATTGGCCAACTGCATCAGTCCTTTTTTTATTGGCTTGGAGGGTGACTAGGTGGTCAAACCGAACTGTTGAATAGTTTATGAGTTAATTGGCCAGTACGAGTGTACGGTTTGGGGTTTGTCCGGGAAATGGAAATGAATGAACATTTCGGAAGAAAGGAAATTTTTATTTGCGATACAGATGCTGTTTTCGTAATGAAAAGTGAAAAGGGCCGAAACGCAGGGAAATCAGAGCCGTATTAACAGTAGGGCGATGGTGAGCTAAAGCCAGAATCCTCAATTTAGAGGGGTGCCCCTCCTCAGAGACATCAATCATATCCTTCTCAAAAATATGTTTCAAGGAATTATTCGTTGGTTTGATTTATATTCACGGCGAATGAGAACGACTCAAATTTGAGTTTAGTTCACTCATAATCGCCAAAAGTGTAGGAACTCAGCGATGAGTAAAATTTGTCTCATGGTTTCCTGTGGAAAACCTAAAAAATCTGCCGGAAAACGAGGAAACTGACGAAAATTTTATTCAGTCTCCTAGTAGTACCAATAGACTGAGTGAATGCAATCTTTACTTTTCTCAAATTCAGGAATTTTTCCCTGGAAAATCCTGGAAAAACCTGGCAAAACGTGAGGCAAATTAACTCATCGCTGAGTTCCTGCACTTTTGGGGATTATGAGTGAACTAAACTCAAATTTGGGTCGTTCTCATTCGCCGTGTTTCTATCGAACATTAATGCTTTGAAAACTTGAAACAATACATCATAAACCATAGCCCACTTAGTAATGGAACAAACTCTTTTGCTTATTACAGCGCTCCTAGTGGACTTTTTCGGAAACTCTTGACATCTATTTGTATACAAAACCGACTCCAGCAACGAATTCTGCCCTTCAACAATGGTACAATGACAACGGAGTTCAGTTAGTTGCGAAAATCCTCAATCCCGAATTGTCCCCAGTTCAGGC
This sequence comes from Ochlerotatus camptorhynchus, assembly GCF_037179485.1. NCBI lineage: Eukaryota > Metazoa > Arthropoda > Insecta > Diptera > Culicidae > Ochlerotatus > Ochlerotatus camptorhynchus. The sequence continues at coordinate 1,313,919 of NW_027040498.1, read as the reverse complement.
CAATCGAAAACTACTGGACAATTATGAAGAGGAAACTGAAGGTAATAGGTAATAGTCATCACAACGCACAGTGGTGCCAATGGTATCAAAACACGCGCTTTTTTATTTACGCTGAAATGGTAGATTAAAGGTACTAAGTGTCTTCTGAGAAGTTTCTCGAATTACAACACTCCTTCTTATGGTAAAAGAAAATTAAAGATTGATCCACCTTAAAGTGAGATGCAATTTTTTTTTTTAGTAGGGGAAATGACGGCTTCGGCATGCCAGACTATTTTCGACAACCCAAATTGAAACACTATTTTCACTGGATTTTCTTACGAAAACACTTCGCTGAATGCATTCAAACGATTCTTTATGCTTTCAGCTTCAATTTGACTATATTTTTACCACTGAGAAAAAGCAATCTAGCAAGGTTTTCTTGAAATGCAACACACGCACTACAAATTGTAGCTGATTTCGAGTTGCCGATAATAGAACAGCAGATTTACATGCAGTTCAAATGGAACGGTTGCCGAAGAAAAACTGGTTGCCGACAATACTCGCTCTCACTAGAGAAGATTGGAGCTTTGTAAAAGCGTTTCAAAACAGTTTTTGACAATTCTTTCGACTGAAATTGTTAGAGCAGCTGGCAGCAAAAGATTGTAAACAAACCAATACTGCATATGTGTGCGTTCCTTAGAGAAAAATGCTATAGAAGGAAGGTCGCTGCTTAGGTTGCCGAGAATACGTAAATTCCCCTATTATGAGATACAAAATAATTATGTTCGGCAAAGCTGTAGAGAACGGCGCCGGTGGTGTAGTGGTAAGCGTGATTACCTCTCACCCCAGCAGGCCTGGGTTCAATCCCAGTCGGCGCCGCCGGGATGTTCTGAGGCATAACATCTCTGATCACGCCTTCCTTCGGATGGGAAGTAAAGCCGTTGGTCCCCGGTTCATGAGCTGATGGGTCGATAGGTAGGGTCCAGGTGTGGGAGCTGCCTTCCTGTGGCACGTCGGTAGCATTGGTGCTCAGCACGGAAAACAAGATCGACGGAAAAAACAAACCAAAGGAAAAAAAAAAAGCGCGTCGATCCATTGTGTGGTGTAAAAGAATAGAAAAAGAAAACACGTTCGATCATGCAGTGTTGGAGTTTGTGTGTGTGAGTTTCGAGAATGACCGAGATTGGTGATGAAAATTTCACTCAAGCGGGGATAAAGATGATATGGAGGAAAAGTAAATCATATCTAATTATTGTGTGGCTACAATGGGAGTTTTGGTGGTGATTCGGTGGCCAACGTTTTCCGCTTGCAAAAGTGCTCGGCTGCTGGTCTCTCGCCGGTGAATTATTGCGTATTTCTGTTGTTCATTACATACCAAGCGAAAACTTAATCATATTTTGTCGTGAAGTGTTGTGGTTTTTAGATGCTCGAGGGATCGTTTTTGCTTAATGAGCAGAATATCAAGCTCTCAGAATAATCCGCCATCGTTGGGTTCCGCGAGCATGAAGCGCAGGTTATAACCAAAAGTTGAATTGTTTAAACCATGAATCTCGTAAAGGGTGTATGCGTGATCCAGTTTGGATGGCATTGCAGGCTGCTTTCGGAGACGTCACTTCATTTGAATAGCTTTTTGTTAAGTCGATCGTTGATAGTGTTAATGTAAGGGGCAGGGTGGTTACAGAGCAACCGTTTTTTTGTTTAATGAGTAGAAGATCATGGATTAAAACCCAAACCTCGTTACATTACTGAGTTGGTCTATCCAGGCCTCTATTGTAGAAAATCGTTAATAATAGAAATCGGTGGAACGATTCAGAAAAGTAATACGTATATTTAGACAAATGTGACGTAAGCCTGATCCAGTTTGGAAGACATTGTTAACTATTTGCGGACATTATAATAGCTTCTTGTAACCAATAATGAACGATTGTCGGTCGTAGCTTGTTGTGATGTAAGGGTCTCGGTGGCTTTATAGCGACTGTTTTTGCTTACTGAGCAGAAGATCGTGGGTTAGAACCCAAGCACCTTACCCCAACAAACAATTCACAGTCACAAATAAGCATACACATTGAATAAATGCTGTATAACAGTGCACAATGCTGAATAAAACAGGATGTCGAATTATGTGCTGAAAAAAGCTCATTGAGATCGAAAGATGCGCCTTTATTTCACCGTTTGCTCTGATATGATTAATTTACTTATTAAAAGCTTTATAAACGTTGACTGTCTTGCTGATTCAGAACAAGAAGTTTGATCTAATAACAAACTGAATAAGTGTAATTTGCACATACATTGTCGTTTTAATTCGACTGTTTTTAATTGGTTTAATAAAATGCTTAATTAGACGTCTTATAAATGTTTTCTGGCTCCATTATTAGATTTCATTGCATTGCTTTACAATACTACTGTATATAGGTGACTACAGTCAGCAAAATAGCTCTTATACCACTATGCGTCCATGTTTTAATTGCATGTTTTGTAAATGCTTTACAATCGGCGTATTCATTCATTATTCCACAACACTGCTTCAGGCTAACAGCAAAACGAAATTGGTAGCATAGTGGTTACCGTTTCCGCTTTCCAAGTAGAAGGTCGCGAGTTCAATCCCAGCATCAACCCTTTTTTTTTTATTTATTTTCTACGCCTAATTAATTTAAATCGTAATCATAAATCGTATCACTCACGACAACCAATTCATAGATCTATCGAAAAGAATAGCATCCTTTCCTGTTACAACTTTTGTAAGTCGAATAAAAGCTTCTCGACATACCTTATTCAACACCAAATAATTCGATGTTGTGGTTGAACAAATTCTCCAGATTTGTGTGAACAAAGCCTGAACAGAAGTTATTATTAAAAATAGTACAAGTATTATTAAGCATGAAGTGGAATAAAATCGTCAAGAAGTCGTTTCTTCAATAGGTAATTGTTTGTTGGGACACCAGTGGCGTTTCCTTAACCTCTAGCTACCTGTGAACCAACTCTCAAAACATAATCAATTATCAAAAATATAGCTTGCAATGGATAGATATCGAGTAAACTAGAAGATTAAGTGTATTTTTCAACCGATTCGAGTGTGAATATGGCATTAAATCTGGTTTTGAAAGTTGATGGACAGGTAAAAAGTGAGGCTACGGGACGTCACTGCCTTACACTATTGACCGTTATGAAATTCCATTAAAAAGACGGGTACGTAAAAGAAGTAATATTTGAATTTTAGGAAAGCCGCGTTGATTGGAAATCCAGTATTTCGGCTCGCTACCTACCAAAATTTTTGAACATTATTTCCAAAAAAAAAATCGGAGTTGTGTTCCGGGAGATTCTAAAAACAATTCAATTCTAATTAGAATTTCAAAGAGAATTCGAAGAAAATTCAAAGAGATTCTCGCGACTTTGATTGGTAACCCATTTGAATATCCTGGTCTAAGAAAACTGTTCAAGATTAGGGGACCTGACATTTCTGAAAAGTGTAACCGTGAGAGGTATGAGATCTCCTTAGCCTATACCAACAACAAAGTATGACAGTAGGCAGCATGTCCCATTTTTTGTTTTGTTTTGCTGCTTGGGCCCGCTGTCACCTATGATAATGACGTCCTATAATCGACCTGGAGATCTCAAACTCGTAAAAATTGAATGATTGGTTTACCCTACGCTGTTCCAGTCTAGTGGCGATATTGCCATGATGTTAGTTCCGTTCTATCCACACTGAAAACCCACATAGAAAATTAATTCTACTCTAATGGGACTTCCTCCCATTTTCGGAATTTCCAAATGCAACCTTCCTAAAGCTTCAACTCGGCTCCGTCCAATCTGTTTCCCAATTAGGTTATCGACGATGTTGCGTGAATGAGTGCACAAACTGGATGAATGAATTGAATCTATGAATATGCGACTTTTCTATTTCCGGAATGAATTTGACCCCCTCCTCCCCCGAACCAATTTGGAGGACTGAGGTGCATACCACTAACTAACGCAAAAGCAAAACACGAGCAGAGGACTCACCTGATGCGGAGATTGTGCAGGTTGCGGAGGCTGCGGGGACGGACTCGGTGCGGACCCGTGATGGCCCGGACTCTGCGGTGGACCGTGCGGCGATGGAGGTAAATGTGACTGCTGCTGTCCACCCGGGCCCGGGCTCGCTGCCGGCGATGGCCACGACCTTACTGGCTCGTACTGAAAATTCAAAACCGAAAATAAAAAAAAAAATGTTTGCATTAAAAAACTCGATTATTGTCGATATAGTTGTACGGAAGGTATGGAACCGGGCGGAAAAAAACAACATTGCACAAAATTGACACTCGTGATAATGGGAATTGCCGGGTGGTGGAACGTTTTTCGACTGTGTGAAAAGCTGAACGAGCTAGCTGGTGTTGGCCGAGAGGGCACTTGAATATTGGATGGTTAGAATCCCCGAACAAATTCAATCGCAATCCAATCAATTACGCGCGAATGCACGGAGGGTGAAAAGTTGATGATGAATAAAAAAAAAATGGGCGAGCTAGCGATTGCAGTCACCTGTGATGACGATGACTACGGGACTACGGTCAAGCATAAAAGCGCTTAATCGAATGCAAACACACCACCGAAAGCTGCATTTGCTGTTGGTCGGTATGAACACGTTCAGGTGGCGTATTGTTGTTGGCATGGTTTGGCAGAAAGGTACGGAATGCGAACGTAAGTTCTTCTTGTGCAATTGAAACGAAGGAATACATAAATTATGTAAGCATCTTCCCGTAGTTTATAATCACTTTTCCTTTCCGTGGACTTGTTTTCAGTCGTAAATGATGACGATGTAGAAGAACGCACTGATCTGGAGAAACTCTGCAACTCGGAGAGCACCAACCTTGTTGGTGGTGATATCAAGTCTGCACGATGATGCAATCACCAACATTAACAGACAGACTGGATTTTAAGGAATCACGAACTTCATTCATTCAAGGACCGTACATATTTGCGGTATCGCGAGCTTGTGGGAAGCACGGAAGGACTATTTCGCCACACCGATAATAATGAGAGCAGGAAGAGAGGATAGGCGAACCATCCAATTGGAAGGACCACAGACGTGTGCAGGGCATTGTGACACGGTTCAAAATTAATTAAAATTCACATTCAACTGACTGCCCGAGCAAAGTCCAACATCTAAATGATAGCAAATCGAGATCAAATCATGATATGGTTCAAATCTTCCTTTGATTGCGATTGCCACTTCGAAATTTTTTTATAAACTCTCAAACCCCATAAATTTGTTCTCGAATAATAAATATGAATTGAATAAGCAAAAGGTCCAATTCTAACTTCCACTTCTAACTCACTCTGCACTCTTTTGTCTACCTCGATTTTGTTAAACAAACAATTTACTAAGTTGATATTAGATGCAAATCGCGAATTGGTGATTAGAGCGCAAAATTGAGGCACAGAGAAAAATATTAAAATTCAAGGATTTAGACAAATTTTGACAATTTTAGAACAATTAATTTTAAAGATCTAGGATAGATATGGAGCGCTGCGTTTAGCAACGAGAAGAACTGCAGCCTAGAATTAAATGTAGATCTAAGTTAGCCATGAGTATTTTAATAAAAAAATCTATGACTATTTGTTTGTATTACTTCTGCGTGAAGTTAACGATTTACATAGTTGAAGATGCTAATTTCAAATAACAGACTAAAGTGGTAATTTTATACGATAGATGAGGAGATGAAAGTATAGAGTTGATAGTTCCGTTAGAGTACGGTAGTATGAAAATTGTATATAGAGGGTAGAAAACGAGCAACGGACAACTTTGAGGAACGTACAAATCGGGTTGATCATCTCTCTTTACTAAACTCCCCCGTTGGAGAGGGATGGTGAGGGGTATCCCCCTTCATCCCACCAACAATTTAAATACGATGTACATTTGAATTTAGCATCAAACTGAACAGCTGCACCTTTGCTGCATCTTGAATTTGGTTATGCGACACGTTCGAAGTTTTCGCTCAAAACTTTACAGGCTTTTATATGATTGGGAGTTCTTTTCAGAATTTTAAGAAAATAAATTTTTAAATTCTCTCTGGAACTCCCTTGAAAATGCATTCATAACAGTCCAGAAATTCTCTGTAGAACACTCCCAAAAATTCGTAAAATTCTTCCTTAGATTCTCTTTGAATTTAAAACGCTTTCTGGGATTCACTGGAGCTTCCTTTTTTTTCTTTTTTTTTGTTTGAAATTCTCCAAAGAGTTCCCATACAATTCACCTTAGATTCTCAACCAACAATTGAAAAGGACCTATTAGTTTTCATGAGCGAAACTTGTAATCCCCCTTTGCTCAGAACTATCTTGGAGTTCTTCAATTAACTGATCTGGAAATTGCATGAAATTCTCAGTAAATTCACTAGAAATTGCATTCGAAATGCGCTTGGAATTATCCTCGGAGTTTCCTAAATTCACTTCCGTTGGTATTTTTCATGAATACTGGAATCCTCCTGACTCTTGGTAAAAATAGTAAAAATTCTCATAGAGATTTTTCGAAAGCTCCCTAGAAAATATTCTCTGAAATACCTCGGTGTTATCTCCACAATTCTTTCTAAAATCTGCTTAAAATTGATAGTTCTTCAAAGTGCATTGCATCCTAAAAATCTAGTCCACGCCAAGGGTCTTGAAATCTTATTGTTTTCGAAGAGAGGACGAGATATATTTTTTCAGATTTGTCATTTTTAGTATTTTCCCGATGACTATCCGGAATAATTTTCTTGCGGAGCTGGTGCTCAAAATGTGCTTGAGGCAAATCAAATATAATGGGATTAAAAACAAGTGTTTCATATGTAAAGAGCACAGTGAACCGGGAAAACCGGAATAGCAGGGAATTTAAACCCTGCTATTCCGGTTTTCCCGGTTCACTGTGCTCTTTACATATGAAACACTTGTTTTTAATCCCATTATATTTGATTTGCCTCAAGCACATTTTGAGCACCAGCTCCGCAAGAAAATTATTCCGGATAGTACGCATAACCGAAAGCTAATCCAGGGGAAATCTCAGAAACAGCGCATTCATCTCCAACCCTCAACTTAATTAAATCTACATAAATTGCGTGATAGCCTCTCACCCCAAAAGGCCTGGATTCAATCCCAGTCGACGCCGCCGGGATTTTCTGAGGCATACAATCCCCGATCACGCCTTGCTTCGGAAGGGAAGTAAAGCCGTTGGTCCCCGGTCCATGAGTTGATGGGTCGATAGGTATGGTCCAGGAGTGGGAGCTGCCTCCCTGGCGTTGGTAGCATTGGTACTCAGTACGGAAAACAAATCAAGGAAAACAAATTGCAATAGCAACAACATTACAATACTAAAATTTCACTGAGAAGCTAATTTTACGAGTTAACCAGGTTTCCAAATTCAAAATTCTTCCCATTATCCTAAATTCTCATTTAGTTAGTTCTCTGAGCTAATCAAGCTGTTAAGAACACAATAAGGAACAATAACTAGAAGCAATTGGTAGAAAAGCTTCTAGGGCTCCCCGGAAGTTTGAAAATTTTCATGGATATTCTGAGATCTTGCTCCAGTTAAGAGAACTTTGGATAAAATAATTACGAAACTTGGAAGAAGTTGACATTTTCTAGAAATTAAGGGAGTTATAGGAAATAACTAAAAGTTCAGCAAACTTGGTAGAAATTCAGTTGTACTTTGTTTAAGCTATGGAAAAATCTTACGAATTCAGTAAGCTCCGAAGAAGTTGACGGAACTTCCCGCAAAAGTTCAGGAAACTTCATATAGGGAATCTCGGATAAGCTCAATGGATTGTAAAGAAGTTCAGTTTGAGTTCATGGAACTGATTTAAAGTACAAAAAGCTATGTGGAAGTACAGGAAACTTCGTAGAATTTTAGACACTTTCGTTGATATTGATGGCTTGCCAATAAAATATAAATAAAGTTCTCTGGATATTTTTCAAGATTTAAGGTTGATCAAGAATTATTCTGAATAAAACAGTTTTTTTACTCTCCTGGTATCAGTGTTCACTCGGCTGTCGACAAAAGCAGGCCACGCTATCGTCTGTTTTCTCGGCAGCAACCATTGTGTGGTCCTCCTCATTGTTCTTCATCAGCAGTTCTTTCAGTCGATGCGTCGTCGACTTTGGAAATCAACCGTTTAGTGATGAGTGTGTGAGTGCTGACCACGTTTTGCGTCCATTGCTACAATCAATGAAAGCGCTTTGCCCCCTGTTGGCGTAACTGCCATACAATGAAACCACTGGAAGCGGCTCCAGATCTAATGGAAGAGGCTTTTTGGATAGCGGAAGATACAGTGTTTATTGTGTTGTACCTTTTGATTATACTTTTAAGATGTATTGTTTAGTGACCAAGAATTCTCGGCTCTGTAAAGTTAATTCGTTTGAGCCTTATCAAATAAACTAATAAACAACAAAAACTCTCCTGGTATGAAGTAATGTATTGAAGTCAACCAATGTAAACATTATTCAATTTCACCTCTAATATTTCTATTTATGATGGGAAGTTCTGTCAGTGTAAGTCACATTTTTTTCAAGAACATCAATAATTAATTCTCTTAACTTTTTCATGAAAAAATGATTCATTATGCAAAGAATTTACGAATTTAAAAGATCAATCGAAGAGTCACGATTTGACTTTAAGCAAAATGTAGTTTATCGGCGCTTACTACCAACCGATGGTGATGAATCGATTATTTTGAAGATCTGCAATTGTTCAAAAATTCAAATTTCGTCTCTCAGATATTCTTCCAAGACGGCAGGTTGATCAGGAAGTATTTGAAAGATTTCCAGCTGATCGAAAATTGCAATTAAGTTCTCTGCATACTTTTTTAAGACTTCAGTTTGATCAAGTATTAGTCTGAAGATATTATGAAAATTCAAATGACTTCTCCACATATTATTTGCTTGATCAGATATTATCAATTGTACGACATTTCACGAACTATTTTAACTGATGTTCGAAAGAAGGGAAATTCTCCTAGAGTTATTAGTTCAGATTTTGCACTAACCATTCTAAGCTAGAGGCTCACAAGTGTCCCAAAGTTCAGAATGAACAGGATAATGCGAAACAACTGCTCAACTGCTGTTTAAAAGAAGGAAAATTATCCAAGAATTATAAAATTCTGATTTCACATTCATGATTTCAAACCAGAAACTATGTTTATTTCAGAAAGCTCAGAATTACAGGAAAATTAAAAAGAACTACTCCTGTTTAAGGTGATGCCTTGTAGCATGCTTTTTCGCATTACACTCGCAATTTCACAATTCGAAATATTATGGTTTTTGTGAATGCTCAGCTACGTATAGCAACAACCACTACTTGTTTGCTCCGTAAATCTTGAGTAGTGTGATAAGAGAAAGGACTAAAAGGAAATACCTTAAAAGAAGGAAAGTTCTCATAATGCTAAAAAATTATTCAGGCATAACACATTCAACCAAAAGGAATTCAGCGAAACGGGTTATTTCGCCAAATGGAACTCCACGAAATGGCTGGTTATTCAAGATGAAGATCTGAAGATCTTTAACAACTAAATAACTTAAACGGCGCATCGCATATATTCTCTAAAGATAGGTCAGAAATGATATGAAGGATCTCCAGGTTATTTCATTAAAGTCCTCTGGATATTTTTTAAAGACTTCAATTTAATATTCAACTGTTCAAAAATTCCCTCGTTACAGTCCCTCAGATATTATTCAAAACTGTAACGTTGATCAGGCAGAATTCAAACGATCCCCTGCTAATCGAAGATGTCAGTAAAGTCCTGTGACAGAATTTGAAATGTCTTCAAAATGAGACATGTCTTTAAATCTGGCGCCCCTTTGGATCTGTCCATAAAGTCATCTTATTTCTACTTCTTAGCATTTTAATTTGTATTTGTATTTGCGTTGCAAAAATGAAGTGAGAAATGCTCGCTGCACATCTTGAACTTTAAGTGTAAAAATTCATTGGTGTTGATTAAAATGTTAAGATTTACCTACTCTTTGCATGTCTATAGAAAACTATGATCATAATCTATCAATTACTTTAAAGAATAACAAATTTCAACAACGGAGTGAAAATTTATTAACAAATGAGCAATTGGTGTGTACAATTGTGCATGCCAAGCATGCTTCAGGGAAATTGAAGCATAGTCTTGCTTTGTAGCTGTAGCCGACTGAGCTTATTTTTTAATATGTTTCCAAAAACAGAATTTCGGGAAAAGTATTGAAGTTACGAAGTAGTTTGGGGAGGATACCAAAGATTTACTTATTAGAAATTCTAATAAACACGGTCGATTGAACCAACTCAAATCCGTAGGTTGGTCCCCGGTTCATGAGTTTGATGGGTCGTAAGGTAGGGTACAGGTGTGGGAGCTGCCTCTCTGGCGTCGGTAGCATTGGTGCTCAGCACGGAAAACAAGATCGACGGAAAACAAACCAAAGGAAAAAAAATCCGTAGGTTACTCATAGACTGGAGTAAAATTTTCTTCGATTCCGCTGGCAAAATTTTCGAATATGAGGAAAATCGTAAGAGGCTTCACTTAGTTTATTAGTAAATGTGTAAAATTTTCGTCGATTTTCCTCATATTCGAATGAATAAGCGCGGAAAATTTTACTGTCTATGATTTTTAGTGCAAAACCATTCAATTAGTTTAATTCGATCTCATCGGCCGTGTATTGAACAATGTGAGAAGTTTGAGCGTAAGTAGCAGGGTTGTTCCTGTTAAACAAATCACCGAGAATACTTCAAGGCGAAAATAATTGTGATTCATGTGAGTCATGATTGAATCACCATCGGCAACATAAAGCGGTAGCTAAATTTCATCGAAATGTCGAATAAATAAATGTAGGAACCCTCCCCTGAACATGGCACTGCAGAAAATCCTAGCTCAAGTATAAGATGATTAAACCGGCTGGAAGGAGCATCCGCTTCGGCATCCATCCACACGTCTCTCGCCTTTCTCGAGTGTAACCTAACATTCACAACTACCGACACTGAGAACTGACGGGTTCATGAATCTGTGATGACGCCCGTTCCTTCCATCTGGAGCAAATTTGTACGATTCACCTACTCCGTTAGGAACGACGCGTCACCGTCAAAAGCGCTGTGGCGTATTGCTGAGATCCGATTCAAATGCGGATGCATTGGGATGCACGTCAAGCAAACCGTCATACGACGACTGCGACTACGACGAGAACGACGATGTGATAAATATAAATTGACGATAGTACCAAGGAGCCTGGAGGATGGCGATGGTAAATTTCAATCAAAGAGACCGGAAGAAGACCTTCCATCTGAATGATGCCAGACAGGATCGGGATGAATGATTGTGTGCGAGGTGATGGTGGAACGATGAAGATTAGATTGTTGGCAAACAACTCGATCCAAGAATCGGTTCAAGGTCGGAATATTCTAGTTGTTATAAGATGTGGGTTGGGTACCTTCCAGAGTTAGAATCTACTGTGTTCTAATTTTGTAAACGAGCATTGATCTGCACAGCAGCCTCCCATTTTATATCAATTACAGAGTTCAAAACCTTGAAGACCATGATATGATTGATCCAATTTCAAGTAAAACAAAACCAGCTCTAATCATTTGCTCCGGCGGCAATTTATTCAAAGCCCATGCTTCAATCAACACAATTTCCTTTCAAAGATCCTAACTGGAGGAACACAGATCAAAGAAAAGTAAAAGATGGAAATCAGGAGACTGCTGCAATCGCACTTTACAACTTGTTGGTTCCTGGCGGAGACGGAGTCACGCAGCACAAACAGACGAACAAATGTTGTCCCGGTCTAGATGTCGGGCCGAGGACGGCTGCATCAGCAACGATTATTGCGCGCGAAAAGTTTCCTAAAAGGTCATAACAACAGAGGCCAACGAGGACGACGATGACAGAACAGACAGACATAATCGTTTTATATTGCACTGGCAAGCACCACCGACGTTTCTCTGCTCGTGATGTTCGTTCAAGCTCCTAAGGGAGGTTGGGTCCAACACAAGAAAAAAAAAGGGAACGGCCAGGATGACGACAAAATTGCATTTTTAGTTATACTTTGTGTGCATTCCGCCGCAGAGGATTTCACAGTAAAATCAAGTGCTAACTTACCTGATGTGGAGGGTAGGGCGACCGATGGTTGGGACCGGTATTCGGCCCTGGTGGAGTTGGATATCGTTGCTGGTAGGGAGTATACTGAGAATTGGTAGGTGGTCCCTGCGACGAGGGAGGTAGCGGTGGGGGACCACTTCCAGGCTGACCCGGTTGACCGCTGCCTGACTGCGGGGGTTGCCCCGGCCCAGGTTGGTGACCTTGGGGCGGAGGTGGAGGACCCCCTTGGCCGGGTTGACCGCCTTGCTGCTGGCCCGGCTGTTGACCCGGTTGTTGCTGTTGCTGTCCACCTTGTTGCTGTGACGGAGAAGGGTAGCTACCAGGACTCTGCCCGGGGGGACCAGGCGGATAGGGGGACTGACCGCGAGAGTTGGCACCCTGCAATGGAAGGGGGAAAAAGTAGACGTAAGTATTAAGCAAAAAAAAGTTTCTTCTTGAATAATTGCGTTCAATTTGGGGAGGCATTTTTCAAACGAATTTATGGCAATTGATTTTTAATTCAAATTCAAATGAAATTACTAGAAATTACTCGTTTCCCGGAAATCCGTTTTCTGGGATGACCCATTTCCCGGAAAACAAAAAATCTAAGCTAAAACATATCCAAAAAGTCAGTACCTATTGTTTTTAAATTCTCTCATATACCTACAGCCATTCCATTCCATAGCAAAACGATATAGTGGTTATCAAAATTTCGTAAAAATTGGTAGTTTTGTTCAGAAACGATCCTCGTGACCAAAAATGCCATTTTGCATTTACAGATCACCATTTTAAATCCAGTCTTAATTTTGAAAAGAGACTATAGAAAAATGTTAAGCTTATCTTCAGCAAAATTGTTGCTCGAAAAATGTTGGTCCTATCGGTTTGGTACCTTGGACAATGTTGTAGAGGACATCTGGAACTATTTGAAAAAAAAAATGAACTCTAAAAAAATTAATTTAAAATAAAGACAAAATCGTTTTCCTCAAAAACGATTTTTTTTATATGTTTAATGGAACAATGAATGCCACCTATTGCGTTATAGTTTTCGAGATGTAGCGGTTTGAAAGTCGATTTTCTTAATGTTGGTAGTTTTTGGCCATTTTCGAATGTATTTCGTGGTTCTCCAGTTTCTACAATATTTTTTCCCGAAATATCGGGAAATTCACAGTAAAAAAGTTCTTACCAGCTCATCAAGTTTTCATTTTAAATTAAAAAAAAATGATTTTTTTTAGAAAGCACTTTTTTCAAATATTTTCAGATGTTCTCTGCAACATTGTCGAAGGTACCAAACCGATTGGAAAAACATTTTTCGATTAACAGTTTTCTGAAGATACGCTTTACATTTTTCTATAGCCCCTTTTCAAAATTAAGGCTCGATTCATCTGATCGTGATCTGAAGATGTAAAATGGCATTTTTGATCATGAGAAACGTTTCTGAAAATTTTCAGCCAAATGAAAAACTACGAAAATTAATGGATTTGGCAAGTCGGCAAGCGTCGCTCCCGTATTTTTTATTTTGTCATTAAGGTGGTCCAAAAAATCATTTTTTTAATATATTAAATGAAAGGTAATTGAAAATACTTTTTAGGAAAAAATAAATAATGATATTAAACAAATAGGATTGTGTATTGAAAATCATTGCTTGAATTTGTTTTTATTTTATGATGGTTTGTAGACAGCGGGCGCAATATACTTTTATATTTTTCCTTGAAAATTTAGGCTTTTTCACACAACATATCAAAAATCAACGTTGTGTTTTTTTCTGGTTTTAGTTATATTTTTTTGAAGTTATCAAGTTTGGAGCGACTAGACTACCATGCGTCATGACCATGTTACAGTCGTTTTAACTCAATGGAGACGCATGGCAGTCTAGTCAAATAGGAGTATTGATTTTGTAGACCACCCTAACATGGAAATGGAAATAAATTATACATGAACTTTTACAAAAATGTGAATGGTTGCCCATAACACACACATATACAAATTTCCATGCAAATTGGTAAGTTCTTATTCTATTTGGCCTGGAACTGGTCTTATGCCAAATGACCATTATGTCAAACGACTTTAGAACAAATGACCTACAAGCTGTCCTGTCAAAAGAGCAGATTTCTCTTCGAAATGTTAAATGACAGGACACTAACAAACATATACCTCCAAATTTAGACTAGAGAGCTGAGCAGTTCCAGGCCAAATAGCGGAAAAGCCATGTAGATTATGTGTTCTTTTTCAATTGGCTTAGTACTAAGCAATTACAGATCAAAAATTTAATATTTTGATTAATTCCGGTATCTTTTAAGCCGTTGTTGGGTCTATAAATGGATGCAACTTCGTCCTATCGAAAATGAATCGGCATGTGAAATCGCGCTTCTTTTTCACTCCTTATCATTCATCGTAACTACATCGTTGATGTCACTTTCCCTTCTCGCGTAAGAACCGATGAAGATAAAAGAGACAGAGTTTTCTTTTTGGTTGATGCTTAATAACGATGCTTTTCCAATAAAAATAAAAGCCAAATAGATCATCTCACGACCACACATATAACGAACTGTCAAGTCAAGTAATAGCAAGCCAACCATTGCATTAGCTCCTAAGTAACATTGACAAATTCTTTCAGTAGATTTTCTCTTTGCATCCCCACGGCCATGCATAGACACTAGACTGATGCAAAATTTGAAATTTTCGCTCCACAGTGCTCAAACGGTTCCAAATTGGGTCCTGATTAACCTCCCAAAATGTGAACTCATTCAGTAAGAAACTGACTTGGCACAAACCATTTGAAGTTTAGATGGGAATTACTATAGAGAAACCGTAATTTCGGTTCAAAATTCACCAGTTCACTCTACTTCAGAAAATGATAACTGAGCATAACGAAAAATTTTCCCAGCTACAACTACAACAAAGACCACTTTTCGATCAAATGTAAAGAACCAAAAATTAATAATGATTCAAGTCACTGATGTCTTACGATTATGCTCAATCAACTGTTCAGCAGACAAAAATCATGGCTACTATGTCACACTGCAGAATACAGTGTTGCCCACAATACAGTTGCTTAATCTAGCCATAAGATTATCAATCTTATAAACAATTAATAACTATTTAGTTTGACGTTTGGCTGAAAAACGTTTTTTTGCAAAGTTGTAGCTGATAAAAATTCCCCTAAGAATAGAAATAGAATTTGTGAACAGTTCAATATGTAAAAAGGCTAGAGGACAATGAACAAAATGTTTCGTTTCCCCATAGTAATTTCCATATAAACTTCAAATGGTTTGTGCCAAGTCAGTTTCTTATCAAATGAGTTTAAGCTTTCGGAGGCTAATCAGCACCCCATTTGAAACCGTTTGAACACTGTGGAGCGAAATTTTCAAATTTTGTATCAGTCTATTAGACACTTCCCGCTATTTTCAACACATAGTTCGATAAAAGAAGCTATTTTCTAGAATCTAATACGGATAACACGACAAGAAACGGATTTGTAACCAAGTTATTAACGAAAGAGAAAGTCGACGAGGAGAATCGATCAATGTTACTTAGGACCTAATGCATTGTTCGGCTTGATAGTTTTTCGAAGGGCCTACAAGGTAAATGAATTTAACTCATATTTGAATCAAGATCACTTAAATTCGCAAAATTGTAAGTCATTCATAGAATGAGTAAATGTTTACTTAAATATGGTAAACTGTCACTCATATATGAGTAAATGTCACTCAAATATGAGTGAGATTTAATCATATTTGATAAAAAAAAAAAATACTCATTCTACGAGTGATCTACGCTTTTGCAAATTTGAGTGAACGGTACTCAAATATTAGTTAGTCTCATTTACCGTGAAATTTGTTTTGATGGGAGGATCGACTGCAAGGTATGTCGAAAGTGTGCCGATGAATGTGCCCAAGCTGTGTCGAATCTAATTTCGGCGCAATGTGCTGAGTGACTTACCCCTTGACCCACGTCCTATTGACCAATACTTGAAAAAGAAAATACTGAAAGGTTATTCAATAAAAGAATAAAAAAATGATTTACGTATATTCCCAAGATTCTGGGGCTTTGAAATTTGTGTAGGATCTGAAACTAGATTTTTTCTTCAAAATTTGGGATTAATAACAATTTTTGGGATGCAAAATTTGAAGCAAAAAATAGTTAAAATGTGGGATTATGAAATTTGTTCAAGATTACAGATTTGAAAAAAATATCATATTTATTAAATAGTCGTGCAGTTATAATTGTCACGGCTCTAAGATTTCTAAGAATTTTAAGAGTTATATCAAATTACAGAACAATTGATAGAATCTTGCGGACAAACCCTGGAATTATTAGTAAAATTTAAAAGTATTCAAAGTGTTAATTTCAAACAAATATTGAGGAGGATTCGCACATAGTTTTCGAAGGAGAAGTTCTGAGCAGAGTTCCAGAATAATTCTGACATGAAGTTCTTAGAAATTGTTAGAAAAATGTGGTGGAACTTCTGTGGAAAAGATTTTAAGTTCTAAATTAAATTCATAGGTAATTTTTGAAGATATCAAAAGGAGCTGTAAAAAAAAAACTTTAGAGAAAATTCCTACGTGATTCCGAAGAGATTTGTATGTGGACCGTGAAAAAAAAAGAATTATTCCTAGAGAATTATGATGAGAATTCAACAAGACACAGAGTTTTAAGAGTGTTCTGACGATAATTAAAACCCTAGTGTGAAAGATTCATCACAGAGTTGCAACAAAATTTATTGCTAATAATTAGAAAGAAATCCTTCAAAATACTCCAAGGGGTTTCTAAATAAAATTTCGAGAGATGTATCCTGTTATAATTATTACGCCGAGCGTTTTTTGTATAAAGGGTGATACGGTCAAAATTTGGTCAATATCAACTTGACGTATTTCTTTCAATTTTGCATTTAAAAAACCTGAACACCCCTCATTTTGAAGGTGTGTGTGTGTAGAATGTTGCTCCTATTTTGATTTTGGAATTCACTCTTCAGTTGTCAAAATGCCGTCCAAGCAAGAAGAGCAGCGTATCAAAATTTTGCTCGCGCATCGCGAAAATCCGAGCTACTCGCACGCAAAGTTGGCAAAATCGCTAAAAGTTGCCAAATCAACCGTTACAAATGTAATTAAAGTGTTTGGGGAACGTTTGTCGACAGCCAGGAAGTCTGGATCGGGGGGAAATCGAAAACCGGAAGCCGCTGAGACGACAAAGAGAGTTGCCGGTAGTTTCAAGCGAAACCCTAACCTCTCTCTCCGAGATGCCGCAAATAAGCTGGGTGTATCGTCTACAACCGTGCATCGAGCCAAAAAACGAGCCGGACTATCGACTTACAAGAAGGTAGTGACTCCAAATCGCGATGATAAACAAAATACGACGGCCAAAGCGCGATCCCGGAGGCTGTACACGACGATGCTGACGAAGTTTGACTGCGTGGTAATGGACGACGAAACCTACGTCAAAGCCGACTACAAGCAGCTTCCGGGACAGGAGTTTTATACGGCAAAAGGAAGGGGAAAGGTAGAAGATGTTTTCAAGCACATGAAACTGTCAAAGTTCGCAAAGAAATATCTGGTTTGGCAAGCCATCTGTACCTGTGGCTTGAAAAGCAGCATTTTCATAGCTTCCGGGACTGTCAACCAAGAAATTTACGTGAAAGAGTGTTTGAATAAACGTCTGCTGCCTTTCCTGAAGAAACACGGTTGTTCCGTACTGTTTTGGCCGGATTTGGCATCTTGCCATTACGGTAAAAAGGCCATGGAGTGGTACCCCGCCAACAACGTGCAGGTGGTTCCCAAGAACAAGAACCCTCCCAACACGCCAGAGCTCCGCCCAATTGAGAAATACTGGGCTATTGTCAAGCGGAACCTAAAGAAGACCAAAAAAACTGCTAAGGGCGAGCAGCAGTTCAAGGCAAACTGGCTTTCTGCGGCGAAGAAGGTGGACAAGGTGGCTGTACAAAATCTGATGGCAGGGGTCAAGCGTAAGGCCCGGCAATTCGGATTTGGAAAAGCGGAAGCCTAACTGAATATTTTTCCTGAATTTTATACTAATTGAACTTGAAAAAGAAATTTAATTTGATTTTTTAAATAAACGATTTCACCGATTTACACGCGTTTTCCCTTGACCAAATTTTGACCGTATCACCCTTTATATTATTCCAGGAAAGCATTAATTTTGTCCAACCACTGACGCCATTTTGATTGGAAGTCACGTTTTCTTTCTGTGATTTTTTGAAAATTATTGAATCCGGCATTTTGACTTTTTTTTTCAGGACTGAAAATAGCCTAAGTTTTGCTCAAATGTGAATGATTAGCCATAACAAACAATTGTGCGAAGTTTCACGAAAATCGTAGAGGGCCGTGTTGGATCGATTCGTCATTTAGCTTGGAATTGCTCAGCTGTAAAGTGTTATAAGCGTTTTCCGTGATACAATAACAATGTTTTGTTCTGTTTTGGTTGTAATCAATCACGTTACAACTCCCTACCTTGCACATGGCAGAAGAGTCACCGAAAATTAATCAACTTTTAGATTAAACAATTTCATTTCATTTTCATTTTGCAGCGTTTGGTGGGGCAATGGGAGCGCAAGTCAATCCAAAGCCGAGGATAAAGGACGGGTAATGGCTGAATAGTCTATGCGGACCACTTGAACGCCATGGGAAAATGAAGGGATTGAAGAGGCCGGTTATTGGGGGGTTTTGAGGAAATGACACATAGTGATGCTAAATGTAAAGAAACCGAAAATCCATCTCCCACTGATTCATCCTTTCACATATATACCAAATTGATATTTTAAAGCAATAATCAAAATAAACAGACAATACATGAAAAGGCTAATTGCCAGTTGCTTTAAAGGCTAGTTGCCTCCCTAAGCGGACCCTCCGCATCCTAACTCTTCTGTTAATCCACTGAATGCTACTAGGCTGTCTAAATTTTCTTATTTAAGTTCATTTGATGATTGTGATATCTCTAGTCTAATTTAATAAATAAGTGAAATCTCTAATCTACCTACCATACTTTATTAAGTACCTGCACTTGTGAATGTAATCTAAAATTTAACGTGTTTCAAGTTGTTTTTGACTTTAATCTATATTTAATATATATTAGTTCGTCCCAGGTGACACCATAATGTGACTAAAATGCTTCATTTT
This sequence comes from Ochlerotatus camptorhynchus, assembly GCF_037179485.1. Classification (NCBI taxonomy): domain Eukaryota; kingdom Metazoa; phylum Arthropoda; class Insecta; order Diptera; family Culicidae; genus Ochlerotatus; species Ochlerotatus camptorhynchus. Next base: position 1,294,766 of record NW_027040498.1, on the reverse strand, counting down.
GATGTTATTTTCCTAGCTGATTTTTAAATTACATATGGTATATGCTCCAACTATGCTCACACGCTTCCACTATGTCGCACCACAAAAATACGTATGAGTATGTCACAATAGAAGCACGCCACAGTAGAAATCTCGAGCCATAGTTCAAACACTTATCCCAAATCAAAATGAAGCAAATATAAGATTAGTTACAATACCATGTACGAAAATGGTGTTTAACATTGTTCCCTGAGTAATACCTCAATGAAAACAACAATGAAAGCTTGTCACGCAAGTAGAAGGAATACTGTTGAGCACTTTCTGAAATATTTCAATAGTATAATTCCCTTGCAAACCCAAATCAATCTATCTGCGTAAGAATAAATAAAATAAGAGTGATTTGCGGCAAAACCCGCCAGTATCGCACCCAACGTCAGTGCCTATACGTAAGCGTACTACAACGCGGCTTTCAACTAAAGGAGTAACAAGTGTGATACTATCACTTCAGGCTAGAATTTTGGTTCTCTTATGCAATGATTCATCAGAGAGGGGAAGCTCAGTAATCCTCATCGCATGCTCATGACGCTATTCTGTCACGGCATGAGCCAACGATGCCGGACCTAAACCAACCGTCTCCAACGCTCCACTATGAAGCATAAGATTAGGCCCGCCCACCAACGTCCAGGTTAAAAAATTAGCCAAGGGGAGGGCAATCAACTTTTAGATTAAACAATTTTAAATTTTTAATCCGGAATTGGTTAGTTAGTACTAAGCCAATTGAAAAAGAACACATAACACTAGTTTACAGCATATATGAACTTTGTACGCTGATGGTCATTTTCCGTGTAAAATCGTGCGCTGAATCCAAAAATGTAGTCAGAAAAAAAGTTTTCTAGATACAACTAAACAATGAATTTCCAAATAATAAAAGTTTGTTTACTAAAATAAAAATATCTACGGCTGTAAAGAAGCTATAAAAATTATTTTAATACTAAATTAAAAGTGAGAAAATTTGCTTTCGATCAACTACATACTATTTTTCAGTGAGATTAGTGGTATTGTTGGCACAACCGCTACAAACATTTGTATTTATCCTGCTTAAAAAATCCATTGTTTTTTGGAAATAAGCAAAACATTAAAAAACAAATTAAACCACCTAATAACTAAAAACAATACCACTAATCTCACTGAAAAATAGTAGCAGGTGATCGAAAGCAAATTTTCTCAGCAAACAATAATTGATATAGCTTCTTTACAGCCGGAGATATTTGAATTTTAGTAAACAAACTTTTATTAGGTGAAATTTCATTGTTTAGCTGTATCTAGAAAACTATCCTACTGAGATTTTTCCTGACTACATTTTTGGAATCTGTGGCTAAGAAATCATAAGGAATTCTTAAGCTTAGTTTTCGTAAATCTTATAATAAGTTTGTCCAACATTGTCCAAAATTCTCACCCCAGAAGGCCTGGGTTCAATCCCAGTCGGCGCCGCCGGGATGTTCGGAGGCATAACATCTCTGATCCTTCGGAAGGGAAGTAAAGCCGTTGGTCCCCGGTTCATGAGTTGATGGGTCGATAGGTAGGGTCCAGGTGTGGGAGCTTCCTCCGTCGGTAGCATTGGTGCTCAGAACGGAAAATAAGATCGACGGCAAACAAATCAAGGAAAAAAAAAAACACTATCCATAACTTGTACATCCAAGAAATTATTTGACTAATGACGCGTAGGCCATCAAATCCATCCCATCCCGAATATCATATCCAATTCGCAAACGATCTCTACTGTTATCTCCTGCTGATCGTGTGCCCTGTATCGCTAGCTACTCAGTATCAATCGATGATGAAAAAGACAACAGTAGTGCACAGCCAACACACATTCAAATGAAGTTTGAAACTGACAAATCAAATCACGTTCACAAATAAAAACTAAATCAATCCGTCGGATACTGCAAGCACATGTCAACAACGAAAAAGCACAAGCTGCTCTTCCGCAACTGTGCTGTAATGAATCATGAAAAAAAATCTCCCAACTTTGCCACCGGTTATGAACACAAACTTCCGAATGTCACAGTCATTACAATCAAAAGCCCTCCCGCAAAACAGTACCCGGTATTAGGACACAGACGCATTCGAATTGCAAAATAAACGTCCCCATCGGAGTACAACTTTGTCCCCATGCATCCTCCCAGGGCACGTATCACAGCAGCATTTCCGTTCCGCTCTGCTGTCGTTTGGTCGCGTCGGTATCAGAGATGACTGGGACAATAAAGATATTTTAGAATCCTGCCATACACATTCCAGAGTCCGTGCCTCTTCTGCACCGGAGCGGTGCAAGAATAAATAATCGTCCTACTCAAAAAGTTATCCGTATCCGTCGTCGTCATCATCGTGCAAAACGTTCCGAATAGCACCGTCCCATCGCAGCATATCGATAGCACTCCGGGTCCATATCCACATCCCAAACAGCCATCAAAGCATATGAACTTACACTTTGCGCTCCGTCGACGACACCCCCCCAACCCCCTGCCCTTCATGTCATCAAACTGCAATATGATGAAACTCGCTGGATTTTATAACTTTCGCCCTGCCTTTTGTGATCCATTTGGAGATCGCTTCGCAAACTCCCCCGTGCCGGTCCCACCGACGACGAGTCCACTATTCAGACTCTCTGTTAATAATCAAACATAATTTGATTTCCCTCATCCTCGCACCACCCAGCCTCGCCTAGACTGCCTACCGACGACTCATCCCGCCCCGAACGGAAGCGCCAAAGCGCTGTTACCTAGTTTTATGATTTGATACTATCATTATTTTAAATGCTCTCCAATGTGCCACAGCCAGCCATCGTCATCGCATCGCATTGGACCCGGGATCCCAGCCAGGACAAACGGCACATAGTAGTGCCTGACCGAAGCGAACCGCGAGGACTCGGTGTCGATTCTCGGGCAAAAATGATGCTTTATCTCCGCCGACGATTGTTTCAACCCCTGCTGGCGGGAAGTTGGCAGGATCGGAGCGGAGCATTGTGTGTCAGGTTTATCAGCGCGTGAAGCATTTCTGTGCTGCTGCGACGAGAGGGCACACACAAAAAGCAAAGCCAACAACCTACTTCCCTCCGCCCCCCCCCCCCCTCCTTCGGATGTTCACGATTTACGCGCACCGTAGGTTGGATGGTTGATAGCGCAGGACGTGGGCGAAGTGCGGGGCCGGCGAAGAGGGTTGTGTAATTTTCTACCCCCGGTCCTTTCTCCTGGCTCTGATGTATGCTGCTGCTGCTGCTGCTGCCAGGCACACACAGTCACAGTCACCACTGGGACACACCGAGCGGAGTTTCTCGTCGCTCTGCATTTAATGGTTTTCCTCTGGTTCCTGCATCCTGCGACCTCGATGCCATTCTCTTCCATCCAAATGTGCCACTGCTGCCGGTTGTGTAATAGGGGAGACTGGGGTTGACTTTATGGAGTTCATCCGGCTGCGAATCATGAGTTGATAAACTAAAACTCTATTCATTTCATTCCTTCAATATTGTTAATGAGAATAAAACAAACAAGTAATAGCTACGTGAAGAATGTGTACGGTAGCGGAAATTTTTAGGTTGCAAGACATCCATCGATATAGTGGATAACGATCGTTGCATTTTGACGGCCTTGGGCGATGATCTTCCAGTTCTTTCAGTACGTTTTGAAAACTGTAATTTTCCTCGACTAAGTCTCCGACTTTGCACTAAATGACCAATCCACTGTGGTCTTATATTAGGTTCATAAGAATTCCAGTAGTGTTTCTATTTCCCGAGCAGCTACGCGGGAATCGGGAAACAGTTGATGGCTCTTCTCGGGAACGCGATTTTTTTTAAATCCAGTGTCCAGTAAGCCGAACTAATAACTTTGGGTTTATCATTGTTTTGCAAACTATGATTTGGTCTTGAAAAATGCTTTTCTTTACAACAGACCTTCCCAACCGTACGGGGTCCCTGAATCTATACAATGAGACTAACTATTACAGGATGGTCATGTAGGTTTCTAGTGAGTTATTTTTAGTTAAAAAATATATGTAGGGGAAATGGCTCTTATGTCGGAGGATCTAAGATTGGACCCATCGCTAAAAATCTGCTATTTATCAGTTTTATCAAGACGAACGCGTCATTGGGACGGTACTAATGGATATTTTTGGTCGCTATTGAAAATTTAGTCGATTGCTGAATTTATGTATGGGCCCAAATTAGGGGAATTTAGGTCGACATTACATCCATTTCCCCTGCCTTTTGTAAAAAAATACTGTTTCCCGTGAAACCGAGACATATGTATTCCCGGGATTCGGGCGTCTTCATTTTCGTGGTGCGTTACTGACGCTCATGCTCGAGTAGCTCCAGTCTTCTCCAAAAAGCTTCATAAAACTTCTACCGGAAGTTTCTCCCAAACAGTTTATTTTGACTTTCCCAGAAAGTTTCTTCGAACCCCTCGCAGAAGTTTCGTCCGACTTCCCTCCAAAACATTTGTCGACATCTCCCTCTGGAAATTTCTTCCGAATACACCGAGAAACCTTTTCGGCGTATAAAGGGTGATACGGTCAAAATTTGGTCAATATCAACTTGACGTATTTCTTTCAATTTCGCATTTAAAAAAACCTGAACACCCCTCATTTTGAAGGTGTGTGTGTGTAGAATGTTGCTCCTATTTTGATTTTGGAATTCACTCTTCAGTTGTCAAAATGCCGTCCAAGCAAGAAGAGCAGCGTATCAAAATTTTGCTCGCGCATCGCGAAAATCCGAGCTACTCGCACGCAAAGTTGGCAAAATCGCTAAAAGTTGCCAAATCAACCGTTACAAATGTAATTAAAGTGTTTGGAGAACGTTTGTCGACAGCCAGGAAGTCTGGATCGGGGGGAAATCGAAAACCGGAAGCCGCTGAGACGACAAAGAGAGTTGCCGGTAGTTTCAAGCGAAACCCTAACCTCTCTCTCCGAGATGCCGCAAATAAGCTGGGTGTATCGTCTACAACCGTGCATCGAGCCAAAAAACGAGCCGGACTATCGACTTACAAGAAGGTAGTGACTCCAAATCGCGATGATAAACAAAATACGACGGCCAAAGCGCGATCCCGGAGGCTGTACACGACGATGCTGACGAAGTTTGACTGCGTGGTAATGGACGACGAAACCTACGTCAAAGCCGACTACAAGCACCTTCCGGGACAGGAGTTTTATACGGCAAAAGGAAGGGGAAAGGTAGCAGATGTTTTCAAGCACATGAAACTGTCAAAGTTCGCAAAGAAATATCTGGTTTGGCAAGCCATCTGTACCTGTGGCTTGAAAAGCAGCATTTTCATAGCTTCCGGGACTGTCAACCAAGAAATTTACGTGAAAGAGTGTTTGAATAAACGTCTGCTGCCTTTCCTGAAGAAACACGGTTGTTCCGTACTGTTTTGGCCGGATTTGGCATCTTGCCATTACGGTAAAAAGGCCATGGAGTGGTACGCCGCCAACAACGTGCAGGTGGTTCCCAAGGACAAGAACCCTCCCAACACGCCAGAGCTCCGCCCAATTGAGAAATACTGGGCTATTGTCAAGCGGAACCTAAAGAAGACCAAAAAAACTGCTAAGGGCGAGCAGCAGTTCAAGGCAAACTGGCTTTCTGCGGCGAAGAAGGTGGACAAGGTGGCTGTACAAAATCTGATGGCAGGGGTCAAGCGTAAGGCCCGGCAATTCGGATTTGGAAAAGCGGAAGCCTAACTGAATATTTTTCCTGAATTTTATACTAATTGAACTTGAAAAAGAAATTTAATTTGATTTTTTAAATAAACGATTTCACCGATTTACACGCGTTTTCCTTTGACCAAATTTAGACCGTATCACCCTTTAGAAGTATACTTCCACATCTCCCCAACTCTTGGAACTCACTTCAGAACCACTTCTGCCATCCTCTGGAATAGACTTCTGTCTTCCCCGGATGTTCATTCTGTCACTGATGATTTTCCTATTTTTCCCGGAAATTACACTTAACTTCCACCGGTAGATTCTTCAGGAAGTCTTTCTGGCTTCCTTGGGAAAGTTTATGCGACTTTCTTCGGAAGTTTCTTTTGACTTCACCCGGGAGATTCTTCCCTCTTCTCCTGCAAGTTTGGTCCAACTTCCCTGGAATGTTCTGACGACTTTCCCGGAAAATTGTACCGCCCAAGTAACAATTTTGGTTAGACCATGATTTAGACTTGTAGAATGCTATAAAACCTCGATAAAGCCTGCAATGTTACTTGGGCGACATTCCCCAGGAGTTCGTCCAAAGATGTGTCTTCCAACATTCATCAGACTTCCTTCAGGAAGGTACTTCCGACTTCTATTTTTCAATTCCTCCGGAAATGTTTCAGACTTCGATCGGTTGATTCTTCCGACTTTCTCAAGAGTGTTTTGCGAACTTTTCTATCACACCTCCAGAGGTTCTCTCCGAACTAACTTAGGAAGAAACTTCCGTCTTCTCCAAGGAGTTTAGTCCAGCTTCCATTGGAAGTTTCCCTCGAGTTTCCCAGAAGAGAGACAATTCGTCCGAGGTTCTTGTTTTTCGGTTTGCTGGCCACCCTGCTATAAAAAACTTAGGAGTACGTCAAATGCCTAGTTCCCTTAACTAATGTAATGACTATGCAGAAACTATGGAATTTGACAAACGAAATACATGGTGATCAGCAAATGTTAATTGGCAATTTTTCGGGATTTTCCCTTTGGGTGTCCGGAATATTGGAGACTTTCCTGGTTGTGCGAAATACATTAAAATTAAGCATACAACCGAATGTGATTGAGTCGAATGGGTCACTAGGTTAAGTAGGTCAGTACTACGACAGCAGCATCCAAATTCTAATTTACCTACCTTGATAATTCACTCAGAGCTCCACAAGATTTCTGTGGAATGTTCTCAAGACTTTCCTTAAAATTACAAAGCTCATTGCAAACTTCCTTTACATTTAAGTTGAAATTCTCCCTTGTATAAAATTTTACACTTCAGATTATCAAGGTAATGAAATTGAATGTATAACTATCCAGAAATTCTCTGCAACAAATCTTGGAATTCACCCTACAATTTTCTTCAAGGTTTCATTGATTCTCCCGAAGTTTCGGTCGATGATTCAATTTAAAATCCACTTGAACTCGCCTTTAAAATTCTCCTCTGAATTGTTTTGAAAATTCACTAGGAATTCACTTGAAATTCATCTCAGAATTCGTTGGTAATACCTCCCTCAAAAGTAGTAAAATGGCATTTAATTTCCATTGATTAATCTGTTACATTTCAAGTGCATTAGCCTGAGAACTCTTAATCTTTTTTGGATTTTAACTATTTAATATAAATTTTACTTTTTTAGTTTAGTTTATTCTCGGAACTCTCTTGGAATTTTCTCAAGAAGTCGCTTGGAATTATTTCAGAATCTGCAGGGAATAAAATTCCCGGTTTTTCACGGGTTCCCAACGTATTGTTCCCAGTTCCATATAAACAGCGAAATATGGTAAAAGAGGATTACAGCAATAGATGTCACTGGAAAAAAAGCGACAGTATTTAATGTTTAAGGGAGAAAAGCAGGAAAATCACCACAATTGAAAAAAATAATCAGAGTTTTGATAAAAATTGAGGATCCAAAATAGCAACAGATTGTCAAAATATGTTCCATAATTTAGATATTTTTCAGAAGTACGAAACTTTAAATAATTTTAAAAGAATCAGAGTGGGGCAGTTTTACCACCTTAAAAAAATACTAATGATACCGAATTCAGTGGAAAATTCACTTTAACCAAATTGATAGTTTAAAATCCTATTTATCATGAAAACAAATTTAAAGTTAAAAGCAAACTTTTGAAGGAATGGCTAATTGATCCGAATGTATCGAGTGAATGTATCGAGAAAAACAATTAATTTGATCTACGGAAAAACATTTGGGATCTCGCTCTAAGAGTTTTTTTTTTAAAGATAATATTAAAAAACAATCAAGATTTTAAGGTAAGGCCCACTTTTTACATTCTTGAATTCAAGAATCAAGGTTAAGATCTCAGATTCATAAAAAATCATGAATCTTGGGTCTAGATACAATTTTTTCATTTTTTTCATTTTGCAGCGTTTGGTGGGGCAATGGGAGCGCAAGTCAATCCAAAGCCGAGGATAAAGGACGGGTAATGGCTGAATAGTCTATGCGGACCACTTGAACGCCATGGGAAAAGGAAGGGATTGAAGAGGCCGGTTATTGGGGGGTTTGAGGAAATGACACATAGTGATGCTAAATGTAAAGAAACCGAAAATCCATCTCCCACTGATTCATCCTTTCACATATATACCAAATTGATATTTTAAAGCAATAATCAAAATAAACAGACAATACATGAAAAGGCTAGTTGCCAATTGCTTTAAAGGCTAGTTGCCTCCGTAAGCGGACCCTCCGCATCCTAACTCTTCTGTTAATCCACTTAATGCTACTAGGCTGTCTAAATTTTCTTATTTAAGTTCGTTTGATGATTATCTTTAGTCTAATTTAATAAATAATTGAAATCTCTAATCTACCTACTATGCTTTATGAAGTACCTGCACTTGTGAATGTAATCTAAAATTTAACGTGTTTCAAGTTGTTTTTGACTTTGACCTATATTTAATATATATTAGTTCGTCCCAGGTGACACCTTCAAGTGACTAAAATGCTTCACTTTGAAGTTAGTTTCCTAGCTGATTTTTAAATTACATAGGGTATATGCTTCAACTACGCTCACACGTTTCCACTATGTCGCACCACAAAAATACGTATGGTTATGTTACAATAGAAGCACGCCACAGTGGAAATCCCGAGCCATAGTTCAAACACTTATCCCAAATCAAAATGAAGCACATATAAGATTAGTTGCAATACCAGTTACAAAAATAGTGTTTAACATTGTTCCCTAAGTAATACCTCAATGAAAACAACAACGAAAGCTTGTCACGCAAGTAGAAGGAGCACTGTTGGGCACTTTCTGAAATATTTCAATAATATAATTCCCTTGCAAACCCAAATAAATCTATCTGCGTAAAAATAAATAAAATAAGAGTGATTTGCGGCAAAACCCGCCAGTATCGCACCCAACGTCAGTGCCTATACGTAAGCGTACTACAACGCGGCTCTCAAACAAAGGAGTAACAAGTGTGATACTATCACTGCTGGACTAGATCTTTGGTTTTCTCATGCAGTGGTTCATCAGAGAGGGGAAGCTTAGTAATCCCCATCGGCTCCCCATGGCGCCATTCTAGCGCATGAAATTAAGCCCGCCCGCCAACAACAAGGTGCAAAAGTAGCCAAGGGGAGGGATTCTGAACGATGTCATAAAGTCATGTTAAACTTTAACTTTAAAAAGTGTCCGGATTTCAGAGAAGTACCGCTAAAGAATTCTTAGGACAATTCTAAAGGAATTTTACTACAAGTTTAGGTAATTGTGAGAAGCACTTAGTGGAAATTGTAAAAAGAACTAAAGGTTAATTTTGGGTAATTCTAAATAGACTATTATCGGAATTATGAGCCGAAGTCCAGAGAGTTCTAAAGCAACTCTGAATTAATTTTAGAGAGCATTCTCAAGTAATTCGGAGGAAGATTCAAAATGAATTAACCTTACGACAAACTTAATGATGATATCAACATAATTTCGACCTTACCCTACTGCTGACCTACGTCTGAAAATCTCGTAAATGACAGGGTGACCAGGCTATTTTCATTTTAAAATTCCCAGCTTTCCCGGTACAGTTGCAAGGATATTCAACTAAATGGGTCACTTGATGTATTCAAAACTAATCCATTAATCTTCAAGATAATGTTTTGATCAATGTATATAAATTGTAAAGACATCCACAATTTAGAGCCAACTAATAATAATTATGAAGCAGTCAGCCCAGTGTGTTAGCTAACTGGAAGCGAACCATAGCTGAGAATTGATTATTTAAAAGATACAAAAAGTTAATGTTGTTTTTGAGATAGATATAAAAATCAATTTGTATCATTTTTTTAAACCTCTTGTTTCAAGCCTGTCCTAACCTCATGTTTAAAAAGCCCCCAAACTTACTGAGAAAAAGAGACATTTTCGAAGGAAACTAGACCGAACACTATCGGTCTGAATGGGCCTCTAGACCAAATTGTAAACAGTGATTGGATTAAGAAATTGTTTAAAAAAAAACTTGAATTTAATTACAAATGGAATGTAGGGAAAATACTTGGAGACCTCAATCAATGGAGAAAATCTGTTAACACTCCGTAGAAATCTTAAAAGAAAAAAAAGTGTTTTCAGACAAGTTCCATGGTTGTGAGGCTTTAATTCATGTCTTAGACTATGACATTCTTTCGAAATTTTTGACTACAAAAATCTCCGTGATCTTAGATGACCAAACAAGGAATGGAAATGTTTTTTTCAAGATCCCAGATTTTGCCTGGAAAAAGTTTTGGGACTTGAAGTTTTTGGGTGTTCTAAACTTTTTATTTTTTTAATAGATTTTCTCCGCAAAACCGGGAATTTTCGGAAGGATTAAAAAGGAATTAAAGTGATAATTCTAAAAAAAAATATGAAGAGGTGTTCTCAAAAAATGTGTGGGAAAAATTCAGAAGCAGCCCTAACCAACATTCCAACATGGTTTTGAGAAAAAATCCTAAGTAATTATGAGATGGATTCCAAGGGATTTCTGTGGAGGAGAAAGAAAATTCTAAACAAAAAACCAAAGTGATTCTGAGGAGAATTTAATAAGAATCATGAGGAGAATGGCAGGATAATTTCAACGAGATTTCTAAGAGAATTCAGATGAGAGTACAAAAAGAGTGGCAAGCAGAATTGAAAGGGTGTTCTGACGGTTATTTAAAAGGGATACTGAGGAAGGTTCAGAAAATAAATGCAAGATTCTGAGGATGATTAAAAAAAAACACGGAGGGAGAAAAAAAATCTTTACGAAAATTGAAAGAATATTGAGCAAAGAATTTCAAGGGATTCAAGGAAGGATTTCTAAATTATCTAATTCCCATAAGTTGCAAAGGAATTATAAGAATAATTTTAAGGAAACGCTTAGGAGAGTTTCTAGGGAATTCCAAAGAGATTCCAAATGCAACTACTTGTAGAGTTCCAAGAGAATTTTTTAGTATGTAATAAAGATATGTTTTGACATGTCACGTGAGAGGAACTTCGCAATATTGAATAACAGAACACTAATTTATTGTGAGAATTAGTTTTGCATTAGTGTTGTAAGCGTATTTCGTGGTACAAGAACAATGTATCAAAATAGTTCTTGAATCTTGTAACAGCTTATAATATAGATTGTTCCGTTAGTGAATTAAATAAAACTAGTGTAAAGTTTTAGGCCATTTTATTTCCAAAATCTGTTTCCAAATGTGCATGTTTTCTTTCACAAATAAATTCAGTTTGCAGGATTTTATCGAGAGTAGCCGAGTACCATTGACACTGCTCGTTAGCTTTTTCACAGAACCTTTACCACTTCAAACCAATCTTTCTTGAATTTTTGAACTGTATCCGCTGGTTTAACATGTTTTCTAAGCTTTGCCTTTGTCAAAGCTCAGAAAGTGCCGATAGGGCGAGCCTTAGGGCAATTTGGCGGATTCATCTCTTTTAGCACATCTTTTAGCGAATCCTTGGAATACTATAGTGGCAGGAAGCAAGATCAGGATAAAGATTACAGGTTTGTCATCATTCCTGATGAAGGGTAACAATCTGTTTTGCGGACGTAAACTTTGTCATTAATTGTGTCTGTCGTTACAAATGGTCAGAAAAATTTTTCACACTGGCATATCGCCTGCCAAACCATGACCTTCTTGTCGAATTTTTCGGTGTAAATGGCTTTGACCCATTCAGTTTGAGTTTCTGCAAGTTCCGTAGAGAGATGAGCTACCCTACATAGTACACGCCTATATGGGCGCCCAAAATAGTATGCCGCAAGTAAGTATATCACCAAAACAACTCAAGATTTAGAAATAAAAACCGATGGCGCAGCAGAATAATGAGGTAACTTCTACAATGTACTGTAATTTGTACAATAATACTCATATTACTCGTATTACTTTAAACAATCGTCACGTCGGTCATAGCTTGTTATGATTGCCTGAACAATGCGTAAAGAGTAAATTAAAACATTGAACGTCGCGTGATAGGGGAATTTAATCAAGGCCTAAATACTTTTTCGTAGCCTTTTGTTTTCGGATTAGAAAGATCGTCGGTTGCAGTGGCTTGCTACTGAGCAGAAAAACGCGGTCCCAGGTCGTTTCATATTACAAATGTATGGTAAGATCGCTTGTTTATCGTGTATTTTGCTAAACCTTTCGTTGTCGTCGGTGCCGGGTTTGAATAGTTATAACAACTTGAGTAACGGTATGATGTGATATGAGGGGCTCGGTGGCCTTAGAGCAACCGTTTTTGCTTACTGAGCAGAACATCCTGAGTCTAATCTCAAGCCCATCCACATCAAGATTCGTCAATCGTTTTATTTGTTAATATGACTACATGGTAATAACAGCAACTCGATGATTAAAAAGGAGCTCGTTTGCCTAGTAGCAAACGTTTTTTGCTTACTGAGCAGAAGACCGTGGGTTCAATCCCAAGCTCCTTCGCGTTATAAGATCGTTAGGACATCAATTCAGCTTATCGTTTACCAAAACGAACCCTGCTGCAAACCCAACCCTCTTACCCAACATCCCTGTGATTCCTCGTGCAAGTGCAGAGGACTCCTCGGCTTCCATCAAAGCGAGTGTCACGTCAACACATTCCTACCCATTTCTTTCTTGACCTGCGTTAAGGCGCGGCTGGCGCTGGTATTGCCTAATTCGAGATCACCAGTTTTTACACATTGAGGATGATTGCTAGTCCCAAGCATCGTCTATTGGTTCTCTGTGTAAATACAGCTGGTCTGGCAATAACAGAGTAGCAACCGTGGGCGGTCAATCATGCTCATGCTCATGCTCAAATGGCTTTGACCCATTCAGGAACATCCTTTCCTTTTGGCGAAGTGTAGAACTGCGGTCCTGGCAGAGTCTGATAATTGAGTTTTACGTATGTATCATCATCCATGATTATACAATCCGATTTTTTCCCCAGCATTGAGTCGTACAGCTTCCGAGCTCTCGTCTTCACAAATGCAGTCTGCTTTTTGCTTCGTTTTGGTTGCTTCCGCTTCCGATGGGTTTCCAATCCCAATCTTTTCTTATGACATTTGTTGCCGAAGTACCGATCGTCTTCGCCACATCCCGCACTGATGCTGATGGATGCTGCTTAACACTCCGAATACGATGCCTCCGAAAAACGTGTAACGGCAAGTTTGCAATGGCATAATTTAGCCATTTCTCAATGAATGTCAAAAATTGTGGTACATTTAGAATTCCTAGGGTTTGTGTAAATGATTTTGATTGCAAAAAGGTTTAAAATAGAGTCGTCTACTTTTTTAAAAAGCGAAAAGAGTTGTTACACGTTTTTTTGAAAGGTGTGTTTGTAGGGTTTTCCAAGTGGCGCAAGATCTGTAATTTAGATAAAAGGGAACAAATGTTCCCAATTAGCCAGAATACAGTCATGGTTCCTATAAATGGATCCTGGAGACAACGGAACGGTCCTCGAAAAATCCGGAACATCCGTAAAATTGGTCAATCCATGAACCTGATCATAGAGCCCTGCGGTTTTTTTTTTGAAAACATTAGGAACTGTGATAGAAAAATTTTTTGGAGTCGTGACATAAACATGTACCTGGATGGCCATGGGACCGTCCTCCGGAAGATCCGGAACATCCGTAAAAGTTGACAATCCATGAAACTGATCCTAGAGCTCCGCATTTGTTTAACATTAGGATCTGTGATATAAGAATGAATTTGGGTCATGGACCCAGAGAGTCCAGCGGAAGATCTGGAACATCCGTAAAAGTAGTAAATCCACGATCCTGATCCTAGAGCACCGTGGTTTTTTACAAACATTAGGAACTGTGATGATAGAAAGAATTTGGGGTTGTGACATAAACATGAACCTGGATGTCCATAGGACCGTCCTTAGGAAGATCCGGAAAATCCGTAAAAGTGGTCAATCCATGAAACTGATCCTAGAGCTCCTCGTTTTTTTTAACATTAGGATCTGTGATATAACGATGAATTTGGTCATGGACCCAGATGGCCATCGGACCGTCCAGCGGAAGATCTGGAACATCCTTAAAAGTGGTACATTTTCGTTCCTGATCCTAGACCTCCCCGTTTTTTTGTTTAACATTAGTTACTGTGATTATAGAAAGAATTTGGACCGGGATGTCCATGGAACCATCCTCCGGAAGATCCGGAACATCCGGAACATCCATTAAAGTGGTCAATCCATGAAACTGATCCTAGAGCTCCGCAGTTTTTGAAAAACACTAAGAACTGAGATGATAGAATGAATTTGGGATCGTGACATAAACATGGACCTTGATGGCCATGATACCGTCTTCCGAAATATCCGGAACATCCGTAAAAGTGGAAAATTCACGAAACTGATCCTAGAGCTCCGTGGTTTTCGTGAAAACGTTAGGAACTGTGATATTAGAATGAATTTGGGATCGTGACATCAACATGGACCCAGATGGCCATCGAACCGTCTTCCGGAAGATCCGAAAAATCCATAAAAGTGGTCAATGTATGGAACTGATCCTAGAGCTCCACGGTTTTTTTTCAAAATCACTTGGAACTGTCATATATAAATTAATTTGCGGTCATGACATAAACATGTACCTAGAAGGCCATGGGTCCGTCCTCCGCTAGATCTAGAACATCGGAACTGAGCCTAGAGTTCTACGGTTTTTTCGAAAGCATGCGATATAAGAAAGAATTTGGGGTCATGACATAAACATGGACCCAAATGACCATGGGGCCATCCTCTGGTAAGTCCAGAACATCAGTAAAAGAGGTCAGTCAATGAAACTGATCAGCGTTATATATGAAAGAATTAAGGGTCGAGACATCAACATGAACCTGCACCGTCCTCCAGAAGATCCGGATCATCCGTAAAAGTGGATCATCCATGAACTCTTGGAACTCTTGAAAACTCTTGGAATTGCAATTAAAGATATAATTTAGAGTCGTGACATAAACATGGATCCGGTTGGCCATGGGACTGTCCTCCAAAAGATCCGGAACATCCGTAAATTTGTTATACTGTGAAACTGATCCTAGAGCTCTGCAGTTCTTTGTAAACACTGTGATATAAGAAACCACTGGATCACTTTAACGGATTTTCCGTATCTTCCGGACGACGATCCCATGGCTATATAGGTACATGGTTATGTCACGGCAATACATTCATTCTTATATCACAGATCCTAATGTTAAACAAAGGCGGAGCTCTAGGATCAGTTTTATGGATTGTCCACTTTTACGGATGTTCCGGATCTTCCGGAGGACGGTCCCATGGCCATCTAGGTACATGTTTATGTCACGACCCCAAATATTTTTTTATATCACAGTTTCTAATGTTTAAAAAAAAAACCACAGAGCTTTAGGATCAGGTTCATCGATTGACCAATTTTACGGATGTTCCGGATTTTTCGAGGACCATTCCGTTGTCTCCAGGATCCATTTATAGGAACCATGACTGTATTCTGGCTAATTGTGTACATTTGTGCCCATTCATCTAAATTACAGATCTTGCGCCACTTGCTAAACCCTACAAACACACCTTTCAAAAAACGTGTAACAACTCTTTTCGCTTTTTAAAAAAGTAGGCGACTCTATTTTCAATCTTTTTACAATCAAAATCATCTACAAACCCTAGGAATTCTAAAAGTAACACAGTTTTTTTTAAATTCATTGAGAAATGGCTAAGTTATGGTATTGCAAACTTGCCGTTGCACGTTTTTCGGAGGCTTCGTAGTCGGCGTAAAGTTTTTCACCCACCGTATTCGGAGTGTTAAAATAATCTTTTATCTTCCGGTCGATTACAGGGTCAACACGGCCAGGTTGTCTTGCCCACCTCGGATAATTTACCTCATACCTCCGTAATGCAGTTTTCTTAAGGAAAGTCCACTTACCATTTGTGCACAATTCGTTTTCTTTGTTCAGGAGTAATTACTAATTAAGGCCACGCATTTTCACATTTCCTTGCAAAATATTCAAAAAAAAAAATACTAACAACACGTGTTAGAGTAGGATGTAAACATCAGGATGCAACCATAATTTTGCGAATCGCCGGGACGCATGTCAAAAAGCATTATGGAAGCTCCTTCTCCGTCCAGAACAGTCGAGACCGATCATACTACCGTTTTATTTCTACAACGGCCGCATCATCCTAGTTTCTGCCGTCGCAGCCGTCCTGGTCCTGTGTCTGTGTTCATGTTTGCTTTTAGGCTATCCATATTCAGGAGCATGGAGAGAGCAGTGGAGAAAGCACAGGTCTGATAATCGAAGCGTTCTTGGTTCGAGTCCAGTCGGCCATCGGATTCCTATTTTTTTCAACATAACTAATTTACCTCACTTATACACTCTACATTTTCGGTCTCCAATTTTCTTGCATTGGACCGCAGCTAGGTATTTCGCATCCTCGGTTCATGCGGTCTCCACTAACATCCTCTGATGATGAATCCCACATAATTGTAAGCGAATCTTACATCCCTCGGTTGGGTGTACAACTTCGATTGCTCGGACCTACTTCAGCAAGTTTCCTTCAATTTGCCCCATCGTCAACTTAGAAAGTCGGCCTTAATTACTGTTAGGACTAGTTACGGGTAGAACAGCCCATTTAGCTCCTGCCTCAGGACTTCAAGCAACATTAGTGACTGTTTTGACTTTAGTATAACCAAAAATTGTTTTAAAAACAGTATTAGGAACGTAGGTTAGTAGTAGTCTGTGCGACATAGTCGAAGGCGAATGCCAATAAATAAATAAATTATTTCGAATTCCCACTCAAATGATCTTGGACTTTATTTTCATCTTGCTTAGGAAAATTTCAGAATTCCGAGCTTGAAGCTTGAGATTCCAGGCTGAAAAAAAAACGCAATTTAATATTTAAAAATATATTTATATATCAATCGAATTCCCAGTTATTTCCGGGTTGAGTTCGATTGCCGGTTTTTCCGGTACAGTGGCCACCCTGGACCTGGAAATCTTCCACGAAATCGTCATTGAATTCTCCTCAGAGTTATACTCAGACTCTCAAAAGAATTCACCTGGAGCTCTTCTAACCACCTTGGAATTCTTCCCAAAATTCCCAAATTCTAAAAACTTCCTTGGAATGCTTCTTTGAAAACAAAAATAATCAAAATTCTCCAAATAATCAGAGGCATCGCGTGCCTCATTTTTTTACCTGTGCACCAAATTGTCTTCATTACAATCTACCACCACATAGGTATTAGCTTATATTTTATTTTTCAATGCTCCATGAATTCGAGGGATATATTCTCAATTACTATATTAATCACTACCTCACGTAATATTTGAAAGGCCTATCATATTTAGTAAACGAAACTTGTATGACCCTTTTCGCGCGAACCGAAGTACAGCCACGCAAACCAAAAACAATAACAGGAAGGAGAGAATTTTAAAACTTAACTCAAATTAATTCTCGCTTTTATCACAAGGCTAACTCTTTCGGCTGAAGTGTAATGAAGAATATTCGAAAATATTGTTTGATACAGGGCAGTGCCGAAATCTAGAGAAAATTCAAGAAGTCCGCTGGGCAGCAAATTTGAATTAATCCAGACTTCATTCAACAGAACAACACTATTTGAATTAAACACAGAAAGTTCTTACGTTTTGACAGACGCAAACGGCAACCATCGGTAATTGAGAGACTTTCAACTGGCACGACAGTGAGAATGAGAATTTTGAGAAAGCTTTTGCAGTCCCTTTCTCTGTTACTCTGTTTGCCTACAATCAGATATCCAAGTGCACAGCGAGAAGTGCACGCTTTAGGCACCCATACATCACCAAAGATCTTCTAATTTAAACTCATACATTCAAGCCGATCTGCAAGTATGATACATGTCCAAAGCGTACCATTCTGCTGTTTCCGTGTTGCCCTCGTTTAGCACGTGCTTGCTTAAAAGTTTCAATTAACACTAGTGGCGCAAACCACCATATATTGTGGACAATTTGTGGTATGTTTCAAGCATGATTTAATTTTTT
Source organism: Ochlerotatus camptorhynchus (assembly GCF_037179485.1). Lineage (NCBI taxonomy): Eukaryota > Metazoa > Arthropoda > Insecta > Diptera > Culicidae > Ochlerotatus > Ochlerotatus camptorhynchus. Next base: position 1,276,692 of record NW_027040498.1, on the reverse strand, counting down.
CACCAGGTGATAGAAAGTCTGGCAATCACTTAGCTTACATCAGGCATTTGACTATTCACAAACTTGCCATCCGCCACCAAATAAAGATCGCTTTTAGGTGCACTATTTAACGAGTTTTGCCATGGCAGTGATTTCGGCATGTTTAGAAATCAATGCATTAGAGGGATTAGGCAGACCATCCGAACTGAATTCAATCATGTTTGAAAATAGTTTTTTCATACATGGTCACTTGTGGTCTGGAGTATAGAAATCTATAAATATTTGCACCTGTGTCGTGCACAGGTTATGGACGCGACGCTACTGAATAATTCTCAAGAGTGTAAAAAAAATCCTGAAAATCTAGTCCATTTTCAGGGACAACGGCGCCGGTGGTGTAGTGGTAAGCGTGATTACCTCTCACCCCAGCAAGCCTGGGTGCAATTCCAGTCGGCATAACATCTCTGATCACGCCTTCCTTCGGATGGGAAGTAAAGCCGTTGGTCCCCGGTTCATGAGTTGATGGGTCGATAGGTAGGGTCCAGGTGTGGGAGCTGCCTTCCTGGCACGTCGGTAGCATTGGTGCTCAGCACGGAAAACAAGATCGACGAAAAAAAACAATCCAAAGGAAAAAAAAAAAAAAAAGTCCATTTCAGGGGCCTTGGAAACGGGGTACATATTTTTTTGTTTCGCGATTTATCATTGACAATCACGGAACTTTCCCGGTTTTTCTTCGGTGGGTTAGAATTCCCGATTTTTCTCGATTTTCCCGGTTCACTGGTCACCCTGGAAACAAGATTTGAGTTTATAAGTTCATTCGAAACTGAAAGGCTGTCATAATTTAACTTGCGAAGGCCTGAGAAAAATTCTTCAAAATTATCGTAATTTACTATCGTACCCATTTAGATTTAGATTGCCATCGAAGTACTTAATCTCATCCAGTCCCAGGTCTCCCTTACACCGGGAGCAGTGCCGTTGTGCTGCTACACTGTTCTTTGTCTCTGGAACTTATCCCAACTCGATGAATCCTCATCTGCACCCGAGCTGAATAGATAAATGATATATAATTTTTCCTGCCCTCCGCACCATCCACCTTTTCCCTCTCCTGCTCAAACAAACCCTCCCCTTTGTGCTTATGACTCTTGCAAAGCAAAATCCTAAAAACGGTTTCGCATACAATGTTTGCTGCTACCGGAGTGCTCTGCACTGCTCTGCGCTCGCATTTAGTATGGTTGGCAATCCATTGTTGTTGTCATTGCTGTACACGTGTGTGTTGTATATGGCACACTGCTGCTGCTGCTGCTGCTACTGCTGGTGGAAAATTCATAACACAAATAGGCTACCACCCCCTGAGTATCCTTCTTCCCAAAGCCACCCCACTCGCGCACTTTACGGATGTGCCATGGCAGGCAGCAGCCAAGCCAGGGAGGATGAGGTGTGCTGTGCTGCTTGCCACCAGCATTTGTGCTATCCACCTCGGCTGTGCTGTACGTGTGTATAAACGTGAGTGAGAGCATAAAAAGCTCCGCCTCCTATTATGCCACCGCGCGCCATCCCTCCCCGTAGTTAGATGGCACAAGGCAAAAGGAAAATATCGATTTTCCTCATCCTCTGCTGGTGCTGCTGTTGCTGCTGCTACATACTTTGCTGGCTGGTAAGTGTAGTGGTGTGCTAGCAGCACACCACCACCAGTGAACCGGTCGTGCACAGCATGGAAAATGAGATGAAAATATCGTTGCTTTTGTGGTACTGTTCTCTGCCACCCACCACCAAATCAGCAGCAGCAAGCAAGCTGGAAGCGTTGATGATGATCCTCTACAACATTGCTCGAACTGAAGGTACTGGGCTGGGTGTGGGTGGACGACGGTGGAGGTGCTTCAGTTTGGTTTGGTTTCGGTTCGGAATTCGGAATGAGGCCTTCAGGATAGATGGAAAAGCACTCATTTTTAATGCTTGGAAACTGTTTGCCAGCTCTGCTCGCTTCCTTCTTCCTTCCAGCGCCGCAGTGTGAGTGGGTGGTTTTGGGTTGGTTTTTTCCCCGACTTGGATACGAAATCTGCTTCTTCTATATCCCTGCTTTTTTTTTCCTCCTTCGAAGAGGAACGAGCATCAGAGGTGGATTGTAATTTTATGGAATCAAGCAGATAAAGTTTAGCGTGGTGAATGTTGGATTTTCTACTTATAATTGAACGTAAATATATTTCACTCTCTGCGAGTTGGCTTTGTTCCTTCCTTCGTGTTCGTTCGTTCGTTGGTTCGTCTGTTGCTGTCGCGGTGGTTGCTAGAAGTTAGGGCCGTAGGTCGCTTGGATTCACAGAACCTTATCGTCTCGGAGCTATCTTTGTCGGGTGGTACGGAAAAACTCTGTGACAGCTACGGCGGCGCCCTCGTCGGCCGGTCGGTTGCTCGATGTTGTCGTCGTCTCTTCTGGCATTATTATTCCGCACGTTTCAATTCGATGCCGCTCTGCATCTAGCGGCCATCGCGACGAATCATCGGTAGGTGAACGAGTTGTGTGCCGAGAACATTTGCTAGCTTGGGCATAGGCGTGCAAAATGCTTATTGAAGGGCAGCTGCTTGGAACTTTACTCAAAATACCCATCCTACGCACACTTTGGACGTCTCAAACAGAGATCCTTTCGATTCGATTCGCATGGCTTTCAGTTCGCATGAGAAATTGAAAACAAAAGTTGCCTTTTTTCCGAAAGCATCGTTTTGCTCCTCTGCCCGCCCTACGGAGCCGCGAGCTTCTATCCGTCGTTCGTCTCGGAGGAATTGATGCGGACAATAAATTGCTTTCGATATCATCGTCGACGACGACGACGACGATCGAAATAAAAAAGTGGATTTCACCCTTACTATGACTCCGGTCCTAGCAGCTAGTTGTTTTGCTCTGTGTAAGAGATTTCCGATTTTCGATGCTGACTGTTGGTATTGATGGTCTGAAGAAGCCGGGGAATCATTCTGGCATAGACGATCCAATTTCGTGTGCTTTGCCCGAAGAATGTACTGTCGCAGCAGTTTTCCTTTTTTTTTTTGATTTCTTCCTGCCTGTGACTGTCCCTGCACGGCACAAGCCGTGTGTCGTGTATGGCACGTATCGAAGCGATTGACGGTTCTGTAGAACGTTCCGTGCTTCGGCTTTTCCCATTTTAGGATTCGAAGCGAGAGCTGATGTACGGTTGGAGCTGATTTTGTGATGGAATATGGTGTGCATCGGAAGGGAGCGCACAAGATTAAGTGCTTCTGGCAAGTAATATGCGCTGCCAGGCATACATACCACACAGACACCGGGACCCTCTCAATCGAATAGACACACGCTAATGCGGGGACAATGTTTTGATGAGTTGGGAACTTTCCGACGGACGGTTGGATCGGTTTTGACTTGGCGAGAGCTAGCGACATTGGTGAGTTGCAGTGGGAATGATTTTTAGCGCTGTGATTTGACTGATCATTCGTCCCTTTATTAGTTGGAAGACAAGCATAGGATGCTGAATATTTGGGACGGATCAAAGGACTCATGTTTTGAGCTATCATGACCAATAATACCTACTTTGGAACACATCATAATAGGAACATATAGACATAACTGGGACATATATCCTATGTAAAACAGAAAAGCAAGAGAAATACAGAATCGTTTTCGAAATAGGTTCAATATTTTTCAAATACAAATGCTGATTCCACAAAGAAAATGTTTGCATCATCGCACACATTGGTACCCGTATGCAGTCCGATAAAATCTAGGTCATAGAAGGGAAAATTACAGCAGCATTCTCTGAGGTACACGGAAGTCTAACTGAGCAAGCAATTATCAATCCTTGATTTGTTTTCCGTCGATTTTGTTTTCCGTACTGAGTACCAATGCTACTGACGCCAGGGAGGCAGCTCCTACACCTGGACTCTACCTATCGACCCATCAACTCATGAACCGGGGACCAACGGCTTTACTTCCCTTCCGCAGGAAGGCGTGATCAGAGATTTTATGCCACAGAAAATCCCAGCGGCGCCGTCGGTGGGTGTTCCTAGGCCCGATGAGGTGAAAGCAATTAGAGCAATTCTCTACAGATTGACGAATTTTTTAATTTTTTTTTAATTTGTCGGCTCCGATTTTGATGAAAATTTGCACAGTTGTTCTTTTTTAGTAAAGATGCCAATTTGTGTTATCAGTTCTTCAAATTGAATCACGACTACTTTTCTAACAGGGCCTGTGTAAAAATAGTACTAATGAGTTAAAAAATTTATATTGCTGAAACGCTTTGTTCGATTAATTTGGTGTCTTGAGCAAAGTTGTAGATATTATTTTGGCAATAATGTTAAAAATATACACTGTAAAAAAATTCGTTTGTTTCAATGAAAAATATATATATTTCTTATTAAAAAAATTAATTTCTCAAAAAGTACATTTTTGAAAATTTTCGTTTTAAGCCTCATTGAAGCTCATAATATTTGCTACAAACTGGCACGTTATTCGATGTTGATGATGAATGACGATGATGAAAAGTTATGACATATGTTTTTCAACCGTGTATATTTTTTCAAGAATTGCATTTTAATTTTGCACAACTTTTTCGAAGACACCAATGCAATCAAGCAAGCCGTTTTTGCAATATAGATATGTTTATTTCATTAGTGTTTTTCTATACAGGCCCTATTGAAAAGTTAGGATTAATTACATCTGATACCATGAAAAGGTATCGTTACTAACAAAACTAAAAAATTCATTTGATGAATATTGAGCTAGAACTAAATAAAAGAAAATGATGCTCAAACTAGCGATTAATTTTCTTTTTTATTCATTGTCTTCAATTTTGCATAGTTGTATCAGTGATCTTAACGGTAATAAGTCAAATACTCAACACTGTAGTAGTGAACACCAAAAACATCTGTCTGTACCTAATGTAGAAATTATACCTATCGATCTGATACTTAAATGAGTTTGAATGGTGAAAACAAGCAGTTGATCACAAAGATTGCTTTTTACCGCATACATCTTAAAAAGTTATCATAGCAAATAAGTGTAACACCATTTGGTTAAAGTAAGCATAACCTTCAGTTGTATTTCAATGAAATCATTTTTAAAGATTATTATTTTTAATTTTTTTAATACAGGAAGCAACATGAGTGAACGAGCATGTTTTATCAGGTGCATTCGGCCGTTCGAGGAAGTCAAGTGCTCGAAAGAGCTGAGGAATATTTTGAATATTACCATCCAGAAATTAAAATCGATTGGATATTCTGAAGCATCAGGATTGAATACTGGTTTTCGCATTTGCACGTCCTGTCGTCTTCGTGTTGATAAACAAGCTCTTTTCATCTCAAACGAGGAACAGCATGTTGCCGGAAGCTCAAAGATGCCAACTACAGTGATAGTACCTGTCGTACCGAGCTGTGAAAGCCTTACAACTGAGCGGTTCCATATCATTAAAGCAACGAGTAATTTTCATCTTTTTTGATTTGCATGAAACCTTGCATACAAGTTTTTGGGGAAGAAAAACGCCGTTTTGCATACTTGGTTCGCCATTTTGAATCTAGCCTTACTTATGAGAAGGGCCTATGAAAAATGCACATGATATCTTCAAAAAATTGTATCTCGGAAACGGTTTGTCCGATTGGTTTGGTGTCTTGGGCGAAGTTTTAGACAATTGTTGGTGTTATATGGAGAAAATATGCACGGTAAAAAAAAAGTTTGGTATTTGTGTTTTGAACTAAAATATAAATTTTCCCTTTAAAGTGACATGTCAATAATTTTTTTATTATCCTTATGTTATAGCTGACTGAAATGCTATCTAGTGCACAGTAGGTTGTTCTGGAGAAAAATAGGTTACGATGAAAAAAATTGTTTTTTAAAAAAATACAATTTTCAAAAAAGCTATTAAGAAAAGTCAAAAAAGTTTGTCACCCTAATGTTATGAAAGTACATCAAATTTGCAAACAAAAAGTACTTTGGTAACATTTTTCTAAGATGCACCGTTTAGAAGATATTACTGATTTAATATTGTTTTTTTTGATAACTTAATAAGTTTTGGCCCTTTTCGGATGTGCTCCGTGTTTTTCCAGTTTCAAAAGTATTTTTTTCGGAAAGATTGGAAAATTTTGAGTAAAAATGACACTGACAGCTTAAAGATTCGAGTGAAATTCTCTGCCTTAAAAGTATTTTGAAAAACAAGTTACAAAATCCCACTATCAGGAACAATGATTTCTTCAAGTGATTTTTGGTGCGTTGTTTCCAAACCTACGACTGGATGCCTTCCTTCAAATAACAATTGAAGTGCGGTAAAAATCGGTAGAACTGTTTCAAACACACAGTTGGTACTTGAACGGGTCGGTTTTCATCTCTTTTTGCCAGTGGTGGCGGGGGGGACACCCCTCACCATCCCTCTCCAAAGGGGGAGTTTGGTAAAGAGAGATGAAAAAACCGATTTGTACCTTCCTTAAAGTTGTCCTAGTTCGCTATTCTAATATCTATATACAATCTTCACACTGCCGTACTCTAACGGAACTATCAACTCTATGCTTTCATCTACTCCATCTATCGTATAAAAATTACCACTACAGTCTGTTATTTGAAATTAGCATCTTCAACTATGTAAATCGTTGACTTCACGTAGAAGTAATACTAAAAACATATAGTCAAAGTATGATAATGATGCCAAAATATTCGATGTATTTAAGAAGTGATGTAAATAAAAATAGAAAGTAAGTGTATTACAATGAAAATACATTATTTTTCATCTGTCCATATGGTTTCCGAATAATAAAAAAAGTAAAAAAGAGCAGACAAATGTATTTTGTGGATTTAAGTTGAAATTTGAAAATAAAAAAGTAGTCGGGATTCGCTATTACAAATTGTAATAGCGAACCCCGACTACTTTTCCGATAGGGCCTGTGTAGAAAAACGCTTATAAAATAAACATTTTAATACATTGCAAAAACGGCTTGCTTGATTGCTATGGTGTCTTGGGGGAAGTTGTGCAAAATTAAAATTCAATTCTTGAAAAAATATACACGGTTAAAAAACATGTGTTTTTAATGCATATGTAAAAATCGTGAAATTTTCAAAAAACCATAACTTTTTTGTTTTTGAGTTTACCATCACCAAACTTTGCCAGTTAGAAGCAAACATTATGAGCTTAAATGAGGCGTAAAACGAAAATTTTCAAAAATGCAGTTTTTGAGAAATCAACTTTTTTAATAATAAATATAATTTTTTTCATTAATACAAACGAAATTTTTTACAGTGTATATTTTTAACACAATAGCCAAAATAATATCTACAACTTTGCTCAAGACACCAAATTAATCCAACAAAGCGTTTCGGCAATATATATTTTTAAACTCATTAGTACTATTTTTACACAGGCCCTTTTCAAAAAGTAGTCGTAATTCAATATGAAAAACTGAGAGCACAAAATGGCGCCTTTACTAAAAAGGAACAACTGTGCAAAGTTTCAGCGTAATTGGAAATGATCGGTCAGGATCGATTTGCGAACCTTCGTGGAATGCCTCATTATCATTGTCGACTCATTGATGAAAAACAAATTCCCTGACAATCCCTAATTTTCCCGTCGTTTTTCTAAAAAAAAAATCCAGGCAGGCTTGGAATGATAGAAATAAAGCAAATCAAAAAATAAATTAAGCTTACTGATTAAAGTTACATGCGTAAATCTATATTTTTGATACAATGATTTACAGGACAATTATTACTTAATAGTTCAATTGCAAAGTAAACTATTAAGCCATTAATAGGCACCATTGTGTATATAAGTTCCTAATTTTGGCTCCAATAATAGAAGAAACAATGGTTTCCTATGGATTCAACTATTTTAATAACACTATCGCAATTATAGCAGGGCTGGTAGTGCTTATGCAATATAATAGTAGTGACTTTAGTGACTCAACATACGAAAATAGTGACCAAATTTTGACTTTTAAAGAAAATTAAGCAACCAATAGTGACATTTATATGGTGACTCAGAAATTCAAATACGGTTTTATATTGAAATAAACTCCATTTTTTGTCATGGAATCTAAAATTACATTTAATAAATTCCTCTACTTATATCAACAGAATCTCATGTGAAGAGCATTTGAAGAGATTTGAATAGTTTTTTATTATTACTTTATACATGATGACCAAAAAAATAGCAATTTCAGGGCTGGTAGCAATCACTGCTGTTAAAACTAGTGATTTTAGTGACCATTTTGATGAAATAAGTGACCAAATAGTGACTTAAAGTTGTACAAATAGTGACTAAAAAGTGACCTAAAAGTAAATTTTAATGAAAACTCTTAGGAATTTCTGAGGAGCTTCAGACGAAAATTCCAAGGGCATTCTGAGCATAATTCCATAAAGTTTGTGGGAGAAAACGACTCCGGAGCATAATTCCTTGGAAGTTTTTTGAAAATACTAAAGCAGGATTACAATTAAATCTGAGAATAACTCCAGGACATCTTCAAAGAAATTCGGAAAATGAATTCAGGAGAGTAGAAATCTAAGTAATTTGTGAGGCGAAATGCCAATGAATTCTTAGAATGTGAGTAGAATTCCAAGGGAAGGAGTGAGATTGAAAAGGAAATCTGAAATGAATTCAATGAATATTCGGAGAATCTTTCGAAAGGGTTTCTTATTGTGGAGAATTCCAAGGAAAACTAAAAGAAAATTTAATTCGGAGGATAGCTTCACCTAAATTTTGAGGAATATTTCAATTGAAATCTCCGTAGAATATGGAATGGACTATTCTGAGGTTTTCAGAACTACTTGAAAGTTCCCAATTTTTTTCCTGAAGTTATGAAACTGCCTTGAGTTTGAGAAACTAGCCTGAGACTCACAATACTTCTCATCAAATTTTTAAACTTCCCCAAACTTTTTAGGGCTTCCTAAAGTATCTTAAATTGTTTCAATGATCATGGATCTCCTCTAAACGTTTAACAATTCGCTGAAGTTCTCTAAACTTCTTTAAAATTTATGTGACTTCTCTAATGATAACGGAACTGCTCTGAGGTTCTCTGTTCTTTTCTGAAATTCTCAAAACATCTCTAAAGTTTTAGCAGTTCTCATGAATCTTGTTGTATTGCGCTAAATTTAATTGAACCGCCCTAAAAATGTTTAAGCTTCAGAGAGCTTCTGAACGTATGCGAAGACCTCAATTAACTTCTTAACGTCTCTGAAGTTATCTGAAAATCTGGGAACGGCTTTAAACTTCCCACTAACTTTCTGAAACTAAAGGAACTGACCTCCCCAACGTTCATAAAAAATCCTGAAGTTTGCGGATCTCTCCTTAAGCTCCATAGATTTCTATAAAGTTCTCGAAATGTTTGTGAAGACCACAGTCCTTCTGTGAAGTTTTTCTAAATTTCTGGAACTTTTGTGCTACCGCAACTTTTATGGAGTTAGAACGAAATAATTAATATAGTTCTATGATTTTCATTGCAGTTCTCAAGATTTTTTGAAGTTCACTTCCCTTAAATTATCGACACTTATTTAAAACATCGTCAATAGTCTAGACTTTCCTGGTGGTATTTAAGCTGCCTAAACAATTATTGAATTTCTTTAGTTCTCTAGACTGCCCTGAATTTTCAGTATTTTTTTAAGAACCCGCAACTTTACTGAAATTCAATTATTTGCCTTGAAGTTTCGACAATTTCCCTTTAGTATTATAACCATTATAAACAGTCCCTAATTTTCCCTGATTTTCCTTAACAGTGGTTACCTGAAGTTCTCTTAATTTGTTTAATAATCCGGCAATTTGTTTTATATAGGGGAAATGTATGTAATGTCGGCCTAAATGTCCCTAATTTGGGTCCATACATAAATTCAGCAATCGACTAAATTTTCAATAGCGACCAAAAATATCCATTAGTACCGTCCTAATGACACGTTCATCAAGATAAAATCGATAAATAGCAAACTTTTAGCGATGGGCCGAATCTTAGATCCATAGGCCAACATTGAGCCATTTCCCCTGTATTCATAATTCCCTGACGCTTCTGAATTCCCTGAGTTTCTCGCAACTTCTTTAAGGTTTCTACAATTTCCTTGAAATTGTTTGAACTGCCCTTTGATTCTATAATCTGTCTTGATGTTCTCGAGGCTACCATAAAACTTTCAATTCTATTGAAGATCTCGGTTCTGCTGCTCGGAAATAAATGGAATTCCCGTAAAAACCTTTAATTTTCCCTGAAATTCTCTGGACTTCTGTGAAGTTTTCATAAATTCTCTGAAGGACTCTGTACGTCCCTCAAATTCTCAGAACATCTTAAGGGTCCTCGATTTTTTTTTTCAGCACATCATGGAACTGTCCTGAATTTTTCTAAATTTATGATTATTGATATTCAAACTGCTCCAAAAGTCTGGACTAAAGCTACGGAAATTGCTCTTAAGGTCTGAAATTCCCCAAAAAAATCTCTAGATCAAACTTTTCTAAGGTACTTAGAACTTCTTAAAAAATGCACAATGAGGGAAGTTTTCTATATTTCTCAAGTTCGCTAGACACCTGTGAAGTTCTCTGAAAATTTTCGGATGCTAAAAGAACCGCTTTGAGGTTCTTAAAGCTTCCAGTAAGTTCCCCATATTTTCAGCATATTAACTTCCCTTATGTTACCGCAGTTTGTTTATGGAGCTTCACTGAAATACTCATCATTTGATTCTGGCACTTTGAAAATTTTGATTATCTTGAACTTGTACATGTAATACGAAACTTCAAGATATTGAATAATTTTAGATCTTGGAATTACTCAAATTGGGTAAGTTTTTTTACAACTTTATTAAGTGAGACATTAAGTAAGTGATAAACTTCAACATTCAATGGATTTGATTGTAAAGATGTTTCTTTAAAACTGATTGACATGTCTTAAAAACGTTTGGGTAAATTGCTGTTGTTTTTAATCTACAAAAAAAAAGAATTATTTTAACGCATTTAAAAATTTAGCTTTATTATAAACCTGGAATTAATCCGTTAAAATACTGGAAAAACCTGGAAGTCAGATAATTTTATTTAGAAAAATGAATAGACACCCTGTAGATAGAGAAAGACGATTAAAAGCCTAAAGCAAAGAATGATCAATCTAGAAATAAATTCACGCTAAAAAAGTTGAAAATAGTGACTGACTACAAGAAATAGTATAACAAAAAGAGACTTTTTAGTGACTGGCTTGAAAAAAGTGACGAAGTCACTAAAAAGTGACTCGCTACCAGCCCTGCAATTTGAAATTTACCGGATTTTCTGGAGTTTTGTAAATTTTACTGGTTGTACAATATACATTTAAACTAATGCATAAACCAATGAAGCCATTAGGTTAAATGACGCCAAATAGATCATTACTACAACAGCAGTATTTCTCGTAGATTTTGAATTTGATTCTGCTTTCGTAATCTTAAAAATTTGTATATATCTAGGTAAGTTAATCTTATCTTGATAATTTGCTATTCCCCTTCTTTAAAACTTGCCTCTGAAATAAGCTGAACAAAAATAATATTACATTCTTGAAATTTTCTGCAGAACAATCCACAAAATTGGAAGTTTTAATGTTTCTTCCAGGAATTCCCTGAAGGTTCATTCCAAAATCCATTTTAAATTTACTTGAATTACTCCTTAGAACTCTAATGCAATTAATAATGCTCTTGGACCCTGCATTTCTTATTCTCGTTAGGAACATGGGAACCTAGTATTTCCTCAGAATTCTCAAAACCAAAAATCCATCCCAGAAATCGCACCATATTTCCTTTACCGCTTTCCGCTGAGTTTGGAGACCTTTTTGAGTTCACGGGATTTCCTTGGAATTCTCATCAGAGCTCTCTTAAAAAAATATCAGAAATATTTATTAGAATTTGAACCAATCGTCATAGAATTCTTCTCAGAACTCTCTTTAAAATGCACCTGGAATTCAACCAAAAATTGTTTTGGAGCTGAATTTTGCGGAATAACAAAATTTAATATCAAAAGTGATGCTCGTATGTGTCAGACTTTGGGCCGATTTTTTCACCTCCGCTTAAGTCTTAAATCAGTTTTAACTTATGGTTAAACCTGGTTTAACCAACAAATCGGCCCTCAGAATACCTAAATTTACAAGACACTTTCGTAGTTTGTAGTTTGATATGCTTCTCTGAAATATTTTGGTGTCATCCCTAGAATTCCTTTGTAAAATTTTCTATGAAATTTTCATTAAAATTTCTAGATAATTCTTTAAGGACTTCTGAAAGCGCAGACCGGTATCCTTGAAAAATTTCCAAGGATCAGCATTTATTTTCGGAAAAATGAAGTTAATTTTTCCCGATATGTTTTTTTTTTATTCCTTGAATTTTTCCGGTCACTCTGGTTATAATTGTTTATTTTTAGACAGATATGCATATTTCTACAGTAGACTTCCTTAGTACCAAGAACTCAATTTAAACATTTTGATGATATTTTCCACAGTGACTTTAGATACTTTTTGGTGTAAAAGTGACTGACTTAAAAATAGTGACCCGCTACCAGCCCTGTTATAGGTGCAATAAAAATTCATTGGTTTCCGAGCAAAAACAAACTAAACCTTTAATTAAATACATAAGAACATGCTCCAATTTTCTAGATTCATAAGTTGTAAATATTAGCTGGAAGGTTTTGATATCATGTTGCACGGAGTGTTGTTCGAAATATTCGCTAAAATTTGATATTTGACATGGGGAATAAATATTACAACCAATAAAAAATCCAATTATGGCGATTTTAATTAATATAGGGGAAAAGTCCGCTTCGGCAATACCTTAACCTATTATCGTCAGGGGGGTAAACAACGTTCTTGAGATCTCAATTTTGGCTTGTGGATACATTGTGTTTCAGAGCATCTTATTGACCTAGGACTTTGTTTACCCCCTAAGGTATTGCCGAAGCCGACATTTCCCCTATTAGACTATCAACTAGATTCAAACAGCGGCATCGGTGGAGTAGTGGTAAGCGTAACTGCCTTCTGAGGCATAAAATCTCTGATCATGCCTTCCTTCGGTCCCCGGTTCATGAGTTAATGGGTCGATAGGTAGAGCTCAGGTGTGGGTGGGAGCAGCCTCCCTGGCGTCGGTAGCATTGGTGCTCAGCACGGAAAACAAATCAAGATAAAAAAGATTCCAATATCGCAAAAACAAAATAGTAGATATCTAAAATCTACAATCAAGTTTAGATTTTAAAGATTTTCTTATGTGATTTGAGAATTCAACTAGATATCAAAAAAGTTTAGCATACTCGGGATCTTGATGGGTCCGAAATTATTAAACATTTAATGTTAACTAATATTGAAAATGTGTACAAATCCAGGATCCATTTTCTAAAGTCGTACAACTGAAATGTAGGGTTGGTTTTTGGAAGCTTATCATTTTTAGATTTCTACGCTCGGATTTTTTTTTTCAATTCTGAATTTTCAGAAAATTTAGGATTTTTTAAATTCTTCTTATTTTGGTTCGAAAATCTTTAAAATTGCGCCAAGCTCGAGATGTTGCTATGTCTGGAATCTTTTTATTTTTTCAAAGCCCGTGATTTTGATTTTTTTTAAATTCAGGATCTTGAAGAATTTTACTCTGGGGAATCTGTTTTTTTTGCATTCTAAGATCTTAATTAACCTTCCTTGGCGTCATTTTTGTTTCCTAATGCATTAGGAAGGTTAAGATGTTTCCAAGTCCAAAATCTTAAACAAAACTAAATTCAAAATTTTAGAAAATTTCATGACTACAAAACATTGCAAATCTTTCAGGTTTATGTGTGTGTGTGTCATCCTCTACCCCTCACCCAGCAGGGGGCGTTAAACAAGTAGAACTGCGAATAATTTGATCAAATCTCATGCTCCGTTATGGTGCCCTTAATGTTGTGAAGGCAAGTACTTCAAAAAGGGAAACTTTTGAGGCAAGACAGGGTGTCCTCAACAAGTAAAGGAAGCAGGATGCACTAGAAATCCACAACAGGTTTTGCAAAACATCACATAGACGCCCTTATTCACACTTACTACTCATGGGGTAGAAGGTCAAGAAGAGCCACCGCTGCCAACTAAAGCTTGAACCGGGTACCTGGGACTCCCACGATATACCCGCGGCAATAGTCAGCAGACGATGCCCTGTGCGTAGGGTTTTGAAACTAATTTCCGTCCTACTAAGCATAACCCACATTTAACCTCTCTTTTTCGAACGGATATGAACTCAAAAAAGGAGTCATTCTACATGACTTCGCAATTGATTTACCTTTCTATATGTACAATTGGATTTGATAAAGAGTCACACATTATTGAGATATTGTAAGAAATCTAACACTGCTTCTTGATTGCGAATTCGTTCTACGAGTTTCAATTCCGTCCTAACGCATTGAAACACCATTGGTTTTTCTAGGTTTTTTTTCGTTCTACGAATGAAGACAGATAAAAAAGATTTGCTAGGAGCGCTTCTTTTGTTTTGAGAACTTCTTCTTCTTCTTCTTATTCGCATTTCAAGCTTATTGCGTGCTCTCAACTTAGTGTTCGAAATGCACTTCCACAGTTATTAATTGAGAGCTTTCGATGCCAATACCAATGCATGAGTTTGTATATTGTGTGGAAAGCACAATGATACTCTATGCCCAGGGAAGTCGAGAAAATTTCCAACCCGAAAGATTCCCTCGACCGGACCGGGAATCGAACCCGCCGCCTTCGGCTTGATAATACCGTGCCTTTACTGACTAGGCTATGAGGCCCCATTGTCATGAGAACAATGAGTTTAAATATTCATACAACGCACTCGTATAGGCTTTGTGTAGTAGCCTATAAGCTAACGCATCGAAACAAACGTATTATTGATTTGTGTACGATGAAATCATAGAATAATAATATGATTTTTGCTCGATAGAACGGAAATGGGCGATTACGACGAAGAAGCGCTCTACCCTATTTAGTATGTAATATGTGTTATTTGGATATACAAAATGTTTGAAGCCATGCGTCATCAAAACCATAATTTGCATCACCACAAATGCACTTTTCAACAATCTTCAACTGGAACGTACTCACTAAATCATTACACCCGGGAGCACATTTCCGATGCTTTCACGCATATTGTTCTCTAGTCATTTTTAAACAATTCCTCCTCCAGCGATTCCAACCACACAACAACTAAATATCACTTTTATTCGCCTTCCTTTTTTCAAGTCACTCTGTGCACAAAAGCAATGCGCATTGCAAAAATCCAACAATAGATCAGCGCGGTCAAGTCACATCGGCAATAAAGGGAAGCGAGAGCACACCAAGCACCTAAAATACAGGGGGGAGAACATCAGTACAAACCATTCCAAATCAAATTATCGCGCCCGGGACATCTCTTCTGATGCTTGATGATGATGATCATGCTGAATCACGTTTCCTTCCTCGATTCTAAAACTTCCCAGCAAGCGAGAAAACCACCAATCACACACGTATAACCAACCGGGAGACAGAGTGCCAGCGCTCCATTGCAAATCTTTCAGGCTTAGAATCGAAGCTCAAATAATCCAGAATCTTGTTGACCGCAATCTTCAAATTTTTCCTAAGTACAAAACCATGAAACTGAAATATGTTCCAGAACCTTGAAGAAATGGTCCATGTCTTGAATTTCTGTGTTTCTAGTCCAAGAACGTTTCCCAGGATTCCAATTGTTCAAGTCTAAGTCTTCTAAAAAATGTAATTGCTTCACTTTCCTACATGATTGGCGATACAATTATCAGGGTGGCCAGTGAATTTTCATTTTGAAATTCCCGGTTTTCCCGGTTCATATCTTAAAAATTTCCCGGTTGTTAATATTCAACAAAAAACTAAATTGTACACATTTAAAAAAAAACGTTGCCAACTGTAAATTTTCGGAGGTTATTTGTGGGAGTAATAAAAGTAAAATTACAGATAGTATTTGGTAAAACTTGATATTAATGAGAATTAGGAAATTGTCAGGGATATCGGATAAAGAAAATGTGTCTTAACTTTGTTGTCTATACTAACATAAATATTAACCTTTCAGTACTCACGCTGATGTACAAAGCTAAAAACGAAACAAATGTGTAAAACCTACTTACGTTGGAACTCGCTCAACGTGAAACTTAAAATGGTTCATTAAATTCAATACCCACGTCCAATAGACCAATACTTGAAGAATATTACTGAAAGGTAATTTACTGAAGCAATTTACTGAAAGATCAAACAAATGTGATTTAAGAAGATTCCCAAGATTCTGGGGCAACTTGAAGAACTTTTCTTTTTTTCAAAATTTGTGATTGATAACAATCTGCAATGCAAGATTTGGAGAAAAAATATTTTAAATGTGAGATTTTGTAAGTTTTTCAGGATCACAAATTTGAAAAAAAAACTACTTATGAGTCGTGGAGGCATTTTAAGGGTTATACAAATTAGACAACAATCTATAGAATCTTGTGGACAAACCCTAATTTTCTTTATTATAATTTAAAAGTATTCAAAGTGTTGATTTCAAACAAATATTTAGGAGGATTCCCTCATAATTTTCGAAGAAGAAGTTCTGAGCAGAATTCCATAATTATTCTTACATGAAGTCCTTCGATATTTTTAGATGAATTTTTAAGGATTTCTGTGGAAAAGAATGCAAGTTCTAAATTAAATTCTTAAATAATTTTAGTTTGAAACCTTCTTAAATTACCCAAGAATTTAACTTAGAACTTGCATTTTTTGTATCGTAGGAGGTGTGAAAAAGTTTAAGGAAAATTCCAACGTGATTCTGAGAAGATTAGTATGGGTATCGTAAAGAAAATGACAGATAAATTCAAAGAAAATTATTATGAGAATTCAACAAGAAACAGAGTTCTAAGAGTGTTCTGGCGATACCCTAGTGCAAAAGATTAATCACAAAGCTAAAAAAAAAATGATTACTGAAAAAATTCTGATCTTTAGAAAGAAATTCATTAATACACCAAGGGGTTCCTAAAAAAATTGCGAAAGATTTCTGCTGTTTTGAATAGAGTTAAAAAAAATTTTTTAAAGAATTTCAAAGGAATTAAAGTCTCCGAATAGGTTTCCAATCAAATTCTTAGAAGAGGTTTCAAGGAAATACCAAAAAGAATTCAACTGTAATTATTACGCGGAGTGGTTTCTGGTTTATTTCAGAAGAATTTTATGAAAATTCAGAGCAGAATTCCAAGTTAATTCTGGAATTCATATCATGTGAAACCCTGTAGAAAAATAGTTCAGTTTCGGTTTTTACAAATATTTGTTTCCAAAGTCCGGAATCTTCAATATTTTCCTTGAAGATCCATGCACATTACATCTGAAATTGAAACGATAAAAATCAATTTGAAATATTGCTGAGTGATTAGATTCTAAAAACAAAGACTAAGACGGGAAACCGAAGAAAATTATGCAGCAAACAGAGCAAGACATTAATTTTGTAAAGAATTACTCTGTTTTAATGGTTTCTTCTGAAATTCTGGTGTAAACATTTGTTCCTATGGTGTGACTAATTTATTTTTCCCGATTCTATCGTCGAATTCCCGGGTTTTCCCGGTTTTCCCGGTTACTTTTCAAATTCCCGGATATTTCCCGGTTTGCTGGCCACCCTGAATTATAGTTTGTAAAGCAGTTCCGAATAAAGATTGAGAAAAATTCCCTGAATTTACAGAACATTCTTCAAAAATCCCTGAGCTCTCAGGTGAAAAATGAAATCCTCTAAGATTCCGCGAATTTTAAGTTTTTTCAGGTAGTTAACCCTGAATTATGGACATTCGCGCTAGAAATAAAGATAGCTGTTTTCTACTCCGGCGTTCTAGCGTATCCAGATTAAGCAACATGCAGCGACGTAGTGAGGAGATGGCAACATGGCAAAGGGGCATTTCAAGAGTTTCTGTCTAGCATGTAGTGAAACATTAAAGGGATGCTCACATACAAAAAAGTGCATGCACTGTATTAATAATAATTTTGTCCTTTTTGACACGATTGAAGTGCATCAGTGTCAGTTGACACGATTGAAGTGCAAAAGTTGAAGATTGTGACTGATTACAAAAATAGTGACTTTTGTGACTTGGCCTTAAAAAAAATGAGACTTTTTAGAGACTGACTGAAAAAAGTGACCAAGAAGTGACTCGCCACCAGCCCTGAAATAGGCTTCAGAATGAATCCACAGGACTGTGTTTTTGGTGTAAAGGAACCTCAAACGAAGCGGGTAAGGTCTTTGCTTTATTTTTCTCTCAACTTTCATTTCATTATTATATGAAACATTATATGCTGAGTACAGGAGGGTCCAGCAGCGAACGAAATGGATGGAGAGAGTGGAAATGCTAACTCCCTGTCTTTAACATTTCGTGAATAGAGGGTGGGCTCTTCTCCCCATTCATTGGTGCGTCCTCCTGTTGGATGACCTGTTTTTGGACCGGTTGTATGATCCTATTTTTGGAAGGAGATTCTTGTTTATCCCGTGAATGTACGTGGGCGATGTTGCCCACGGATTCACCCAAACCGTTTTTGGCCCTACATACAATGGCAGGTTGAGTACAATTAGATGTTATTAAACTTGATCAAGTTGAACAGCGGGCCACAATCTCCTGACAGTTGTCTTGCTACAGTGAGTGGTAGTTCCATATCATCATAGAAAGAACTCCGGGCGATATTATTTAGAATTCTTCCGAACGTTTACTACATGTTGAAATGAAGTAGCATTTTGCAGGGCTTCCAAGACAGAAGAACATTGCCAATCATTCATTATCTCTGAAATCATCTCAACCTATCCAGGTTTAGTCAATCTCCTCTTAGCATATTTACCTGAAATATTGTTTCCTACGCCTGTCTTCTATAATCCTATGAAACCGACACCTTATCGCATCAAGTCTGAAGTTTTTCAAATTTGCCTCAAAACCCCGAATCCTGACCATAGGTTTTGGAAATTTCCAATATTTGACTTAACCTGATACTAGATTGTGTTAGGTACAAAACTCAGTTTCTCACATTACCGTAATTCTGACATGGGCTTCTGATAACATCGAGAATAGAACTCAACGAGATTCGGATCAATATCAGAAGTTAATCCGAAAAGGAAGGCCTAATTGTAAATCAATCAATTTTCATCTGACTTATGGACTACCGAACCTCCACAGATTCTCCCGTTGATCCTGTCAGAACACTTAAACATCCTGTTTTCCAATACTCGACTAGCCCTCGCACATCAAAAACGTCGGTTACATTACAACTCACGCCTGTTTCCCATCCCGTGTTTGTGCATAACCATTCTGCAGAAGAAAGGTCGAACACAGGAAAGTGTAGTGCATCGTAAACAGACCACCATCGCTTGGCACACCGCACCGAGTAGAACGAGTTGATGGACACCGACCGGTATGGAACGGAAGAGTATTTATGTTCCATTGTGTTGTTGCGGGTGGTGTTGGTGATGTTCTTTGCCTGCATGCCACCGCGACCAGCCATGGTCGGTTCCGTCGAAACAATTAAAGTGGAAATCAGAGTGGCCTTTGGAATGCTGTTCGGGCGTCCTTTTTCGATGGATAAGGAATCGTGACACATAGAAACCGGCGACAGACTTGCAATTGCTGCAGGCAGCTAGAAATTGCAAAAACGTCTTGATGCCTAGAGACGCACACCACACTCTGTTGTCAACCGCATTAATTTACGTGAAACGCACTATCATCCGGCCGGAAACCACATTGCTCTGACCACACACGGCACTGCTGCACAGGTGTCAAGCGTCGTTGTTGAATGAACAGGAACTATGCTCCTTACGGCCTTGAGTTTGATTAGTTTGATGATGCAAAAGCTGATGTGATGCCATGATAAGACGGTGCGGTGTTCTATTCCAGTTGTGGAGGCGGCAGTCAATACTATCTCAAACAAGCGCGAGTGTGTGTGTGGCGATGGTATATGGGAATTGTGACGGGAAACAGTCAGGCGGGAGGTCGTCACCATCGTCATCTCCAAAGTGCGACGGACTGCTCCAAAGAGAGAAGGCGAAAAAGGTTAATTGAGGAATGGTTACGCTACAAACACGGATGCTGTGTGCCGGCATTCTACAGCTGCTGATAGCGATGATGCAGGCAGAGCCATTCGATGAACAGTCTGAAACTTGGAGGGGCCCTTTTTGCGTATATTTTCCGCATTTTATATCCCCGGCGATCCCACACTCTTCTTGGTTATTCGGTTCTACTTTTGCTGCTGTTTGCTGTTGCTGTTGCCGTTGTTGTTGTTGTTGGTATTGCCGGTTCATGCTTCGTCGCCCCCTTCCAAGGGGGCTCTGCCTTTATTTTGACGGTCACTGCAAGTTCTTGACCTAGGTCTAGATGATTTCAATTGATACCCTGTGGTACAGTTCAGTAGGTGTGGCATAAACCTAAAGGAAGTTCGATTTTTTTTTTCAGTTGCTATATTACTGATGATTCTGATTATACATTACTGTTGATTCTGATTCACTTCCCAAATCGAGTCAGCTTGGAGAGGTTTCAAGACGAATAGGTATATAGGTAGGTTCAACTTAGATATACTTTCAATTTGGCCACGACTTGACCAGCGGTTCTCGAACTTCTTTCGATTGCATAATCCAAAAGTTTTTCCAGTATTAAATACTATGGAAGATGAAGTCGGAAACGATCGAAATAGTCAAGCATGGGTGGGAACTGAATTTCCATTTTAAAATTACTGGTATTTTTCCCGATTCTCCTGGTTATAAATCTTGTTTTTAAATAACAATAACAATGAGTTATAACTATTTGAGCCGTTTACAACCCAACAAAAACCATAACAAATAGAATCTCATTTAAGCATAATGAATGCCCATAATTTCATGAAACTTCGCATAATTGTTAACTAGGGACAATGAACCATGTTAGTGCTGGAATTCGAACATTTTGAATCACGCCTGGCCTGAGTACCAATGCTACCAACGCCAGGTTGGCAGTTCCCATATCTGGACCCTACCTATCGAACCATCAACTCATAGATCGGGGACCAATGGCTTTACTTCCCTTCCGAAGGAAGGCGTGATCAGAGATTTTATGCCTCAGAAAATCCCGACGGCGCCGACTGGGATTGAAACCAGGCCTTTTGGGATGAGGGGTTATCACGCTTACCATTACACCATCGGCGCTGCTGGCGTATTCGCTATTTTCACTAAATCATTGCACGAAAACGGCTCATGTACGTCTGAGACAATGTTGTAGGAAACTGGAATGCCATTTGAGAAAAGAATACACTGTGAAAAAAAACTCGGCACAATGAATTGAAGTGTTGACTAAAATCCTGAACAATTATGTGAATTATCGTGGAATTCTTAACCTAATCTAATCTTACACCAACACAGCCAGTTCATGAAAGCATCTTGGAAAATGATAAATATACCTCCATCATTTTTCTTGTCTATTTGGTATATGTTGCACAGATGCGCAAAATATAACAAAACGGACAGGCGTACTGTGCAGCATTTAAGGGGCAAGATGATTCAGAAACATCGGGCCTAAAGATTTAAACACAATGTTTAAGAATCCAATAAATGGATGAAACGTGGACATCTCGTACCGTACGTTCCGTTGTATTGTTATTTATAAATGATTGGTCGTAGGGAGCATCTAGTCTAAAATTGTTAAGGGATGCTCTATCTTCCTTTAGTGGTCGGGACATGAACACTAACTCTTGTCCTAGCCCTATATGGCCTATGGTTACAGCGCCATTACTCGCTTTCTGAAAAGAGATGAAGGAAATGAAAAAAGGGAAAAGAAGCTAGTTTGGTGCGCACTGTCAAAAATAGTGATTTTAGTGACCATTTTAAAGAAATAAGTGACCAAATAGTGACTTATAGTTGATATTCGATACCAACAATTCAATAAGTATCTCATAAACACTTATGTATGATATGAACCTTTAAAGCGACAGATTCAACAGAAAGTTTATGGCCAAACCCACGGTATTAGTCAGGGTGTCTACTAACTGCAAAAACCTGGAAAACCGGGAATCCTCAGGAAATTTTATTTTTCCTTAAAATACCTGGAAGACTCAGAGAATTTAATTACTTTCTTACTAAGGATATGTTAAAGAAAAGAATGAAGCATTTAATTTTTCTCGTTACTTTCATGCACACTTTGAACTTTATAGATCCACAGTGAACTTATCTACAGTAACAAATAAATAAAAAAAAACAGGCTTGAAATGTTTTTTTTTAACATGCATACTTCATAGAAATTTTAAATTTGAACTAGTTCTGGACTTAAAAGCTATAATACTTCAAGAAATTTTCAAGAATCTGTAGTCAAAATCCATGCACAATCGTGGCATTTTAATATAATTTCTAAGAACCTCATTTCAAGGAAGTTCCGGGAAAAAAAATCGTTCAGAAAAAAACATGAAATGCAATCTGCTTTTAAGGTAGTTCTGAGGAATTCTAGATTTCTTGTGAAGCCTGATAGTTTCGAGTAGAATTTCAAGAAATTCGAATTGAATTAACTCCTTCAGAGCAAAATTCCAAGGGCCTTCTGAGGATAATTTTGAGTTTGTGGGAGAAAACGAATCCGGAGCATAAGTCATTGGAATCTTTTTGAAAATACTAAAAGGAGGATTACAACTAAATCTGAGAATAACTCCAGAAAATCTTCAAAGGAATTCGGAAAATAAATTCTGGAGGGTTCGCCAAACAAATTATGGAGTTGGTGAGGAGAAATGCCCATGAATTCTTATGAGACTTTCAATGTGAGTAGAATTCCAAGGGAAGGAGTGAGATTCAATAGGAAATCTGAAATGAATTCAATGAATATTCGGAGAATTTTTAAAAAGGGTTTCTTACTGTGAAGAATTTCAAGGTAGTTCCGAGGAACACGAAAAGAAAATTTAATTCGGAGGATAGCTTTATTGAAATGTTGAGGAATATTTCAATCGAAATCAGAATAAATTATTCTGAGGCCTTCAGAACTATTTGAAAGTTTCCAATTTTTTCCTGAAGTTAATGAAACTGCTTTGAAGTTCTTTTGTAGTTTGAGAAACTAGCCGGATGCTCACAATACTTCTCATCAAATTTTTAAACTTCCCTGAACATTATTGGGCTTCCTAAAGTTTTTTCAATGTTTCTAACGATCATGGATCTCCTCTAAACGTTTAACAGTTCGCTGAAGTTCTCTAAACTTCTTTAAAATTTATATGACTTCTCTAATGTTAACGTAACTGCTCTGAGGTTCTTTGTTCATTTCTGAAATTCTCAAAACTTCTCTAAAGTTTTTGCAGTTCTCATGAATCATGTTGTACTGCGCTGAATTCAATTGAACCGCCCTAACAATGTTTAAGCTTCAGTGAACTTCTGAACGTATGCCAAGACCTCAATTAACTTTTTAACGTCTCTGAAGTTATCTGAATTTTAGAAGCTTACTAAACTTCTTTCAAATACTCCCGCATTTTGCTGATGTTCATAACAATTCCTGAAGTTCGCGGATCTCCCCTTAAGCTTCATAGATTTCTATGAAGTTCTCGAAATGTTTCTGAAGACCACTGTCCTTCTGTGAAGTTTTCGAAGTGTTTCTAAATCTATTTCATGGAATTAGAACGAAATAAATAATATAATTCTATGATTTTCACTAAAGTTCTCAAGATTTTTTTTTTAAGTTCATGAAACTTCCCTTAAACTATCGACACTAGTTTTAAAACTTCTTCAATAGTCTAGACTTTGCTGGTGGTATTAAAATTGCCTAAACGATTATTGAATTTCCTTAAAATTCGCTAGACTGCCCTGAATTTTCAGTATTTTTTTAAGAATCCGCAACTTTACTGAAATGAAATGATTTGCCTTGAAGTTTCGACAATTTCCCTTGAGTATTATAGCCATTATAAACGCTCACTAATTTTGCCTGAACTTCACTGAATATAATTAAACTATCTAAATTTATTAGAAGTTCTCTGGAATTTCTTGAAGATATCACTGCTCGCATTTTTTTTAATTAATGGAACTTCATTGATTTTCTCTAATTTTTAAGTTCTTGAAGTTCTTGAAATCTCCATGATATAACACACTTAAAATACTCTCGTGTTTCCCGGATGTTCATATAATTGTTATCACGGTCCAGAAATTTTCTCGGGGCTTTGCTGAAGTTTCCGGAAATTCCCTGAGTTTCTCGCAACTTCTTTAAGCTTTCTACAATTTCCTTGAAATTATTTGAACTGCCCCTGTTCTCGAAGCTTCCCTAAAACTCTCAATTCTATTGACGATCTCGGTTCTGCTGCTCTGAAATAAATGGAATTTCCGTGAAAACCTTGAAATTTCCCTGAAATTCTCTGAACTCTGAAGTTTCTGAAATATTTCTGAAGTTTTCAAAAATTCTTTGAAGGACTCTGTACTTCCCTGAAATTTGCGGAACATCTTAAGGGTTCTCGATTTTTTTCATCATGGAACTATCCTGATTGTTTCTAAATTAACGATTATAGGTCTTTAAAATGCTTCAGAAGTCTGGACCAAAGCTACGGAAACTGCTGTTAAGATCTGAAATTCCCCAAAAATCTCTAGATCTAACTTTTATGAGGTGCTTAGAACTTCTAAAAAAATTTTACGCAATATCCCTCATGTTTTCTATATTTCTCATGTTCGCTTGACACCTCTCTGAAATTCTAGGAACTTCATAAAAGTTCCCGAAACTTTCGGATGCTAAAAGAACCGCTTTGAGGTTCTTAGAATTTCCAGTAAATTCCCCATATTTTCAGCGCGTTAACTTCCCTTATGTTCCCGCTTCACTGAAATTTTCAGCATTTCCTTTCATTCCTTAGAACTTCCTACAATTGTTGTGAATTTAATGAACATCTCTAATCTTTCATAAACTTTATTACGAAGAAATCATTTATTTTTTTTTCTGGCACTCTGAAAATTTTGTACATGGAATACGAAACTTTTTAGATCTTGAACTTATTCAATTTAAGTAAGTTTTTTTTTTTACTTTATTAAAGTGAGAAATTAAGTAAGTGTTAAAGTTAAATATTCAATTAATTTGATTGTAAAGCTGTTTCTTTAAAACTGATTGTCATGTCTTAAAGCGTTTGAGTTAATTCCTGTGTTTTTGATCGACAAGAAAAAAACAAAAAAATAGCTTTCTTATTATAAGCCTGGAATTTATCCGTTAAAGTTCTGGAAAAACCTAAAACCCAGGTATTTTTTTTTAGAAAATTGAATAGACACCTTGTAGATCGAGAAAGACGAAATAAATCCACGCTAAAAAAGTTGAAAATAGTGACTGATTACAAGAAAAAGTTACTTTAGTGAATTGGCCTTAAAAAAGGAGACTTTTTAGTGACTGGCTTGAAAAAAGTGACCTAGTCACAAAAAAAGTGACTCGCTACCAGCCCTGTGTTTTGAAAAAATTGAATTAAAAGATTACTCTTCCAGTTTGATACCTAGTTTGTGAGAGCAGGGTGACCAGTGAATTTTCATTTTGAAATTCCCGGGTTTTCCCGGTTCAAATCTTAAAAAAATCCCGGTTGTTAATATGCAAAAAACGAAATTGAACGCATTTTTAAGAACGTGCTGAAAGGAATTTACTGAAAGGATAAAAAAAAGTGATTTAAGAAGATTCCCAAGATTCTAGGGCTTAAATTTGTGTAGAGTCTGAAACTATCTTCGTGATGCAAGATTTGGGGTAAAAATAATTAAAATGTGAGATTTTGAAAAAAATTTAAGATCACAGATTTGAAAAAAAAAAATCTCATACTTATGAGTCGTGTAGTCATAATTGTCACGCTTTGTGACTTGGAAGCATTTTGAGGGTTATAACAAATTACATAACAATCTATAGAATCTATCGGACAAACCCTGGAATTTTTAGTAAAATTTAAAAGAATTCAAAGCGTTGATTTCAAACAAATATTGTAAAGGATTCCCACACAGTTTTCGAAGGAGAAGTTCTGAGCAGATTTCCAGAATTATTCTGACATGAAATCATTAGAAATTGATAGATGAAATTAGAAGGATTTCTGTGGAGAATAATGCAAGTTCTAAATTAAACTGTTAGATAATTTTAGAAGATTTAAAAGAGTTGTGAAAAACAAAACTTTGCGGAAAATTCCTACGTGATTCTGAGGAGATTTGTATGCGGATCGTAAGAAAAATGACAGATGAATTTGAAGAAGAATTCCAAGTGAATTATGATCATAATTTAACAAGAAACAGAGTTCTAAGAGTTCTGGCAATAATTTAAACCCTAGAGCGAAAGATTCACCACAGAACTCCAACAAAATTGATTGCAAAAAATTTGCTGATAATTAGAAAGAAATTCTTTAAAATACATCAAGGGGTAGGTAAACAGGTTTCGAAGGTTGACCTCTATTTGTTTTACAATTATAGTTAATCTAAAATTGATGAATCTTTTTCTAAACTTCATAGGCGGCATAGTCTGCACTATTGAACGGCAACGTGTTTCCAAATATTGGTTGATTTGATTTTTAATTTGCTTCAGCATTTCTCACTTTCCCAGAGCAATTAGATTTCAGCTGTTTTCATAATTCTACCCTTCAGCCCTACCTTTCGGAGAAAAATAAAGATGTTATCCTACCGTCGTGGCTCGAAACGGCCCGGTGTTTCCTGAAAACTTTAAATTAACATTAAACTGCGCTGCGCTCTCGTTCGAACAGGGGGGAAAGAACGCCGGATCGTTATCTCCTTTTTTGACCGATTTTACGACGCACCTTGCCATAAAAATCGGTACTTGGGCAGAATGTTAAACGCGATACAGCGACTAAGACGACGGAAAATGGGGAGCAATAAAACAATCAACTTTGCTTCTCGTAGCAGCAGGAACTGCTTTGTCGACTTAATGGCTAAGTCCGAAAAGAAAGAGTGCGGTAAACCCTTTCCCTTTTGCATATGGCCCTCCCCCCATCGTCGTCGGTGAACAGTTTCCTTTCGAACAATTTTGAAACTACCGTACGATGGTGTGCGCTTGGTTCGTCGTGAAATGATCTCAGCTGGGGGTGTTTCAAGTCACTTTCTCACTCTCTTTCTACGACAATGTCGTTCCGCGTCGGATTTCGTGTTCCCGGTTTTTTATGACCCAATTGAGGCTGTTACACAGAATCGGTAACTGACTGCCGCTACTGGAGTATACTGTACGTTTGTACATTGGAAGAATTTAAAATGAACTCCTGTGTGCCACGTTCGGTGCTCGATCTGGGCAGAGAATGGCAGGGTAGGCAAGTCATAAATCTCTTCTCACTCGGAGGAAGGAAGAAATTGGCTTTTATCCTTTGCGCGCTGTGCACATTTATAGTCACTGTGCTGCGGAGGGAGGGGTAACTGCACCTTTTTCCGGTTTCGACTGATGGTTTACGACTTTTTAATTTGATTATGCAATGTATGGGAAAAGTGCACACGTCTGCGAAGAAAGCGAAAGCGGGGGATAATTTTCCAGTATTTCGTTTTGGATTTTTCGTTTTGGATTATTCGACTTGATCCTGAGCTATTTCGATTTCAATTCTGGCTCGATGCATAATTAAATACTAATAATTTAGCGGGAACCGAAGCATTATTGAATCAGCATTCCAATAGATAATACCATGCAATATCTAGCTTCTAGGTTCAGGGTTTGTTGAAATTGGTTCTCAAGAAAAACTGATTGCTTGTAATGGCTTACTACGAATGGATGTTAAACGGCAAATGAATCTGTTTCACGTATGAGTACCGGTCACTCAAATTCGCAAAAACGTAGGTAGCTCATAGAATGAGTAAATGTTTACGCTAATATAAGTAAATGTCACTCATATTTGAGTGACATTTAGTCATACATGAGGGACATTTACTCATATATGAGTAAAAATTTACTCATTGTATGAGTGACCTACGGTTTTGCGAATTTGAGTGAAAGGTACTCATATATGAGACGATTCTTCATTTGCCGTGTAAGTATTCATTTGATTTGTAAATCGACTGAAGGTAATCATGTCTGATTTGTCTATGGCTTGTTCGCATTTCAAGCTTATTGCTTAGCGCATATTAGCTTATTGCGTGCTCTCAACTTAGTGTTCTAAATGCACTTCCACAGTTATTAATTGAGAGCTTTCGATGCCAATACCAATGCATGCATTTGTATATTGTGTGGCAAGCACAATGCTACTCTATGCCCAGGGAAGTCGAGAAAATTTCCAACCCGAAAGATTCCCTCGACCGGACTGGGAATCGAACCCGCCGCCTCCGGCTTGGTAATACCGTGCCTTTACTGACTAAGCTATGAGGCCCCTAATTGTCTATGGCGCAGTACACAAACAACGTAACGCCAAGTTTTCAATCCCCCTCCCCCTCCCCCTCCTTAAAATTACGTAACGCTTACTCACTTCTCCCCCTTTTTCAAGATTGAATTAAAAATCTCAACTAAGGCCGGAACAAATCAAAAGGATTTCTTTTGTCACTCGATGCTCGCACCAGTCGAGGGGGGCGGGGGAAATAAACCAAAAAAAAAAATAATACATCACATCCAAACCGCATATTTCAAGCGATTACATTACTTCTTAGCCTTTGCTTTAGACATACACTTTGAAGCCGTGATTTTTGACAATAATGCATAACAGAAGCCACAAATGTTGACTTTATTATGTGCAACACTCGGGTTATCAACAAGACATTTCGCGCATAAGTTTTTGTATCCTTTCAAGGAACATTGGTAATAATGTTAAGGGTGTCCACGATGAAATTGCCACACTATGAAATTGCTCTAACTTTTTAACCGTTGGGTAGAATTTAATGAAAATTTGGGTGGATTTAGTTCATAGTGCATTATTTACATCCTGCAAGTTTTAAAGTCCTGTGATCAAAACTCGCGGAAATGGAGTCGAAAGAACAGCTCGTGCGTGATAAAATCTTGCGCATTCATCACGAGAACAAGGATCTCTCGCATCGTTCCATCGCTAAAACGTTGGGAATCGCGAATTCCACGGTGTCGCGAGTGTTGAGGCGGTTCGAGGAACGGTTGACCACCGATCGGAAGCCCAGAAGTGAAGGAAAAAGTATTCCGTACAACACCAAAAATCACAACCGCGTAGTTGGGGCCTTCAACCGAAATCCGAACGCCTCCGTTAGGGATGTGGCTAAGAAGCTGCACCTAAGCCGAAGTTTTGTCCAGAAGGCCAAAACTAAGGCTGGGCTTCGAACGTTCAAGGTACAAAAGGCCCCTAATCGCGACGAGAAGCAGAACAAGTCCGCCAAAACCCGTGCCAGGAAGTTGTACCTCAACATGCTGACGAAAGTTGAATGCTGCATCATGGACGACGAAACATATGTGAAGGCCGACTTCAAACAGATCCCCGGCAACCTGTTTTTCACGGCCAAGGATAAGTTCAGCGTTCCGGAGCATGTCCGCACTCAGAAGATGTCCAAATTTGCGAAGAAATTCCTGGTTTGGCAAGCCATCACGTGCAGCGGGAAGCGGAGTGCACCTTTCGTGACCCAGGACACGATGAACGGACAGGTGTACATAAAAGAGTGCCTCTAGAAGCGGCTGCTTCCTCTCCTGAAGGCCCACAACGTCCCAACAATCTTCTGGCCGGATTTGGCCTCATGCCACTACTCCAAGGACGTGCTGAAGTGGTATGCGGACAATAAGGTCAATTTCGTGCCGAAAATGTTCAACTCTCCCAACACTCCGGAGCTCCGCCCCATCGAGAAGTACTGGGCGATTATGAAGCAGCACCTTCTTAAACGACCTAAGGTAGTGAAGACAGTCGAGGAACTGAAGAAAGTATGGGTTTACATGCAAAAAACGGTTGATTCACAGGTTGTGCAGAATCTTATGGCCGGGGTTAAGGCCAAGGTGCGGGCATTTGCGTATGGACTGTAAATAAAATAAGAGTAAAATGGTAAAATGAAGTTTAATAGTTATTTCTCAATCCCTGAAAATTTGATGGCAATCGGATGAAAACTCGAATTTTGCGAATCAATTTTGTGTGTGGCAATTTCATCGTGGACACCCTTTAGATGAATAGGATCGCAGAAACTGATCTTTGGGTTTTGATAAAATCCGGGTAAATCATCATGCGGAATACCACAAACAGAACAGTTCTTATAAAATAAAAAGTTCTGTTTTCGATAGTTCCTACTTATTCGAATATAACATGGCATAACAGGAAACCCAAATTCTAGATTGAGCTGGAATTAGGGCGTAACAGCTTTTGTAAACAATGACTTCTCTCGAAGATTTCTAGGAATTCAAGGCACGCCCACGCAATCCAATACAACCATCGGGTAGGGGAAGTCTTCCTCTACCCGATGGTGATGTTGATTTGTGTGGGCGAGCCTTGATTTTTTTAAATCATCGAGAGAAGTCATTGTTTACAAAAGCTGTTACGCCCTAATTCCAGCTCTATCTAGAATTGGTATGAAAATACCTAATTTGTGAATGAAACCCAGTTTTCTCAACAATTGTGCGTGCTTCAAAAAATCTAACTAGACGTATGGATTCAGGAAGGTCTTTTCAACAAAATCCAGGCCTACTATTCAAAGGAAGGAGCCCAAATCAATCTTGGCTGAACTTAAAACCGCAATTTTAATAAAAATACGTACTTTTGACAATTTAAACATGTCTTTGAGTGTGCTTAAAAAAATAATAATCACATATGAATTCACCAAGGTCCATTTTATAAAATTCAAGCAATTCAAAATTCAAAGGACGGTATCAAAATTCAACTTAGCAGAAAAGAAAACCCAAATTTCTATGTAAATACGTACTTTTGAAAATTTAAACCCAGTTTTCTGAAAAATTATCCCTGATTCAAAAAATGTACCATCCCGTATGAATTCAGCAAGGTTCAGTTTATAAAATCTAAGCCTATTTTTCAAAGAACGGACCAAAATCCAACTTGGCTGAACAGAAAACCCGAACTTCCATCAAAATACGTATTTTTGTGAATTTAACACAAAAATTCAACCTTGACTTATGGGTTCAGCAAGGTCCATTCTATAAAATAAAAGTCTATTTTTCAAACATCGGAGCCGAAATGCAACTTGGCAGAACAGAAAATCAAAGTTTTTATGAAAATTCGAACTTTCGTGAATTTAAACTCGGTTTTCTCAAAATCTACCATGAGGTATGAACACACGATGGTCTATTATTTAAAATCTCCGCTTAATTTTCAAAGGATGTAAGCCTTACAAGAACAAGGAAGGAGTCTAGTGGAGCGGAATCTACGTTAAAAGTTAGTTAAATCACTTCAGGAAGCCTCAGACCAACACTAAATATAATCCAATCACTCGACAGAAAAGTTTGGACTCCCTAAGGAAGGTATTGAACCACTTCAGAAAAGGTTGAACTCCGTTTGGAAAATTTAAGCTCAAAAAAGTGTCGATTCACTTCAGAAAACTCTCTACACTTTTAGGAAAGCTAAGCTAGATTGTTTCCTTACCAAATGCCAAAGCAGTTAACAAAAATCTGGGGATCACTTAGGAAAATATCAAACCCGTCCTGACAAGTTTGGATTCAGTTCGGAAAAAGTTGAATCAATGCAGGAAACCTTGGATTCATTTAGGAAAGTGATTAAATCAGCTAATGTGGCCTCTCCAGGGATGGCAAATCATTTACATTCATTTCGTGCATTGATTTACATTCATTTATCTCTAACTTTTTCCATCATCAGAATTCCATTAAATGAAGTATGAAAATTTTGTCGATAACTCAAATTTGTACCTCTTATGCATGACGAACTAGAGCGAGCAGAACTTTTTACTATTTTTCTGAGAATGTAATTTACTTACACTGAAAAACTTTAGTAAGTTCTGTTCACTCCGGTTCACTATGCATAAGGTATACAGAAAAATTGTAGCTTCAAACATCATTTCATGGAAGTCTGTTGATGAAAAAAGTTAGAGGCAAGGATTGAATAACATAACAGAAAGGTTTAGACTCAGTTAGAAAAATGTTGATGACTTATTCGACTCAGTTTTGAATCTGCTTTGAAATATGTCACCTCAATTAGGAATTTCCTGAATCGTTTCTGATTTGGTCTCACTTCTAAAAAATTTAAACCAATTTTGAAAAGATTAGATTCAACTCGGAAATTGTTGAATCACTGTGGAAAAGAATTGAATAATTAAGTAGCATTGCAGCAGGTTTGTAATTTTAGATCGAATGTGAAAATCGGGCGACTACGGTGGGCTGGCCTGATATTGCGGAACAAATCTAGAATAACATTTGAAAAGGGTGGAATTCCAAACCGGTTCCAAATTTTGAGGACCTAAAAATTGATCCCATTTCACTACTTCCCATTTTCTGGATGATTTTCACTACCAACACTACGTCGTGGAAATACAAGTCACGATTTTTGTTTGTTGTTCCACCTTGGTTCTTCCTTCGCGAATTGTGCGAGAGTGGAATTACGCCCGGAAATGTTTGATCTTCCTTTTGTTCGTTATTTACACGCCCTGTCCTTTGGTTCAGTGAGGGTTAGGGTGCGTTCTGTCAGGTTGGTCGAGGCAGATTTCATGTGTGAGTAAATGATGACGCTGGACATTGTGATGTGCAATTAACTTTAAAATGTGCGTTTCATATCTCACCACATGTAGCTCCAAAGAGCCTGAAGGAAATGTGGCGCTTACGGCGATCCTTTGAAGATACGATATGACGGAACATTGATACGATTTGTATGAAATACAAGTAAATGCTTCAAGAAATAAGATAAAATAACATTGACAACCGTGTTAATTTTCAATTAAAAAATTTATGTTCCATTGAAATACTTTAAATCGTGTTAAATTTATATGTTCCCTCATTTCAGATCCGTTGAACCATTCTGAACGGCCATCCCGTTGTGGTTATATCACAGCATTGCTAATAATGTTTATATTTATATCTTTTCCGGCAGTATAGAGTCAACAAAGTAAAAGTGAAAGAAGAGCTGCAAAATGAAGCACATGCGATACGACAATGGAGTGATGCTCGTTAAGAAAATACCCGGAGACACTATACATTTCCGCACTGGTGTTACAGGTTTTAAAGGACGCAACTAGGAACTCAAGATCATCATACAAAGATAATGGACGTCGAAAAAAATAGTTCTCAAATAGACACTATCACTGTACAGAAGGGTGAAGAAACAGCGAAAGTTGGTGAGATCGTTTTAAATTTTTAATTTTTATTATTGCTCATACAAAACAATGCTGGGATTGGGAGGGACCATCAGGGCACTCGATGGAAACGATTTGGACGGGGAGAGTAGGAAAGCTAACTCCCTGTTGATAATTATTCTGGATGTGTAAATCTTGTGCGAGCATAATGTCAGACATTCGGCATAGTAGGAATATAAAGGCTGCATATGATGCTGGTCTGGAGAAACAGCTGAGTACTCATACGGAGTTGCTGGGAAATTAAAACAAGAGATTCTGGAGGACTTGAAAATTGAAATTCGGTCCAATTTCACGAAGCTGACCAATACTGCTTCCATCACTCCAGTTTCCTCCAGACGGTCTGGTCTTATGTCAAGAACCATAGGAAGCCGGCGGTTATTTCCAAGAAAGGACAATAATGTACCAAACCTAATACATGCTACTGGTAAATCTGTATCTCCAAGCCTAGGCCACTTCACTGTGCCTGCCCCGGTGGAAAAGTTTTGGATTTACCTATCTCGGATTTCTCGTGATGTGACTCCTGAGCAAATTGGTGAGCTGGCCAAAAATCGTTTGTCAACCGACGATGTTGAAGTTATCCGACTGGTTTCAAAGAACAAAGATGTCAGCACCATGTCTTTCATTTCTTTCAAAGTCGGTGTCTCAGCAGATTTGACGTCGAAAGCTCTTTCGTCCTCTACATGGCCCAAAGGAATGCTATTTCGTAAATTCGTGGACAACCGCAGAGTCGAAAATTTTTGGGAGCCTCAAGGATTGTTACAAATAAACATACCGCAAACAACTCCAAAATCCGCCAATTCCAGTCATCAATCATCTATGACGGAGTGATATTGCCGGGTCAGGAACTTGAACCTCAACACCACATTTTTATCAACCGATTACCGAGACGCTCACTTGCCACTAGCATTTTGGAAGCCCCTGATCCCCTCATCACAGTCGAGCCTCTCCTGCCATCGACCTGCAGTCGTCCCGGTCCTGTGTTTGAGTCCGGAAACGGGGTCTTCCAAAATCCAACCGCAGGCAAGGGGCTGTTCATAAACTACGTAGACAGTTTTTTGGGATTCTTGACCTCCCCCCTCCCCCTGCGTAGACAATTGTCCATACAAAATTTTTAAAATTTGTATGGGCCGTAGATACTTGTCAACCCCCCCCCCCCCTAAACTGTCTGCGTAGTTTATGAACAGCCCCCAAGTATGATCGCTTTCTGAAGAATTCCGTCCCTGAAACGATTATCACTTCTAGTCGAACATCAACAATGAACTCCTTCGTGATTGACCCATGTTGGACACCGGGACGCACGCCTGCCATATGTGTTATGGAAGCCCCTAATTCATCCATCACAGTCGAGTTATTCCTGCCAGCGACCTCCAGCCGTCCCTGTCCTGTGTTTGGATTTGATGAAGGGGTCTTCCAAAACCCTATCTCAGGCAAGTACGACATTATTTCGAACAATCCACTTCCTGAAATGTATTATGCCTACAGCCGATCATTTCCGATAAAAGCACAACCTGCTTTATTCAACTCGACACTCGGACGCACACTTGCAACTAGCCTTGTGGAAGCCCCTGATCCTATCATCGCAGTCGAGCCTATGCTGTCAGCGTTCAACAGTCGTCCCAGCCCTGCGTTTGAGTTAGGAGAGGGGGTCTTCCAAACTCCAACTGTAGGCAAGTATAATCAGCAAGCAACAACTGCTCTGTCTGAAAAATTCTTGGTTTTCAGAGTGCCATTGTATATGTCTGCTCCTCGACAATTGTGGTCTGAAGATAACATTAACAGTATACCAGCCCCACCATACCAGAAGCCGAGACGCTCCACAGAAAATTCACCGGAAGAAGCATTCAGATCCTCTGATCTAGCCCTGCCGAAGATTGACGACTTACACCATTATGATGAATCAACTTCTGTTTGTTTACTGGGACGCACTGCCGTTGGCATCATGGAAGGCTCATGACTAAATTGGACGATGTTTATCTGGCTGCGCTTGACGGGGAATATGACGTTTATGTATTCACGGAAACTTGGCTCGATGGGAGGATCAATTCAGTGCAACTGTTTGGTGACTCTTTTACTGTCTACAGATTAGACCGTAATTCATCCAACAGCATTCGTACTCGCGGTGGTGGTGTGCTCATCGCTGTTCCCAACGAATTCGCCTCCTGCGTAATCTCCAACGAACTATTTACTACAATTGAAGCGGTTTGGGTTAAGGTCAGCCTCACTTCGCGGGACATCCTCATTGGAGCGGTGTATATTCATGATATATGACTGCACCACAATGCAGCTTCATCTGGATGCTACAGAATTTGCATCGTCCATGGCTGATATAACGAATGTGCTTCTTCTGCTTGGTGATTTTAATCAGCCTGGTCACCCTCAGGCCAGGGTTATGCGTTTCCAGATCCGATTGCATCTTCAACTACTCCTGCCAGCCGCTTGCTTGTTGACGGCACGGTTTTTCATGGACTGAGCCAGATAAACCTTGTTCCCAATTTCCAGTCTCGTTTTCTTGACTGTGTCGTCGTTGAAGCGCCTGATGTCATCGTTCCTCTTGACAATTTCCACCCTGCTTTGGATATATATATCACGAACGGATCTCAAATTCGTTTTGATGAAACCATGACTGCCACTCGGCTCAATTTCCGGAAGACCGATTTCCGTTTGCTGAGACGTTCCTTGTCCCGGATCAACTGGAACGTGTTGAATGACCTTGATATCGATACAGCAGCCGCTCGCTATAATAGCCTTTTGCGCGACTGTGTTTGTGCTTCAGTACCGAAGTGCCAACCTCCAAGAAAACCGCCTTGGTCTAACGCTACTCTCCGCAACCTGAAACGAGTGCGATCTAGAGCTCTCCGTGCTCTAACTCATCGACGATGTACCCTTACCAAGCGAAATTTTTCAATTGCCAGCAATGATTATCACCACTACAACAAGCTTCTTTACAAGAGGTATGTAATTCGTACTCAACATAATCTGCAATGCCACCCCAAGGGATTCTGGTCGTTTGTGAATACTAAGAGGAAGGAAACTGGACTGCCGTCAAAAATGTTTCTCGGCAATGACGTAGCATTGACAACTGAGGACAAATGCAGCCTATTTGCTAGGCACTTCTTAAGCGTCTTCTCGAATGACTCCCCATCGCAAGCAGAAATTGAGCGAGCCGTCCGTGATGTGCCAACCGACGTCGTAAACATAGATGTTTTTGTCGTAGATGTACAAATGGTTCCCTCTGTGATGAGTAAAACCAAATCATCATTTCCACCAGGTCCGAGTGTTATTCCATCTGCAGTCCTAAAAAAATGCTCCGATATCTTAGCTGCTCCGTTGTCCTTGCTCTTCAACCTGTCACTTCGTCAACAGAAATTTCCCGCACTATGGAAACGGTCTACTATGTTCCCTGTTTTCAAGAAAGGAGACAAACGCAATGTGGAAAACTACCGTGGGATTACCTCGCTTGGGGTTGAATCTAAGGTGTTTGAGTCGCTGATAAATGAGAGATTGTTTGCTTCCTGCAAGCATTACATAAGAACATGTCAACATGGTTTCTTTCCTGGCCGCTCCGTGGAAACTAATCTCGTCAGCTTTACGTCGTTCTGTATGGAAAATGTATGCAAGAAACTTCAAGTGGATGTCATCTACACTGATCTTAAAGCTGCGTTTGATAGAGTTGTGCACGACGTTCTGCTAGCAAAGCTTGAAAAAATTGGATGTTCTGTTTCCTTCTGCAGATCGTACCTCGTGCAACGTGAAGTTACTGTATGCATTGGAAACTACTCATCGTACTGTTTCTCGAACAGATCAGGAGTTCCACAGGGTAGCACTTTGGGACCAATGCTCTTCTCTTTATTTGTGAACGATGTAACGTTTATTCTACTACGAGGAGGTAAATTGTTTTTTGCCGATGACTTGAAGATTTATCTAGTCGTTCGAGGCTATGCCGACTGTTTAGAACTACAAAACCTTCTTGAAATCTTTAATGATTGGTGTGAACGTAATTTTATGGTCCTGTGCGTCTCAAAGTGCTGCGTAATTAGTTTCCGTCGAACTAGGACTGCCATTTTGTTTGATTATAACGTTGCTGGAACTGCAGTTCAACGTGTCGATCACGTTAAAGACCTCGGTGTCATGTTGGATGAAAAGCTCACATACACTCGCCACTTCTCAACCACGATCGACAAAGCTAATCGACAGCTTGGATTCATGTTCAAGATATCTAAGGAATTTCGTGATCCTCTGTGTTTTAAAGCCCTTTACTGTTCATTGGTACGCTCACTACTGGAATTCGCGTGTGTTGTCTGGAATCCCTACCAAGCTGTATGGAGTGGACGATTCGAAGCTGTTCAACGCAAAATCGTCAGATACGCACTGCGCTATCTTCCATGGAGTGACCCGCTGAATTTACCACCGTATGCTGACCGCTGTCGTTTACTGGGTTTGGATACTCTTGCTAAGCGACGAAACATATCGCAGGTCGTCTTCGTTGCTAAAGTTTTACTCGCAGAATATGATGTTCCTGAGTTACTGGCCAAAATTAATCTGTATGCTCCTGCCCGAACACTTCGTCCGAGAACCTTGCTACATGAAGTAGTACATGCAACCAACTATGCTGCAAACAGTTCCTTTGTCGCCATGATTCATCAATTCAACGAAGCCTCTGACCTATTTGACTTTGACATCAATGCCTCGATGTTTCGTCATCGTTTGCTGTTGGCCAATTTTTAATTTTTAATGAGTGACTACATTTAGATTTAAGTGTTTCATTGAGACTATCAAGTCAGATGGACTATAATAATAATAATAAATAAATAAGATTTCGTGGATAAAGAGCGGGCTCTTCTCCCCGCTCATTGGGGCATCTTCCTTTTGGGCTCGTCTTTTTGATCAATTGTGCGATCATGTTGCTGGAAGGAGATTCTTTACTGTCCCGTAGATGCATATAGACAACTTTACCTATCGATCCACCCAATCCGTCTTTGGCCCTTCATTTTGAGGACAATCAGAGGTTATTAAGCTTGATCAAGACAAACAGAGAAGAGAGCCCACTGCTATCGGACTGCATTGTTCATAAAACATAAACATTTCTTCAAGCATAATTATTTTTGAGTACTGAATACCCATATTCCAGAAACTGAAAACAAAAACCATTGAAGTCTCTGAATTTATAAAATTCATGTTGCTACTGAAGATAAGTTAGCTCCGTAAATTATGAAGTAAAATCAATCAGGGAAATCAAATATCGATTAAAATTGAATGATTAGTTTGTAACTTTTTGGGTAAAAACTGATGATATTTTGACTGAAAAAGAATGTAATGTTTACGCTGGCAGAATTTTATGACAATCTGTCAATTGGTTATCAAGATGACATCGGAGCAAGATCAGATCCACCAAAAAAAAATCGGGAAAACACCTGGGAATCTATCATTCGACGATTTCCTGGGTGGTGAAGTCATTCAAGCAGACCCAGCGGCGGGAAAGCTGCTGCAAAAAACCGAAGACAGCTGACCCGGTGAAAGCCAAGAAGGTGTTGAGTATTGAGGTGTTGAGGACGTTTCAATCTGGTTTGTCCAAATACCAATGAAACGTGCCGGCATCCATGTCTACAAAGTCCGGAAGGCACCGAACCGGTACGACAAACAAAACACGGTGGCCAAAACCCGCGCCAGGAAACTGTATCGGGAATGGCTGACGAAACAGAGGTGCGTCGTGATGGGCGACGAGACTTACATCAAGACGGACTCAAAGCAATTGCCTTGGCAGGAGTTTTACGTTGCCACATCACGGTTGGCCGTTCCTGATGAGACAAGGAACAAGAAGCTGGACAAGTTCACCAAAAAGTTCTTGGTTTGGCAGGCCATATCTGGGTGCGGCAAGATTAGCCAGCCGTATATCACGGCGGTTAACATCAACGGGAAAATCTACCGGGACGAGTGCCTCCAGAAG
Organism: Ochlerotatus camptorhynchus; assembly: GCF_037179485.1. Classification (NCBI taxonomy): domain Eukaryota; kingdom Metazoa; phylum Arthropoda; class Insecta; order Diptera; family Culicidae; genus Ochlerotatus; species Ochlerotatus camptorhynchus. The sequence goes on along the minus strand of NW_027040498.1, from coordinate 1,237,735 downwards.
CGCCTCCTACCCTTCCGGTGGTCTCACAGAGGCGAGACGCTTTTTATGGCAGTGGAATTTCACCCGATTGAGAAGTTTTGCGCCATCGTAAAACACCTAAGGTGTTGTAGAACGGACTGGCTTTGAAGAAACAGTGGGTAAAAGGGTATCCGGCCATTTGGCCGAATACTTGAAAACAGATTTCCAATTTTTGAACGCTACTAGATTCCTAAATGGCAGCCATGTGAACATTTTTTTTACGTTCCACAATTCTGGTTTTTTTTACATTATAAATATGAGATTTTTTGTTAAATTGTAAATTGTATAAAATGAAATTTTATATTGTGGATGGATTCATTATTCTTTTAAAGGGAAGTTCACCGCTCCGAAAAAAATAATTACGTTTTGATTTTTCTAAAAATATTGAAAAAAGGTAGGGGAATTTACGTATTCTCGGCAACCTAAGCAGCGACCTTCTTTCTATAGCCTTTTTCTCTAAGGAACGCACACATATGCAGTATTGGTTTGTTTACAATCTTTTGCTGCCAGCTGCTCTAACAATTTTAGTCGAAAGAATTGTCAAAAACTGTTTTGAAACGCTTACAAAGCTCCAATCTTCTCTAGTGAGAGCGAGTATTGTCGGCAACCAGTTTTTCTTCGGCAACCGTTCCATTTGAACTGCATGTAAATCTGCTGTTCTATTATCGGCAACTCGAAATCAGCTACAATTTGTAGTGCGTGTGCTTCATTACAAGAAAATTGAAGCTGAAAGCATAAAGAATCGTTTACATGCATTCAGCGAAGCGTTTTCGTAAGAAAATCCAGTAAAAATAGTGTTTCAATTTGGGTTGCCGAAAATAGTCTGGCATGCCGAAGCCGTCATTTCCCCTATCAAAAATCTAAAAATATCATATTTTTTCTAATTTTTAAAAGAAAATTCTCGTGCAAAAACATTTTTTATAAGTCATTATGGCATAAAGGTGGACCACAAAACATAGACTTTTCGGTTTTTCTGAGAGTCCAATTTTTTTCATAATGAGATAGAAAAAATATTTTTACATGTAATTTTTGACAAAAATTTAAGAAAGAAACTGATTTTCTTGGATTTTTGATAATTTTTCCCAATGTTTTTAGAAAAATAAAAACGTACAGAAAATATTTTTTTTTATTTTCGGGCCGGTAAACTTCCGCTTAAAGATAAGCTTTTAGTTATGTTATTAGTATTTTTAGCCACCCTTTTAACAAAAGCAGTTCTAAGTTTTGATGATCTTATTTTGTTTTGCACAGTAAACGCAGCTTGTCTTAAGATTAAGACAAATCAGAATTTTAAAAACTAGGAGATTTTGCCTTCTTTTAAACATGAGCAGTTCTTTGGAGTTTTAATGTTCTTATTAATTGTTTGCACAGTAAATGCAAATTAACAATTATTATAACATTTTTAAGAGATTTCCTTCTTTCTAACATGAGCAGTTCTTTGGAGTTTTGTTATTCGGCATTCGGCCAAATTACCCGGAATCGGTAAAAGTATCAAATTAAGTCGATCCCACCATTGCTTAAAACCTTATGAGTGGTGTCAAGGGCAAGTTGCGGGCATTCGTTTATGAAGCGTAGATCCCATAAAGCAATGAAGTAGAAACCTTACCATAATGCTGTAGTATATTCTCCGAAAGTTTGAAGAAAATCCAACTTGGAATGAATTACTTTCTTTGAAAGAATCCTTAGTAACAGAATTTGAACAGGGCATTGATGATGAAAATTCCTGAGAATTCCAGGTGTTTTCAGGAAAAACAAAAATCCCTGAGGATTTACGATTTGCTTAGGTAGTAGACACCCTGTAAAATTGGTATATGTTCTTATGATATTTTATCAGACTTTTTTTTTTAATTTTCTGGTGACTCTTTTGAAAATTCTTCTTGCTCTGAGAATTGAAATTTTAAAAACAAGAACAAATTTTTCTAATTTTTATTATGTCACAATTTTGAAAATTATAATGCTTCAACGACACAGAAGCTTATACACTTCCGGTTGGTGGATATTTGATTTCTGATATTTTCTCACTATTACCATGAAAATATGACCAGGAAATTATATGATGATCAGTTTAGTTCAGAATATTGACACTAAGCGACACTAGTGTGCATATTAACGCTCTTAGATCTCAAAATCCCGACTATTTCATACGTTGCTTCCTTCGGCAATATTATTAAGTATAGAAAGGTTAGTTGCCAATGAAACAAGATAGTTGGCTTTAACAGTTCATTTGGCTTAAAACCAACCAGTTAACTACTGTGATGTCTAGAAGAAGATCACTACTCATAATAATAAGTTAAAGTTTGCTACTTTCTAACGTCATTCCAACCCTCAACAATGTCCTTTGTAATAGGAATAGTGGAAACGACTTTTCCAAACAGTTCAAATTCGTCCAACACCCATCATCTTTGTTCGATTATCGGTGCACTAAACAAACTTCATTCACAAACATTTCAATCCCGTCACGTTTAAGTTATGGGAGCTTTCATCGAACCTTCCCCGAACCACCCGAAGGCATCTTGTCTTTGCAACTTCCCCCTAATGCCATCACCGGTCACCCTACGCCTACACCACCGTCAACCGGGAGGTGATGCAGTCAAACATTGCACAGCGCATAAATATACACACTCTGCACTTCCCGGCCGGTCGGTCTTGGGTTAGGTCGGCGGTGGTGATAACTTCTCAGAACTCTCGGAAGCAAAAGTCACACCAAACTCAAAAGCCTATGTGTACACACACACACACACACACACACACACACACACTCCCGCACAGAATCTAAGGCACTGAGTGCATGGAAAGTGTAGTACAGTCAGTCGATTCCGTACTGCAGCTCCGCCGTTCGAAGATTCACAAAGCGCCTTCGCATTGCGAAAGCTTAGCAAAATTTATTGTACCAGGTCAGGTACGCTGCCATCGTGTGCTAGCTGGATGCTGTACAAGATTCAAATCGGTCACGGTTTACGGTTGCTCTAGCCAGTCGATTGAGTTTGATAAAGGTTTCACGTACCCCGCTTAATCCGGTGGCGGGCGTTGCCGGAGGTATGATTTTCCGTTTTTGATAACACTGAAGGTTCAACTTACCTATAAGAAAAGAAGAAATGAAATGGGATTAGTCATGCTGCAAATGGAGCTTTCAGATTTCAGAGATGATAATCTACCAGTATGAGCGCGAAATCAACGATAATACATCCGTTCGAAATCCCTCGCAAACACGAACTGCCCCACGAAAACCAGCCATCGCCTTTTAACACTGGTTTCCTTATGCGAAGCCTATAGGTGTGCCAAATAAGTGCATACACACACTTGCGGTTAGTTAATTACATGTTGTAATGGAACCAAACTTAACCCCGTTCCTCGATTCCCCCAAATACAGTTTCGCAATTCCAAGAAATGCATATCCTTGGAAACGCAATGTATGGTCCCAGCTATGAATCTCCCATCCCAGCATATCACGCGCTTGTATTTTCAAAACCTAGTTGGGTGGGATTAGCGGAGGTGACGACCGGGGATAACGCATAGCTAGATTACCAGCCTCGTAATTGATTTGAATTTCAATTATTATAATGAGATGTGTACGTACGGCGCTCACATACATATGTACATGTGTGCGGGCACAACTTGTATATGATTCCAAACGCCATAGCGTTGATGCTGATGAAGTTAGATAGAGCTTCTTATGGTGACAAGAAGGAAAATCAATTACCACACCGCCGCGAGGCAGTCGTCAATGCACTGGACATGCAGCCAAATCTTGACAAGGCACAAGGTGAAGCGAAAGGAAATGATTGTATGGATCCGCATACATGAGTAAGATTATAGAGATATTAACGTGCTAATTAAACGATTCGGAAATTCTTTCGGCAATCAACTTCTGAAGTTTGATGGATAGGGGGATTAGGACTGATTCAGTTGACCACTTCTGGGCGTTAGAGGAATATTAAATTCGACCATTCATAAATATCGGAAATGTTCATGTATTAGAGATTGGAAGCAGCAACAACAAAATGAAATGAAAAGTTCAATAATTTGCAAACAAAGTTATGCTAAATGCGGTTCATTTTCAACGTGAATTCAGTTTGAATTCAAGGATGAATTTTCAAACGGACGTATTTGATTTTGTAAACAAAAATGTAACCATCAATTTGACGCACCGCTTAGCACGCAAACTAATACCACCATCAGGTAGGGTAAAGTTCTGGAGTAGCTACTGAGATGGAAGCAAATCACCGCATTTCAGAGGAGAAAGCACTTTACAGTTAGCTTTTTGAAGAGTAAAAAAAAGTTAATGTTAATATTTCAAAAGATGCGGAACATAAAATCATGAAAGTCTTCTATGTACGCAGACATCAGAAAACAATAAAGTTCGTGGGCCAGGAATGCAATCTGGCGGGACAAAATTAATAGATCCAAAACAAAGCGTTTCCGTGACTTAGCAAAAGAGAAAATAGATTAGAAGAATCGATCATCGCAGTTTTTTTTTTTTTGATATCAAGCTGGAGCTGCTGACAGCTTTGTTTCCAAGACTTGACCCATTTGAATAAATTTTGCTTCTATCTTTGACAATACAGCAGAAGGACTAGCCTATGTTGGCAGCTTGAACACTGGATTCCGTGTGTATTGTTTCAAGATAGTTATAGAAAAAATGCTGTGACGTGTGCGCGTAGATACGTCCGCGAAGTAATCCGATTGAATAAGTAAATCCGTTTCGAACGAAATATCTAAGTTATGTAAGTTACGAAAACCGCGCGAATTTCGAAAGCCATGCGAGACAATCGAAGCGAGAATAAAGGCTTATTATCGGACGTATCAATCATTTCAAGATTTCGCGACCGTACCGAACAAGTTCTATACTACATAAGCTCAAAAGCGTTTGACAAGCTCTACCGAATTGCGAATCACTTCTGCGTAAGCTCCGTAGACGTAGGCGCGTTGAATCCGACAGCCGACAAAGGTTTAACATGCATCAATACCACATAAGGAAAGATCGATTTTACTGTCACGTAGGGTTTATACCTACAAAAGATTAAAAGTTATTAATTGGCACATACCTCTAATTTGACTGATTTCCTAAACTATTCCTCTCCTTGTTAATCTGCTTAATGCTATTGGCCTGCTTTCGTTTTCTTATTAAAGTTCAAGACTAAATAGGAAGATTTATTCTACGACTTCAAAGGTTAGTTGCCTCCCTAAGTGGACCCCCCGCGCTTTCTTATAATTTTGTTAATATATTTCATGTTATAAGACTTTCTGAGGTTTCTTATTTAAGTTCATTTGATGGTTATGATATCTCATTAGTCTAATTTAATAAATAATTGAAATCTCTAATTCACCTAATCAATCATAACCCATGCTTTATTAAGTACCTGCACTTGTGCTTGTAATCTAAAATCAAACGTGTTTCATCTTGCTTATTCGCATTTCAAGCTTATTGGTTAGCATATAAGCTTATTGCGTGCTCTCACATTAGTGTTCTAAATGCACTTCTTCAGTTATTAATTGAGAGCTTTCGATGCCAATTACCAATGCATGAATTTGAATATTGTGTGGCAAGCACAATGATACTCTATGCCCAGGGAAATCGAGAAAATTTCCAATCCGAAAGATTCCCTCGGCCGGACTTGGAATCGAACCCGCCGCCTCCGGCTTGGTAATACCGTGCCTTTACTGACTAGGCTATTAGGCCCCTTGAAACGTGTTTAAAGTACTTTTGACTTTGAACTATATTTATTATATCTTAGTTCGACCCAGGTGACACCTTCAAGTGACTAAAATGCTTCAAGTTAGTTTCCTAGCTGATTTTTAAATTATATAGGGTATATTCTCCAACTATGCTCACACGCTTCCACTATGTCGCACCACAAAAATACGTATGAGTGAGTATGTCACAATAGAAGCACGCCACTGTGGAAATCCCGAACCATAGTTCAAACACTTATCCCAAATCAAAATGAAGCACATATTCCCTTGCAAACTCACATAAATCTATCGGTGTAGAAATAAATAAGATAAGAGTGATTTGCGGAAAACCCGCCAGTATCGCACCCAACGTCAGTGCCTATACGTAAGCGTACTACAACGCGGCTCTCAAACAAAGGAGTAACAAGTGTGACACCAGACACTGCTAGACTAGATCTTTGGTTCTCTCATGCAGTGGTTCATCAGAGCGGGGAAGCTTAGCTTAATCCCCATTGCCTACCCATGGCGCCATTCTATCGCGGCATCAGCCATTAACGCCGGCCATAAACCTACCGTCTCCAAAACTCCACTATAAAGCATGAAATTGTCTTCAAGTAGCTTCGTAACAGGATATGTATCGCTCAGGTTTTACAGTAGAACTACTTTACTCCGAAAAATGTAGCAAAAGACTTCAAACACTTTTGTTCTAATGACACCAAAAGAGTTTCGATTGGACTCGTGCGCGAACAGATTGCGCGTGAGAGAAAAAAATAGAGTTTTTTTTTTGTAATTTTAAGTATTTTTAGATACTTTACCTAGACATAATATGAATGTTGTAAACAGGTGTGTAAACAAGAGAATATAATTATGTTTATGATATAAAATTGATTGATTACAAGTACTTTTGCAAGTTTTATAAAGCTTTAAAGGATTCTTCGAGACCAAATTATGACCTACAAGACTATGATAAAACTAAAATTGTTACTCGGGATGAGTATATAGGATTTTGCACGGCAAATACGAATTGCCGGTTTTCCCGGTTGGATGGACACCCTGAAGATCCGATCGATCTCGTGGAAATATCGATGGCATACAGTGTGTCGAAGCTGAGCGTGATCTACATCAATATGGAACTGGACTCCGTGGAGAGCGATGTTCTTGTATCGTACGGGTGCATCACTCCGCAGGTAGGTGCCAATGTTGCTACTTCTTATTAGTTTGTAATGGTCAAGCAATTTAATGGTCAATTTGCGTTTCCTTAATATGTGTACTGGTGTACTGTTTGCGATCAACATGTGAATGTAGGCATATATACTGTTAAGATATGTGCAGTGAACGTTAATAACAACTATTGTTGCTGTTCGTATCACTAATGCTACAAAATACTGTAATGTAGTTTAGAGAATGGTACAACTTTTTGTAATTTTTATGTGGATTTTAGTTTGATTTTAGCTCTCCTAATTTAATGAGAATGTTTGGAGACTTTCATGGGATGCTTTGTTAAATTGCACGTTGCGAGTGCAAGTCTGGTAAACTTTGCAGATATTCAGCGCTTCCTCAGTTTTCCAAGAGAAAAACGTATTCTGAATTTTGTGAAATATTGTCGAGCTATTTAACATTCCTGAAGTTGCCTCAGTTTTGCTGCTATTTTCTTATCGTTATCTTAATTTCGTTCAAGCTCTTCATCTTTCTACATAGTAAAAATAAACTCCTTTGACATTCCCTGATTTTGTAAGATAAAGGATTTGGCCAGATGTCAACAGACTAAACGTCATTTGGTCGGGAGCTATTATGTCGAATGCTATTTGACCGGATGTGATTAGGCCAAACGTCAAATAAGTAATTTAATCGAAATTAAAATTTCTGTCAAACTGTATACGTAGCTTTTTCAAATTTGCAGTATGACCATCTCCAATTAATCATTTTGTCAAGCTTCTGCATTCATGTTCCATCAGAAGTCACTGCTGTTGTTGGTGGTGGCATCTATCGGAAACTACACATAATCTGTTTTCCGATAATTGTTCACAGAGGACAGTGCAGTGCAAAAATGTATGGTACCTCTATATATGCGTTCAGATTAACATCCGAAGTCCCTCCTTCTTTACACATTCTGCACTCAAAATAGCTCACCCCTCACCAGATTTCCTGCCGAATTATATGAATGGGGCGGGGCAGAAAGTATCGTTTGCGCAGAATATGTAAAAACGGAGGGACTTCGAATGATAATCTAAATGCATATATAGAGGTACCAGACATGTTTTGTAGTGTCAGGTACTCTATTTTGTAATCTGTGAAAGGGAAATCACAAATTGAGTGCCTTAAAAATACATACATGGCATGTTGAGAGATTGAGCTCGTGAGAGCTAATTTTCTTTCACAGATTTGATTTTTTGGCTCTCTGGGTACTGATAGTAAAGCAGGTAAAACTGTAAGGGGAAAAATCATTTTTATTTAATTGTAGCTTGTTTAACAATAACGACCGGGAAAAAAATTGAACGACTTAGTCCCTTACTAACTTCTTTAGGTTGTCGTTCATTTGTTTTGACCTGAATATGCACCGAAAGCGAATTATTCCCACGTCTCTCAATTTATATATGGGTATTTTTATCACTTCGTACCAGCGGAACAGCGCCATCTCTGTGGAAAATTGCCGGACGATATGATTAATTAGCAATCTCCAGGTTTTTTCCACGAATTTGGATAATTTTCCTGGTTGTGCAATGTACATTTAAATCATTTAAACCAAGCATATAACCAAATGCAATGAACCAAGAGGAGCCAAGAGCCATTAAAAAAATACAGTTTGAACTACCATGCCATTTCGCATAGATCTCTTGGATTCTTTTGCAATTTTCTCATGAATTTTCTTTAACGTCATTTTCGGTCGACCAAGCAGTTTATAGAAAACGTCTTGTTGTTCGTATGGTGAGGTTTATTTATTTTTCCAAATTCCCGGTAATTTATCGGTTTTTCTGGCCACCCTACGTGAATTTTCTTAGAATCACAGGAAAAAAAACTGATTTTCTTGGATTTTTAATATAATGTTTCGTTATTTTAAGAACAATCAACATGTATTTTTTTTCGCATGCGGTATTCATTGGTTTGATGGATTAATATTTAAGTTCCTCTCTAGATGATTATAATCAAAGTGACACTAAACTAGATCTTCCCGGGATTTCCCGGGTATCGCTAAATTTTGACTCAGTGATAAAACATGTTCAACGAGTCTACGGTTGTAAATCTATTTAATAAAGACAATCTACCTACTAAATATGTTCAATGCTTGATAGTAAGTCAACAGAAAGTTCATCTATTTTCGTTTGTAAAATGACGAATAATTCAATCGGTGCTGTTGAAACTTAACCAAAAATGTTTGAACATTAATTACTCAAAAATAAAGTATGTTTGTTTCAAAATGGCTCTAATGAATTTGTTTCGAATAACTCTTGAAGTAAAAAAGCATATAATGAATAAAAAAAGATGCACCAAAAAGTCCAGTAATGGGAACAGGATAAACATTCACTTCGGCCTAAGCGTCCATGTCCAGCAGAAATCATCAAACATATCAATGATTTCGGCGTTAAACGTTGAATTATACGTTTCGTACGACACTTTAGTTCAAAAGTTACAACAAGTGTTGTATTTAAAAAAAAAATAAAAACAATTTGTGATTATTTATAAAATCCAACTGAACATATTGAAAGGTAGATACACTTAGTAGTCATATGTAAGGCCTGTACTCGAAAAAAATGCACCAGACAAAAGTGTTCGCCAAAAATTTATTTTAAGTTTTCTTGAAACTTTCAGGGAATAAACTAATAAATATGGATTATGTTTCGCCATAATTACTTTATTCAATTTGCTTTCCATCGCTGAAAGCCCGCACCTTTCCCTTAAGGCCCCTCATTACATTTTGTGCAATGGTGGAGCCGACCTTTTTGATCACTTTTATCCATTCTTTCTCGTTCTTAAACACCTTGGACGATTTTCGAACTTTGGTCTTCATTATGGCCCAAAATCTTTCCACCGGACGAATCTCTGGTGAATTTGGCGGTTTTTGGTACAAAAACAACGTTATCGTCTCTGTACCAATCCAACGTCGATCGCGCGTAATGGCATGATGCCAGGTCCGGCCAAAATAATGTCTCGCCTCCGTGGGACCGCAGGAAGGGCAACAGACGCTTCTGGAAGCACTCGGTGCGGTAAATTTCGCTGTTGATGGTACCCATTGTGATGTACCGGTTACTCAGTTTACCGCATTGGCATATGGCCTGCCAGAGCAAGTATTCTTTGGCGAATTTGTCCACTTTCTTCTTCCTTATGTCTTCCGGAACATCACACCGTGATTTTGCAACGTAGAACTTCAGCCCCGGTATCTGCTTTGCGTCTGCCTTGATGTAGGTCTCGTCATCCATAACCACACACATCGGTTTCGTTAACCACTCTCGCTACAGCTTCCTTGCGCGGGATTTGGCCGCCGTGTTTTGTTGATCACGCCGGTTCGGTGCCTTCCGGACCTTGAATACACGAAGCCCAGCTCGTTTCATGATTTGCTGCACGAACCAGGCGGAACACTTTGCCTTCAGAGCCGCGTCGCGAATCGAAAGGTTCGGATTACGCTTGAAATAATCCAACACCTTCCGGGCCTTCACAGGGTAAGCTGTCTTCGATTTTCTTCTACTTCCAGCCCGCCGCTCGGTCGTCTGGGACTCCTTAAACGATTTTACCACCCGATACACAGTTGTCTTCCGCTCCATCTCATGGTCGCAGTCGGATTTTCCATGACGGCGCGCAAATTTCTCCGGCGATTTTCTTCTTGTTTCAATGATATCTCAATAACCACTGAACCGATTGTTATGAAATTTTGCACATGTAAACAATTTACTCCAAACTAGTTATAGCCTGATTTACATCAATTTTTACCCACGGATAAAAATGGTGCATTTTTTTCGAGTACAAGCCTTAGTAGAAACATTCCATTTTGTGTAAAAATCCGTTCGAAAAAGAGAGGTGCGAGTTGTGCTTAGTAGGCCGAAAATTAGATCTAAACCCTACTTAATGAGATCGAGCAAGGAATGATTGACTCCATTTGATTCCCCTACGAGTTGCGAATGAGTATTCCTTCTAAAAAGGGTTACTTACTGGGAAATCTGCTTCATTGATGGTTCAGAATTTACTAGGAATCGTTACTCGGAATGGAAGCCATGGATTCAGATCGTGTGGGTTTTTTTTTTCGTTAAAAACGTGTTTAGCATGCCTTCTGCACACACAACATTCTAGGAACCGGGAAATCTAATTTCTGACAAATTCTGCGGAATGATCCGGATTCCTACCGAACATTTATTTTAACCGCATAAAATATTAGTCTGTCATGAATGTTTGTTGGGTAGGAAACACTAGTAACGGCTAATATTCAAGACAGCCACCGATCGATGAAGAGTAACGTCTCGATGTAACGTACAGCAGCGAATCGTTTTAGTGCGAATCGGAAAACTTTAAGGAAAGAGCACAAACATCGACTGGAGCACACCAATTTATTTTACAAAACGTAAACATCGCAGTCAAGAACACGAAAATCACGATAAAACCTCTTCATTCACCGGAAAAGAGTTCCCCGGCAGTCTCTCGTGCGTATCATCAAGGCACGTTCCCATTATTATTTATCGGCTTTGCTTGCTGTTGTTGTCGTTGAAAATTATCATCACCATCCCGCAGTAGCTGCGGACGTCCAACTTGAAGCATGCTGCCGCCAGCCAACCAAACCCAGAGCCTTCTGGCAAAGATCTTTCAGACATCAGCTGCCTGGCACACCACTATGATTCCTGCTGCTTGCTACTGGCAGCCATGCACAACATATACTATCCAATCATAATAATAACAATAACACTAACGAGATGACGATAGAGTTGATGATGTTCGTGACGATGACAAGCTCATCCAAGCACGGCTAGATGCTTCCCTTCTGCGGGCGTTTGCGCAGGGTGACTGTACCTGTTTCGAACCAATATCTTGCACTAAGTTGGGAAAGCATTCACATTGTGTTTGCGCTGAGAACAGTCACCCTATACACATTAGCGGAAGTTTCGAACACGGTGTAGTTGGTGGTAGGGGGTAGCTTTGATTGGCATCACGACCCTGCGCTGAACGGAAGGACGCAGGAGCGGTGCTACAAATGGTGCTATAATGCGTGTGGAATGATATGAATACCCCGTGGCATAGTGACAGCAGTGCCCACCGACCGCCCGCCCACCCGCCCGGCCGGTAGAGGGGATGCGAAGTCATGCCGTGCATTTGCACATCTTGTCTTGAACTGATGCGATGGTACAACGTATTATAATTAAAAGGACTGTCGGCCAGCCATATGCACTGATGCAGGCCCATTCACTACATCTATAAGATGGAACGGGAGGATGTGATTTGTGGTATTGATTACCACCTCCTGGGTTTGCCTCGCTCGCTTGCAGGTCTGCTGCTGGACTGCTTGTCGGATGATGTTTAAATGGTGCTGCACAAGAGATTAAGAACTAAAGCGATGTGTTTCCGGTGGGCACGAGTAAATCGTCTTAAATGGACTCGATGAGTGTCGGTATACATACACCCTTTAAATGGTAATTCAGGTAGCGGTTAGTTTTGTTGATTGAAAGGAGTTTAAAGATGATTTAAACCTGCGTTTGTCACCGTCAACTTTGAATAGTTTCTATAACATTTGATGATATTTACCCTACAAAGGAAATTGACAGGTTATGACAGAATGTCAACACCGCACTGAATAAATCGAACAAAAATACAACCATCCCAACTCGAAAAAAATATATTTTCCAACCGGTTTGCATCAAGCTTCATCATCACCCATCAAAGCTCGACCGCAGCCACTTCTGCAAAAGTCATCCAATCCATGAACCTGGACAACATACAGCAACCGTCGGAACTCGTTGGTGGTCCATCCGTCGTCGCTTAGCTGCGAGCACGGCAATGACGATGACGACGACGACGCCAGATTGGAATATGTTCTCTCCAATCACATAACCCAATGATTTATGGATGTTCAACGAACGACACCCCACCATAACTGAGTTAGGCTCACGGCGCCACGATCCCACAGTGAGAGGTTTTCGATATTTATTTATCAAATCACTTTTATTGAACGTCCATTGACGGCGACCAACCGACCGACCGACTAAGCGATGATGATGATGCTGTTGATGGCTATATGACTACGGCAACAGAACCGAAATGTAGGTAGATTTATTCGTTTATTTTGGTTTGCTTCCGTATCGATTGATGAACAAACATACATTTTGTTTGGATTTTGCCTAAATGTGACCGTGTGCAGTCAGTAGCAGGGCGCTGGAATTGTTCTTTGATGTTTGAAGATGGAATTAGAACAATTTATTCTAACCCGTCCACATAGTGCTAACTACGATGTTGAAAAGTGACGAGACGATACAAATGCTCTTCTGTAGGTTGTAGCACTACTTCGGCAAATGGGACCCATTGCCGTCATACGCGTCAAAAACAATGAAGACAAACAGTTGCATCTATCATTAATGCTATATATTCTTACATGAAGAGATGCAGGTTAGGTTAGGATAAGTTATCTTTATTAGCGAGACTTTCAGCCAGAAGCTGGTTCATCTCTTATATGAAGAGATGCAAATTACCAATGCTACAACAAAATTATACGTCGAAAGACTGATTTAAGGGTGGTGTGCCGAAGTGAAATTGTTCGAGCATTATTCAAAGGTTTAGGGAACATTTGCGCCTTTGAACACGGAACATTGCTGCCACTGAAAAAGATGGCACAAAACGGTTTCGACTCAATGATAAAAACCTAATTCCCTGAATTGATTTTTCGGTAATTTTCAAACAAATTCCAGGTACAATGCCTACCAGTTTTTGGCAACACAACCTCATTAGCTGTTACTATCCTCAGATATGTACTAGTGCATTCTGGATTATTTATTGTTTTCATTAAAAAAAAACCCCCACCGGGCAGGTGTATAGAACCTTTGTTACCCAGGACAAATTTGATATTATCTATTTAATTAAATTAGGCCCTTAGTTTGGTTTTAGATAGTCTCACACAGTGTTGGGAAAATATCACAAAATCAAACCTCACCAACGCCCAAGATCACGCTTGATTTTCGTAGACAAAAATCAACAAGCAAACTACTGCGGTTGATTTGGCAAGCTGTGATATCGCAGCTCGGAATATCAAGCTAACAAAACTCACCAACTGCAAATCCCACCAAACTGCGGTGATATTGAGTTCAATGATTTTTGCTTTACACCCGAATGCAACCGAAACTTCCATAACGGCTTTCAGCAGTCCCTTCGCGTCTGCCATCGGTGAACAGTAAAAAGAGATAGCATACTATACTTTCTCTTTCTAAGAAAACGATGTGCAACTGAATGATTTTTGTGTCTAGTCAACTCTCAGCTTGATTTTTGCACGTTGTGAATAGCCTCGCAATATCAAAGGTGCTTGTAAAATCAATATCAAGCATGAAATTTTGTTCCAATATCACGCGTGATATTGCGAGCGCATGAGAGCGGAAAAATATCAATTGATTTCTGATTTTGCCAACACTGGTCTCACAGGACAATTTCGTTTTTGTTAGTATCTTGAGAAAAATTAGACCCTAGGTTTCAGCTCCTTCCGGGGTTGCTGAAACATGACCAGTGTGGTCCTGGGCACATCAAATGACTACCATGGGCATAGGAACTATTCTAAAATCAATCAAGATTTCTAGATAAATATTTCAATAGTTTCTACCTGCATTGATTGATTCCCTTTATGAATCACTCAGCTGCAAAAGAGTTCCCTGGTGTATTTGACGTTTTGGACCCTAGATAAGAACCCCCTTTATCAAATTATGAGGCAAAAAAAAAGTGCAAAATCGGTTTGCATAGCAGTGGTTATCAAAAGAGAAAGTCTAAATAAATCAATCAATGACCCTGTGCAACAATTGGCAAAGATTTATGAAAGTTTAGAGGCCGCGCCAATGATATGAAATATGTATGGGAATTACTATGGAAGAATTAAAAAAAAAACACTTATATCGATGTAACTTGTCCAAATGATGACAAACAAAATATTTCGGCCAGTGAATTTTCATTTTGAAATTCCCGGTTTTTTTTTCCGGTTTCCTCGGTTCAAATCTTAAGATTCTGGGACTTTAAAATTTGTGTAGAGTCTGAAACTATAACTTTTTTTTTCAAAATGTGATTAATAACAATCTTCGTGATGCAAGATTTGGAGAAAAAATAAAAATATCAAGACTTATGAGTCGTGGAGTCATAATTGTCACGCTCTGAGACTTGGAAGCATTTTAAGGGTTATAATCTATAGAATCTAGTGGATAAACCCTGGAGTTTTTAGTAAAATTTAAAAGAATTCAAAGCGATGATTTCAAATAAATATTGAGAAGGTTCCCACACAGCTTTCGAAGAAGAAGTTCTGAGCAGAATTCCAGAATTATGCTGACATGAAATCCTTAGAAATTGTTAGATTAATTTGAAGAAGAATGCAAGTTTTAAATTAAATTGTTTTTAAGTTTAGAAGATTTAAAAAAGAGTTGTGAAAAACAAAACTTTGCGGAAAATTCCTACACAAAAAAAATTGTATAACTGTATTTTACTGGCAATAGTTAAATCGTTTTTCAGTCGACATAGAATTCCATACTTCTTGGCAATTTTCTTGATGACATTGTCAATGTGAGAGTTGAACTTAAGTTTGTCATCAATAATCACGCCAAGATATTTAATCTCCCGAACGCGATCAATAGTCTCATCATCAATTACAGCAGAGACGTTCTCATTTACTCGATTCTGCGAAATTACTATAAATTTAGTTGTGTTAAATTTCAACTGCTTATACTTCAACCATCTATTTAGAGAACGCAAATCCTTATTCAAGTGTAAAACGGCATCATCTAAATCCTTGGCTGCAATTAATAACACAGTATCATCTGCAAAAAGATTAATGTCGCAAAATCGTAAAACACGTCGCAAGTCATTAATATACATAATAAATAACAGGGGCCCTAATACACGTCCCTGGGGTACTCCAAGATTATTCCCCACGGGACTGGAAACAGAATCATTAAAAACAGTCCGTTGAGTTCTGTCAGACAAATAGCTTGCAAACCATTTATATGCAGTACTCGTAATTCCAAAGCGCTTGATTGATCTTAACAATAAGGGCCTAGACATTGTTTCAAAAGCGCGTTTTAGATCCAAAAAACAGCAACAATCCAGGTTATTTTTCCACTTCGCTAATACCAAATTCAACGCGGTTTCACAAGAATGGCCTTCCCGTTATCCCGCTTGTTCTGGTATCAACAAACTATTGCTATTTGAATACTCCAACAGCTGGCCTTTAACAACAAGTTCTAAAATTTTCTCTAATGTGTGCGACATGTTGCTGGGACGAAACTCTTCGGCTTTAATCGTTCCAGCAAGTTTTTGAATAGGAACCACTAAGGATTCCTTCCAAATTGGTGGCACATGTCCAGTTTGCAATGATTCATTAATAATAAGGTCCAGCAAGAGGTGGCCAATGACATGAAAGCAATCTTGAATAACTCTAGCATTAACAATATTTACTCCAGCCGATTTTCCTAATGAAAAACAAATAACTCTAAGTTCATCTAATGTAATTGGGTGAAAAACTTCCAATCTACAACTACTATTAACTGGCTGTTTTATTTCGTCAGGTGGTCAATGGATTGATTAATCAATGAATCACTGAATACAAAATAATCATTTAACTTAGCTGCAATTACTTGTTCTGGCTGTTCTTATGTGCCATTAAAAGTTATGGACCGCGGTTTGCAATTACTAGGTTTTAATAAAGATTTAAAAATTTCCCATAACTCCTTGCTGTTGTTTTGATGCTGATCAATCGTCCTTTGAACATATTCACAACGAGTTTTCTTTATCGATTGTGAATACTTATTACGCGCGATTGTGTACCTATTCCAATGATTGTCATTGTTTGATCTACAAAACTTTTTGTACCATTTGTCTGTTTTCCATTTAAGACGCAAAAGATCCAAATTGTACCAGCTGTTCGAGTTTTTCAAAGAAACAAACTTTTGCTCAAATTAGTTGATTGGCACACGTTTTCAAAGCGTTATTAAGAACAGCTGTAGATTCATCTAAGTTACCGGCCGCGAATGGAAAATCCACGCTCCTCTCAACAAGATTCGAAACAGCCTGTTTCGAATATTTCCTCCAGCACTTCAATTTTACAAAACTATCGTTATCGTTAACATGGTCTAAGACATTACTCACTAAGGTTTCATGATCGGTTATTTTCAAATCAGTATCCGAAACTGAACAAATGGAATCAAAATTCGAATAAACGTCATCAATTAAAGTTCTACTATGTCTGGAAATACGTGTATATTCAATTACCGTTTGCTTTTAATTAAAAAAAAACTCAGCTAAACGCTTCAAATGATTCGAATTATGGTTGTCACGCCAATTAATATTAAAATCACCAGCCAATATATTTAATTTACTAGAATCAAGGAATGTCTCGAGCCAGTTCTCTAAAACTTCAACAAAACGCTGGTCACTAGAACTGGGAGAACGATACCAAACACCATAATTACCCATCTTCATGCCACGTACAACTGCAATGCCCAAGAACCAGTTGCCATCAATAACTTCGTTGGTACGAAGGTTGAATTGAACTGATTCTTTGACATAAATAGCAACAAGCAGCAACACTATATCCCGGAATACTATATTGATCAAAAGCTTCAGTTTCTACAATATGATTTTCAGATAATAAAACTAAAAGAGAACGTATTTTCTCAACAAGCTGACGTAAAGCTTGTAACTTTGTTCTCTTAAGATCAATTTAGCTGAAACCTTAGTCACAGAACTCCAAAAATGTTCAATTTTACGATAGCAAAATCCATTTTTTTTGGAAAGTTAGATACTAAGAAAAATATTCGAAATGATGGCATTTGCATTTCAGCTCAATTTCGAGATTTAAAATTTTTTCTCAAAATGTATACACTACCTAGCCAATTATCAAATATACATAATAGGTAAAAATGTTTAAAATATTTGCAGTGCATCAAACTGCTATTATTTCGAACAATTTTACCTAGTATCTCACTTTTTCCGGCAGGTGCTTCCAAAAATTTGCTATTTGCATATTTGTAGTTCTCTGGCGAACGTTTCAGCTCAATTGATCTGTAGAGAACAAAGTTACAACATGTCAAATGAATGTCAAATGAAATTGTATGAAAATCGGCATGCACTGCTATTTAATCGAACAGCACTGGATGTCATGCTTGGTCCTATCGTCCTATGTTACCAGCAGAAAACCAACAAACAACCAATGGAGCGTACCCCTGCTTCGCAACATAACAGAACACGAATGATCTACGCATCAAAAGTGATGTACACACACAACCTGAACCTACACTTTGCCACCCTCGACTCAGCTCACCGTCCGATGACGACGAGCGCTTCTTTGAATGTAATCACTAAAAATAACTGCCAGACACCGACATTCCAAGTGTGTGCATCGTAGGAGAGCAGAGCAACAACGAAAGCGCGGCAACGGTGGCGAAAGAATCCTCTATAAATAAAAATACATCTCTTCGTCATGCTTTCACTTTGCCACCGACCGACTGGCAGCGTTGTGTACATAGTAGTAGCGGTAAGAGCAAACGAATTTGATCAGTGTACTGCTGCAATGCCATGGGAGGTTTGCAAATTGATACGAATGAGGTAATTCGACCTTTATGCCTGCCGTCTGCAATGCGATACAATGTGGTATGAAGTCAAGGATGGGACCTTGGAAGGACTGGTATAAGGTCACGTACTGCTTGGAAGATTCTGAGGGGGCGGCAAATCGGGACAGACGTTTCTGAAAGACTGAGAGACTAAGAACATGGTTCTAGAAAATCCTGGCACCATTATCATCTAAAACGAAATCCAGCTGATCCTATTCCACACACTGGTTCAAGGCAGCCGGAGGCTGAGCAGTAGATGGAGAGAGCTTTGCGTGTGTAGACTCACTCAGTATGCAACATGAATGAGGATATTAAAATCCAATAATTTCCGTTATCATGCATTGACTAAGCAGAGACTTAGGCCATCAAGTTCAATGTTCCAATTGCAGCACTCGATGATGATGACTCGATGTAGGATATAAATCAAAACAAACAAATCCATGGTGGGTCATTCGCCAACATCGTCGTACATCGTTGACGTACGTACCTAACCTAATCTATAGAGAAGAAGTTCCATTGCATTCATTTATATTTTCCTATCACACCCCGTTTCACCATCCCGGCGAAATCAAACGAAAGTACGGCTGACGACGTACGAATTCTGCGGAGTGACCGGCTTTTGGCATCGTGTTTCGAAACTTCGATGCCTCTTGGCTTTGTGTGAATGATAAACAAAGCACAGCACACCACCGTGGTGGTGGTCGCCGTCGCATATAAAAACGATACGGTACGGCCTAAGCCTTGGGTGGGTTTCCACTGAATTTGACATAAGCTTGTTAGCGATATGGACCAGTGATTGGTGAGCGCGCGAGGAATGGATGGATAAAGCGAATGGAGCAAAATAAAAGACTGGCAGAAGGATCTTGCCGGTCGTACATACAAATTTGGAGTTTGTTTGTTTTTCGTGTCAGCAAAAGCTGTGGAAGTGGGTGTTTAGAAGTGGATTTTTTTTGCGCATAATTGTATAGGTTATTTGATTGCAAACAGTGGTGTCAGTATAAGTGGCACATCTAAATTATTGAACTGAAGGATTGTAATTCATGCCAGATAGCGATAAGCTATCATTATAGTGGCGCCATTGGTTTCTACACCGCTGGAAAAAAAAATCATGTAAATTTCTGCAATAAATCTAATCTAATCTAATCTAATCTAATACAAACGCAGCCAGCACGAGAAAGCATCCTGGAAAATGATTAGGATAGATGAGGTCTAATCATTTATCTTGTTTAATTGATGTTTACAGCATATCTGAGATATGATATAAACATCAATACGGCCAGGCCTACTGCGTTGTATTTGCCGCAAAGATGATTCTTGGAAATTAATAGGAACATTTCTTGAATCTATAGGGGTGGAAGGATGCGTGGACATACCGTACCAAACGCTCCGAGTTACTATGTGTAGTTGTGTGTAATGTGTAAATATTTGTACAATATTGAAGAAATATAAAATAATGCAATGGAAGGATCTTACCAAATTTTTTCCTATGTTGGTAATAATTCTTTTGCGCTTAAAAGTTTATTTGGATGCATCCGCTCCGTGTTTATCATGGGGTTTGGGCTGCAGTTTCTCGTCATTGCTCGTGGTTATGTTTAGTGATGTGATGGAACTACTACTACTCCTGGCTGATCCGCCAGCCTTGCATCGAGCTGGAACCGCAAGCAAGCAAATCAATTGCCTCCTCGCTCAAAGCCTTCGTTGTGAGTGGTTCCGATAGATACGCGCCCATTGTGGCTTGCAGGCAGCAGCACTTTGCAGGAGAAAATTTGCACGTTCGATTTTAACCTACTTCCACTGGATATCACCGTTACCTCCTGGACTTATTTTGTAACTTCCGGCTTCCGGATCGTTATGCACTTGTAACTAAACCCAAACGGACACGATTCAACCGCGTACATTAGAAAATTCAACGGAGATCGTTTCACGGCGGCGGCGAAGGAAGAAAAAACGCGGTTTGTTCACTCGCGGTAATATTAAAAACTCTTTCGATTCTATTTTTTTAATAACCAAACACAGCACTAATAAACACACGTGAAATTATTGAAAAGGTTTTCAGGTGTCTAAAATGCACCAGCTAAAGTACTTATTGCACTAAATTTTGAAATAAACATCTCGGAAAATAAAGCAGCAGCCAATCATATAAATTTCTGCAATACGTTATTAACTCTAAATTTGGCGTATATTTATACGATATTACGAAATTTAAGCGCGATATCGCATAACTTAGCGATGTTGTATACAAGCTTGCAAACAATTGCGTTGTTTATGCCAACTATTATTGCTCAAAATTAATCGCGGGGAAATCTAACGCGATGGTTAAAATTCATAGTTTTTTTTCTGTGTATAGCCGAATTATATTAGATCAAATCAAGACCAACAATTGAAAAGGCCAATGGTTCTCGCGAACCAAAGTCCGCAAAGGCAAACCAACATACTGAACAGGTGGGGGAAATTCTCCTCTAACCGATTGTGGTTTAGGTTTGCGAATGTAGGTTTCAGTTCGCGAGAAAATGGTCTTACAAGGTTTGTTTACAAAATGGAGTTAAGTCCATTTCAATTATTGGTCTTGATATATAACAATATATAGTAATGGCATAGGGGTCTCAGATAGCCTAGTCAGTTAGGGCATGGTATTACCCAGCGGGAGGCTGCGGGTTCGATTCCTGGTCCGGTCTAGAAAATCTTTCGGGTTGGACATTTTCTCGACTCCCCATTGAACTTGCCACACAATATAAAAATTAATACATTTTTTGGCATAGAAAACTCTTAATTAATATCTGTGGAAGTGCTTCAAGCGCACTAAGGTGAGAGCGGGTGAAAACTCGTAAAAGAGTGTCAAAGCCAGTTAGAAAATAGAAACGGTATGCATTTACAAAACTCTCATAACAATTGTAGATGCCGGGCATTATTTTCCAATTGATCATGTTACCATGCTTCTGTGATTATTTTCTTTCAGACAGTTGCACTTAATGGTGACATCTATAAGAAATTACGCATACACTTAGTTCCGTTAATTGTTAACAGAGGGCAATGTTGTCAAAATATGTATGTTACCTCTAAATGTGCAATTAGATTAACATCCGGAGTCCCTCTTTTGTTACATAGGGTACATGTCCCTAACCTTGGTCTAATATGAAGCCTTCAATTACATTTTATGCCATATCTTACTTAATAATGGAGCTTCAAAAGATTTTTCACTGTCAACATGCAAGCTTAGATATCCTTATTATTTGGATATTAATTAGATACGACGGAAAATTGTAAAACTAACCATTTTAACATGCAAACTTTCCAGGTACGTGGATGTAATGTCGGTCTACTGTACTCAAATTGGGTCTATAAATGGATGCAACTTCGGCCTATCGAACATGACCCTCGATCTACAAAGGTCCGGCATGTGAAATCACGCTTCTTTTCCACTCCTTATCATTCATACGTAACCACATTGTTGACGTCATTTACACTTCTCGCGTAAGAACTGATGAGGAAGAAAGAGACAGTGTTTCCTATCCGGTTCATCCAGATAACATAAACCACGATCCTTTTAGAATCAAAATAAAAGCAAATAGATCATCTCTTGACCACACATATAACGAACTGTCAAGTCACGTCTAGAGCAACATGTGAAAAGGGCCTATGTTTCAAATGTCATACATACAAATGTCAAACATATTGCTCTAGAAGTAATAGTCCAAAGGGCCTAATCGGAATTTTAATGCACGGCTGATGAGATCGACTCAAAATTCAGTGATTTTTCACACACAATCACAAAAACGTTGGTTCCTTATAGACTGACTAATAGGGGAAATGGCTCTAATGTTGGCCTATGGATCTAAGATTGGGTCCATCGCTAAAAATCCGCTATTTCTAAATTTTATCTAGGTGAACGCTTTATTTGGAAGGTACTAATGGCTATTTTTGGTCGCTATTCAAAATTTAGTCGATTGCTGAATTTATGTATGGGCCTAAATTAGGGGCACTTGGGGCACTTTTTTCACATTACATCCATTTCCCCTATATGTTCCTCGCACTAGCAAATCAATCTGAGAAAAATCTTCTTTCATTTCTCGCATCTACTTGCATCGCGCATCATCTTTTTGCAGGAAATCTTCGAATCGTCTTCAATCGTCTTTCCTGCATCGTATATAGAGTCGTCCCCCTCGCCTTTTCCTCATAAATCTGCTCGAATATGAAGAAAATCGACGAAAATTTTACTCAGTCGGTTTTCCTCACATTCGAAAAGTTTTTTCCTGGAAAACCGAGGAAAATTTCACTTAGCCCTTGAGTGACCTGCGTTTTTTGCGAATTTCAGTGAACGGAACTCAAATATGATTCACATTCAGCGGCGCCGGTGGTGTAGTGGTAAGCATGATTGCCTTTCTCCCCAAAGGGCCTGGGTTCAATCCCATGTGGCGCTGCCGGAATTTTCTTAGGCATAACATTTCTGTAAACTCGTTGGTCCCCGGTCCATGAGTTGATGGGTCGATAGGTAGGGTCTAGGTGTGGGAGCTGCCTCCCTGGCGTCGGTAGCATTGGTCCAAAGTATGGGAAAAAAAAACTCAACGGAAAACAAATCAAGGAAAAAAATAGTCAAATTCGACGACCGTGCGCCTTATGAAGGTACATAATATTTCTAAAATATACTGATTAATTCTAAATCTTACATTCAAAGTGTTTTTTGTTACTTCATACGCGAAGTTAGCGATTTTCAGAGTTTGTTGGAAATGCTAACATGAAGCTTTAGTGTGATAATTTATTAGCTAGAGAATGATCTTTTAGAAGAGAGTAGGAGGATAGTTCCGTTAGAGTACGGCAGTATGAAAATTGATTAGAAGTTGAAAATGAGCGAAGGGCCATTAATGCGACAGTTTTTAAAGATAGACGCACATTTTTGCCTAACCCGTACGATGTACGCGGAGACTTGAAGTATGTCTCCAAGTCTACAGGCAAAAATGTGCGTCCCTCTTTTTGCTCATGCGGCTGTGGAATAGTTCTAGCGACCTAAAGCCCCACGTTGCGAGAGCATTTCCAGTCGATGGTGTGTTATAATGCAGTTCTTCTTTACCCAACTATTGTGTTGCTCCTCTCGTCATGACCAACGTGATCATCTCAGAGAGAAAGCAGTAGGGTGGTTGTTGCGTGCTGTACCATCATCAGCATTGTTGACGGCTACTCCCGCCTTGAGTTGTTACATTCAAAGTACTTCAAGTCTCCGCGTACATCGTACGGGTTAGGCAAAGATGTGCGTCTATCTTTAAAAACTGTCGCATTAATGGCCCTTCGCTCATTTTCAACTTCTATTCAATTTTCATACTGCCGTACTCTAACGGAACTATCCACCTACCCTCTTCTAAAAGATCATTCTCTAGCTAATAAATTAACACACTAAAGCTTCATGTTAGCATTTCCAACCAACTCTTCTAAATCTTGTTTGTTGAAAATGTCTTTCCATTCGATTAATATTAATTTTTGGAATAATAAACATCACTGTTACTGTACCCCAGTGAGTGGCAATGGTAAGAAGGAAATGGATTAGTATGTTTTAACACTCTGTCCTTCAGAACCTACTGGGCAAACACCCTCTTTTGAACAGCAATAACACACTACGACACTCTCTAACACATATCCACCAGCGATGATTACTAGAGACGCAAAAGGAATTATAGTCAATAACTTAGTTCTGAAAAAGTTCGGAGAGACAGCCAAATTGGTTGTCTCATCACATAAGAAGCAACGGTACGAATCAAGCTTAAAAAATACGATTTTCTCGGCTTGCTGATTTTCCCCATGGGACGGACATGCGAAGAGCGGCAATATAGTTCATTTTACGCGATGACAGCAGCCGTTTTGCCTTATATAACTGATAATATTGTTATTAATTTTTTAATCGGGTAGGTAACTGTAAGGGGCCTCCCTTAGCTAAGTCGGTAAAGACACAGCTACAAAGCAAGACCATGCTGGAGGTTGCTGGGTTCAATTCCCGGTCCGGTCTAGGAATTTTTGGGGTTGGAAAAGATCTCGACTTCCCTGGGCATTAGACTGATGCAAAATTTGAAATTTTCGCTCCACAGTGTTCAAACGGTTTCAAATCGGGTCCTGATTAGCCTCCGAAAGTTTAAACTCATTTGATAAGAAACTGATTTGAAGTTTTTTTGGAAATTACTATGGAAAAACAATTTTTTTTTGTTCATTGTCTTCTAGCCTTTTTTACATATTGTACTGTTAACAAATTCTATTGCTATTCTTATCGGAATTTTTATCAGCTACAACTTTGCAGAAAATCGTTTTTAAGCCAAACGTCAAATTAAATAATTATTAATTTTTTAAGAGATTGATAATCTTATGGCAAGATTAAGCAACTGTTTAGTGGGCAACACTGTATTCTGCAGTGTGACATAGTAGCCATGATTGTTGTCCTCTATTCTACACGCCATAAACACCAATGTTGTCTGCTGAACAGTTGATTGAGCATAATCATAAGACATCAGTGACTTGAATCATAAATAATTTTTGTTCCTTACATTTGATCGAAAAGTGGTCTTCAACAAAGTTGTAGCTGGGAAAATTTTCAACAAGCTCAGCTATCATTTTTTAAAGTAGAGTGAACTGGTGAATTTTGAGATAGATATGAACCGAAATTATAGTTTCTTCATAGTAATTCCCATATAAACTTCAAATGGTTTGTGCCAAGTCAGTTTCTCACTAAATGAGTTCAAATTTTGGGAGGCTAATCAGGGCCCAATTTGGAACCGTTTGGGCACTGTGGAGCGGAATTTTCAAATTTTGCATCAGTTTACTGGGCTTGCCACACAATTATACTAATGCAAAAATGGTACAGGCATCGAAAGCTCTCAATTAATAACTGTGGAAGTGCATCTAGAACACTAAGTTGGGAGCACGCAATAAGCTAATATGCGATATGCAATAAGCTTGAAATGCGAAGAAGAAGAAGAAGAAGAAGAATAAGAAGAAGAAGAAGAAGTAACTGTAAAAGTTCATTAATGAATTGATAAATCAGTTCATCAGAAACGTCTCGTGGAATGATATTTTTCCCCAAAACCTATGAAAAAAATCATATTTCAGTTAATTAGCAAAACATTACATCACTTCCTACAGTGCATTTTAGCAATTCTTAGCTTGTAGCAAATATCTAAATTTCAATCAATTCATACATGACGAATGTAAACATTCGTGTTAGCTATAAATTACAGGGTTATGTACAGACGTTTGCTCATGGGATTTCCCCTGGACTAAAGAGTTACAGAAGCTTTGTAGACGCGAATTAACGTACCGTTTCGACGCGCACTTTCAGTGGAATGAAAGGGTAAAAAAACTATCCGCTATGTTTCTCGAAACTGACATTTGACTATGGGATTATCCTACAGGAGTAAAGAGTTGCAGAGTCGTCGTCAACGCAAATGGTTTCACCAATACCAATATAAAGTCATAATATAAATTTCGTAGGCAATAATGAAAACCACGCCTCAAAATGACGTCCCTAAAGTGTGGTCCATAGTTATAAAGCGCAAATAGCGCTCAATCTTCTAAATTAGCAATTGTAGTGAAAACTGCGACATTGTCTAGCATGTTACAAAAAGGTAAGTCCTTTCAATTCATGAAATTGTCAGGTTTTTTGATGACCCACTGCTGTTTAGATTTTCGTTAGTGCAATAAAACGGCAAGATCATGGCGCATAGGGTTCGAAAAATATGAAAATTTTCACTAATCTTGCAATAAATGTACTAAATTCGTCTTTTACGGATTACAATTTCACAGAAGATGTGGTATTAGTTTTACAGTACTATCGTTGTATTATTGCTGAATAAATTAGTTATTTGCTTAATAGGCCAAAGTGAGGGGCTAGGCTGACGTTACATCCCGTAACCCTATTCGACGACAAAAATGCTTGCCAAGGTCCGCCCCTGGATGGGAAATGGGTTGAACAATCGTTCAACTTTGTGCAGAAATTCGGCCATTTAACTTGCGCCTTATTTTCAAAATACAACATTTTTATATTTTTCAATAAATCAAACCTCGAAAACGTATCGCAGGGCTGGTAGCGATCAATGCTGTCAAAAATAGTGATTTTAGTGACCATATTGATAAGTGACCAAATAGTGACTTATATTTAGTTGTAAAAAAGTGACTAAAAAGTGACCTAAGGGAAGAAAATTAGTCGTTCTGATGGCATAT
This sequence comes from Ochlerotatus camptorhynchus, assembly GCF_037179485.1. Classification (NCBI taxonomy): domain Eukaryota; kingdom Metazoa; phylum Arthropoda; class Insecta; order Diptera; family Culicidae; genus Ochlerotatus; species Ochlerotatus camptorhynchus. Next base: position 1,211,093 of record NW_027040498.1, on the reverse strand, counting down.
CAAATAAATGTTTGATGTTTTAGACTTATTCAATTACAATCTCATAAACACTTAAATATGTACGATAGGAACCTTTAAAGCAAAAGATTCAATATGACTAAACCTCCAAGTGTCAACTACCTGGAAAAACCTGAAAACCCGGGAATTCTCAGGGAATTTTATTTCTCCTTAAAATACCATTATTACTAAGGATATTCCAACGAAAATAATGCATTTTAAAATAAAAAAAATCAATATTTCTAGTAATTTTCATTCACAAATCGGAGTATAACTCCTCGAAAATTGTTGGTGAATACTTAGGGGGTGAAGGGGATGCTAAAAGGAAGATTACAAATAAATCTGAGAATAACTCCAGGAGATCTTCAAAGAAAATTTCGGAAAATAATTCCAGGAAAGATTGCCAAACAAATTAAGGGGAGAAATCGAAGAAATTTGTGAGGAGAAATGAAAATGAATACTTATGAGGTTTTCAATGTGAATAGAATTTCAAAGGAAGGAGTGAGATTAAACAAGAAATCTGAAATGAATTTAATGAAAATTCTGAGAATCTTTCCATAGGATTTCTTACTGAGGAGAATTTTAAGTCAATCCCTAGGAATCCTAAGGCCTTCCTAAAGTTTCCACAATTTTCCTAACGATCATCAATCTTCTCTAAAGTTTAAATAATTTAATGAATTTCTCGAAACTTTTTTTTAAATTTATGTAATTCCATTACTCTGGAATATCTCTGCTCTGAGGATATCTGTTTTTTTTTAAGTTTTTTTTAGGGTTTTAGCGAGCTCAATGTCTTTCTTGAAGTTCTTAAGCCCTCTCTTAAGTGTTTGCAGTCCTCATGAAGCTTATTGTACTACCCTGAATTTTAATTGAACTGTTTTAAAAATGTTTAAGCTTCCGTGAACTTCTGGACTTATGTGAAAACCTCAATAATCTCTAAAGTTCTCTGAAAATTTGGGAAATACTTGATTTTTTCCGCTAATTTAGTGAAATTAATGAAATTGAACTTCCCTGAAATTCCCTTTGTTTTTGGAGCTCTATTAAACTCATTAGAAATGCTCCCGAAGTGTACACATAAGCTCCTGAGGTTCTCGGATCTTTCCTCGAAATGTTTCTGAAGATCTCTGTACTTCTGTTAAGTTTTCGAAGTTATTCTGAAATTTCAGGAACTTTTTTAAGCTCTCGCAACGAAATTAGTTAATATAGTTCTATGATTTTTACTGAAATTTTCAAGATTTGTCGATTTTCGAAACTAATTCGCAGCTTGTTCAATAGTCTAGAGTTTCCAGATGATTTTAAAACTGCCCAAAATATTTCTAAATTTCCTTAAAAATCTCTAGACTGCCCTGAATATCTTAGTATTTTTTTTAAAAGAAACCCACAATTTTACTGGAATAGGTTGAATTGCCTTTAAGTTCTACAATTTTTCTTACGTTTTATAAAGTTTATAAACGCTCAAGGAACTTTGCCTTAATTCACTTATTTTCCTTGGAAAGTCCAACCCTGAAGTTTTCTATGCTTACCTTAATTTCTCTAGATTGATCAAATGTTCCGGTAAATTTTCAGATATATATTTATAATTCCCTAAATCTTCTAAAGTTTTCAGATCAAGCATATAATTTCCGGAATATCCCATAATTCCAAGGAACTCCTTGTAAGTCGCTGCAAATTTCCTTAAGATAATGGGACTTTTGTTATGTAATCTGATCGTCCTCGGAGTACTCCGGAACTTCACTGAACATAACGAAACAATCCTAAAATATCTAAATTTCTTAGAAATTCTCTTGAATTTCTTGGAAATATTGATGCTTGTTAGAAGTTATCGCAGATTTTTTTTTAATTAATGGATCTCCGTTGATTTTTCTCAAATCAACTTAACTAAATTTTCGAATTTTTTAGATCTTGAAAATTCCAGTATATAACACCCTTGAAATACTCTCACATTTTCCGGATGTTCATATAATTTTTAATTGCGTTCCAGAAATGTTCCCTGAGCAACTGAAGTTTCCGGAAATTTTCTTGAAACATCTTTAAGGTTTCTGCAATTTCCTTGAATTTTTTTGAACTGCCCTAGAATTCTATTAACTGTCTTGATGTTCTCGAAGCTTCCCTAAAGCTTTCAATTATAATGAAGTTCTCGGTTCTGCTTTAAAATAAATTGAATTCTCGTGTACACCTTTAAACTTCTCTGGAATTCTCTGGATTTCTGTAAAGTTCCTGAAATATTTCTGAAGTTTTCATAAATATTCTGATGGTTTCTGTACTGAATCTGTCGGAACATGTTAATTTCATCGTGGAACTATCTTGAATTTGTCTAAGCTAACGCTTAAAGATGTTTAAACCAATCTTATAGTCTGGGTTAAAATATCGGGGACATCCGCTTAAGATCTCTGGAATTCCCCTAAGATCTCTAAATCTAGTTTATCTGAGATGAATATAACTTCTTAAAAGTTTCCACAATGTTTCTAGTACGAAACTTCAAGACATTAAAAATGTTGTGTTCTTAGAATTACTAAAATGAAGTAAAGCTGTTTCTTTGAAACTAATTGTCATGTCTTAAAAACGTTTGCGTTAATTGTTGTTGTCTTTCAAATCATATTTTAAACGCATTTCATAAATAGCTTTCTTACTATGTATAAACCTGGAAATTATCTGCCAAAGTTATGGAAAAACTAGAAAACTCAGGGAAATTTATTTGGCCAAATTAGTGGACACCCTGTAGATAGAGAAAGACGCTTAAACGTCAAAAAAATATATACAAGGTCGTCAACTTCGAATTGTTAAAAAATTAGAACAAAATCGAAGACAACATATCAAGAAGACTGGCAACTCTTCCATTTTCTTGTACGACGGCTATAAGGCAGGTACAATTGAGTCCAGGGTTGCTTCCACTCACTTGCTATAAAAACATATTTTTCGGAATGATGCAATCATTAGATGATATAATGATCTGCTATACTTGTAAGTAACAAGAAGAGGGTTTAAAGTATGTGTTTGACTCATAAAACCTGTCAATTTTGCTTTCAGAGTGTCACAATAAGCGATCTTATGATTCGTGAGTGTTCACTCAGAGTGAGCACTCACTAGTCATAAAATTGCTGATTGGACGCACTGAAAGCAATATTGACAGATTTTATGTGTCAAACACATACTTCACGTCCTCATCTTGTAACTTACAAGTACTAATTATCACTATACCATCTCATGATTTCATAATTCGGAAAAACATTTTTTTATAGCAAGTGAGTGGAAGTAACCCTGATTTAGTCATCTGCCGCTCAAAGGAAAATGCTTCGAACGAATTTTATAGCAAAGATTACATCCTCAGAAGAAAGGTTTGAGTATTTGCTCATTTTTCAATGCGTTGCTTCCACCTTCCCTCAAGTGTAGCGCTGCTGTATATGTCGCTTGGATTCTGAAAAAGTTGCCAGTCTTCTCTTTTTGCAGGATTTCGTTGGAATGTTCTCAAAAATTTCCTTTAGAATCAGTCTAAAATAAATGTTATCGAACTACAAGCTCGAGCTTCTCAGTCGAGTTAATTTTCAGTTACTTGAAAGTTTATATATGACAATCCCGAAATTCTCTGCAGGACGCTCCAAAAATGAATGAAATTCATACTAAGAGAATCTTCAAAATTGTAATGATTCTTCCAAGAATTTACTAATTCACTTCAGAATCTTGAAATTTAAACTATCTCTTCTCTAGATCAGAGTGACCAAGTGAATTGTCATATTGAGTTTTTTTTTTCGGCGCTAATCTTAAAAATTTCCCGATTGCTCATATATAACAAGAAACGAAAGTGATCAATAAACTTGGGATTTAAGAAAATTTTCATGATTGGTTTCAACATTTGTTAAAAGTTTAGTAGTCTAAATATTCTTAAGATTTGTGCATTATAAAAGTCTTCGTAATCTTAGAATTAAAAAAAAAATAAAGTGGGGGATCTAGAAAAAATCAAGACCCTGAACATTTTTCAAGGTCTTGAAATTTGAAAGAAATTTCAGGGATCTAACAATTTAAAGATTTTTGATAGAATTCTACCAACAAAACCCATAAAAATTAGGGGTTGATTTAAAGGGAATGCAAGGGTTAATACAAAGTAAATGCTGAGGAAGATTCCTAAAAAATCCTGGGAAAAAATCTAAGGGATCACTGACTAGTGTTCAAAAAAATGAGATAGTCCAAAGAAATGAATTGAGATGAATTTCTTGGTATTTCTGGGAAGAATAAAATAAGTTTTGAATGGAATTTCTAGGTGATTCTGAAGCGACTTTAAATCTTGAATGTATTTGAATCTTAAAGAGGATACCAGATTTGAAGAAAAGTAGTAGGAAATGCTTAACGTCAATATCACACTTAAAATGCACATGATGAGGAGATGGTATAGACTTGATATTTCCGTTATAATACGGCAGTGTGAAACATATATATAGAAAGTATAAAGCGAGCAAAGCACAATTTTTAGGAAGATACGAATCGGATCGAACATCCCCTTTACCAAACTCAACCGTTGGTGAGGGGCGGTGAGAGGTATTGCCCCTCGCCACCGCTGGCAAAAGAAATGATCGCCGGTTTCGGTACATAGGAGGTACATAAGCAAATCGGCAAGGATCTTGCCAATGGTGGCGAGGGAAAGTACCCCTCACCAACGGATGAGTTTGATAAAGGGAATGTTCGATTCAATTCTTAACTTCCTCAACATTGTACTTGGGCCGCTTTCTACTTTCTATACACAATTTTCACACACAACTTCCACCCCTCCCGTGACACTTATGAGGAGTCGTAGAGTTTTCTCCGTCGCTCGTGTCCAACTAACAATCATTTATATCCGCACCAGTTGCAAGGAAATGGCCAGAACAGTTCTCGATCATTGGAATTTGTACCGTGAATTAATCCAAAATTGATGTCTAAGTGATAATGAATGCCGACTGGACGTCTATATCTTTTCTATAATAATCTAGGAATTGTACAGCCTACGATTTCTGCAATTTTAATAATGCGAATGCGAAAACGGATTATGTGGAAAATTTAATTATTGTTATTATTATGAGTGATTGTCGGATTAATACTGTGTTATTACATAATAGTTTACTCCATTATCGGCCACGTACATCGATCTCGTGTTATGCCTATTTTTACATTCACATAGATCTCGAAACACACCACACACACAAACATTAGATTTTGCACAATTGAGCCCTGTTTCTGCATGACAATTTATCTAAGAAAGATTTAAGATGCACAATTGGAGCCACGTGATGATTTCCCTGACAACGAAAAGAATTTCACAGTGGCGTCGCGTCCACATGTGCAACCTGTGCACGAGACAGGTGTAATTAATTTAAAAAAATGCGTTTGATTTTTATAGATTTTAATGGTCACATTATAGCTGTACTTCTTTACTCCAGACCACAAGTGACCATGAATACACTATTTTATAGTGTGGTTCAATTAAATCTTCGACCTTGGTTTGCTTCAAAAAGGGTTAAATTCAGTTCGGATGGTCTGCCTAATCCTTAATGCATTGGTTTCTAAGCGTGTCGATAACACTACCATGACAAAACTCGTTAAATAGCGCACCTAAAAGCGACCTTTTTTGGGTGGCGAGTGGCAAGTTTGTGAATGGTCAAATGTCTGATGTAAACCAAACAGACCTTCTATCACCTCTTGAAACATACCACAAATTTTCCACAATACATGGCGGTTTGCACCACTAGTTGTAATTTAAGCTTTCAGCAGTCCCGCGTCAAACGGGAGCAACACGGAAACAGCAGTCTGGTACGCTTTGGACGTTATCATACTTGCAGACCGGTTTGAATGTGTGAGTTTAAATTAGAAGAACATTTGTGATGTATGGGTGCCCAAAGTGTGCATTTCTCGCTGTGCACTTGGATATCTGATTGCAGACAAAAAGAGTAATGGAGAAAGAGAGCGCAAAAGCCGCTCTCACTCTCTTGTCAGTTGTGAATCTCTCAATTATGGATAGTTGCGCCGCCGGTGCGCCTGTCAAAACTTATGAGCTTCCCCTGGTTTATTCTGATAGTGTTGTTCTGATGAATAAAGAGTTGATTAATACAAGTTTGATACCCAGGGGACTATGCATTTTCTCTAGATTTTGACACTGTTTTGTATCAAAAAATGTTTTCGGAACTGTTTGACGGATATTCTTTATTACACTTCAGTCGAAAGAGTTAGCATTGTGATAAAAACGAGAATTCAAGCTGAACATTGCATTAGGTCCTAAGTAACATTGACAGATTATCTCCGTCGACTTTCTCTTTGTATATCCACGGCCATGTAAAGACATTCCCAGGTAGTTTCAGCACAACAATCGATAAAAGATCTAATACGACGAACACAACAAGCATCTAATACGACGAACACAACAAGAAATGGTTATGTGCTCAAGTTATTAACGAAATAGAAAGTCGACGAAGAAAATCGATCAATATTACTTAGAACCTAATGCAATGTTCTGCTGGAATTAGTTAAGTTTTGCACTTCGGTTAGCGCGAAAAGAACCATACATGTTTTGTTTATACATGATGATAAGCCCTTCAAATGTTACGTTAGGTAGTGATTACCCAAGTAACATTGCAAGCTTTAAAGAGGTTTTATAGCATTCTACGAACCTAAATCGTAGTCTACAGAACCCTCATTGTTACTTGGGTAATATAGTAATGGAGAATATGTCCCTTGAATTCATGGAGCATTGACAAATAAAACAAAAACTAATATGTGGTGGAATACTATAACAAACAAAGCTTGGTGCACAGGTAAACAAATGAGGCACGCGACGCCTCTGAATTTCAAGCATCAACATAAATGGACTGATGCATTCCGCTCCGGATTCCCATTTATGATGTGCGATCCTGTAACGATCGACAACGCGAACAACCCTAGCACAGATATTAAAATCAAGGGAGTAAATCAAGATATCCCAATTGCTTTCCATAGCAACCAATCAGAGATTGGTTTGACGAAGAATTACAGAACTTTTCCCGCAATGTGCAGCGTTTTCGATGCGATATTACAAAACATTTTCAAAATTTGTAGAACAATCAATCAATTCATCACTTACCGGTGGTGGAGGACGATACGGTTGCTGGGCACCCATCTGCGGACTGTAGGGACGGGGTGGTGGAGCCCATCCCTGCTGGTGTCCCCCGTACGGCTGCGGAGGCTGCCCGGGTGGCGGTTGTTGCTGTTGACCCTGCTGTTGTCCCGGTTGACCCGGACCCGCTGGTGGCGGCTGCTGAGGTTGGTTCGGGTCGTAACTGTTGGGATAGCGATGCTGGGGGTGCGGCGGCGGTGGTGGATGCGATTGAAGCAACGAATTGAGAGTCGGTGTGGGACCTTGCTGTTGTTGCTGTTGACCCGGATGGCCGGGATGTTGCGGTGGTTGTCCCGGACCCGGGCCTTGCATGTAACGCTGCGGAGGCGGTCGATTTGGAGGAATCATGGAACCAGGCTTTCCGCCTGGCGCTGCACCCATTCGATAGTGGGCGTACGGGTCGGGACCACCAGGTGGCATGTTGGGGTCATGGTGATACCTAGGGTACTGTTGATGCTGCATCGGCGGTTGACCGTACATCTGGTGCTGGTGATGTTGTGGATGCTGCTGGTGCATCGGATGATGCTGGGGGTGATGATGCATGTCATCTTTGTTGTTGGTGTTGGGGTCCGTAGGACCGGCATTACTAGTAGGCGGCATGTGATGTCCGGAAGATTCGTAAGGATGCATCCCAGGGGCATTTTCCGAACCGGGATGCGGCGGATGTGGCGGACCGGAGGCAGGCGAAGATGCTGGAGCTGGACCACCGTTGCCTCCGGCAGCACCGGTCGCTGGAGATTTCGCTTTCTCGCCACCCATTATTGGGCCACTTTGAGGATTCTTTCCACCTTGTTGAGTATCGGTACCATTATGTAAACTAATTGCTTTGTTTGTCTGTTGATGATCAGCACCTAAATCATTACTTTTGCCTATACTTTCATTGATTTTAGTCTGTTTCTGCGCCATCGTATGGTAGCGCCTTTTAACTCATTTTGCCTCACACTCTCCTTCGCGCGGTTTCTTCAATTCACTGAATATTTTAATATTACCCGTCACGATCTCGAATGATAAATGAAGATTATTACTCCAACTGGAAGCCGAGAACGAAGGAGGTGTCGTCTTCAGCTACTAGCTTTGCACCACTCAAAACATTCCACGCGATAATTACACACTAATTTCGAACGCACACAAATCCACTCAAACCTCGTCCCAAACGACTTCTAGTTTACTTTATTACTTTGTTTAGCAACAACAATTCGCAATTTCCGCTTCGAACCTCTCCGTCATTCCTTCTTCTTCTGGTTCTACTTGCTGTTGCCGTTGATGATGTTTCACCTTAAGCACTACTAATCTCGAATCTCATTTCTCATTCGCCTGTTAATCATCTGCGGGCGATACCCACATACATACACACGATTTTCGCGATTGAACCGGATGAAAATAGAACGAAAAAAAAAAACAGAACACTTGACGCACACACGTGGGCTCGCGGAACACAACCAAAACGAAGGAAAATAAACCCCGAAAACTTACTAACTAACCAAAAAAAGAAACCGAACTGGAACCACCGGAGGAACACACTAATTCGGCAGCTCTACTCCTTGAGCATTCATTCTATTCACTAATTTTCACGTACATTTTTTTTCTCTCTTCTAAAATTTGCTTCTATCTTCTTTTGATCGCAATCCTCCGACAACTGCTCCTCTTTCGCCCTAATCAGAGGCACACATACACACACAGGGTGATGACTTTTTTCGCTCTCTATCTCTCTCCCTTATGAAGAAGAAACAATTCGGCCTGTAATGAGAAGAGAAGAACAGTAAAAATCGGTCCAATTATTATGCAATTTTGATTGCCATCCTCGCTACCCCGGTTTGGAATCATAATTGTAGTAAGTTTTGTTATTCAGGTGAGGGGAGCTTGTTCGTTTCTTAGAAGACGGGCATAATTATAAGCGGAATGAGAAAGGGAATGTTGGGATATAGTTTAATCGCTAGGTAACCTTTATTGTTGAGAATGTAAGAGTGATTTTCGACCTTTAAGAAAGTCAAAGTTTAAAAATTAAAATGTTTGATTTACAAGAAACATTCTTCCTCACTTACACTTGAAACGATTACGAGTATCATTGTGCCTGCCATACAATATACAAATGCGTTGGTTGGCATGGAAAGCTCTCAACTATAACTGTAGAACTGCTACAAAAACAATAAAATGAGAGCCGACGAAAGCTCCTGTAAGAGCGTCAAAGCCAGAAAGGAGTAGAATTACCGTTTAATATTGTTGTATTTCAATTGTTTCAGTTTCCTTCATTTGCTGCGTAATTTCAAGTAATTTAGCCTGAAGGGCTCTTCATCTTTATAAATTGGTTTCGTTCGAGATGAGTTTAGTTGTATGGGAATTCTATACATAGCCCCAGGCATTGCAAATCATTTACATTCATTTGCCTCTATCATTTTTCATCAACAGAATTTCGTAAAATGATATAAAGCTTTTGTAGGTTTTGAAATTAGCTACAACTTTTGTGAAGAACTTAAATCTGTATCTCTTATGCATGAAGAATCAGAGCGAACAGTAATGTGTAAATTTCATTCATTAAAAAATAATAACAAACAGTGATGGCATAATCATTAGCAAATTGATATTTTTCCGCTCTCATACGCGCTCAAGATCACGCGTGATATTGTAACAAAATATCATGCTTGATATTGATTCTATAAGCTCCTTTGATATTGCGAGACTATTAATAACGTGTAAAGTTAAAGCTGAGAGTTGAATCGAGGCAAAAATGATTCTGCAAAAAAATCTAGTGTACTCGCCAACTAGTACGAATTTCAGTTGCTCCTGAAATATACATTATGCTAGTGAGCTTTTTTGCTAGCAGCTAACTCATTAGCGCTAGTGAAATAGCATAAGTGTAAACACCCCATTAGGAAGAGAAGGTATAATAACGCTATCTCTTTTTTCTACTCACCGATGGCAGACACGAAGCGACTGCTGCCAGCCGTTATGGATGTTTCGGTTACGTTCGGGTGTAAAGCAAAAATCATGAAACTCAATCTCACCACAGTTTGGTGAGATTTGCAGCTGGTGAGTTTTGCTAGCTTGATATTCTGAGCTGCGATATCACAGCTTGCAATATCAACCGCAGTTGTTTGCTTGTTGAGTTTTGTGTACGAAAATCAGGCGTGATCTTGATCTTTGGTGAGATTTTATTTTTTGGTTATTCCCCAACACTGATAACAAGTTCTACCCGCTCTAGTTCGTCGTGCACAAGAGGTACAGATTTGAGTTATTCACAAAAGTTGTAGCTATTATCAAAACATACAACAGTTTCACAGATCATTTAACGGAATTCTGTTGATGAAAAATGTTAGAGGCAAATGAATGTAAATGATTGGCCATACCTTTAGCCAAAGTTTGTTCATTTGACAACCTACCTAACTATCCTTACTTCACCTTAAGTGTCAGTTCCTTAACGGCTTGCTGACCGGATCGCCTACCTTTTACGTTCTGCGTTCCAGCGAGGCAGTTGACCTCAGAATTTCGAGTCCACGGAGGATGATCCTCAGGATCTTGTTCTGGGTGCTTTGTAGTTGCATTACCTCAAAGTTTAGCATTTAGCACAACTCTCCCAGGTAGGATTATTTGTTTGTAGACAGCCAGGTTGTTTTTCAGGGATGAGGAGGAATTACCGTTGATAAGCGGGTACAATGTTCTTGATAAGATGTTGCACTTGATGTTAATTTTGTCAATGTGGTCCCTGAAAATCAGCTTGGTATCTAGTGTTATTCTGAGGACCATTCCATTACTGCACCGTTTAAGCAGATCTTGTTATTCACAGAAAAATGCCGATCTGGGTCTTCGCCGCGTTGATACGTATCATCCAGATGTTGAAATACTCAGACAGAACATTCAAATCTCTTTGATGTATGGCTGTCAGAACCAGATGTGGTAAATGTAATGTAAATGATATGGGGAAAAATGTCACGACACTTTTCGCCCATACGTTTTCACAGTGAATTTTGTTTTGTTTTTTTAAAGTTTCGTTACAATCTCTGGTCACAGTTCCGATGACGTTTCCCTTGAAGACGATGGATACGATGGATCATCTGCGAACAGAGACTACGTACCACCATCTCGGAGAGATTGAACAGGATGGGCCCAAGGATACTTCCTTGAAGTGATCTGATCTGATGCCATTGAGAGGGACTTGAAATGTCCTTAGTATTGGATAATCTGCAGAAGGAACATTGGAAGACCGTATCGTTGTAATTTATTGTCACGCGCTTTTTCAACTTCTAAAAATGCCATTGGTTTGTAGTCAGTGTAGGTAGGGTTTTCGCTCACTACTCCTTTGCGACTAGACTACCATGCGTCGTGACCATGTTTCAGTCGCTATAAATCAAGGGAGACGCACGGTAGTCTAGTCGCATAGGAGTATTGAGCGGAAACCCAAAACTTGATAACTTCAAAAAAATATAACTAGAAAACGAAAAAAAAACATCGCTGATTTTTTGATATGTTGGATCAATTCTCCAGGACGACTTGGAGCACTTATTATGCCTTGTTTATGCTATTTTGTATTTCATATAAGGTGTTTATGCTCTACAACTCCAGAAATATTTCGACGTTCTAGACACACAAAAAATCGTAAAATTTTTAAATAAACCTGAAGGAAGCGAAAACATTTGGAAATTTAATCAAAATTCATCAAATGATTCTTCAAAGCAACAGAATCCTGAAAATCCAGCGTAGTCTAAGGGCATTGACAATTTTCCATTATCTTATTTTTGAACGGGAGAGAGACATTATCTTATTTTTGAACGGGAGGGAGATTACATTTTAAATGAGTTTTGTTATACAAAAAATATATAAAATATTGTGCAAATTAACGCTAAATCTAGCGTCAACTACGTGTGCGTTTCATGTCGCAGAAATTTTTCGCGTTTCAGGACAATGTCATGGAGAACAGGTCGTCAGATGAATTTGTCGTCTCTTCCATTCTCCCGCTGTTAAAATGTAGTGTAGTGTGACGTCAAACACTTTATCTAGTGGGGAAATGAAAGAGATGAGAAATTCACATTGCCGGACCTGTTCTCTATGACATTGAGTTCAGAGGACGTTTGGACGAGGTTACTTCTATATCCAGGATTTTCCAACATATATAGACTGGATAGAATAAACAAAGGGACGCCATGTTCTGATTTAATTTCACAGTGACGTTTCCTTAACCTCAATGTACCTGTGCACTAACTCTCAAAACATAAAAAAATATCAGAATATTATGAAGAGCTTTGAGTGTGTTGCTTATCTTTTGGCAGATCCGCGTATTTCGTCTACTACTTGCAGACTTCATCAGTTATATACTAATCAATAGGTACTAAAAATCAGTAGGTTCCACTGCCATGTCACAATTTACAATTGTTTAATTATTTCTAAACTTTCTGCTACGTCTAGTTTCCAAGGCGAAAATACACTCCGCAGGATACTAATGTTATCGTTTGTTAAATTGTGCCCCTTTGTAAAGATATGTTTTTTTTTTTTTTTTTTTTCCTTGGATTTGTTTTCCGTCGATCTTGTTTTCCGTGCTGAGCACCAATGCTCCCGATGCCAGGAAGGCAGCTCCCACACCTGGACCCTACCTATCGACCCATCAACTCATGAACCGGGGACCAACGGCTTTACTTCCCTTCCGAAGGAAGGCGTGATCAGAGATGTTATGCCTCAGAACATCCCGGCGGCGCCGACTGGGATTGAACCCAGGCCTGCTGGGGTGAGAGGCAATCACGCTTACCACTACACCACCGGCGCAGCTATAAAGATATGTTCTGCAACCTTGGATTTAAATTCATAATGAAGTCCTTTATCCATCTCTCTAGCCTTTTTACCTCTGCGATGTGTTCCTTAAACCTTGTTTCCAAAGTCGTTTTCGTCTCAATAATGTAGATTTCATTGCAATCTGGACAAGAGATTTTGTAGACTCCGGCTTTCCCTAAGACATTTATTGAATTTGTTGTTGATCCTAACAGTGACTTCAGCTGATTTGTCATGTTGCTAAATACTAAATCTAGGCCTAAACTTCTGAACTTCAAAATCAATGGTTTGGTAATGTTTTTGTCGAAATTCACCGCTACCCGCTTTAAACCCTCAGTTACTGGTGTAAAAGTTGTCGAAATACGCCTAAAATGATCCCTTGTTCTTATATCTATTATTGATTGAATTGTTTTTTTTCTTGATACCCCTTAAGACTAGCGATTTCAAAAATGTGAGCTATTGCCTTTGATTTTCCTGTATCGCTAAGGGGAAGAGTTTGCATCCTGTGAACCATGTTGTGAAAAGCGGCCATTTTGTGATGATAGGAATGGTCAGTGATGCAAAATATCATGACACTTACGTGACACTCGTCTTCACATCAACCGACTATCACTGACAGATCGTTTTGTCACGCAGTGAGAGTTAGAGCCATGGCAATCAACAATCACCAGTAATGGTCGCTGCTCACAAGCGAAACGTTACACTCGCTGCTGATGATGAAAAGCACAACGAAAACAGTGAAGACTTCTGCAGTACGATCATGAGAAAAAGCGAAACGACAGAAGAAAATGAAAACAATGCCTACGCATTCCAAGCTCGTCTCGGCAGGCGCGACTGTGTGAGTTACAAACAAAGCAGGCAACATGAAACTGAAGCTGTTGGGCTCACTCACCAACACACTCACATAAGCAAGCAAAGCAGCAACTGCTTGAAAACGAGCACAGGTGAGTGTCGTGATTTTCGGGAATGACCAGATCGGTGATGGATCACAACATAAGACGACATTCATCAGTTGCTTTTTACTTCTTTCGTCAACTTGATGGATGGTCATGGAGAGAGCTTCGACGAGCACATTGATAGGAATGTACAAAGCGTTACTACCATCAGCTGTTTGGCGATCGTGATTGTGATAGGTCGCAACTCTGGGAATGTTTTGAAGTGTTTGGTATTGCTCTCTTTGTATTTGTTGGTTTCCTATAGATTTCGAAATTTAACGAAGACGTTTCCCTGATTCCCTTGTCGTCTCTCTCTCTCTTCTTCGTGAGTAAATTTGATGTCCTTGTGAACGTTGCTTATGGCCAACACTTGGGCAACACATTTCTATCCTCCAGAGTATTTTCTAGGTTAGCCATGAATAATTCACATACAAATGGACAAAGCGAATTGCCCATAGGAGCACCTTTAGTATGTTTATTAAAATTTACACTGAAAAAGAAATAATTTTCCTCCATACAAAGACGAGTAAGCTTGAGATATGACCGAACTTTGTTTTTCCAAGTAGAATCCTCACGTTGCTTCAGAAGCCAGTCCTCTAAAAGGCTGATGGCTTCCTTTACTTGGAAACTCGGAAAAAGTGCTGTGACATCAGATGAAACCATGACTTCATCTTCTCGAATCTCTCCTGATTCTTTTTGATTTGCGAATTCCTGTGTGCTGTTAACTGAACGAGTGGTAAAGGGTTTCGGCATATTTTGAAATTCCTTCACTAGCCATTTGGCAAGCTAATGAGTGGGGGATCCTTCAGCCGAGATAATCTCCCTCATTTCGTTTCCTGGTTTGTGAATCTTCGGTAAACCTTTGATCCGAGGTAGAATAGGGTTTGAAACTTTCAATTGATTCGTAGTGTTGCTTGCTGATTTTTAGTACATATTGATTAGTATATAACTCGTAGATAAAATATGGATTCTTCAGTGGTGTTGAGATTTGGATCAAAAAATAATTAAAATGTGAGATTTCGAAAAAAAAATCATGATCACAGATTTGAAAAAAAGTCATACTTATGAGTCGTAGAGTCATAATTGACACGCTCTGAGACTTGGAATCATTTTAAGTAATAACAAATTACAGAACAATTTATAGAATCTAGCGGACAAACTCTGGAGTTTTTAGTAAAATTTAAAAGAATTCATAGTGTTGATTTCAAACAAACGTTAAGAAGGATTCCCACACAGTTTTTGAAGGAGAAGTTCTGGGCAGAATTCATGAACTATTCTGACATGAAGGCCTTAGAAATTGTTAGATAAATTTGGAGGGATTACTGTGGAGAAGAATGCAAGTTCTAAATTAAATTGTAACGTAATTTTAGAAGATTTCAAAAGCAGTTATGAAAAACAAAACTTTAAGTAAACTTCCTACGTGATTCTGAGAAGATTTGTATGGGGATCGTGAGGAATATGATTGATAAATTTTAAGAAGAATTCCAAGAGAATTATGATCAGAATTCAAAAAGAAACAGAGTTCTAAGCGCAGGGCTGGTAGTACTGATGCGATATAATAGTAGTGACTTTAGTGACTAAAATTACGGAAATAGTGACCAAATAGTGACTTCTTAATACTTAATAAGTAACCATATATATATGGTAAATAAATTTCTGTTAAAATAATCTTGGACTTCCCCTCTGCATTCAATTCGTACTCTCCTTAGAATTCCCATCCTCAGAATTCTCAAACAAAAATCCATCACAGAATAACTTTGAAACTCTTCTCAGAATTCCTTTGAGATTGAACCCTCAAAATTCGATTCCATTGGAATTTTTCTCGGAATTTAGTTTGAACTCTTTAGAATTCTCTTGTAGAATGCTTTTACAACTATCCGCAGAGACCATCTTTGGAGTTCACGGGATTTTCATGGAATTTTCAGCAGAGCTCTTTTACGCAAAGTTTCAGTACTAATTTTGAATTCTTATTAGAAATGGACATAGAATCTTCATCCAATCATCATAGAATTATTCTCAGAACTATCGTTAAAATGCATTCTCAATTAAATTGGAACTATTTCCAAAAAATTTCGGAGCTGAATTTTGCGTCTCTGATAACTTAAACAATAATCAAGGGGGAGAGGTAGCTCATCGATTCTTCCGGTTCGCCTCCTAGCATCGTGCTATAAGGTACCAGGCGATAACCAGGGTAGTTGATCGATAGCTCGATGACGTCATTTCGTTGACGTATGCAATGGGAAATTCTCATAGCAGGCGTTGACGATGGGACGTTGTCGAGGTAACTCACCAATTACCTGTCGATCTGCCAAATTTGGAAAGACGTCTGCATTGAATTGTCTCATAATAATATTCCGCCCACTATATCACAAGAAATTGCGAGTAGCTGAGTGGAATGGAGATAAGTTAAGCATTGGGTACAGGACCAAGTCTCTCCTGGGTGGTGCCAAAAGATGAGCGCAATAGAATCATCAAGTTGCCATAAGGCACGGAATGAGACTATTGCATGGCTGGGTAGTCAAAGTCTTCCATTCGTTAGTCATTTCAGGTGGATTAGAACAGGTTTAGGTGGGTGTTGGCCAGATTTGGATTTTTCAGATGTAATCCTGGATAGGACCCTGTCATTGAACGTCGCGTGAAAGTGGAACTTAATGAAGGCCTAAGTACTTTTTCGTAGTTTTTAGTTTTCGGATTTGAAAGATCGTCGGTTACAGTGGCCTGCTTACTGAGCAGAAACACGCTGTCCCAGGTCCTTACATATCAAAGAGATTTATGGTAAAATCGCTTGTGTATCGTGTATTTTGCGAAACTCGTTGTTGTCGTTGGTTCCGGGTTTGAATGGATACACAACGGTATTATGTGATATGAGGGGCTCGGTGGCCTTAGAGCAACCGTTTTTGCTTACTGAGCAGAACATCATGAGTCTAATCTCAGGCCCATCCACATTCAAGATTCGTCAATCGTTTTATTTGTTAATATGACTACATGGTAATAACAGCAACTCGATGATTAAAAAGGTGCTCGTCTGCCTAGTGGCAAACGTTTTTGCTTACTGAGCAGAAGACCGTGGGTTTAGTCCCAAGCTCCTTCGCGTTATATGATCGTTAGGACATCAATTCAGCTTATCGTTTACCAAAACGAACCCTGCTGCAAACCCAACCCTCTTATCCAACATCCCAGTGATTCCTCGTGGAAGTGCACAGGTGTTCTCGGCTTCCATCAAAGCGAGTGTCATGTCAACACAATCCTTCCCATTCCTTTCTTGACCTGTGTTCGGGCGCGGCCGGCGCTGGTATTGCCTAATTTAAGATCACCAGTTTTTACACATTGAGGATGATTGCTAGTCCCAAGCATCGTCTATTGGTTCTCTGTGTAATTACTGGCAGTAACAGAGTAGCAACCGTGGGCGGTCAATCAAGCTCAAGCTTAAGCTGGAACTGTTCTATAGCTACAATCTCCAAAACCAAGCTCAATTAGAAGATGAATAGATTTGAATAAAATTAATTACCTACTCGAAATCGAATCAACAACACTGAATAACATTCGAGTAACAACAAACGGTGTAATCATGAGCAAAAAAGCTAAGTATTCAGCAATGACTGATGATTTGTTTTCACAGGAATCAGATGGCGTCTCTCTGTTCATTTTTGTAGCTGTATTCCAGACTTAAACAATAAATCTGAATACCTTCCAAGTTATATATGGCTTTCATAGTGACTGAAGTCATTTGCATTATCGATCATCAAAAGCTAATAAATAGATGATGATGCAATTAAGGCCGGTATACACCTATATATTCAGTTGTTTCCGACACTCCGAGAAAAAGGTGACTCAAGTCTCATGGAAACCTGCCTGGAATTATGTGTTATGTTTAATAATTTCCAAAACTTCAATCCTGTCCCGGCTTGTGACATATCGTACAAAAGTTCTGCCCAATTATCGAATTCTACCCGGAGAGAGCCTCCGGAATAAGAGAAACTCCAAACAAGCAAACATATCGCAACGGCATGCACACGAAATTAACGTTATTGTTTTCGAGTTGTCTGCCACTCTTTATGGTTCTCGTTCCCATCCAACGAGCAGCATGTTTCAACCCCGAGTCGAGTCCATTCGCCACAGCAGCGCACAACTTTTTAAACTCTTAATTGCTTAATGATTTGTCATCCGCTCTGCTTTCTTTTGCCACATTTTTCCTGTTGTTGGTTTTATTTTCCCAGCTTTTTACACCTTTCACCTTCCCTTTCCCAAACCACTAGAGCTACGCTGGATGTTGCTGCTGCTGCTGGACACTAATTGAGACCGATGCTTTCGGCGGCTGGAACGAGGTGTGGTGTCGTCGTTCGAGGAGGTTTGGTAAATGATGATGATCATATTTTTCTGTTCTGTTTTTTTTTTTTTTTTTTATTCGGAATGAGAGGAAATTGAGACAAGTTTTGCCGCGCGGGTTTCCTCTTGTCGATTCGATTTTCCGGTTTGGCAGCGACAAGGCGGCTTACAGCACAGCAGCCCCAGCACCACTATCGGATCGTTTCCGTTCGAGTGGAGCTTTCGGTTTGATTTCGATTGCGAGGTTAGTGTGAGAGACGAGGAAAGGAGGAGACTTGCTTGTCGGCTTACGGTGGCACATAGCTTTTTCGATATCGTTTCCGGAGTTGTGTGATAGCTAGATTTTTTAATGACAATTGAAATGAGACTGGTTTTAAGCATTGACCTAAAAACTAAAGAAAATGCTAAATTCATTAACTGCAACAGTTGCATATAGACTATGTCTACCCTATCATACATCAACGATAAGATCTAATTCTTGACCATAGAAAAGACTTATCTTTGATAATCATCTACCACTCGAGAATAGATCACACGGACTGTGCTGTAGGACGATCCCACTTGATTGATCCGATAAGTCCTACTCCGCACGAACAAAAGCGAGTAACCCTAGAACCACACCGCAGCAGCATAAATAAAAAAAAAATTCCAACCGTTCATCATAAATGCAATTATCCGACTGGGCTCAATCTCTACGAGCGGCGAAGTATGTCTTCAGCAGATAAAAATATGCTCAACAAAAGTAAACTCCAAGAAGAATCAACTCGAACCTCGATCGGGCATCGGGCAGAAGGCAGCAGGAGAGTCAATTGGCGATAAAGAGCTAACCAGCAAATAAAGCAAATCCCCTCCAACTGCTGGCTGGGCAGCTGAGAAGAAACGCAAAAGAAAAACAGCGACGCGCAACATTTATTATAGGAAGACAAGACAAGAAAATAATATTAATAACGTGAATAAACTCTGTCGGGGCACGACTCTTCATAGCGATCAGGGAACCACAAAGAAGGAAGCACTCGAGTAGTTGGGTTTTCTCCTTCTCCTACTCCTCCACGTCATTGAATAGAAGAACAACAACGAGCACCCTATTTTCCAGCGGAAAAAAAAGTTCTGCTGTTCATTTTGTGCGGTGTGTAGATTTTCTGGATATACCGAAAAAATCCTATCCCACCCGCCGTAGAAGAGTTAAATCTTTCCCGACTTGACTTGGCAAATATAAATGAATGCGCGAAAGAAGACGAAAACAGAAGTAACAACCAACCATCACCATAGGAGGATGGTAGAAGTTGATGAGAAGTGGCTCTTGCTCACATCCGACGACGACGACACAAGAAATATAAGACCGGTGGATTCGCGCCAAGCGCTCAAAAAGTTCCTAAGATGATAGGGGAATGCGGGGCTGTTGGAAGGGGAACGGCTTGCCGTGCTAACTTGGTCGACAATATTCGATTTAAAGCAATCGCCATAAAATTTTGCCATAATTGTATAGCATTGCAGCGTTTACTATAAAAGACATCCTAGCCCAAGATTAAGGCCCAACAAACGTGTTAGCTGAACAAAATTCCAATCTTTATGATCACGGTCGTTGCATGGATCTAAGATTTAAATTTGTTTGGAGATCTTGATCTACGATTTTCTGATACTCAAAATTGTAACACTTGAAGTAAAATTAACAAATTTCCATGAAACTGGAACCAAAATAAATGAAAAGACGAAATCTCTAGCACAGAATATTTGGAAAATTCTATGATCGGAATGCTCTTAAAGTTTGATATTTGAGAGTTTTAATTACAAAAATAAATACACACTGTAAGAATATTTTTTTTATGATTCTGGGACTGCGCTAGTATTGCATAATTTGAGATAACTAGTTTTTACACATTGAGGACAATTGCTAGTTCCAAGCATCGTCTATTGGTTATTTCAGGGCTTGTAGTGCTGATGCGATATAATAGTAGTGACTTTAGTGACTAAAATTACGGAAATAGTGACCAAATAGTGACTTGTAAATACTGAATAAGTAACCATTTATATGATAACTTAGAAATTCAAATAGGGTTTGATATTGAAATAAACTTTTTATGTCATGGAACTTAAAATCAAATTACATAAATTCCTTTAATTTAACCGAATCTCACAACGAAATCTCCTGTGAAGAGCATTTGAAGTGTTTTGAATAATTTACTTTTGCTTACCTTATATATGATGACTAGCAAATAGTAATTCCCTTTTTTTATGATCTTGTATTTGTATTTATCTCCTTTACCAAGCTCATGAGTTAATGAGGAATGGTGAGGGGTGTTTCCCCCTGCCACGAGTGGCAAAAGGGATGATCGCCGATTTTCTCATGTACCTCCGTTGTGCGGAAACAGTTATATCGATTGTTTCACACTCAAGTCGCCATCTGACGTAAACAACTACCCGATTCGTACCTTCCTCAAAATTGTCCTTTGCTCTACTTTGTATATATAATGTTCACACTGCCATACTATAACGGAGCTATCAGCTCTATAATTAAATCTCCTCATCTATCGTATAAAATAACCACTTTAAGTCTGATATTTGACGTTAAGCATGTCCAATAGACTGATGAAAAATTTGAAATTTTCGCTCCACAGTGCTCAAACGGTTCCAAATTGGGCCCTGATTAGCCTCCCAAAATTTGAACTCATTTAGTTAGAAACTGACTTGGCACAAACCATTTGAAGTTTATATGGGAATTACTACGGAAAAACCATAATTTCGGTTCATATCTATCTCAAAATTCACCAGTTCACTCTACTTTAAAAAACGATAGCTAAGCTTGTTGAAATTTTTTTCAGCTATAACTTTGTTCAAGACCACTTTTCGATCAAAAGTAAGCAACAAAAATTATTAATGATTCAAGTCACTGATGTCTTATGATTATGCTCAATCGACTGTTCAGCAGGCAACATTGGTGTTTATGGCGCGTAGAATAGAGGACAAAAATCATGGCTACTATGTCACACTGCAGAATACAGTGTTGCCCACAATACAGTTGCTTAATCTTGCCATAGCATTGTCAATCTCTTAAACAATTAATAACTATTTAATTTGACGTTTGAATGAAAAATGATTTTCTGCAAAGTTGTAGCTGATAAAAATTCCCATAAAAATAGCAATAGAACATGTTAACAGTACAATATGGAAAAAGGCTAGAAGACAATGGACAAAAAGTTTTGTTTTCCCATAGTAATTTCCATATAAACTTCAAATGGTTTGTGCCAAGTCAGCTTCTTATCAAATGAGTTTAAACTTTCGGAGGCTAATCAGGACCCGATTTGAAACCGTTTGAACACTGTGGAGCGAACATGATTAGTTAAAGTAGATTATTTTCGATTTTGTATTGATTCTTCTAGGAACTCCCTGAAGGCCCCTTCCATAAATCCATTTTAAATTTATGTGAATTCTCCTTAGAATTTCCATGCAATTAACCTCAGAAAGTTCATACATTTCTGCTTAGAATAATCTTGGACTTCTTCCCTGCATTCAATAGGAAATTCAATTCGTATTCTCCTAAGAATTCCCATAGTATTTCCTAAGAAATCTCAAAACAAAAATCCGTCACAGAATAATTTTGAATCTATTATCAAAATTCGGTTCCATTGGAATTCTCTGAATTTATTTTTTTACTCTTTAGAATTCTCTTGGAATTTCAGAATTAATTTTGAATTGAGGGGGTTAGAAGGAAAGGGGTGTAAGTGACTTTGATCGATTCTCTTCATCGACTTTCTCTTTCGTTAATAATTCAGCTGCAAATACATTCCTTGATTCGTGTGTCATTCTGGCTGCTAGATGAGAACCTCCTTTATCAAACTATGTGGCAGAAATAGCGCAAAATCCGTTTATAGAGCTGTGACTATCAAAAGAGAAAGTCGATGAAGAGAATAGCTCAAAGTAACTTACACCCCTTTCCCTCTAACCCCCTCAATTCTTATTAGAATTGAACCTAGAATCCTCATCCAATCATCATAGAATTCTTCTCAGAACTCTCGTTAAATGCATTCTCAATTATATTGGAATTGTTTCCAAAATTGTTTCGTAGCTGAATTTTGCGCCTCTAATAATTAAACAATAATCAAAAGCGGCGCTCGTATGTGTTAAGCCAAGTTTAACTATACATATAGGTAAACCTGCCTTAAGATTTAAGCGGAGATGAAGAAATCGGTCCTCAGAGCACTTAATTTTACATGAGACTTTCGTAGTCTGTACTTTGGTATCCTCCTCTGATATATATTGGTGTCATCCCTAGAATCCTTCAAAATTATCTTAAAATTTACTTTGGATTTTTTAAACTTCTCAATCGTCCTTGAAAGACTTTTGAAAATCTATCACAGAAAAATACCTTTGGAAAGTTTTCAAGATTTTCAATTTATTTTCTGGGAAAGGAGGTATATTTTCTCCGATTTTTAATCGAAATTGAAGGCATTTCCCAATAGTTTTCCTGGTGTTCTAAAGTTACCCTGGTTAAAATTTAAAATTTTTTTTAACAGATATGCATATTTTGTTAAAACTACGTCTCAGTGGCAAGCACTCAATTTAAACATTTTGTTGATATTTTTTTTAATTTCACTCTATTTTAGTAGTGAAAAAGTGACTTTAGTGACTATTTTTAGGGAAATAGTGACTTTTTGGTGTAAAAAGTGACTTTTTAGTGACTGGCTTCAAAATAGTGACCAAGTCACTAAAAAGTGACCTGCTACCAGCCTATCAGGGCTGGTAGTGGGTATGTGATGTAATAGTAGTGACTTTAGTAAAAATTACGAAAATAGTGACCAAATAGAGACTTTTAAACAAAAAATAAAGTGACCAATAGTGACATTTTTTGATCGGAAAGATATGGTTTCAATCATCCGTTATTCCGGTATTTTTCATGCTTTTTTAAAAATAAAAAAAAATTATTTAAGGATCACATAAATGTGTTATCGAAACATAAGTATGAATTGAATAAGCAAGAGCACGTTCCAATTCTAACTTCTATTTCCTCACTCTGCAGATCTCGAATTCGTTATTAGATCGTGAAATAGAGGCACAGAAAAGAATGTTCAAAATACCGATTTAGGACAGCAATTTTTAAAGATATAGGATATATATGAAGTGATGCATTTAGCAACAGGAAGAACTGCAGTCTAGAATTAAATGCACTTAAATCACTCAGTCGGTAAAAGCGCAGCTACAAAGCAAGACCATGCTGGAGGTGGCTGGGTTCGATTCCCGGTCCGGTCTAGGAATTTTCGGGTTGGAAAATTTCTCGACTTCCCTGGGCAATAGAGTATGATTGTACTTGCCACACAATTATACTAATGCAGAAATGGTACAGGCATCGAAAGCTCTCAATTAATAACTGTGGAAGTGCATCTAGAACACTAAGTTGAGAGCACGCAATAAGCTAATATGCGATATGCAATAAGCTTGAAATGCGAAAAAGAAGAAGAAGAAGAAGAAATCTAAGTTAGCCATGAGTATATTAATAAAAGATCCTTTTCTTCTTTGTAGTCGCTATAACGAACTGGTCGTCTTTTTACTTTGCTTCATTCCTCTCAAGAATAGAATCTTCTGTAACACCTCAAAACATAGAAAAGAATCATAACTCTGGGACAATTTTTCTAGATCGCAGTTTAAGAAAAAATCTCATTATTATGGCATGAGGAAAATTTTCCCAGATGGAATGATCACGGATATTAAACAAAATTGAATGCGTCTAGGACTTAAAATCTCGAGTTTTAGGAATACATTTTAGAGTTTCAAAAAAATCTAAGACCTGGACTTGGAATTTTTGTTTTTGTATTACCGGAATATTGTTATGGAAAAAATGCAATACAATTTAATGGACTTAAAAAGGAACTCAAAGATCTGTGACAACCGAGGGTCAAAGATTATTCAAATTTTCCTAGATCATTTTTTGACATTATACATTGAACCAACAAGTTTAAAAAAGGTAATTTTTACCTGAAATTTCAGGTAACCTTTTCAAAATAGGACTTCAAGAACAAGGTAATGAATTCCACTGGGTTCACTGGATAAATTAACACTCATTTATAAATAAAAAATAAAATTGCAGAATATGAGTAAATTTCAATTTTGGCAATCAATTTATGACTCAAATAAATCGAAATATATATCTATAGTCTATAGCCAATTCGCTTTATCATTTCTACAAAATCCAGTAACATCTACTTGCTAATTCCCGTAACTTTTAAGTGATGCAAATTTGAAAATCTTCCCTGAACTACGGCTGGACTTCTCTGAACTTCGGCAGGCCTTCCCTGAACTTCCCTAGCACAGCAAATAACTCCCTTCACAGATTATCCAATTAAAAATACGATATTACAACATATTTGTACTGTTTATTTATATTTAGATGACGATAAAGAGAATTGAACAACCAAACTAAGCTCCTTTAAAAAGTTACGCGAGATGTAAGACATGTCACTACTAATTAAGCAAAAACAAAACATTACAACACAATTTCCAGAACAATTATCCCAATCTACAATATTCATACAAAACTCCACACGTCACCCCAATTCCCGTTGAAACTAAACTAGCGCGCTTTTATGCGGTGCGGTGTTTGCCGAACTGAAGCGCACATGGAACGAAACGAAGGAACCGATCCCACCACCATATCATCATCTCACACCTCACTCTTCTGGATTCCAGCAACCAGCAGAAGCGGCCCGAAGACTAGCACGGGGGCTTCCATCCCGTATGGTTGGTATTTTGAGAAAACGCAAGAGGATGAGAAGGCAAAAAACCTCAGCAACAGAACATCAGAACGCTCCATCCGTCGTAGTCGTCGTCGTCGCCGTCGCTATAATGCAGAGTGTATGGTTGGATGTTTTTTCGCCTTCGCCTTTGCTCTATCTTAATATTTTTCTGGCTTTTGTAGAAGTTTTTTTTTGCTGTTTGGTTCTCCGTTCCCTTCCCCGAATGAATGTGTAGGTACATGTCGTGGCTCTTGGCGTTGTCGGGTAGAATCAGCACTAAATACTACCCGGTCACTGCTGCATAGTGTAGGAACCGGTCCCCCACAACTCGAAAGCATCTGGAGATCGAGCACCGTGGCGAGTTCACTCGGTGCACATCGAGAGTTTCGAGGCTTCTGGGACCGGGGACTGAGCGGTGTGCTCCAATGAGCAAAGGTCGGAAATCGTGGTGCACTTTTGGAATGTTGCATCCTCTCGATTGGAAATATTTGGTTCGACTGGGAGAAGTCACTGTTTAAATTTTTAACACGGTAATTTTATGAAAACATCCCGCTTTCGGATCACCGCTTGGACCTGAGCACCCAGAGCACATCGGACACATTTCTCACAGTCAGAGCGGACCGAACGAAAGCCGTTTCCAGAAAACACACGAAACGGAAAACCCCAAAGAAGAATGAATGGGAAAACGAAGCGAGAATATAAATTGAAATGCTAAACTCAATCCACTTCTCGGGTCCTTCGGCCTTCTCCATTCTCCCGGTCTTGTGGGTCGCCTTTGCTTCTTGATGAGCGTGCTCAACTCGAACCGAACGGACTGACTGGCTGGCAGCAAAGTTGTCCGTGCTCGATGTCGATGTCGGTCGGTCGGTGGTGCTGTGCACAGCATTCTACATTCAACGTTGAAGCGCCGGAACCCAACTTGCAGGCAGCAGCACCGACACACTCGGTGAAGAGTCAGCAGCACAAGCAGCACCGAGGTACGTGCACATTTTGCGGTCGAGACCTTGGGCTGTGGTGGCACATCTTTTTCCAAAGGAAACGAATCTCATTTGCAGTAAGTCCGGACCGATCTGCTGGCTGGTGCCGGTGTGCCATCATCGATCGCTAGCGAGTGTGTTTTCGTTTTCGGTGGCGTGTCCAGGTGGGCTGGGGGTGACATAAATGGTTTCTGCCATGGCTTGATCCTACGCACGCCCATGACTCGCGCACATCAGGATTCGAACTCCGGTACCGAGGACCCCGGTCAAGCTGGCAGCTGAGGACTCTGAAGCTGCCGCGACCGACTAGGTTCCCTCATCAGTCGAGAGTCGGGTCTTCTATCCGGTTAGTTAGCATGGTTGGCATTATAAAGCAATGGATTTATGAGTCGATCTTTTCGTCTCCCGGATCCGCCGCATCGGGAAAGCGACGCTTATCTCCCGTGCATAAACGCTGCTACACGAAAAACCCCTTTAGCAGCCGGCTTGCATTTTTCATTCTTTCTCGTTTTTGCCGCTGCTGAATCGGGGGGGTTGTGAACTTTGAATTGGCTCAGATTTGCGCGGGTAGTATGTCTGCATCGATGATTATGGCTCATACACCGTTGCACATATCCGTCGCACATACCTTTCAGTTCTCAGTTCTATGTCCAGTCCGGACGAAGGTAATAGACCGTTCGGTAGATCGGTCGCTAGCAGCAGCCAGCAGTCGCCGTTCTCATCAAACAATCGAAATCTTGTTAAAATTCATTGCTTTTTTTTCTACTAAATTCTTCCCGCGCTCGCTGCTGCCATCTCGGTCCACCCACGTTTTCGGCGGAAGGTATGTGTTCGGATTAGTGCTGAAATTTCCCTTCCCTCCTCTTGCGTCGCAGAGCTGTGATTTTGAACGGTCTCGAGCCGAGAGCAGTTCAGGTGCGAAGAGCGTGAAAACGGAACGGGAAATATTCATTTAATCAGAGCACATTTTGAAATATCGCCGATGCGGTCGTTTGGAATCTCTGTGGATTTTTTGGTTGCTTCTTTCTTGCTGAGCTTTATCTCCGGCAGAAGGTCGCACGAGATCTGCACGTGTGCGTTTTCGGCACAGTTTTATATTCTTGTCGTGCTTTCATAAGTATCCGCAAAGTTACTGGTGGTGATTTTGGACCGTACCAGTTGTACCGTGATTGTACATTAATCATCCATTGCACGGTGCAACATCTTTCAATCGTCATCGTCATTATCATCATTGTTCTCCCAAAACTTTTGATATTACGGTTATTCCAAGCAACAATTTTGGTTTTATAACGCTCGTGGTCTTAACTTGGTTTAGGCTTGAATAATTCTTTAAACCTCGATAAAACTTGTAATGTTACTTGCGATTGGATCAACCCAAATTTTAAAGAGATGTGGAGCTTTTAAGAAACGCCCTTCAAACATTATGGGACAAGTTTCTTAACCATTGAAAGCATACTTGTTGCACAACGGAGAGGTTCCCATACCGCATCGATTTCTCAACATTCATCCACCGTGAGATCAAGCTCGCTCATCATTGCTTCTGTTTTTCTGTGGTTTTCGTTCAGTGGGGTTACGCGTACCAGTGGATGAGAATCGAACACTTGTTCCTCAGTTTATGTGTTCGTTCTTAATTCTTGTTAAGAATAGACAAAATCTCTCAAGGGGCTGCCAATATACCACGTGCTTCAACTTTTCCCGAGAGAAAATATTCAGATAATCAAAAGCAACCTGATTCTCAATAGGACTAGTAAGACCCAAACTGAAATTATGGGAACTCTCGAATTGCTTAAATTATGGGAACTCTCGGTTTTTTCAAAAATATGGGAGTTTCCAAAAGGGTTTGGAACTCGGGTCTAATTTAGAAATTATTTTCAAAAGCTTTGTTCCTCAGGGCAGAGAATCGCTTTTTAATTTGTTTTTGCAAATCCCGCCAGATAACTTTCATGGCAGGATCGCTTGTTCTTTGATATTGTCTCCTACGGACATTTTTTAGACGGATCAAGAGCTGAAGATCGTCGTCTATTATAATTGAATCGAATTTAACCTCGCATTTTGGTACTGAGGCAGCTCTTGCTTCAACTATAGAAGTAGTCAGAGATTCAAGAGCATAATTAATTTCATCTTTGGTTTGCAAAGGAATGTTTGGATCGAAGTTATATTCCATGTTCGATATTGCTCCCAATCAGCTCTATGGTAATTGAAAGTAGAGCTGTTGGGATTAGACATTATTTCTTGGGATATTTCAAAAGTTACTGGAAGGTGATCAGAACCGAAGTCAGCATGGGTAACCAATTGGCTACAAAGTTGACATGAATCAGTTAAGACCAGATCAATAGTTGAGGGATTTCTTGCTGTTTGGGCTGTTTGGATATCGAATAGTGTAATATCCTGCAGAACAATCATCAAACAGAATATTACCATTGGAATTACTTCGAGCATTATTCTATGAGCGGTGTTTTGCATTAAAATCATCAATAATGAAGAATTTAGACCTATGTCGGGTAAGTTTCTGAAGGTCACCTTGGAGAAAATTCTTTTGCTGGCCTACGCATTGGAATGGCCGGCAACTATTAAAGTAAGTTGTCCAAGTTATGTTTCAAAAACTTTGGATTCTAACGAAGAAAGAATTTGATGTTTGATACGTCTATGAACAATGATGGCAACGGTACCACAGGCTCCATCAAGACGATCATTTCGATAAATGAAATAATTTGCGTCCCTTTCAACCTTATGGTTATGGAACGTTTCAGTTATAACGGCAATATGCACGTTATGAACTCTCAAAAACTTAAATAGCTCGTTCTCATTATCTTTTAGAGTCATTACTAAATTTCAAAGTCATGACGATATTGTTCGCAAATTTAACTCCACTTTGAATAGCATCAAACCTGGAGTTAGTTTTCAGCATATCAGTAATCATGTCAATTAATGATTTCTGTAAAAATTCCATTTTAGGAGCAGTAATGCTTCCTAAGTCAAAATTATTATAATTTCCGTTAGAATTATATTGGCCACAATTTTGACTTCTACTAGCTGCAATAGCAGAAAAAGTAGCTGCATTTACTCGCTGAACATTGTTAGCAGCGAAGGAGGCAGGGGTAGATGAAGAATTTGAACCAGGGGAGCTATTTGTACCTACGGAAACAAATGTAAAGTTTGTTCCTCGCTGACCATTGTTGAAAGCAGTTCTTACCTGTCGCTAAGAACGAGAATATAGAATCGCTTTGTGAGTCTTACATTCCCAAAAAATGGATTTATGGTTTTCACCACCGGCACTGGGTGAGGTTTTGGAAATTTCCTCCAGTCTTCCTAAAGTGTTTTCACTCCACTCGAAAATGGAGCATAAGGCTAGCTTTTTCTTATGCCTTAAGGATGTTTAGTTCACTAGACTTGAAGTGAACTAAATAAAAATCATTGGAAATCCCGTTGCCTGAATCGCCAGGACGGGATTTCATTTTCATTTTGATTACTTGGACTGGTTCAACTCCAAGTAATTTTCTCAATTCAACTTTGATCTGATCCGGGGATTCACCACTGGGTAGACCTTTTAAGACAACCTTGCACCGACGTGCAGTTTTTGTGTCATAGGTAAAAAAATTGTGCTGCTTCTCAGTAAGATACTTGAGACGACGTATGAATCCGTCCAAAGTTTCAGCCAATACACGGCATTCAACCCGATGAAGTGAAAACTTAAATTGAACGAAGTTCAAAAGTTCCTTGCGAAGAAGAGCATGGAAATCGGAAATGATTACAATATTACGGGGAATCTTTTCCTTTTTAGCATTAAGCCAGGAATGTTTACTTGAATTTTGCCTGGATGATAGATCATTCTCATCATCCGTAAGCATATCAAATTGATTGCTCAATTGAATTTCATCAGAAGGGGGATCAAGAGATAGTTCTTTTCTTTCGCGCCTATCGACTTCCAAGCATATTACAATAAGAATCCGAATGGTCGAAGAGGAATTTTTCAAGTCGTTGTTCAAACAGGATTACCTCGGGTAGGGTGCCAACAAGGATCGAAGAAGAATAAGAGTACTGTTTAAATGTGTTGTAGCTTAAGGTAGCAGTAACACTTCCTTCAGCAAACAGCAAATAGATCGACACGGCAAGAGAGCACGATTCGAACTCTCCAATCGAGCAGTGCCTATCTTGATTGCATTGACAGTGTTGCTAGAATTTACCTAGGCGCATATGATGCCAAGGCAGTTTGATTTGAATCCGCTCCTCTCTTATACTAGACCCTCTCTAGTTTTACAAAGCTGTTCCAGATTCCCCAAGAAAAGAAAAGAATATATATCTATATATGCAATTAGATTAACATCCGAAGTCCATCCTTTTTTAAATATTCTGCACAACAAATACTTTCTAAGCACCGCCCCTGAGGCAGAGAGTATCTTTTGTGCAGAATATGTAAAAAAGGATGGACTTCGGATGTTAATCTAGTTGCAGATATAGAGCTACCAGATATATTTTTTTCCTTGATTTGTTTTCCGACGCCAGGGAGGCAGCTCCCATACCTGGACCTTTACCTATCGACCCAGCAACTCATGAACCGGGGCCAACGGCTTTACTTCCCTGCTGGGGTGAGAGGTAATCACGCATACCACTACACAAGGGATACCAGATATGTTCTACTGTCAGTTGGATGCAAAGGATCGTCACGGCAGACGGTTCTCCGAAACGACCCAAGACCACTGCATAGGGAGTTCGGTGTTATCAAGCCAACATGAAAGCAGTCAGAGGTAATGCGTCACCATCTGCTGATAGGGACGCTGGAGAAGGTCCTTCAACGCGAGGTAGGAAATTCAAATAAATTTGTAACAACCATTGGAACCGCATACGTTCGACATGTAAGGTTGGACCTATCCAAAAATGAATCATGTTGGACCTATTTTTACCGGCGCTAATTTAGTTCAAGAAAGTCTAAGAAACTTATTATAAAAGCTCAAAGATTTTTTTTATTTTAATGATTAATATAATTTCGGTTTTATTATGTTTTCAAAAATCGTTCTTTTTTAACTGATTTTCTCATCAACATGGCTCACTTTATAACGTTCACAAGAGGAATGTTTACTTTGATTTTCAAAGTTTTTGTGCAGTATAATACTACTAAAAGATGTAAACTTCATCGAAGACATCATATCAAGAAGACTGGCAACTTTGCCAGAATCCAAGCGACAGATACAATAGCGCTGCGCTTGAGTGAAGGTGGAAGCAACGCCTGTACCTGTCTCATGGCGTTCGTATGAGAAAATGGAAGAGTTGCCAGTCTTCTTGATTTGTTGTTTTCTACTTCATGCTAGGATGCATTAATTTTATTCAAAGGTTTGAATATTTGACACAAATTCCTAATTTATGATTGTATCGTGCTTGAATCTAGTTTTTTCAGCATTGCCTGATTTTCTGTTTACTTTCCTAGTCACAACTTTCTTAAACAGCATAGAGGAAGTAGAGGAATTCTCATGTGATTTGAGGCATCGTATACTAGATTTTGATCCAAGCCTGAAACTGGCTAGTTCCTTAGGGGTTTCCGAAAATTGATTGGATCCTGGCTATTCCGTATAACTGCCATTGAACTAGTTATTGAATTTTAATGTGATTCAATGGTTTTTGGCCATATTCAGAAACTGACCACTTCTCCGGGGTGATCGATATATGGCCAGCTATGATGCTTACTTTGAAAACATTGAACAGATACAGTATACGAACTTTTGCTCTGACTTTGATATTCAATAACTGAATCCCCCTAATTTTCAATTAATGTTGTACACTGTTACGCGGATTTTGGAATTTACACGGTTTTTTACGCGGATTTCGGAATTTACGCGGATTCCGGAACATACGTGGTTTTTTTACGCGAGGCGTATCACCCGCGTAAAAAGCGACCCAGTGTACTAAGCACCTACTTATTGGAAACCAAACGTTTGATTTGAGAAAAGTCACCGTAATCTATTTTGCATCATTCTACGAACACGCTACATAATGATGATGCTTGATAATTTTATGTTAGGGTTGTCCTGCAAATTGGAGAACAAAGAGGTGCTTAAACCCCGTATGATCGTTATAACCCTTCCCCCTCGTTAACATATGAACCAACATTTTGTTCAATATTTAAAATACCGTCTTCTGATAAGGAACACAACTGCCTGTTGCGTATGCCAGGGCTGGTAGCGCTGATGCGATAGAATAGTAGTGACTTTAGTGACTAAAATTACGGAAATAGTGACCAAATAGTGACTTTTAAATAATAAATAAGTAACCAATAGTTACATTTATATGATGACTCAGAAACTCAAATAAAGTTTAATACTGAAATAAACTGTTTTTGTCATGGAACTTTAAATCACATTTCATGAATTTCTCTAATTAGGGTAGAGAACTAATTCGCACCCATTATTCCCAAAAACAAAAGAAGCGCTCCGACCTAATCAATTTTCATCTACATCCGATAGGCCGAACTGAATTCATTGGCGTTTCAATGCGTTAGGCCGAGTTTAGAATTCGTAGGCCGAGTTTGGCGTCAAGAAGCAGTGTCAGACTTTTGATAATATCTCAAAGATTGGTTTCTCTTTATCAAATCTTACGGTACGTACGGAATGGTAAATAAATTTGAAAGCCATCAGTTATAATAACATTCCGTTTGGTGCTAAACTACGCTAGATTATGAAAGATTAAGTGCGGGTTGTGCTTAATAGGCCGGAAATGGGGTAGTTAACCCTATATATGGAAACTCTTAACGCAATGAGGTCGCTAATAGGATTGGCTGATTTGAATAATTTCCTTTTGATTACGTTATTCATGGTGGCCCGCAAATAGCAATTTCCGGATTTTCCCAACGATTTGTTAAAATGTTACTGGTTGAGCGATATACCTTAAAAGCTATGTACAAACCAATAAACCAGCTTAAATAGGGTTAAATAGATCATTACATCGACAACATTTTTTTTCGAAGTTCTTGAATTTGATTCTGTTTTTGAAGTCTTTAAAATTTTGATATAACTTTGATAATTCACTAAGAGTATTTCATATATTTTTATACCTATATTCCGCTCCTCTTAAACTTGCTTCTAAAACAAGCTTAACAAAAATACTATGGCATTCTTGAAATTCTTTGCAGAACAATGGACAACATTCTTGGAAATAGATTATTTTCGTAGTTGGAGATGCTGAACGTCAAATATCAGACTTAAAGTGGACATTTTAATAAAGTATAGAGTTGATAGTTGCGTTGTATTACGGCAGTGTGAAAATTGTATATAGAAAGTAGAAAGCGAACAAAGGACAATTTTGATGGTGGTACGAATCGGGTAGAGCATCCCTTTTACCAAACTCATCCGTTGATGAGGGATAGTGAGGGGTGTTTCACGCCGCCACACTTGCAAAAGGGATGATCGCCGATTTGCTCATGTACCTCCGATGTGCGGAAACAGTTCTATCAATTGTTTCACACTCAAATCGCCATCTGACGTAAGCATCTACCTGATTGCTCTACCTGATTCGTACCTTCCTAAAAAAAATGCCTTTTGCTCGCTTTCTACTTTCTATATACAATTTTCACACTACCGTACTACAACGGAACTATCAACTCTATACTTTTATCTCCTCATCTATCGCATAAAATGTTCACTTTAAGTCTGATATTTGACGTTCTGCATCTACAACTATGAAAATCGATAACTTCACGCATGAATTAATAAAACATAATTAGTTAAGGTAGATTATATTCGATTTTTTAAATCATTCTTCCACTTGAATTCTCCTTAGAATTTCCATGTAATTAACCTCAGAAATATCATAAATTTCTGCTTAGAATTATCTTGGACTTCTCCTCTGAATTATATCGGAAATTCAATTCGTAATTCAGAATTCTCAAAATCAATCTCAGAATACCCTTGAAACTCTTCGAATAATTCCTTTGAGCATGAACCCTCAAAAGCCGATTCCATAGGAATTCTTATTTCGAACTCTTTAGAGTTCTCTTGGAAGTATCCTCAGAAATCATCCCAGAATTCTTGTATAACTTCCTTAGTGCCAAGTACTTAATTTAAAAATGTTGGTAATATTTTTCCATTTCACTCTATTTTAGTTGTGAAAATGTGCCTTTAGTGACTATTTTTAGGGAAATAGTGACTTTAGTGACTTTTTGGTGTGAAAAGTGACTTTTTAGTGACTAACTTCAAAATAGTGACAAAGTCACTAAAAAGTGACCTGCTACCAGCCCTGCGTAGCATAAAATGCAACCTTCACTCTCTTCTTTACTTCTGAGACCTAATTTAAAACTACTGATGGAGCAACTGAAAAAAATTAACATATTTTTTGGTAATTGTTTTATCCCACAACGCATGGCGTTTTTTTTTCGGACTATACTGGGGTGCTACTTCAAAATATAAAACGGCTCGTTTAGGACCCCACATTTAAATTTTCATAATTTATTACATTCCAGGAAAAATACTTGAACCATAACCGAAACATTGAAATACTTGAAAAATTTAAAATAAAGTATAAATAGTCAAAAAAAAACACGACAAAGGGGAAATGGCTGTAATGTTGGCCTATAGATCTAAGATTGGGCCCATCGCTAAAATTCTGCTATTTATCAATTTTATCTAGATGAACGCGTCATTGGGACGGTACAATGGATATTTTTGGTCGCTATTGAAAATTTAGTCGATTGCCGAATTTATGTATGGGCCCAAATTAGGGGCATTTAGGTCGACATTACATCCATTTCCCCTACATCAATTTTACGTAGTTCTACATCATAGGACACAAACTTTTTTTTATTGTGAGCAGCCTTGTAAGCGGTCACCGTAGTCGACACATTTTCTGTGATAATCGACTGCCTTTGCTTCCGACACTTGCAAAATAAGCTATCAAATTATAGTACCAAACAAAAATGTCATACGACACCGTCGTGAATGTATGTATTTTAGTTTTTCTGAGAGCTGCTGATTTTGTGCTTGTGATAATTTTGAAAATAGCAATCAACGATGTCCTAGTAATAACTTTTCTGACCAGAAATGGTTTAATTTACACCAAATTGAGGAATTAGAACGAAATCACACATGTCATATGATAGTTATTTGATAATTTTCTTTTTGCTCGAATGTTGTTCTACCGTTTGTGTTGTGTAAGAGAGACGACGGTAGAGCATGAGAGTATCAGGGCTGGTAGTGATCAATGCTGTCAAAAATAGTGATTTTAGTGACCATGTTGAAGAAATAAGTGACCAAATAGTGACTTATAGTTGTAAAAATAGTGACTAAAAAGTAACCTAAGAGAAAATAAATGTTTGATGTTTTTTCAATAAGTATCTCATTAGCACTTATGAACGATATGAACCTTTAAAGCGAAAGATTCAATAGAAAGTTTATGGCCAAACCCACGGTATTAGCCTGGGTGTCTACTAACTGCAAAAACCTGGAAAACCGGGAATCCTCAGGAAATTTTATTTTTCCTTAAACTACCTGGGAGGTTCAGAAAATTTAATAATTTTCTTACTGAGGATATTTCAAAGAAAAGCATGAATTTTAAAATACAAGCATTTAAATTTTCTCGTTATTTTCATTCTCACTTTGAACATTATAGACAGTGGACAAGTAATCAAGATCTTCAGTAACAAATAAATTAAAAAAAAAGAGGCTTGAAATGTGTTTTTTTTTTAACATACATATTTCCTAGAAATTTTAAATTTGAACTAGTTCTGCACTTAAAAGCTATAATACTTCAAATGTTCAAGAATCATGACTCAAAATCCATGCAAAGTTTTAAAAGCTCGTGAAATTTTACCTTAATTTCTAAGGACCTCATTTCGAGGAAGTTCTAGGAAAAAATCCTTCAGACAAACATCAAATGCAATCTGCTTTTAAGGTAGTTCTGAGGAATTTTAGATTTCTTGTGAAGCCTGATAGTTTTGAGTAGAATTTCAAGAAACCCTTAATTGAATTAAAAGCAAAGTTTAATGAAAACTCTGAAAATTTCTGAGGAGCACAACTCCTTCAGAGCATAATTCCAAACGCCTTCTGAGGATAATTTTGTGTTTGTGGGGGAGAAAACGATCTGGAGCATAAGTCCTTGGAATCTTATTGAAAATACTAAAAGGAGGATTACCATCAAGTCTGAGAATAACTCCAGAACATCTTCAAAGGAATTCGGAAAATAAATTCAGGAGGGTTCGCCAAACAAATTATGAGAAGGAATCTTAAGAATTTGTGAGGAGAAATGCCAATTAATTCTTAGGAGACTTACAATGTGAGTAGAATTCCAAGGGAAGTTTTAAAGTTCTTTTGTAGTTTGAGAAACTAGCCGGATGTTCACAATGCTTCTCATCCAATTCTTAAACTTCTGTGAAGTTTTTCTAAATTTCTGGAACTTTTGTGCTCCCGCAATGTTCATGGATTTAGAACGAAATAATTAATATAATTCTATGATTTTCACTGAGATTCTCAATATTTTTTTTGAAGTTCATGAAATTTCCCTTAAATTATCGACACTAATTTAAAACTTCTTCAATAGTCTAGACTGTCCTGCCTAAACGATTATTGAATTTCTTTACAGTTCTCTAGACTGCCCTTATTCTGAAGCTATCTGATCGTCCATGAAGTACTCGGAATTTCGCTGAATATCATGAAACTATCTAAAAGTATCTACATTTATTAGAAGTTCTCTGGTATTTCTTGAAGATATCACTGCTTGATAAAAGTTCTCACTTTTTTTAACAAATGGAAATTCGTTGATTTTCTCTAATCAATTTTGCTTTATTTTCGCGATTTTTTAAGTTCTTGAAATCTTTATGGTATAACACGCTTAATATACTCTCACGTTTTCCGGATGTTCATATAATTTTTATCACGTTCCAGAAATTCTCTCGGAGCTTTGCTGAAGTTTCCGGAAATTCCCTGAGTTTCTCGCAACTTCTTTAAGGTTTCTACAATTTCCTTGAAATTATTTGAACTGACCTTTGATTCTCTAATCTGTCTTGATGTTCTCACAGCTTCCCTCAAGCTCTCAATTATATTGAAGATCTCGGTTCTGGTGCTCGGAAATAAATGGAATTCCCGTAAACACCTTTAAATTTCCCTGAAATTCTCTTGACTTCTGTGAAGTTTCTGAAATATTTCTGAAGTTTTCATAAATTCTCTGAAGGGCTCTGTGCTTCCCTGAAATTCTCGGGACATCATAAGGGTTCTCGATTTTTTTTTCAGCACATCATGGAACTATCCTGAATTTTTCTAAATTTACCGATTATAGTTCTTTAAACTGCTCCAAAAGTCTTGACTTGAAACTGCTCTTAAGACATTCAAAGTGTTTTTATGTTACTTCATACGCGAAGTTAGCGATTTTCAGAATTGATTGGAAATGTTAGAGTACGGCAGTATGAAAATTGAATAGGTTTTAATGGCTCTTCGCTCATTTTCAACTTTCATTCAATTTTCATACTGCCGCACTCTAACGGAACTATCCACCTACCCTCTTCTTCATTCTCTAGCTAATAAATTATCACACTAAAGCTTCATGTTAGCATTTCCAACCAACTCTGAAAATTGCTCTTAAGAACTGAAATTCCCCAAAATCACTAGAGCTAGCTTTTCTGAGGTACTTAGAACTTCTAAAAATTTACACAATGCCCCTCATGTTTTCTATGTTTCTCAAGTTGTCTTGACACCTGCGAAGTTCTCTGAAATTCTAGGAACTTCATAAAAGTTCCCGAAAATTTTCAGATGGTAAAAGATCCGATTTG
Source organism: Ochlerotatus camptorhynchus (assembly GCF_037179485.1). Classification (NCBI taxonomy): domain Eukaryota; kingdom Metazoa; phylum Arthropoda; class Insecta; order Diptera; family Culicidae; genus Ochlerotatus; species Ochlerotatus camptorhynchus. The sequence goes on along the minus strand of NW_027040498.1, from coordinate 1,173,525 downwards.
AGGTGCTTAAAGCTTCCAGTAAGCTTCCCGTATTTTCAGCTTGGACTTATTCAAATTAAGTAAGTGTTAAACTTCAACATTCAATGGATTTGATTGTAAAGCTGTTTCTTTAAAAGTGATTGCCATGTCTTAAAAACGTTTGTGTAAATTGCTGTTGTTTTTGATCCACCAAAAAATAACATATTTTTAAAGCATTTAAAAAAATTGCTTTTTTATTATAAACCTGGATAACTCAGGTAATTTTATTTTGAAAAATGAGTAGACACCCTTGTAGATAGACAAAGACTATTAAACGCCACAAAGCAAAGAATGATCAATGTTGAAATAAATTCACGCTAAAAAAAAGTTGAAAATAGTGACTGATTACATGAAAAAGTGACTTTAGTGACTTGGCCTTAAAAAAAAGAGACTTTTTAGAGACTGGCTTGAAAAAAGTGACCAAGTCACTAAAAAGTGACTCGCTACCAGGCAGCCCTGGAGTATGAATACAAACAGACTGTCGCGCACGACAACGAAGCAAGTGTAGTAAAAAACGTCAACCATTTCAACCCCTGATTGTGAGTATTCATCCTAGATAGCAAATTAAAAAAATAATAATATTAAGTTAACATCTCTGAAAAAAACCGAATGCTGATTTCAGAAGTTCAAATTACAGTACCCAGTCCCCGCCTCTATCAGTTAATCGTGTAAGCAAACATTCCGTCATCCATCACAATGCGTACCATGAGGTATGCCGTGTTCCGTTGTTGGCATTAACCTCTTTGAAACCTGCTTGATTCAAGGCAAGCAAACAGGCAGAAAGAAGCAAAACCTACCAAAACAAAGGCCATCTGTTATGCATGATTAACTCCGGTGGATTCGCCGCCCTTTTACTGCAAACCCCCTCCTTCCGCTATCCCAAGAATATGCTTTAAAAAGTCAATCATCGAATCAACTTTTCGTTCTGCTTTGTCGCCTCATTCTATATATATATAGGTACTGCTATTAGATTGTACCAACCGACGTACGAAACGTCAGGCGGGAGAAAGAATGGAAGGCACTTTCCCGACCCGAGACCCGACACAATCATCACATCATGATGGTGAGCTGAACAATCTCTGATGAAGACCCGCTTTATTTATGTTTCTCGCTGCGTTGCTTTGGACTCTTTCTCCTCGAGCTGTTGTCATCGTCGTAATTTGCCGGCCGGCCGCCGGTAGTACCAAGTTGTTTTTTGGTTCGCTGACAATAACATATCGCGAAAGTCTCCGCAATCGAATCGAAATTTTGACAGGTGTGCCTCTGAAATGCCATTAAAGGCATATCCGAATGAATCCATGCCAAATGACCAACCACAACAATGCACTGTTATTTACTGTTATCATTCGTATCTTGCAGTGTGTGATAGTCCGAATTATACGACGTGCCATAGCGTTGACCTGCTCTGCGTGTGCCACCACTTGGTTCAGTACGATGCGGTAGTTGATAATGACAATGACGGCATCGGTGGCTATAATAGTGCACACAGCAGCTATGGAACTAATTCTGCTCTTGTATGTCTGCCGTTGCCGGCGTTTCGAAGTTCAGTTATTCAGACACCGCTCCGTGCCGTGCCGGTCGCCGCCGACTGAATTAGGAAGAAGATGCAGTGCAGCAAACTCGCATGGCATCATCTAGTCATCATCAGGCCCGGCCCGACCGCGTGGCATGGCAGCAGCACAGAGCGAACGAGGAGAGCTTCGAGTTCTTGCATGCCATTCATTAGTTATCGTTATCGTTCCGAACCGAACGACGGATGCATGAAGTGGGGTTAAGAGGAGGAAGGGATCCGCTTTTGGCGCAAATATATTCACATATATTCTTATTGCCGCGGTTCTCCTCCGCTTGCGATACGGCGACCCGGCGAGCGGCTTCGAAAGTGAAGCACATCATAAACTTTGGGAAGGTAAAATAAAACCAAAACAAAGAAAGGAATGGCGCGCGCGTATTTTTGCCTCTGCCGGCGAATCGGCGGTCGAGTCGAGCCGCGGCGGCAGCCGATAATGTAAACAATGGAGCGTAGAGATCTTTACCTCCCTGCACCGGTGACTCCGCGCTGACATCCCACCGGGTTGTCTTTTGCAGCGTGCACACTTTGATTGTCCACAGGATTTTCACACAGTCGTGTCTCGTGTGGCACAGTAACACATTGCCCGGTACGTAATCCGATCTGAACCGGCGGAAGCATTGTTATATGGTATGGTATGCATAGCGGAAGCCAATTGTCACACTTTCGTTTTATTATTTGGATCTTTTTTTTTTCAGTGTTTCGAGCTCAGTGGTATCTCGAAAGTGAATGCAGATTTGCTCGTTGTTTTTGTATGTTTCCATTACTGGAACCTGAAAACAAGAGCCACATGTGAAAAGGGCATACAAGCTTTTTGTAAACAAACCTTTGTAGGCCCTCTTCTCGCCACCCATATGTCACCAACGCAAACTATTAAAGGGATATAGGTTTGTAATTCCAAATGAATCTAGTGGTGATATGACATGGTCTTCTTCTTCTTCGCATTTCTCAACTTAGTGTTCTTCCAAGTTATTAATTGAGAGCTTTCGATGCCTGTACCATTTCTGCATTGGTATAATTGTGTGGCAAATCCAATCATACTCTATTGCCCAGGGAAGTTGAGAAATTTTCCAACCCGAAAAATTCCTAGACCGGACCTTAAATCGAACCCAGCCACCTCCAGCATGGTCTTGCTTTGTAGTTGCGCCTTTACCGACTGAGCTAAGGGAGGCCCCGGTGGTGTGGTGTGACATGGTGTGGTTATAATTCATCTAACAATCATTTTCTTACTGAATGAAAACATAGCACCTTAATTATTCGCCTTACGAATGTCGCAATAGATTCGTGTAAGTCAAATAGGGTGGATGGGGGCAAGAAGACCATATGGGGCGAGATAGGCCACCGTTCGTTTGGGCTTAATACCTATTAATTCAATCTAATTTTTTTACAAGCTTGTTGAAAATGCTTCTAATATACATCTCGATGAAAACCGTATCAAAATTCAATTACATGTCTAAGATAATAATGGAAATGTAACATTAGCTCAAAATCTCTAGAATATGATAAGATATGCAGTCAAGAAAACAAGCATTGCATTCACTATATTACATTTTACTGATCCGCTGGTTCTACTGCGAGCAATACACGTAACTGTTGCTAAAAGGACTTACAGGGCTGGTAGCGACCAATGCTGTCAAAAATAGTGATTTTAGTGACCAAATAGTGACTTATAGTTGTAAAAAAGTGACCTAAGGGAAGAAAATTAGTCGTTCTGATGGCATACCAAATAAATGTTTGATGTTTTAGACTTATTGAATTAGACTCTCATAAACACTAAAACATGTACGATAGGAACCTTTAAAGCGAAAGATTCAATAGAAAGTTTATGATAAGCTTCTACTACCTAAAAACCGGGAATTCGCAGGGAATATTATTTTTCCTGAAAATACCTGGAAATATCAGGGAATCTTATCAGTAGTCAGGGGATTTAATAATTTTCTTGTTAAGAATGCATTTTAAAATAAAAACAATTAAAATTCCTAGATATTTCCATTCACACATTGAACTTTATAGATCCAGAATGGATTTATCTTCAGTAACAAATGCATTTTTTTTAATTCGGAGGCTTAAAATGTTTTTTTTTTGGTTCTAGTTCTAGAATATGCATATTTCCCACAAATTTTATAAAGTCTCAACTGAAAAGTTATAAAATTTCAAGAATCTGTAGTCAAATTCCTTGCAAAGTTTTAAAGTTCATGGAATTTTATTATAATTTCGGGAGTTCTGGGAAAAAAAATCTATGAGAAAAAAATCAACTGCAATCTGCTTTCATGGTACTTCTTAGGAATTTTAGACTTCATGTGAAGCCTAAGCCTAAGATAGTAAACTCCAAGCGATTTTTCATGAGAAATCTCCATTTAATATGGAATGGACTATTCTGAGGTCTTCATAACTACTTGAAAGTTCCCAAAATAGTCCTGAATTTAATTAAACTGCCTTGAAGTTGTTTTGTAGTTTGAGAAACTAACCTGAGCCTCACAATACTTCTCATAAAATTTTTGAACTTCTCTAAACTTTTTCGGACTTCCTAAAGTTTCCACACTTTCCTAACGATCATGAAGCTTCTCTAAAGTTTTAACAATTCTCTGAATTTCTCGAAACTTTGACTCTGGAATTTCGCTGCTCTGAGGATATCTGTTCTTTTTTAAAGTTTTTTGTTTGTTTGAAGTTTTATTAGCAAGATCAATATCTTCTTCGAAATTCTCGAAACTTTCCTAAAGTGTTTGCAGTTCTCATGAAGCTTGTTGTACTACCATGAATTTAATTGAACTGTTTAAAAACTGTTTAAGCTTGTGGATGTTGGATTTACGTTATCTCTGAAAATCTGGGAACTTCTTGAAATTTCCCGCTAATTTAGTGAAACTAATGGAACTGAACTCCCCTGAAATTCCCTTTGTTTTTGGAGCTCTACTAAACTTATTGTCCATAAAAGTTAAACCGAAATGGTCACAAAAGTTCCTGAAGTTCTCGTTAAGTTAAGTTAAGTTAAGTTCCATAGACTTTTATGAAGTTCTCGAAATGTTTCTTGAGATCTCTGTACTTCTGTGAAGTTTTCACAGCTATTCTGAAACTAATAATAGGGGAATTTACGTATTCTCGGCAACCTAAGCAACGACCTTCTTTCTATAGCCCTTTTCTCTAAGGAACGCACACATATGCAGTATTGGTTTGTTTACAATCTTTTGCTGCCACCTGCTCTAACAATTTCAGTCGAAAGAATTGTCAAAAACTGTTTTGAAACGCTTTTACAAAGCTCCAATCTTCTCTAGTGAGAGCGAGTATTGTCGGCGACTAGTTTTTCTTCGGCAATCGTTCCATTTGAACTGCATGTAAATCTGCTGTTCTATTATCGGCAACTCGAAATCAGCTACAATTTGTAGTGCGTGTGTTTCATTTCAAGAAAACCTTGCTAGATTGCTTTTTCTCAGTGGTAAAAGTATAGTCAAATTGAAGCTGAAAGCATAAAGAATCGTTTGCATGCATTCAGCGAAGTGTTTTCGTAAGAAAATCCAGTGAAAATAGTGTTTCAATTTGGGTTGCCGAAAATAGTCTGGCATGCCGAAGCCGTCATTTCCCCTATTTGATTTATTTTTATTCAATTTAAATATTTCACAATTTCCTTTAAATTCTCTAGACTGCCCTGTCTTAGTATTTTTTTTTAAAGAACCCACATTTTACTGAAATTGATTGAATTGTCTTTAAGTTTTACCATTTTCTTTAAGTTTTATAAAGTTTATAAATGCTCACGGAACTTTGCCTTAAATCACTAATTTTCCCTGCAAGAAGTTTTTACTTTAATTTCTCTAAATTGATCAAATGCTCCGGTAAATTTTCTGATATATAGGGAAAATGGATGTAATGTCGGCCTAAATGCCCCTAATTTGGCCCCATACATAAATTCAGCAATCGACTAAATTTTCAATAGCGACCAAAAATATCCATTAGTATCGTCCCAATGACGCGTTCATCTAGATAAAATTCATAAATAGCAGCTTTTTAGCGAAGGACCCAATCTTAGATCCATAGACCAACATTAGACCCATTTCCCCTATTTATACTCCCTGAAGCTTCTAAAGTTTTCCGATCAATCATAGAGTTCTCGGAATATCCCATAATTCTAAGGAACTTGTAAGTCGCTGCAAATTTCCTTACGTTAATTTGATTTTTCGGATGTTATCTGATCGTCCTCGAAGTACTCGGAACTTCACTTAATATAATGAAACAATCTAAAAATATCAAAATTTCTTAGAAGCTCTCTGGAATTTCTTGAAAATATCGGAGCTAAATTTTCGAATTTTCTTTAGATCTTGAAATTTCCATGATATTTTTTTTTTTTCTTTGGTTTGTTTTTTCCGTCGATCTTGTTTTCCGTGCTGAGCACCAATGCTACCGACGTGCCAGGAAGGCAGCTCCCACACCTGGACCCTACCTATCGACCCATCAACTCATGAACCGGGGACCAACGGCTTTACTTCCCATCCGAAGGAAGGCGTGATCAGAGATGTTATGCCTCGGAACATCCCGGCGGCGCCGACTGGTATTGAACCCAGGCCTGCTGGGGTGAGAGGTAATCACGCTTACCACTACACCACCGGCGCCGTTTATTTCCATGATATAACACCCTTGAAATACTCTTACATTTTCCGGATGCTCATAAAATTTTTATTGCGTTCCAGATTTTTTCTCTGAGCGAACCAAAGCTTCCGGAAATTCCGATTTCGGCAATTTCCTTGACATTTTTTAAACTACCCTTTATTTCTCTCATCTGTCTTCCCGTCTTGATGTTCTCGGAGCTTCCCTATAAATCTCAACTCTAATGAAGATCTCGCTCCTGCTTAAAATAAATGGAATACTCGTAAACACCTTTAAACATCCCTGGAATTCTCTGGATTTCTGTGAAGTTCCTGTCATATTTCTGAAGTTTTCATAAATTTTCTGAAGGTACAGGTACAGAATCTTTTGGAACATTTTATGGATTCTCGATTTTATTTCAGCATCTCATGGAACTACCATGAATTGGTCTGAACTCACGCTTATAGATTTTTAAACCAATTCAATAGTCTGGGCTAAAGTTTCGGGGACTTCCCCTTAAGATCTCTGGAATTCCCCAAAGATCTCTAGATCTAGCTTTTCTGTGATCAATAGAAGTTTCAACATTTTTTTTCAACAAGCATTTCATAAATAGAATTCTTATTATAAACCTGGAAATTATCCGCCAAAGCTATGGAAAAACCTGGAAAACTCAGGGAATGTTATCTTGAAATAAATTCACGTTTAAAAAAATTTGAAATAGTGACTTATTACAAGAAAAAGTGATTTTAGTGACTTGGCCTTAAAAAAGAGACTTTTTAGTGACTGGCTTGAAAACAAGTGACTCGCTACCAGCCCTGGACTTTTTTTTTCTTTTTCACATGATTTCTGAATGTTATTTTTTAGTGAAAACCTGTCAAAACGTTAACTTTTACTAGGGTGCTCATATTGCCCCATATGGTTGTTGATCGGAACAAAAACTGAAATTTTTCAAACATAATAATTTATTGAGTCTATCATATTTTATCCATATTTTGAACATTGTATATTATCAAAGATATTCCAAAGCATGAGCATGATCACAGCTGTCATACGTTTTTGAATGTTTTTCAAGTTCTTTATTGTTCTTTAATTTATTTGATAAGGCTCAACCGAATTAACTTAACAGAGCCGAGGATTCTTGATCGCTATACAATACATCGTAAAACGATAGTCAAAAGGCACAACACAATAAACACTTTATCTTCCGCTATCCAAAAAGCCTCCTCCATCAGAACTGGAGCCGCTTCCAGTGGTTTCATTGTATGGCAGTTACGCCATCGTGGGGCAAAGCGCTTCCACTGATTGTAGCAATGGACGCAAAACGTGGTCAACACTCACACACTCATCACGAAACGGTTGCTTTCCAAAGTCGACGACGCATCGGCCGAAAGAACTACTGAAGAAGAACAATGAGGAGGACTACACACTGGTTGCTGCCGAGAAAAACTGACGATCGCGTGGCACACATCTAGAGTGGCCTGCTTTTGTCGACAGCCGAGTGAACACTGATGTTTTTCTTAGGGGGACCATATTGCCCCTATCTACCTTAAGGTATAAACCACGCCATTCCACAAATTGGTTCAAAGGATCCGTACTGCCTATTGCGAGCATAATAAGTGGCGTTGTCGCATAGCTCGTTCGGGAGCATACAAGTTTAGCTGATGAAGAAAATATTGAGACTCTGTCACCTTTGAGGATCTGAGCAGTAAATACAAGATGAGCAATACGACGTCTATTCTTTAGGATGTCAATTCCGACTAGTCTGCATCGCTCTTCATATGGTGGCAGGTTTATTGCATCTCGCCATAACTCGTATTAAAAAAAAAACAAAACAGTTCGGCAAAATTTAAGCTATTATTTCATCGTCACTGCAGAACAAGTTCCTTTGTATTATCACTCAAGCCACTGCTCAACCACGAAGTAATAGTGGAGTGTACACCTTTATCGTTTAAGGTTCTACAAAGGGTAACTAAATTTGTATTCTGTTTCGTTTTGAAATATCATTCAATCATCATCATTAGTGTACCCATTAGACTGATGCAAAATTTGACTTTTTCGCTCCACAGTGCTTAAATGGTTTCAAATCGGGTCCTGATTAGCCTCCAAAAGTTACAACTCATTGGGTTAGAAACAGACTTCGCACAAGCCATTTGAAGTTTACATGTAAATTACTATGGGAAATCTCAACTTTTTGTTCATTGCCTTCTAGTCTTTTTTCCATATTGAGCAGCGAAACAGTTAGATAGCCATTCTTATAGAAAATTTACTCAGCTACAACTTTGCTCAAGATCGTTTCTATGTAAAACGAGACAGGAAAAAGTTATTAATTATTTAAGAGATTGGTAAACTTATGACATGATCAAGCAGCTGCTCTGTAGGCAACACTGTATTTCGCAGTGTGACATAGTAGCCTTGATTTTTGTGTCCTATTCAACGACCCAGGAACACCAATGTTGCCTGCTGAGCAGTTGATTGAGCATGATGATAAGACATCAGCGCATTGAACCATTGATAACTTTCGATCCTTGCATTTAATCAAAAAGTGGTCTTGAGCAAAGTTGTAGCTGGGAAAATTTCCTACAAGTACAGTTGAAAGCTTTTGAAGCAGACAGATATGGTGAATTGTTAGCTATACATGAACAAAAATTTTGGTTTTACCATAGTAATTCCCATACAAACTACAAATGGTTTGTGCCATCTCAGTTTTTCACCAAATGGGTTCAAATTTTGAGAGGTTAGTCAGGATCCGATTTGGAATCGTTTAAGTATTGTGGAGCGAAAATTTCAAATTTTGCATCACTCTAGTACCCATACATTCACACATTATTAATACGAAAATTTCCTGGATAAAACACTGGAGTCGAACACAAGAAACTAAAAACAACTGCTACACAAAACTCTTGGTGAACAAAATTGATCACCAAAAAAACCACTTCAACTTTACTGCTTTGCTAGCAATCGTGAAAGTATCATTGAAAAAGCGTTACCAGATTTAAGTTTATTAAAACAAGTGATTGTGAAGTTTGACTGATTAACAAAGATGAGTGGATGTATTTTATTGTGAATAAATATGAGAACTGAATAAATAAATCAAAAAGGAAAATTTTAGGCATTTTCTTCTTTTTCTTTGCATTTCAAGCTTATTGCGTGCTCTCAACTTAGTGTTCTAGATGCACTTACAAAGTTATTAATTAAGAGTTTTCGAAGCCTGTACCATTTTTGCTTTAGTATAATTGTGTGACAAGTCCAATCATACTTATATGCCCAGGGAAGTCGAGAAATTTTCCAATCCGAAAAATCCCAGACTGGACCGGGAATCGAACCCAGACACCTCCAGCATGGTCTTGCTTTGTAGCTGCGCCTTTACCGACTTAGCTAAGGCATTTTACCGGTTCAATTAAAAAAGTCGCAGAAGATTGAATTAAACACAATTTTTTTCGCAAATTTTCTCACACGCACGTCTCTTGCCGATGATATGTGCTAACCTCTCAGTATCTTCTAACTGTCGCATATAATAAATAAAAATTGACTGTCAGTCGCTAACCTAAATCGAAAATTAATTTGATGATAAATCATCACTATGGCCCGGTGGTCGGAGGTGAGGCCAGCAGCTCATTGCTCTATTCATACTGCATTGGACATCCCGTATCCAACATGTGTGATGTAGAACAGAGACGAGTTGTGTTCGTTCACATCGACCGATACTGAGTGGTTGCGGTACAAGCACATATCGTCGGTAATAGACGATTGTTGTGTATTGAGAGCGCTTGCGCAAAAAGACTAAGGGAGGGAAACGGATTCGAAACTCATATGTCATTAGCCAAATACATCCGTAGACCATAGGTCCACCGTTGTATAATTGGCAATGCACCCGTGTACTGAATGGGAATTGTGGGTTCGAATCCCACCGGTGCCCTTAGATTTTTTCGCAAATTTTCTCACACGCACGTCTCTTGCCGATGATATGTGCTAACCTCTCAGTATCTTCTAACTGTCGCATATAACAAATAAAAATTGACTTTCAGTCGCTAACCTAAATTAAACACTAACATGAAAGATGGCAGCAGTGCACGTAACCTACCATTCGCTTTCCCTCTCATGGCGGTAAGCCCCAACTCGGATCAACTTTCAATACCGGCCCTGATTGAAGGATCTGCCAAATGCTTATGAAGGATTGATTAACTTCGACGTCGACACCATAACAGCCTGACATTCGTGTTCAGCATTTAATCAGACGATAATACCGGTTGGAGCTTACCACCATCAGGAGTGTAAACACAATTTCTCACAGCGTGGTCTGGAAATGTGAATGTTTTGTCTACAACATCCTTATCCACTAGGTAGTGTGACGTCACATTTGCTGTTGTATTGAAGTGAACATTTACCATTACCATTACATTTAGAAAATGATAACCGAAGAATATTTAAAAAAGAAGAAGAAGAAGACAAATTATCGATGAACATTTCAAATTGTCCTATCTGCTTTGATCGATTCTCTTCATCGACTTTCTCTTTTCATAACCACTGCTATGCAAACAGATTTCACGCTAATTCTATCACATAGTTTGATAAAGGAGGTTCTTATCTAGCGTCCAAAAGATCAAATACAACAGGGAAAGGTTTTGCAGCTGAGTTATTGACGAAAGAGAAAGTCGATGAAGAGAATCGATTAATACAGATAGGACCTTTTGAAATGTTTATCTAGAATTATTAACAGTTGTGTTGCCATATATCTGGTTGTATTGAATGTGTCCATACTTTTCTGAACTGTCCATGATCTAGGTAATACCGCCAAGAGCTGAAATTTCTCAGTTTTCGTTGTCTTCTTTCGAAAACTGCTCTGTAAGCTGTTCAATATTTTCAGCAAAATCGTCAGTTTTGTTATTATCTAAGTTAGCTTCTGCATTAAGTGCAAAGATGGGCTTTCGAATTCTTTGATTAATTTCATGCTATTTCTGCACACCTTAATTTACAGAACACATTTTCTTCAGATCAATTGATGATGTAAAAAAAAACTAGATATAGATTAGTTAATCAATCAATCAGTCAATCGTCGTATGTAACAAATTTGACAGAAGCGTAAAAACTGTACATAAGACCAGTTGTTTTTTCCTAATAAAAGTGCAAATTTTACAAATATTCAATGTTAAACGGTTGTGGGTGGTCTATCAGATGATAGCTACGGTTTTTGTGAGTAATTACTCACAATAATACAAAAGCGCACGGTCGAATGTAAAAACACGGCATGCAAAAGGTCGTATAATATTGATTGGTTAAAAAACGTTTTTCGACAGAAACGCTATCAATACCTTACTCAGTTGATAGCAACACTCCTGAGATGTTAGTTAATGGGAATTTTGAAAGAATTATCGTTCATTGAAAATAGACAATTTTTAGTTCACCAAAACAAAACACCCCGTCTCTCTAATTGACATAAATGTTACACACGACCCAATCAAAAAGGACTCCAGATTTGGGAAGATGGTTACTTTCTATTCTCCCACAGGTGTCGAAAAAAGTTGGAAGGGTTGTATACTAGATACGACCGCAGGGTTGGCGTTGGATAACGTCTGTTATGTGTTGTACTTAATTGTGTATATTCAGGGCTGGTAGCGCTGATGCGATATAATAGTAGTGACTTTAGTGACTAAAATTACGGAAATAGTGACCAAATAGTGACTTTTGAATAATAAATAAATAACCAATAGTCACATTTATATGATGACTCAGAAACTCAAATAAGGTTTAATATTGAAATAAACTGTTTTTATCATGGAACTTAAAATGACATTTCATGATTTCCTCTAATTATATCGAAACTCTCAACGGAATCTCCTATTAAGAGCATTTGAAGTGCAATTTCCGGATTTTCCCAAAGATTTTTTTAAATGTTACTGTTAAATAGGGTTAAATAGATCAGCACTAGGGGGCGACCCCGGCGTAGTGGTTAGCATCCATACCTCTCACGCCAAAGTCACGAGTTCAAATCTCACCCCCGGACAAGTCACGAATGACCCAAGAGTGTTAAAGTGACTATAATAAAAAAAAAAAAAAAAAAAAAAGATCAGCACTTTTTTTATCGAAGATCTTAAATTTGATTCTGCCATTGAAATCCTTAAAATTTTGATATAACTTTGATAATTCGCTAAGAATATTGCATAAAAAAATTTCAGAATGATCTCAAGAACTTTTTTAAAATTATTCCACTCCTCTTAAACTTTGCAAGTTTAACAAAAATAATATTTCATTCTAGAAATTCTTTGCAAAACAATGGACAACATTCTTGGAAATAGATTATTTTCGTAGTTGGAGATGCTGAACGTGGACATTTTAATAAAGTATAGAGTTGATAGTTCCGTTGTACTACGGCAGTGTGAAAATTGTATATAGAAAGTAAAAAAGCGAGCTTCAAATAATTTTGAGGAAGGTACGAATCGGGTAGAGCATCCCTTTTACCAAACTCATCCGTTGATGAGGGATAGTGAGGGGTGTTTCACTCCGCCACTCTGGCAAAAGGGATGATCGCCGATTTGCTCATGTACCTCCTATGTGCGGAAACAGTTCAATCAATTGGTTCACATTCAAATCGCCATCTGACGTAAGCATCTACATGATTGCTATACCTGATTCGTAACTTCTTAAAAAATGACCTTTGCTCGCTTTCTACTTCTACTTTCTATATACAATTTTCACACTTCCTCAATACTACTCAACTCTATACTTTCATCTTCTCATCTATCGTATAAAATGTTCACTTTAAGTCTGATATTTGACGTTAAGCATCTCCAATTATTTAAATCGATAACTTCATGCATAAATTAATAAATCATAATTAGTTAAAGTAGATTATATTTGATTTTTTAATTATTCTTCCAAGATTTCCATGAAGGTTCTTCCAATAAATCCATTTATAATTTACTTGAATTCTCCTTAGAATTTGCATGAAATTTACATCAAATTTCTGCTTAGAATAATCTTGAACTTCTCCCCTGAATTATATTGGAAATTCAATTCGTATTCTTCTCAGAATTCCCATGATATTTTCTCAGAATTCTCAAAACAAAAATCCATCTCAGAATACCCTTGAAACTCTTCGAAGAGTTCCTTTGAGAATGAACCCTCAAAAGCCGATTCCATTGGAATTCTTCTTGGAACTTATTTCGAACTCTTTATAGTTCTCTTGGAAGTATCCTCAGAAATCATCCCAGATTTCTTTTATAACTTCCTTAGTGCCAAGTACTCAATTTAAAAATGTTGTTGATATTTTTTCCGTTTCACTTTATTTTAGTTGTGACTTTAGTGACTATTTTTAGGGAAATAGTGACTTTTTAGTGACTGACTTCAAAATAGTGACAAAGTCACTAAAAAGTGACCTGCTACCAGCCCTGATATTATATTTAAGGAATATTCCTTAATAACTCTTTTGCGAAAGTTTGGTGGCCCTGAAAAAGGCCGTTTTGTTGGGCTTATGTTGTTGACAATGATGGAACGGGCGACCTTGTTGGACGCTTTTATAGTAGAACAGAAAATATCAGAGGTGTCAGATACTCGCATCTGATGTCTCGGTTGGAGAAAGTATAAGAATATAAAAAATCAATCGATTTTCACCATCTTTAGACAATGGTTTACTTTTAACCATTTTTCAATAGTTTACAGAATGAAATCAATAGTTTTGAAACATTCAACAAATTGCTAGAAATATTTCCAATCGATTGATGCCATTATCTCGTAAATCTATCGAGAGACGGTTGAGTTATTATCGTTCAAAATCGTTTAATTTTTCGTAACGCATCCAAAATGACTGTTTTCAATTTTGTACCCCCGTATGTTGCCGAAAGACGTTATCCAACGTCAAAACCATGGTTCAAAGGGTAGGACATGTCCAATCACTGCTCGTTAGACTCGCACTTTTATCGAATTGGGCTCTCAGGCAGCAATGTATGTGCGTGTGGCAGTGGTTATCACGATATCGAGCATGTTGTTTGGTCATGTACCTTACACCGTGTTGACAGATCTGAGTTATCCACATCCCTCAGGGCCCGAGGAAAACAACCCGCGATACCCGTTGGAGATGTCATGGAGAGCCGGGACCTCGACTATTTGAATTTAATTTATGTGTTTTTAAAACGGATAGATCTGAGGATTTGATAGCTAGTGTCATCTTGTGTTCTCCCAAGTTGTTGGCTGCCCATCGGTGTAGCCTCATGTTTATCTTTTTCATCGGAGTGTCGCTTAGTTCGAGATCAAGAGCACATTGCTCTCCAAACCTTGTGTTCACAATCCCTACCCTGCCCTCCATTTGTTACAATTTGTTATCGCTAACCTCGAGATAGCCGCGAGTAATTGGCCCCCGCTTTACTAACGTTAGTTTTAAGTGATTTTGTAATCTAAACAATGAATATTGGCTCCGCAAAGCTACAGAAAATGAGCATGGAAAAATAAAACGATTTCTAAGTTTTTATTTAAAAAAATTGAAATTTTGTTTTAGAGTCCAATTTTTGTTTTTCAAATAGTTCCAGATGTCCCCTACAACCGATTGGACAAACATTTTTCGAGTAACAGCTTTCTGAAGCTTAACATTTTTCGATAGGCCCTTTTCAAAATTGAGGCTCGATTTAAAATTAAGGCTCAATTCGGTGATCTGAAGCTAAGAGGAAGAGAATTTTTACAACAGGGAATCTATTTTCTTGTATTTTGACAATCGACTGCGTCGCTTAGCTTCCGCGAGCGAAGAAGAACACGTCACAGACAAAAAGAAGCCAGTTGTCTCCTCTTCCTCTTAGATCTGAAGATGCAAAATCTCGCGCAACACGAGAAAAGGGCCTATCATTGGTGATCGATTATCTTCATCCATTTTCTCTTTCACGAATAACCCGACTACAAATGAATTAATACATTATTTCAAAAATTATGAACTTAATACAAAGATTTCGAAGCAAGAAAATGTGTCAACATATCGTGATGTGTATTAACAGAAGTATTAAAAAAAATATATAAGTAATGTTTCATGATTCCGAAGATTTGACAATCTAAGAATGCCGTTTATTTTTCGAGATTTGTGGTTGGAAATGTGAGATTTCGAAAAGTTTCCAAGATCCCAGATTTGAAAAAAAAAATATCATGATCCCTGGAAAAAAATGTTTAGGATTCAATTATTATTTTGTTTAGTAATTTTGAATTATTTAAAACGAGTTCAGAGAAAATCTTGGGAATCAATTCAACGGAGTTTTGATTAAAATCAAAATCCCAAAATTATTCTGAGAATAAGTCCTATAAAATTCCTAATATCCTAAGGGATTTGTGAAGAGGACTTTAAGGTGAATTCCTGGATAATTCTAATGCGAATAGTTTGTTTCAACACTCATAACTAAGTCTATATTACTAGCAGAAATGTTGAAAAATTGGTTAACATCAAGGGGTAGGTCAACTCCGCACACCAATCTTGGGTCATCCTTTTTATCAGTGTGCCGGTCATAGAGCAAGCTGCGATTGTTTGTAAAATACACTTCCCAACAACCCGGTATTTCACCTTGAATGTTTTGGTTTGAAAGCGCAAGGATAAATCGTATTGGGGATGACGCGGGAAGTGGCGGGTGTGCGAAATGTTGATGTTTTGTGTTCATAGGATAGCAAAAGTTCTGTGTTTTAGGGTTTTATAATGCACTCAAAGGCAGACCAGAAACCTTCTTAGCAACGGTTTACCAGCGGCCGGAAAGAGTTGGAACCGGTGGGGAAAATTGTTGGAGACTATAGAGGATGATGAATATGACCGCTGTTGTTTGTTTTGTTATAGCTTGCGATTCAAGCTCCTCCTCGTATGTCTTCACGGATTCTTGCTGTAGTCAAGATTCTACTCATCCTAACTGAGCGAACGTGTGTTTGAGTGCCTACATTTCGTATTTAGATCTATAAGTGAACTGCTGGTCTGAGTTTCTCTGGTATATTCAATTAGAGGATGTTCCTGAATATACAATCAAACAGCACGTAATGTTGTGAACAACCTCAATGACAGTTGGCCAGCAGTGCTCCCAATTTATTTACAACAATCAAATGCCTACGAGATTGTGCCGATGGATGTTCCCAAGCTGTGCCGAATCTAATTTCGGCAAAATGTGCTGGGCGACTTGCCCCTTGGTTAACATACATATCCAAAACTCTGAAATATGGGATTGAGAAAAATATTCAAAGAAACATTTTTTGAAAATTTACAAAACCCAGATTTAAAAAAAAAAGTCATTATTTTGGTCCGGGAAATTTTAAAGGCTCTGCAGCTGGGAAAAATGTTCAGATATCCAACAATTTATAAAGAAATTCTGAGGAAAATACCTATTGAATTACAAATTCTGGTAAACATTCTAAGGGAAATCTGACCAGGATTCCAAGATAATTCAGAGAATGTGCTGACGAATTCAGAGTTGAAAATTAAAAGAATTTCTGGGAAGAAGAAAGGAAGTGCTGAAATTAATTCCTAACTAATTCTTAGAATAACTTCATAAAGGTTGTGCAAAGAACCTCATAGAGAACCGCTACGTGGCAGTGCAGATCGTGAGGCCTATTAGCCTGTGCATTTGATAAGTAATTCTTTCAGAATTTTTTCGATAATTCAAAGAGATTTAGGCTCTCCCATGAGACACGCCAATGAGTGCTAGGAACTGAATTCTGATGTCTGCGATAGGTGTTTTAAGCCTTGCACGTCGTAGTTGCTACTCCGTTACTGATCAGAACGAGTGAAATTGCACACAGAACCACATAGATGGAGCTTTGAAGATTTAAATCTTCAAAGTATCAGGATTTACTACAAAGATCAGGATTTACTGTGGGAAGTGATGCGATTAGTGAATGCCTCAAACTGTTTTTATTTTGAAACCAGTGGGGATAGAATAAGGCATAATAAAAAATTGCAAGGAAAGGGGATGGGCCTGGGATGGAACTCCCGACCTTCTGCTCACTATCACTATTTTCCCACGACATTTCATACTACGAAGGCAGCAAACCTCTAGATTGCGTAATAAAAAAAGATTGTATCGCTGCGCCACCTTTGCGACCAAAACTAGAACTATTGTTATCCACCAACTGGTAGTCCTAACTAAGGCAATAATCTTTTCTGAAGACGGCAACTGAATTGGATGCAATCCCAGAGCATTATTATTGGTTTTCCTGCTAAATTTCATTCCTGACCTCAATGTGCAATGTTTGCTACGGAATAACATAACCAATAACGAAATAACACGGATCTCAGAAAATTTTCAAGAATTTGAGACTAAGCCACTGTAAACTAAGAGAATTGTAGAAGAGGGAATAACCAATGGCTGTAGGACGGATCTCTCTCGAATTTGGTAGTCATTATATGGAATACTATCAAATTAGAAAGAGAGTCCTAAAGCCATCGGTTGATTGTAGATTCAAGGAATAATTCTAAAATATTTTCTCTAAGAAGAATTCCAAAGAAATTTGACTAATATTGAAAAGCATCTCAAGGATTTTTTGAAAGGAGATCTAAATGGTGTGTTCTAAGGCCATTCTTAAGACCGTTATGGAGATAATGAGTAGAAATTGGAAATCTTAAGCAAATATGACGGAGTTTCACGGAGCATTCCAAGCGAATGTTAAGAAGAATTCAAAGTGAATCAACTCTACGACAAACTTAATGATGATAGGGCAACATCCCAATACTACCCATGATGATCACCTACGGTTGAAAATCTCTTGAATGCTAATCATAGCGAATTCTGAGGAATGCTCTATGGAAATATTTATAGTAATTTCAAAGGAATCTTACCCTCAATAGGGTTAACGACGGCTTCGGCAATACCTTTACCTGTTAAGATTAGGTGGGTAAATGAAGCAAGCAGCTGCCCAGGATGGGAATTTGGTTATCAACATTTTGAATTATAAGCCTGAATTTAGTGAGATTTCCAAGAACTTTGAGCTTGTTGATATTTTCAGCTACTTTGAACAAGGTTATTTATTAATGAATTTTAGATTGCGTTAATTTTAAAACTTTTTGGACTTGAGCAAGTTTTCAAGCATTATGAATTTAGGGAAATTAACACATGCTTTCGAATGATCCAAGAATCATGCCTTTGGAAGATTCCCGACCATGTCTTCCTCGGAAGCTCCTAAAAATGTCCGCAGGAACTTACTACTTTCCAATTTTCTTCGTCTTCTTGCCTTCGAGTGCTATTTACAATATCGTGGAGGCACCATCTTCGAAGCGGTTCCTAAATCGACGAACTCAATAATGTTCGACTATTTTCAATCATTAGTTTTGTAATGTTACTTCTGCAAATATTAGTTCCAGTGCTCTAGGGATGATGGTGTAACAGTTATCTTGTCGAAATCGAGATGCACTAAAAAAAAAGACGAATGCGTCATCATTAGGAACGCGTCAAATATGAAGCTGGCACGATATTTAGGATATTTATAATAGGTACTAGTCCTAAAAATTCTAGAAGGTACGTTTTGGGGTTTTTTCAGCAGGGCTGCGAATTTGAGCCGGAAGCATGGACGATGCATTAGGAGTCGAAACCATTGGTTTTTATAGCTATTCTACCGGTACCATTCACTCTGACTCCCAAGCGAATGCTTTCGATTCCAATCCGACCTTACTAGAAATTCCCAAAACGTGTGTTATTATAGGAGTTTATAGGACTATTCGTATAATTAACCGACGCCTTGCCTTCGGGCGGTCCTAGTACATCTCTCCAGCAACTCTCAAAATCTCTGAACATATTCAAGCTGAACAATGCATTAGGTCCTAAGCAACATTTACAGATTTTCTTATTCGCCTTTCTCACGCATTCACGATTTTTTTTTATTCGCAGCCTTACGGGCATTTAAGACATTCCCAGCTATTTTCAGCACATAGATCTATAAAAGAAGCTATTATCTAGCCTCTAATACGACAAGAAACGGTTCGGTACCCAAGTTATTAACAAAAGTCGATGCAGATTATCGATCAATTTTACTTACGACCTAATGCTTTATTCAGCTTGATATCATCGAAAGTTCCTGGAAAATGTTTGAATTATGTTGGTTCCGAAAGTTCCTAGAATTTGCCTTTTTAAATATCGTTAATATTGTCTTCCGCAGATCCCAGAAAACGTCTCCAAAAGCTCACAAACTAACCTTCGAATGATTTCTGAACATGCTAGTCGCATGTTCCTAAAAGTTGACTCTGACAGGTCTCACAATTTGCCTTTTATAGTTTCTAGAACTTGCCTTCGATGATTTCTTAGGATGTATCTTTATAAAAAAAAATCCTAATTAGGCTTTCAGTAGATCCCAGTACCAACGAGACCAGCACTCGTAGATTAAACGTATTTTCAAATATTTACGGAAATAGGGGAAATGGCTCTAATGGCTAAACATCTGCTTTATCAATTTTATCTAGATGAACGCGTCATTGGGACGGTACTACTGGATATTTTTGGTCGCTTTTGAAAATTTAGTCGATTGCTGAATTTACGTATGGGCAGAAATTAGGGGCATTTAGGCCCTTAGGTATTGCATGAAAGATTTCCATTAAACCGAGCAAAAACGCATCGAAAAAAAAAAACAGACAGAAAGGCAATTAATTAGACCTTACAATTTGCAGAATAAATAATCTCAAATAGTAGGTATAAGACGACTTCCCCTACCCGATAGTAATGTTGGTTTGCGTGGGCGTGTCTTGAATTCCTAGAAATCATCGAGAGAAGTTATTGTTTACAAAGGCAGTAAGGCCGTTATCTAGTTTAATTTTTAAGCTATCAATAATTGAGTAATTGTAAATAGTAAAACAGTTGTTCATTCTAACCGATAATAAACCATCGAGTCTCTTTGTTGACACTACTCCATAACATTGCAATGCTTATCATATTACATGCCATAGATGGTTCCATCATGAAATCAGTAGTCATAGCCGGTTCCTTCACCTCTCTTCGAGATAATTGCTAATGTTGCATCTTCCATCTCTTCCTCCTGTTCCTCGCCTCTTGCACCACCCACACTCCGCAACAAACAAAAAGATCATCATCGCTTACCGGTCTCCTGGCTGATTAGCAATTCTCTTCCCGTCAGCCGGATGGTGGTATTCCGAATTCTTCGGTGGTCTCTCGTCCTACAACTGTTCCTTTCCGACAAAAAAAACCCCACACCACACCTTGCACCGGAAAAAAAAAATTCCCACCGGACAACAATCCAGCACCAGCATCAAGGCAGGACCAGCCAGCGCCAGCTTCTACGGAGCAGCCATGGCAGGCGGACAATTTTATTCCTCTCTCCCTGTCCGTCCGTCCGTACCCTAGCCGTTCACTTTGCGATCGGAATCGCTTGTTCGCTTCTAGCTACTTCTTGTCTTGTTCCGTCCGTCCGTCGGACGAAACCCCACGCACACACACACTCTAGTAAGCGCACGGATAGGAAAAAAAAAATAACCAGCCAAAAGGCAGCGGAGAAAGGCTAGCACTGCGGCAGCAGCAGCCCGAAAGAATCTTCCCCCGATCGGAAACGCACCTTTTCTGCGGTCACACTTGGCACCAGCTGCTTCCCGCGGCTTCCGGCCGTAATTTTGCACCACTTGGCGACAGTTTTTCACTAATTTTCACCACTTTTTCGATCACTGGGAGCCACCAAAAACTGCGAATGTTGCCCCTTTGCTCAGTGCGCGTTCATCAAACACGACGACGACGACGACACGGACGGCGACGGCAAACGACGACGACGAGCGCGATCTCTTTATTTTTTGGCGACTACAAACCAACACCAGCAACGTCGGGCTGGTGTGTTGATGATGTACGGTGGCGGCGACGCACACATTCACAGTGCGGTACCCGTCCGTACACGCGGCTAGCGTCCGGTGTGTGCGTGAACGCGGAGGTATTTTCGAGATTGAGGTCGCATTTTCGAACACACAACATCGGCGATTATCGATTTCAAGATGGCTTCGCAGTGCGAAATTCGCCCCGGCGCCGACGCGGGCGAAAAATATGATGGGGGAGATTTACGAAAACCACTGGGAACCGTCGGCAGGTATTCTGCCTCCGAGGCCCAGTGGTTTTGGTGGCAAATATAATTTGAATTGGCAGTTTATAAATTTATTATGCTTAATTAAACCATAATATTATAACAGTAAAAAAAAAATAACATGTAAATAAACAGTCATAAATACTCTGCATACTATCCATTATTATCATTAACTCATACAATATATTGATTTTCCATTAGTATACCTATATAGGGGAAATGTATGTAATGTCGGCCTAAGTGTCCCTAATTTGGGCCCATACATAAATTTATCAATCGACTAAATTGTCAATAGCAACCAAAAATATCCATTAGTAACGTCCCAGTAACGCGTTGATCTAGATAAAGTTGATAAATAGCAGATTTTTAGCGATGGGCCCAATCTTAGATCCATATTCCAACATTAGAGCCATTTCCCCTATCATAAAGAACTTCGCGCTTAATGAGCACAATGATATTGGCATCGAGCCCATAGACGTTCATATCGATTTTTCAATAAAGATTTAAATTTTGATTGGCATTAAATCTATTAATTGACAGCTCGCTCTCATACAAAGTCCCTCTGCGTGGCGCTATGCTGATGGTTTTTGCTAATTTAGGCTGTGTTCCATTTGGACAATTTTCACTTAGATTTGACACATCGAAAATAAATTAAGATGTTCGAAAATCCCTCTGTTGTTGATCGGCTGATTTCCGAGAAAGCGTCTGTCAAAATTCATTCCTTGTCTGTCAGAAATAAGTCTGCTGGAAAAGCAGGCTTATTTGAAAAATTTTCATCTGTCAAATTTAAGTAAAAATTGACCAAATGGAACACAGCCTTAATCGCACTTATTTAAAATAGTTTCAGAGCGCACCAAAATTGATAAAATTTTGGATTTCATTTCCATTTTTAATGCAGATTATGAATATGTATTTACCACCCTTGGTAAGCACACAGAAACAAAATCCATTGGCTAAAATACTATATTGATGATTTAAATTAAATACTCCCACCAATAGATTTTTGCAGAAACGAAATTCATTTAATTTTACTATTTTTTCTATCAAAACTACTATGCCGTTTGAGTAAGCATAGTAGTTTTGACAGAATGGTAGTAAATTTGATTATATTTACAGGGGCTACTCAAAATAACTAGGATAGGCAAATTTTTGGTCAACTTTGGAGTGTTGTAACTTCGTCAAACATGATCCGATTTTAAATCTTCCAAGAGCATATTGTTCTACAGCAACTAATATTGTTCTACGGTGTGGCCACGAAAATAATCCTGGTCACCGGATACCGGAGATATTCCGGGTTTCCGGAGGGCTTGTCTAACTTGCTAAATTTTTGGTGAAATTTTATTTATGATGCTGGTTAAATATATATATTTTTAGTTGATACAACGAAAGAAGAACTATTTCTAAAGCCGAGATATGGCCGATTCCCTGGAATCGGTTCTGGTGGAGGGTTCTGAATGCGGGCAGATCATTTAATGACTCAAAACATGCCGTGCGACAGCTCTTTCTTCATTGTTTCTCGTCAAACTTTCATAGCGAATCAAAACAAACATTGTGTAGTACTAGAATTTCGACTAGAATGGGGTACGTTAATCGTTTGCTTGGGACCAATAAGCTAGTCAAGTAGTTAGCCAATTTAAAATCGTTAGTTTCGTATTGATTGTTGCTATAAGCGCGTTATTTAAAAAATCGTCGTAAAATACCGTGTAAAAAATACTTGAGTGTACCGAGGGGGGTGACACATCTAAATCTCAAGTTTAGATGGTCAACAAATCTCACACTAGCGAATCAATCTTCGAACAATCTTCTTTCATTTGTCGCATCTACTTGCATCGCGCATCAATTTTTTGCAGGAAATCTTCAGAATCGTCATCAATCTTCTTTCTATCTACTCAGCGTACGCGCAGCTAGCCACAGCAAAACACAATATTTCCTGTATCGTAGATAGAGTCGTCCCCCTCGGAGTGTACTAAAATAGTTACAGCAGTGGATTTTTTTCTGATCAAAATTAGTCGTTTGTTGACACAAATATTGCTATCAAATTGTCATTTTACATTTGTTGTGGATCAGAAAAATAAAGAGTGTCGACAAATGCCAGAATCATCGTCTAGTTATTAACAAAGTTATAATGATATTCACCCATAGGAGAAAGTGGGGCAGTTTGGCCACCTTAAGGAAATCATCACTAAACTAAAATAGTATTAATAAAAATAAAGCATTTTTAAATTAAAAGTTTCCCAAAACTCATAGTTTCAACTACGAAGACATTCAAAATTAAATTATTTTTTTTTAATTGAAAGTGTTTCTTTCACTTTCGATTCGTAAATTTAAAAGTGTTTCTTTTAAATGAAAAGTTGTACAACTGTTAAAATACGGATGTTTTTACTGGCAGCACGGAACCCTCTTTTGCCGCTTTTTTCGATAAAATAAATCAAGTTGAATAATCTCAATAGCAGTGGAAAATCTTTGTGTCCAGATGATTGGGAATTCGATGTAAGTATTGAAAATAACAAATGAAGAAGATAAGCTATAACACTCGTCCATCATTCCAGTGGCTTCGATTACCGGCAATTTGCGCTGAATGCAGGAGCAAACTTCCGGAGGAAGAGATGATATTCCCACGCCCGTAAATAACTCACCATCCTCACAAAGATAAATACAGTCACAGATAGGTAAGTGGGGGCCGTCCACTGACCGGCAAGGAATGCTTCTATACAAATCCATTTTCAATTACCCGTTTGAGCGGTCGTCATTACTCACAGGATACCATAGCTATCACCTTAGCCTTGCTGGTAAAAAAAAACAGCAACGCTATGAATTCTTCAATGCAAGAGCGCACCGTTCTGTTAAAAAAAAAAATTGGCGCTAATCTTTACATTGGTATGTGCTTTCTTATCTCACTCCGACAATAAATATCATAACTAACTTTCATTTCATTCCTGTAGATCATACACACCAGCGGACAGGTGCTTATGGGTGATACTCTGGCATTCACATCGAAGATGATCCCCTGCCGGAATCGCTGATGTTATGTACTTACCACTTCATCGACTACGATTATGCTGTGCAATATACAAAAATTACGGAAGTAGGGTGATGGTAACCACGGAAAACAAGGAAATTTCGGTAGAATTGTCACACAAAATGCTTCAACCTTTCACGTCGAGGAAACGATAAAGGAAAATTCCGCTGTAGAATGGTACACGAGAAAAGTGAGCTCCGATTAGGAATGAACGATTTGTCCTCGGAAACTGCGAGATTATCCGTGAATGATGTCCCTGGAAGTCGATTTCTTGGGGTGTTGCTTCCCCTGTTTGGAGCAGAGAACTACCGCAAGAATCTGGTCACAGGAGAAGACGGCACCATTGTTCCACACGCTTTTGCCAAGCGAATATTACCTCCGGGCGGAAGAGGTCAACTTCGAACTAAACTCCAAGATTATTCAGTTGCAAAGTTGAACTGGTGAACTGCGCGCAACTTGACTGCTTATTTTCATTTTCAGTTTAATCATTATAGTAAAAAATATAATAATAATATTAAACATATTTTTGAACCTTTTCATTTAAAATAGAAACTTTAAATTTAATATTTTCTTAGAATTTAAAATAAAACTACGATGTTGTTTTGAAAATATTAATTTTGAATTTAAAATAATCCGCTTTCAATTTCAACACTGCCCCGTTTTTCCTCTGACTGTTCTACAATTTATTTTGAAAGTTTCAGCTTTTAAAAGTAGGGCGCGCGCAACTTTTGAATTGACAGTTGGCAGACTTTCGATTTGAAAGCTATCCGCTTTCTACCAAAAAGAACCAATGTTATTTTTAATTTTATCAATGATTATTTTTTGTGTGAATCATACAAAATTCAGTGGAAAATCCGAATGATGTTTAACCAAATCGATAGTTTCAACACCGACAATCATGAATGATCATACAAATTACAAAGGAATTTCTGCTCAAAGCACAAAACTGATATCTGCCGCCGTGTTCGTGGTAAATGTTTATCCTAGCCACGAACACGCGTACAAAATTTATGAGTTGGTTCGTGTCTAATCTATTTCAGACAAATTATTTTTATCTAGATAAAACATTTCTATGGTTTTGATAGATGGGATCGCTGCACATTTGAATCGGCCGTTATGGATTCTCGATCAAGAGTTAAGTTTAAGTTTCATGTCGGTTTGTCGGTGGTTTCAACACCGACAATCCGGCATGAATGACCATAGCAAAAACAACAAATTTTCTGACCAAAGCACACTACTGACATCTGGCTCCGTGTTCGCGGGAAATATTTAGCTAAGCCATTAACCCACATGCATAAGTATGAATTGGTTCGTGTCTGATCTATTCTGGACAAATTATTTTGATCTAGATCAAAAAATCGTATGGTTGGTTTTGACAGTTTGGACCACTGCACATTTAAATCGGCCGTTTACGATTTTCGGGCACAAGTCAGAATTAAGTGTCATGTCGGTTTGTCGGTGGATGTATACCCATATTCTCGTTAATGTCCGGACGTGTTTACCATACATAGAAATTTTTATTTGATTTTGTGTGAGGATGGGTTTCCGGTGTGTTCGGGCATATGGTCCCCCCTTATCATAATTGGAGGTGAAAATTTTGCATATTATTTTTTCAAAATTTGAGGATAATTAAGTTTACGTTAGAAGTTGAAACATTGAGAAATGTATCGCTTCAGTTTGAGAAGTACCGTAAAACGGGGTATCTTTGATAATGCGGTTAACTTTGATAGTATAATATAAAGATTAAATTTACTCCGAAGGGTATAAATAGCGGGACCTTTCAATTAGAGTCGGATCCTTACGATAAATGCAAAAATGACAACTGTAAAAAAAATCGAATACTTCATCATTTCTCAACAGTGATGGAGTAATACGACATGCACTAAACTAAGGACACGGGATATACTACAATAGATCAATTTACTGGTCGCAGTAGTGTTAGGTCCCGAAAAATGCTATCATGCAATAAGTTGGTTTTTAAGCGGGTGGCCACATTGCCTCATTTTCCATATTGCCCCATTTTACTCTATTCTTGTTTTCGCACGAACCATACAAACATAAAAATGATTAATAGAAAAAGAAGAACCTTTTATTTATACTAATAACCTATTATAAATATAAATGAGTTTGCTTTAACGGTTCACTTATGGGTGCTGGAGGGTTAAGATCCCGGTTGAATTGCTATCTCTAAAGCGAGCTCGATTACTAGAAACCATTACAGCAACATCATTTTGGTCATTTCGGCTTAAAACTGAAACGGGCACTTATTTTTTTATTTAAAAATTTATTAATAAAATTAATCTTATCAAATATGTATGTTTAGTGTTTCTAGTGATATATTTTTCAGAAGAATTAAGATTGTTTAGCCTACAGTTGTTTCTCCCGTTCTTCTCTTCTTCACAACGATCAGCAAAGTATGAAAATAGTAGCAACAAAAGCTTTTTACCTATTCCCTTTTCTTCCATCACAACTTCTTGGAGGGTGGTTGATTGGGTGCAAAGATTGTTACGGTGAGTGTGTGTGTGTGTTAGTGCCATCTCAAAATGATAAAGACAGATACAAGATGAAATTATGAATTTTGATCATTAAAAACTAAACTAATGAGACATGCAATTAACTGAAAAGTCGGAACGAATCAAGACGAAATTATACACTCATCATTGTTTTAAACTGAAGTCGTGGCCAATAGACAAAATCATTCACAAAATAATAAATAAAAATATTCGTTCTTAAAAGACACGATTTACGTAAAACGCACAAAATAAACGGTTAAAACAAATCGAGTTTTGATGGCGGGGTGGACAACACAAGCGATTATTGCACGATTCTCTCGTCGGGACGTCGTCGTCGTCGGTGGCGGACGCTTAGATCACGACGAACCGAATTCCCTCATCCACTGCTGATACTTGATGAGATCGTCTTTCGAGACGGATTTGTTGCACTTGGCAATCGCCTCGCTAAAGTCTTGATTCGACACCGGAAGGTCCAGTTCCTCCTTGCCCAGCTGGCGGATCTGTTCCGGCTTGAGTCCAGCGATTTTCCTCCGCATGGACATCATGCTGGCATCCCGGCAGACATTGGTGATGTCCGCACCGGAATAGCCATCCAGTTGGGTAGCGATCTTGTTCAAATCTACGGATTCGCCTACCTTCACCTCGCGCAGATTGATTTTGAGCAGAGCCTCACGACCTTCCCTGTTCGGCAGTGGGATATAGATACGTTTCTCGAGCCGTCTCCGGAGGGCTTCATCTATGTCCCAAGGGAAGTTGGTCGCTGCTAGGACCATGACAATTTTAGTGGCCTCGTCGTTGCTGACTCCGTCCATTTGTACTAGCAGTTCCGATTTGACCCGACGAGAGGCCTCGTGTTCCGTCTCGGACCCTCGTCTTGAGCAAAGCGAATCAATCTCATCGATAAATATGGTGCTAGGAGCGTAGAAGCGTGCCATTTCAAAAAGTAACCTAACTAGTTTCTCCGACTCGCCACGATACTTGGAGGTCAGAGTCGACGAGGACACGTTGAAGAACGTCGTGCCGCATTCGGTTGCTACCGCTTTGGCCAGCATGGTTTTACCGGTTCCGGGTGGGCCTACCATGAGTACTCCCTTCCAAGGTCTTCGGATTCCCTTGAAATAGTCCGGCATCCACATGGGAAGCACCACCGCTTCCTCCAGCAGCCGTTTCGCCTCGTGAAGATCGGCAATATCGTCCCAGTGAATGTTCGGGTTCTTTTGTAGAATATCTCTCTCCAGCATATCGACTAGATCCACGTCGGAATGACTTGCCGGTTCAAACTTGCGCTCCGGTTCTTCCTGGTTTTCCTGATCATCCTCTTCGTTCTTTTCCTTGTCACTTTTCTCCCCTTTGCTTCCTTCGCTCCCATTATCAAGGGAATTGGCTTTTGCTTTGTTCCTTGGCAAGGTCCCAGTTTTCCCGTTGCTCGCCCGCGAGTTCGAACTAACTGTCTTCCGGCCGGAAATTGAGGTCGATGTGGCCGATTTCGTAACTGCATTCTTCCTGTTGACCTCTGCCTTGCGGTTCAAAGTCGTACTAGACCGGCTTTGATTGCGGGATGCTATTGTGCGGGGTGCACTGAGGTCCGGCGGAGGACCCCAAACGTCCGGATCCCGGTTCGGGTTCGGTGGCATCCAAACGTCCGGATCGGCACGGAACCAGGCGGCCGGATCCTTGTTGGCCGTTTCGTGCAGCGGAGTTCGTATACGAGCCTGGAGTGGCGCGTTCTGCAGGTCCATCGTAATTTCCGTTAGAGTCTTCTGGATCAGTTTCATTTGAGTGTACTCTTTGCTGATTTCCTGTTGGATCTACGGGAGGAACAAAAAAAAAAACAAGAGACGATTAGCAGGAGTGTCGTCGGCGCAATCGGCGCATCAATGGAACCCACCATAGTCCACTTGCCCTTCCGGATCGGTTCGGAGATTCCGGTGAGCAGTCTCCGCAGCATTTGCAGAACCCCTTCGTAGTAGATGCCGGCCGAATCGTAGTTGCCCATAACGGCCATCTCGCGGGCCAGCTTGGTGTTTTCGCAGATCTCCGACGTCGTTAGACCGGCCATTGCGATTGTCATTCCTCGGGGCCTCGGGGTCGTGCGTCACCGCGCTACGCTACTACCGTTCTGGACTACGGGAAAAGGGGTGGACTGGCGTTATCTGGGAGAAGAAGTTGAAAAAAAATAAAACGTTAGAAATGAGATAAGGACTGCGCTTTGTATGGCGCAATGTTTTACGCATTGATAGTGGCATTTATTTTGACATCAAAATTTTATTGCTCAACATAAGCGTTTTATCCGCGTTACAGCACTGTACTCAATGTAGATTATTGTCGTAGATAAAGTGGTACGTACCGCGCTAACGTGGGCGTGGTTAGGAGGGGGAACTGTGAGGTGGTTATTAATTAGAAAATTACATTTCCAGAATCCTACAAATCGATGTAAGGCATGTTTGTTATTTTGATTTGTCTACTGCCCATATGATGGTTCTGCATTCTTTCGTTCGAAATGCCAATATCAGGGCTGGTAGCAATCAATGTTTGATGTTTTAGACTTATTTAATTATAATCTCATAAACACTTAAATATGTACGATAGGGACCTTTAAAGCGAAGGATTCAATAGAAAGCTTATGACTAAACCTCCAAGAGTCTACTACTTGAAAAAAAAACCCTGAAAAACCGGGAATTCTCAAGGAATTTCATTTTTCCTTAAAATACCTGGAAGTCTCAGGGAATCTTATCTTATCTTATCTTATCATATCTTGCAGTGATTTGGTTGGTCAAATCGTTAAAGCATTTTCGATCACTGAACACGCCAACGGGGTGGGCATTTTAAAATAAAAACATTCAATCTTCCCAGTTATTTTCATTCACACATTTGAAATCAGAGCATAAGTCCTCGTAGTTTTTTGGTGAATACTTAGAAGGTGAAGGGGATGCTAAAAGGAGTATTACAATTAAATCTGAGAATAACTCCAGGAGATCTTCAAAGAAATTCGGAAAATAATTCCAGGAAAGATTGCCAAACAAATTAAGGGGAGAAATCTAAGAAATTTGTGAGGAGAAATGAAAATGGATTCTGAGGAGGCTTTCAATGTGAGTAGAATTCCAAGGGAAGGAGTGAGATTAAAAGGGAAATCTGAAATGAATTCAATGAAAATTCTGAGAATCTTTCCATAAGATGGATGAGGAGAATTTCAAGGCAATTCCTAGGAAAATTAAAAGAAAATTGAATTCGAAGGATAGTTGCGAGAAGTATTCTAACTATATTATTGTGATATTTTTTAGAGAATTCAGAGAAGCGTTCCAAGTGAATTTCTGAAATAATTCCATGAGAGTTTCGGAAGAATACGAGCCAATGATGAGGAGAACTCGAAGCGAATTTTCATGAGAAATCTCCGTTGAATATGTAATGGACTATTCTGAGGTCTTCAGAACAACCTGAAAGTTTCCAAAATACTCCTGAAGTTAATGAAACTGCCTGGATGTTCTTTTGTAGTTTTAAAAACTAGCAATACTGCTCTGGAATATCTCTGCTCTGAGGATATCTGTTGTTTTTTTTTAGCTTTTTAGCGTGGACAATATCTTTCTTGAAGTTCTCGAAACTTCTCTTAAAGAGTTCCTCCAGGTACGGGTCAATGTTTGTCTGAGGCTTGCTGTACTCGGGTGGCGTTTAGAACAGGCCTTGGCCTTCATGACGCGCCATATTGCGTAATCCAGCGGATTAATATCGGGGCTGGATGGCGGCCACATATCCTTCGCCCAGAACGGAAGATGTTCCTGCAACCACTTCTGGGTGTGGTTCGAGGTGTGGCACGGAGCCCCAGCTTGTTGAAATACAACATTTGGCTTGGGACCGTACTGTTCTTTGATCCACGGAAGAACATACTTGCTTAAAATCCCGATGTAGACCTCCGTGCTGACCTTGTCGCCTTCTGGAATAAACACCGGGTCCATTTTTTTGCCATCGGAAGCCACCAATCCAAACACCACAACGCTAGCAGGATGCTTGGTCAGATACACGTTCTTGTGCTCGTCGGCCACGTCTTTTACCGGAAGAGAACTAATATACCGGTCGGTTCTGAAATTTGATAAGGGATCGACGGTAAACATGCTATCGTCGGTGAACAGGATAGCCGGATTTTTTCGCTTAAGGAAGTTCAAGATTTTCTTGCATCGTTCGACTCGTAGCTCCCGGATGCGGTTGGTAATCATGTGAGTTTTTTTTTCCGTGCCCTCGACTTCGCCCCGCAATCTTCCTTTACGATCTTCCGTGCCAAAAAGTCACTGATCCCGTGTCCTTTGCCATTTTCCTTATAGAACGCACTGGATTCACCCGAATCTTCCTTTTGATAGCAGCGATACCCTCGGAACCCGAGCTGACCTCGGACGACCTGTGGCCACCTTCGCAGATAGTTGTCCTTTCTTTTGTCGGTATAAAACCTTTTTGACGGTCCACCGGGGCACTCCCACGGCGATTGAAGCGTCTTTTTGCGACATTTGCGTGTGGGAAAAATCACGAATGCGCTGCCACTTCGTCATGGTGCAACTGTCAAACTAAGTAAATCATTTTCTTTTATACACAGCCTACTACGGTATGAGCTATGGGTTACGTGCATGCAAAGAAAACCAAGGCATTGTATGCACAGGTATGCACAGGTGAAACCTTATTTGTACGATGGTGCAAACATTATCACGCATACGGTATGTGAAAACCTCAATAATTTTCTTAACATCTCTAAAGTTCTCAGAAAATTTGGGAACATCTTGAAATTTTCCACTAATTCAGTGAAACTAATGGGACTGAACCCCCCTTTAATTCCCCTTGTTTTTGAAGCTTTACTAAACTTATTTGAAATGCTCCCGAAATGTCCATATAAGTTTCCTGAAGTTCTCGGATTTTCCGTTAAGACTTTTATGAAGTTCTCGAAATGTTTCTGAAGATCTCTGTACTTATGTGAAGTTTTCGAAGTTATTCTGAAATTCCAGGAACTTATTTGAGCTGCCTCAACGGAATAATTAATGTAGTTCTATGATTTTCACAGAGATTATCAAGATTTGTCAATTTTAGAAACTAATTCATAGCTTCTTCAATAGTCTAGAGTTTCCTAAAACTGCCCAATTGCTCAATTTTCTTAAAACTATTTAGACTGTATTTTTTTATTAGTATTAGTATTAGTATTAGTATTTTTGTGTACTGGAATTGAATGAATTGCCTTTAAGTCCTACAATTTTCCTTAAGTTTTATAACGTTTATAAACGCTCACGGAATTTTGCCTTAAATCACTGACTTTCCCTGGAAAGTCCAGCCCTGAAGTGTTTTATGCTTGCCTTCATTTCTCTAAATTGATTAAATGTTCCGGTGTCTGATATATATTTATAATTCTTTGAATCTTCTAAAGTTTTCAGATCATTCATAGATTTCTCGGAATATCCCATAATTCCAAGGAACTGTTTGTAAGTCGCTGCAAATTTCCATAAGTTAATGCGATTTTTGTGATGTTATCTGATCGTCCTCGAAGTACTCAGAACTTCACTGAATATAACGAAACAATATAAAAATTTCTAAATTGCTTAGAAGCTCTCTGGACATAGTTGAAAATATCGGTGCTTGCTAAAGGTGTCGCATTTTTTTTAATTAATGGACCAGAGATGCCAGATTTTTTTCTTTGCAATTCCGTAGACTCGATTTTTCGGAACCACTCGTACTAACACGTGCACACTCGTCGAGCTTAGTCGATTGGTATAAGACACTCTGCCCTCCGGGTCTAACATCAAACGTTGGTTTTACAAGTGCTATGTATACTTTTCTTTAAGAAATATTGAACAGCAAAAAAGGTTATCTTCCATTGAATACCCACTTAATTAATATTGGTATCCATGACAGATACGTATTTCGACTACAATGTGCAGTCTTCATCAGTGTCATTTCCCTTAAAGAACTTATCAAAACCTAACCCCCTTAAGTACTCATGCCCTTGGTGAAAATGTCAAATGTCAAAAATTTTCCTCGAACATGACCCATTAGCTTCTGCACAGTGGTACTCCCACCATTTTGACCACTTTTGGCCAATCTTTTTTGAATTTTTGGATTTTGATTTTTCGAAGCTTTGCTTTGGTTAAAGCCCAAAAAGTCTCGATTGGCCGTGCCTCCGGGCAGTTCGGCGGATTCATGTCTTTCGGCACGAAACATACATTTTGACTTTTGTACCATTCTAAAGTGTCCTTTGCGTAATGACATGATGCCAAATCAGGCCAAAATACTACTTGACCTTCGTGCTGCCTGATCATCGGCAACAATCGCTTCTGGAGACATTCCTTAACGTATTTCTGAGTGTCCATCGTCTCCGTTGTGATGTACGGACTAGATGTTTTACCACACTCGCATATTGCCTGCCAAACCATAACCTTTTTACCGAATTTTTCGGCCTTCTCCGTTTCGGGGATGTCCTTTCCTTCGCTGACAGTATAGATTTGTGGTCCGGGAAGCGTTTTGTAATCTAGTTTCACGTACGTTTCGTCGTCCATTATTATACACCCAGAATTTCGACACAATAACGAATCGTAGATTTTGCGGGCCCGTGGTTTCACGGATGCGGCCTGTTTTGGGTTCCCTTTGGGTTTTTGCTGCTTCAAGTATGTTTTTAGCCCAAGTCTTTCTTTGGCACGCATGACGTTACTCGACGAGGTCCCTAGTTTTTTCGCAACATCCCGAACGGAAGTCGCAGGTTTTCGTTTGTAGGCATCCCTGATCTTTTTATCGATATCCGGACTTACAGGACCGGATTTCCGGCCACTCTTCGGCGCATCTTCAAACGTACACTGTTCTCTATATTTTTTAATCGCAGTTCGTACCGCTCCGACGCTTACACCCTCTTCCTTGGCCAATTTTCTCAAGGAGAGTCCGCTCACAGTGCACCATTTGTGCACGATACTTTTTCGTTGTTCCGGAGTAAAACCATGCATTTTGACAGGAAACACAAAACTAAGCACTTTTTTGATGCTAAGTCATTCAGAAATGAGCAAACAAAAGGACGCAGCCAAAACATGTTGAAATATTTTATTATATTCAAAGTGACCGTTAAAATAAGGTGTGCTTATACTTTCTGGAACAGTCTATATGTTTGAGATACATATATTTGTGTATTTTATCATTTTTGTTTCATTTAGGTGTTTTAAAATGATTTTAGGAGAGCTTACCATTTCAAACAATAACAAATTAAACTTTGTTTAAAATTTGCAGAACATCACTGAAATCTTCTTCCTCTTCTTCGTTTATCTGTGATTTAGTGACATACATTTCAGAGTTGAACTTGCTTCGCATTGATTGAAACTGGGAATGAAACTGAGCTAGAAGTTCCAAATGTTTTCAGCCAATTCTTTGTTCGTAATATTCAAACCAGCGTTTTGTATGATAATCTGTTTCGTGTTTTAGTCTTGTTGAGGTTTTGGGCTGAAAATTTTCGTTTAGCCGCCGCGGAAGAATGCGGTAATGCAAGAATCGCCTTCAGTAGCCGCCGAAGAAATGGAAAGAAGAAATTTTCATCGTTTTTCCGCAGCTCAACAATCTTTGTCCAAAAATCGTCAGCATGGTCTTCATTCGTAACGGCGATGTCTTTAAAATCGAAAACTTGCAGCTCACTGAACTCATTATCGACTTGCTGCTAGACTTCTTTGTCAATAACGTTGTTGAAATGACCGAGTAGATGACCCAAACTAAAGGGTGATACGGTCAAAATTTGGTCAAGGGAAAACGCGTGTAAATCGGTGAAATCGTTTATTTAAAAAATCAAATTAAATTTCTTTTTCAAGTTCAATTAGTATAAAATTCAGGAAAAATATTCAGTTAGGCTTCCGCTTTTCCAAATCCGAATTGCCGGGCCTTACGCTTGACCCCTGCCATCAGATTTTGTACAGCCACCTTGTCCACCTTATTCGCCGCAGAAAGCCAGTTTGCCTTGAACTGCTGCTCGCCCTTAGCAGTTTTTTGGTCTTCTTTAGGTTCCGCTTGACAATAGCCCAGTATTTCTCAATTGGGCGGAGCTCTGGTGTGTTGGGAGGGTTCTTGTCCTTGGGAACCACCTGCACGTTGTTGGCGGCGTACCACTCCATGGCCTTTTTACCGTAATGGCAAGACGCCAAATCCGGCCAAAACAGTACGGAACAACCGTGTTTCTTCAGGAAAGGCAGCAGACGTTTATTCAAACACTCTTTCACGTAAATTTCTTGGTTGACAGTCCCGGAAGCTATGAAAATGCTGCTTTTCAAGCCACAGGTACAGATGGCTTGCCAAACCAGATATTTCTTTGCGAACTTTGACAGTTTCATGTGCTTGAAAACATCTGCTACCTTTCCCCTTCCTTTTGCCGTATAAAACTCCTGTCCCGGAAGCTGCTTGTAGTCGGCTTTGACGTAGGTTTCGTCGTCCATTACCACGCAGTCAAACTTCGTCAGCATCGTCGTGTACAGCCTCCGGGATCGCGCTTTGGCCTTCGTATTTTGTTTATCATCGCGATTTGGAGTCACTACCTTCTTGTAAGTCGATAGTCCGGCTCGTTTTTTGGCTCGATGCACGGTTGTAGACGATACACCCAGCTTATTTGCGGCATCTCGGAGAGAGAGGTTAGGGTTTCGCTTGAAACTACCGGCAACTCTCTTTGTCGTCTCAGCGGCTTCCGGTTTTCGATTTCCCCCCGATCCAGACTTCCTGGCTGTCGATAAACGTTCCCCAAACACTTTAATTACATTTGTAATGGTTGATTTGGCAACTTTTAGCGATTTTGCCAACTTTGCGTGCGAGTAGCTCGGATTTTCGCGATGCGCGAGCAAAATTTTGATACGCTGCTCTTCTTGCTTGGACGGCATTTTGACAACTGAAGAGTGAATTCCAAAATCAAAATAGGAGCAACATTCTACACACACACACCTTCAAAATGAGGGGTGTTCAGGTTTTTTAAATGCAAAATTGAAAGAAATACGTCAAGTTGATATTGACCAAATTTTGACCATATCACCCTTTAGTGGATTGTTTCAGTTTTTTTTTTCGGCTCCAAGAGGGTTAGATTCCTGAATACCACGTTATCCAATTGCAATCGTTTAAGCTAGAGTCGGTGTATAATGAGTCACGCCAAGAGAAAAACAGTTGAACTCGCATCACGGTTTTCGAAAGATTCCCTTTCTTTTAACTTGGCAACAGAGGACTTCTGCATCAACTTCAAATGACTTCTAGCGAGGAAAAAAATTAACGGCTGTAGTAAATCATTATATCAGTGATTTTGTCGAATTATCTTAAGGAAAAATAGTAGAAATTGTCATTACTGATCATTACAAAACGTATCGCATGACAAATGTAATGCTCACTGCGTGTATATGATCATTTCTTCGGTAATATTTAATATTTAATTGCAATACCTTTCGTGGACCTTTCATAGCATCGTAATGCTTGTTTACTTTGCACGATAGGTAGCCGGTTTGACAGTTCAATAGGTAGACTTGGCTTCACTCTTGGCGTGACTCATTATATACCGACTCTAGTTTAAGCATTTGCTTAACCAGCTTGTTAATGTTATCGACAATCGGCAGAATTAAATCAAGGAACTCCAGGTACAGCTCGGTAATTGGGTCTTGTAGCACGTTGTGTATTTTCGTTGCATTGGAAAGCGAGCAAGAAAACGGTTGACAAGTTGCAGGGGTCTATTTAACTTTATGCTTCTTTCCCTTCAGAATCAGATTATAAAATTTGATTATGAAGGGAGGGAACTAGTAAACCGACGTACACTGAATAAAAATAACCTTAGAAACTGCACCGAATTCCGTAGATTTTGCCTACGGATCCGTATTTCCGCAAAAAGTTGTCAAATCCGTAGATCTATGGAGATTTCCGTAGATCTGGCATCTCTGGATGGAACATCGTTGATGTACTCTAATCAAGAGAGGTGTGGATACGATTGCGTGTAGATGGACTTGTTTTATTTTGTTCGGGTTGACCAGTGTTTTTTGTGTGTGATTTGTTGATGAATAATCAGTGAAAGAGGTCTAAATTGTTCCTATATCGAAGAAGAGATGAGTGATATTATTATCTTAGCTTAGTTTTACTGTAATGGAGAGAAATTTTAAAAGGAAGACGAGTGATTGTACTTCGAGCAAAATGGCGCATGGAAAAATATAGCGTCGGTTTTCGTGCAGTCTATAGACGTCAATTGAAGCAGATGAGACCGATCTTTCTGTCATATGATGAGACCGATGATGGAAGGCAATAATATGTACTAAGGAGATTACTGATATTCTTGGATATTAGTAGCATGGATAAGCATATTATGGTAGAATGGTAAGTGTATATAAATCAAGGTACGTATTAGCACACAGCGAAAAATGAAGAGAAATCTAGATAATTATTTCAATGGGTCCTTTCTGTATTGATCGATTCTCTTTAGCGACAATATCTTTAGTTAATAACTCAGCTGCAAAACCTTTTCCTGGTGTACTTGACGTTCTGAACGCTATATAAGAATCTTCTTTATCAAACTATTTGGTAAAAATAGTGCAAAATCAGTTCGCATAGCAGTGGTCATCAAAAGGGAGGGTCGATGAAGAGAGTCGATCAGGGCGGATGGGACTTTTTGAAATGTTCATAGAGAAATAAGCGAAAAAAAAATTTTGCAAACCCATGACAACAACCGCACGAAATGAAAAGTTTCACCTAGCGTGGTTTTTAAAGGGGTTTCGCTTTGTGGTGATTGGAAAATCAGATGGGAGAGGAGAAAGAAAAGAAGTTCGGTAGAAGTATGATGGTAGTACAGTCAATGATGTCAATCTATCCAGCAGGCCACTTTTCACAAAAGTTGATAAAATTATGTTTTTCGTAGTGTACCAACTGCGTACCATAGCGTACCTTCAAGGATTTTGAACGTACCTCGCAAATTCCTTGTTTTAGAGTGTCCTGCTGAATAGACGGGTGATTTTTCGAAAACCTTTATTAAACCTTCCAAAACCTACACCAACATAGTGTACCAATAGCGTACCTTCCGAATCTGAGGTTCATTTTTAACGTACCCCCAAATTTACTATACTTACTTATATAAAACTCTTTAAAATACATTATATGTAAAATCTGACTTCGGATTTGAATTTCTCGGAAAATTTTAGCCCGATTTGACCCAAAAAACATATTTTAAAACAAGTATATCGAAATACCCTTGAATACCTACATCCAGCTAAACATTCTGTTTACCCCTGAAAGTAGATATCGAACAAACATGGGAGAAGAAACTTTTAATATCTTTAAAAAACATTATCAATCTGTATGGGTACAGGTTGAACGAACCTCAAGGCAAATCATGTTAATATGGATAGGATGGATGATTTTCTAAGAAAAGTTTAATATTTATGATTATTTTAGAAAATTCGTAGTTTTGTGAATATTTCGGGGAATGCTGAGACTTAAATCTTCTCAAAATATTCTCACAAGTTCTAGAAACAATGTGCATGGGCACAGGCTGAACGTTCCTCACGGTAGGTATTCAAGGGTATTTTGATATACTTGTTTTAAAATCACGTTTTTGGTCATTAAGTAGCGTATAATACACTTAAGTAATATGTTTTTTGGGTCAAATCGGGCTAAAATTTTCCGAGAAATTCAAATCCGAAGTCAGATTTTACATATAATGTATTTTAAAGAGTTTTATATAAGTAAGTGTAGTAAATTTTGAGGTACGTTAAAAATGAACTTCAGATTCGGAAGGTACGCTATTGTTACACTACATTGGTGTAGGTTTTGGAAGGTTTAATGAAGGTTTTCGAAAAATCACCCGTCTATTCAGCAGGACACTCTAAAACAAGGAATTTGCGAGGTACGTTCAAAATCCTTGAAGGTACGCTATGGTACGCAGTTGGTACACTACGAAAAACATAATTTTATCAACTTTTGTGAAAAGTGGCCTGCTGGATAGATTGACATAAAACGGAGGTGAACATTTTCCCTACATGATGTTATTGGGAGTACTTTGGTTGATGAGCTTGTGGATATTTGCAAGAGTTTGTATGCGTCTTAAACGAGAACGAGCATGTGTTTTTGGAGTTTGGAGTCGATTTTCTCTGGTACATCGCTTAGAATTGCACAAGGCAATAGTTTGACACCAAAAACGAACCCTTCTGCAAACCGCCCTGCCCAAGAATCAGAGGATTGACGATAATTTGCCAGGTTTCATTCTGCAGTTGAGTACACTGTGGTGGGCAGTACCAACAATCAATACGAAACTATCGATTTGAAATTGGCTCACTACTTGACTAGCCTATTGGTCCCAAGCAAATCGATTAACGTACCCCATTCTAGTCAAAATTCTAGTACTACACAATGTTTGTTTTGATTCGCTATGAAAGTTTGACAGATAAAATGAGGGGTTAGTGGAATTATCTATGTTTCGAGGGGTGAATCGATTAGCTTGGGACCGAAGAGAGTACCAGAGCTGAGCCAAAAAGATGAGCACGTTTCTTCGGGACCTTCTGGTCTTAGAGTTAACTCTATGGCAGTACGCTGAACAGATGGCGGTAGTGTGTAAACGTCAAACGTAAGGGAATTGACTATGCGTGCCACAGGTGACGGTACTACCAACTAAGATACTTTTAAATTGACTGTTAAATGCTTGTTCGATTAACAACTTGCGAGTGTTCTGTCTGCTTGTCTGTGATTGGCATATAATTGTAATTTTGATAGATACTTTACCTGATACTATCGTCGGTTACAGTGGCTTGCTTACTGAGCAGAAAAACGCAGTCCCAGGTCCTTACATATCAAAGAGATTTATGGTAAAATCGCTTGTGTATCGTGTATTTTGCGAAACTCGTTGTTGTCGTTGGTTCCGGGTTTGAATGGTTACAAAAATTTGAGCAACGGTATTATGTGATATGAGGGGCGCGGTGGCCTTAGAGCAACCGTTTTTGCTTACTGAGCAGAACATCATGAGTCTAATCTCAGGCCCATCCACATTCAAGATTCGTCAATCGTTTTATTTGTTAATATGACTGCATGGTAATAACAGCAACTCGGTGATTAAAAAGGCGCTCGTCTGCCTAGTGGCAAACGTTTTTGCTTGCTGAGCAGAAGACCGTGGGTTTAGTCCCAAGCTCCTTCGCGTTATATGATCGTTAGGACATCAATTCAGCTTATCGTTTACCAAAACGAACCCTGCTGCAAACCCAACCCTCTTATCCAACATCCCAGTGATTCCTCGTGGAAGTGCAGAGGTGTTCTCGGCTTCCATCAAAGCGAGTGTCATGTCAACACAATCCTTCCCATTCCTTTCTTGACCTGTGTTGCCTAATTTAAGATCATCAGTTTTTACACATTGAGGATGATTGCTAGTCTCAAGCATCGTCTATTGGTTCTCTGTGTAATTACAGCTGATCTGGCAATAACAGAGTAGCAACCGTGGGCGGTCAATCAAGCTCAAGCATCGTTGATGTACGCTAATCAACTAAGCTAAATTTTCTCGCACATTTTTCGGATGTTCATGTAATTTTTATTGCGCACCAGAAATTTTCTCTGAGCTTCTTGCAACTTTTTAAGGGTTCTGGTGATGACTGAAGTACCGATCCTAAGTAACAGTTTGGGTTTTATGAGGGTTCTGTAGACTATGATTTAAGCTTGTAGAATGATTTAAAATCTCGATAAAATTTTCAATATTTCTTGGGATGTCTCTATCTAATATACTACCTATAATCGCATATAAGTCCCAAAAGGATTTTCGTCTATTTTGAGATAACAACGCTGTCCACCATAAATTGGAATCTACTTTCAAAAACTACGAACTTGCATCATGACAAATGTGAAAACAACATCAAATCAGTTTGTCCCATCAAGCAAAGTAATCGCATATCAGTCCCAATCTTAAATTCAACTGTCCAGAGGTCAAGTTACAGCTTCATTGCAACTGATTTTAACTTGAAAATATTATCAATACATTTACTGTGATTTTTCAAATATTTGCATGGGAATTGCACTACGACTGCGATTTTCTCAATGCCTACTTTTTCCATATGGGACTAATATGCAATTATAGGCAATATATGACTACCAAGCATTGAAGAAGCTTTCTTGCTACAGGCATCGGTTGAAAAAGGGTCCAAACCTACTATATTATATACTGCCCCACCGTTCTCCTATCCCCCGAGCTTCCTCCACGTCACGATTAAGGTAGGTCACTGAATTTCTTTCTACAGGCGAACGGTTGATGACTCCGTATTTTTTTTTTTCGTGTGCTTCATCATTTCTGTCTAAAAGTGCCTTGCAACTAAATTTATAGGTCCGCAACTTATCTTGACTGTCTATCGTGCAGCTACCACCATCAGTTGGCGTGACCGTAATATCACGCTTGATTATCTACCACGGTGGTGCGGCGGCAGGCAGTAGATCGCATCTCATGAGCAGAATTTGCAATTTGATGATGGGAAGTTTTTTGGTGGCTGTTTTTGTTTTTTTATTTTGCATTTAAGAAAAGCCTTTTTGGTTGCTTTTATTTGCGAGGCTGGGGATGCCTAATTGCTACGATGCTCATCGATGATAGGCATGGCGCACGCGAGGCCTCCCGGTGATGGTTGTAAATCTTAGTAGCTACATGATTTTCATTTCTCCCAATGCAATGAAAGGAACGGGTGGTTGAGATTTTTCTCACGGACTTTCCTTTGGTGTTATTGCGAAGTTTGTAACGAAGTCACCTAACCAAAACTGACAATGTATCATCGTTGAAAAATCCAGCTTGCCGACCTAAAACCCACGCATCATTCGATTCGTCAATAAACACGATCAAAAGTTACCCACCTTGCTTGACGCAGTTGACAGTCAAGTTCAAGCCAAAGACGTTCAGCATCTCAAAAATGGCATGAAGCAATCTCATTTGAACCTGAATTATACGCGGGTGCGAGATTCACCTCAAGGTGATGCAGATGATCTTCGGCGCGACAACTGATTTACGATGGAAAACGCGCCCACCGATCGCAACCCGTTAGTCTTTCATCGTTGTAAAACGTAAACAAATCGACAAATGAAGAAACGAGTAACAGGTTTCACGTAGCAGTAAAGTACGTTTCTTTTCCTGCTTCTTCTCTTGCGAGTGCTTTGCAATTATTTATGTTTTTCTCGTAATCACCCCATTCAAGAAGTCATAAGACGATGAGTGGACCTCTTTCTTTCTTTACGATTGGATGGACTGTCACCCGAGAGAAAAGCGAGAAAGATTGGATAGAGTTTCCGAGTTGTTCGCAACTGGATTGCGTTTGTTGCGAAACAGGCTTGAAAGGAATTACCTAACTAGCTGCCTAGCAGTTTTTCTACTTTTAGATTGATTTTCTAAGCTGCATTGAGTAGATTGTTAGGATCCATTGTTAGTTAAGTGTGTACATTGTATATTCCGCGAATTGAAAAAAAAAATGATTCACACCTTAGATTTTGAAATCTGTGTTTGAAGATCTCTAGAAAACCCAATTTATTCAAGATCAAAATACAGGCCGGACTCGATTATCCGGAGGCTCGATTAACCGGAGGCTCGATTATCCGGGGCTCGATTATCCGGAGAAAATGGCTCGATTATACGGAGTCATATTTTTTTTTACCTATCTTGCAAATTATTTTTCATAAACCGCTTGGAAAACCGACTTTCGATCCGAGGACGAGTAACACATCGTTCGACTCAGTCTGACAAGATCGGGAAATGACTATATTTAAGTGTTTGTGTGCCTTTGTTACAAAATCCGGCGTTAAGGGGTTATGGATTAACTTTGACCTGAAAGGAATCACACATATCATGTGCCACAACAACATACAAAAACTGAATCCCATGATGTTCCGTTCACTAATTACGTCACGTTTCAGGGGAGGCGGGGAATGGTCACCGAACAAAATTTTTGAAGATCCGCAAAAAAAAGTATCAAAGGGCCTTTAACCCTCCGTTACTCGCGCTGTTGTACTTTGTACATAACACAT
The DNA here is from genome assembly GCF_037179485.1 of Ochlerotatus camptorhynchus. Classification (NCBI taxonomy): domain Eukaryota; kingdom Metazoa; phylum Arthropoda; class Insecta; order Diptera; family Culicidae; genus Ochlerotatus; species Ochlerotatus camptorhynchus. The sequence continues at coordinate 1,130,861 of NW_027040498.1, read as the reverse complement.
GAGTTTTCCATCGCCATTTTGTTGCTGAGTTACCTGATAACCAACGAGTATTCTTCAAAAAACTTGTTTTGATCTAAACAAGCTAAACTTTGATTACAGTAAACACCTAAAAAATGCGGATAATAAGGAAAATGTAAATGGAAAACGCGAAAACTGTGACCATACTACGTGGGATTTGACTTAATTGATTACAACATGGAATATATCAAGATTCTGACAAGATAGAAAGTTACTGTCTCTGACAAAGTTGTTCAGGAGATCATAGCCTTGTCTCTGGCGGACAGTAGTTCAGAATTTTCTCACTACGTAGTGCTAGTATACATGTGAAATTCTCGCATGTGATATATCTCGAGATCCTGACCAGATAAAAAGTTACTGTCTTTCACAAAGTTTTTCAGGAGATCAAAGCCTATTGCTTGGTGCTCCATAATTCAGAATTTGCTCACTACGCAACGCTAGTATACACGTGAAATTCTCATATAAAATATCTCGAGTTCCCAACCAGATAGAAAGGTACTGTCTTCGGCATAGTTGTTCAGGATATCAAGGCTTTTTCGCAGGAAGGCAGTAGTTTAGAGTTTTCTCACTTTGCGGCGCTACTATAGATGTGAAACTCTTGCATATAAAATATCTGTAGATCCTGACCAGATAGAAAGTAAATGTATTCGGCAAAGTTTTTCAGGAAGTCAAGATCTTTTTGTTAGGTGACAATAGTTTAGAATTTTCTCACTATGTGGTGCTAGTATATACGTGCCTTTCTCCCATATTCAATAGCTCGAGATCTTGATCAGCTAGAAAGTTGCTGTCTTGGGCAAAGTTGTTTAGGGGGTCAAGACTTTTTGGCTGGTAAACAGTAATTAATAATTTTCTCACCACGTGGCATTAGTATGCATGTACACTTCTCGCATTAGGTATATCTCCTGATCCTCATCAGATAGAAAGTTGTTCAGGGGGTCAAGGTCTTTTGGCTGGTGGACAGTAGTTCAAAGTTTTCTCACTTCATGATGCTAGTATACATGTGAAATTCTCGCATATAAAATATCTCACGTTATTGACCAGATAGAAAGTTACTGTCTTGAACAAAGTTGTTCGGGAGTTTAAAGCCTAGAGTTTATGAGAAAATTCTAAACTATTGTTCACCAGCCAAAAGACTTTGACCTCCTGAATAACTTTGTTGCAGACAGTAACTTTCTATCTGATTAGGATCTCGAGATATAGCATATGCGAGAAGTGTACATCTATGCCACGTGGTGAGAAAATTCTTAACTACTGTTTACCAGCCAAAATTGCTTTGACCTCCTGAACAACTTTGTCGAAAACAGTAACTTTCTATCTGGTCAGGATCTCGAAACAAACCACGAGTACTCGTGTTATAAAAGTTGGCGCGAGTAACGGAGGGTTAAAGGGGGGTTTCGTGAGAATTGGTCTTTTGGTGGCTTCATACCTGAAAATTTATATCAATCTTCTTATCTTATTTTGTAGTTCAATTCATTTATTCATCATTTCAGTAAAAACAGTAGTTCATCAGTAAAGTGATTCAGTAAAAACAAAGAGAATTGCAAATTTGATCATTAATCAATCCTTATTGACTATTTTATCAACAATATTTCCCCTGATTTCACGAAGTAAAAACTGCCGTTCCAATGGCAATTGGTTTTCCTCAGCCCATGTGATAGTGTCAATACTGTTCAGCGCTGATTGATCTGGCACTGGTTCATACTCCCCCTCTTGGTTGTCATCTGCTGTAGAAATGTTTGCAGTTTCATCCAGAGTGGTGTTCGTCACGCTTTCTCCTTCGTAAAAATGTGAATCATGGTTAAGAACAGCATTGACTATGTCAGCATCAGACATGACATCGAATTCCGCATTCTCGTCTTCATTTTCGCCTGTAGCCGCTTTATCAGCAACCATCAGTTGAATTGTTACACTATCATCCCTAGAGCACCGGAACTAATATTTGCAATGTTAACATTTCAAAAATATTAATGGAAAATGGTCGAAATTGATCGAGTGCGTCAAGTTTGGAACCGCTTCAAATATGGTGCCTTCACGGTAGCCGTGGTTTTTAGCCAAGCTCAACTTTGTCTCTACACACTCGTGAGAGTCGCGAGACTACAATTTTTCTCAAGTTGAGGGGTCCCATGGCGTGGTTGGCTACACGTTCGCTTCTCAAGCCGATGGTCCATGGGTTCAATTCCATTGAACTTCTTATCGAATTTTGATGTATTTTAATGTGCCTCATGATAGGTTATTATCCAAGTCCGATTCTGGTCACTTTCCCGGGGCACCTGGAACTTGTCCGGAAGTGGCCAATATGGTCCAAGGTACTTAATTTTTTCCACCATTGATCTGGTTATCGAATTTTTATATAATCTGATGTGTCGCATGATAGGTTATTATTCAAGTCTGGTTCTGGTCCTTTTTTCCGGAGGCACCCGGAACTTGCCCGGAAGTGGCCAATATGGTCCAAGGTACTTAATATTTGCCACCATTGATCTTGATATCAAATTTTGATTTAATTTGATGAGTCGCTTAATGGGTTTTGTTCCTCTCAAGTCAAGTTCCTCTCATGACCCATAAACACCGGAACTTGTTCCGGCCATATCTACAAAACCAGTGGTCCGATTCCATAATCCTTCAATAGCGTTCAATGGGACCACTAAAAACATTAAATGAGACCACATAAGGCAAAACAAAAAAAATTTTTTTTGATGGCTCGATTATCCGGAGGGCTCGATTATCCGGAGTGAAATTTTTTTCAAGACTCCGGATAATCGAGTCCGAGCTGTAATGTCTACCATTTCTTCATGGGCAGAGCTGGTAGCGAGTCACTTTTTAAGGTCAAGTCCCTAATGTCAGTCACTATTTTAAACTTTTTTTTTAACGTTGATTTATTTGGATCAAGAAGACTGGCAACTTTGCCAGAATCCAAGCAACAGATACAGTAGCGCTGCACTTGAGTGAAGGTGGAAGCAACGCATAGAAAAATGAGCAAATACACAAACCTTTCTTCTGAGGATGTAATCTTTGCTATCAAATTCGTTCCAAGCATTTACCTTCGAGCGGCAGATAACGCGATTGTACCTGTCGTCTCATAGCGTTCGTATGAGAAAATGGAATAGTTGCCAGTCTTCTTGATTTGCTGTCTTCGGTCAGAGTGATATAAGCGAAATTAAAAAATCTTCCATAGTAATTCCCATATTTACAAACTTTAAACCTTTTCCGCGACCTGTAAACCTTCATCAATCTCAACGATTTATTGAAGAGATATGTCAGGGTGTCTACTCAATCCAAGGAATCAAATTCCCTGAGTTTTCCAGGTTTTTCCAGGTCGGATGAAAAAAAAAATTCCAGCAGAACAGATGCACATAGGTTGTTTAATTTTTTTTGTTCATTAATTTATTTGATAAGGCTCAACCGAATTAACTTTACAGAGCCGAGGATTCTTGTTTACTATACAATACATCTTAAAACTATAGTCAAAAGGTACAACACAGTAAACATTTTATCTTCCGCTATCTAATAAGCCTCCTCTACCAGAACGGGAGCCGTTTCCAGTGGTTTACTTAAATGGCAGATTTGCCAACGAGGGTCAGAGCGCTTCCATTGTAGCAATGGACGCAAAACGTGGTCAGCACTCACACATTCATCACGAAACGGTTGCTTTGCAAAATCGACGACGCATCGACTGAAAGAACTGCTGATGAAGAACAATGAGGGGACCACACAATGGTTGCTGCCGAGTAAACAGACGATCGCGTGACACACATTGAGAGTGGTCTGCTTCTATCGACAGCCGAGTGAACACTGAGGTTGTTTAATATTAATTTGTACAATTTATGTTTAGTAAATGCACCAATAGTGGAGATACTTTAGTGCAATGTGTTCCTATGGTGGCTTATAGAGTCTCCCTAAGCCGCTATAGAAGTACATTGTACTAACGTAATGTACTTCTAGAGCGGCTTAGGGAGACTCTATAAGCCACCATAGGAACACATTGCACTAAAGTACCTCCACTATTGGTGCATTTATTCTACACATAATTTGCGAAAAGAAATTATATCCAAGGGTGTAATATTGTATTTGGTTTTTGCAATCACATTAGTTATTCATACAGTAAAACATGTATTACGTCAATCATTATTACATTCTTTTTTGGTATTTGTGTAGTATTTTTTTAATTCAAGAATATAAATATAAGTAAGAAACCTTTCTATACTATTTCGATAAAACGATATATCAAAGTTTGATAACAATATGCTTTCAAAAACAACATATCATTTTGATAATATGTTTGAGTTCAACTCTGTTTGGAAGATCAAGACAGAATAAATCATGGTTTCACATGTCTAAAATCTCTTAAGGTCCGTTTAGACTATCTGATTTCTTGGTCTGACTTTGACCGCCGCCATAATGAAAAATCTGCTCGAATTTACTTTCGACACACTTTGTCGAACCCCCCTGTTTGCTGGTGTTCACACTGCTTGCACATGTCGAAAGAACTGCCAATTTAGATTTCAAAACAAAACTGTATCAGGAATCAAAAGTAAATACTTCCATCATGAATTACCGGAAAATTGCTCTAGTTTCGGCAGACGTATTTGCTTTTATTATTTTAAATAAAATGAGAAGGTGAACTTTGTGGAGTAGGAAATAGTTACTCAGGAGGAACACCGGCAGGGATCTGGCTCATCTTGTCCATCAAGCGCTGCGATATGAAGATGAAAATGGATTTCAAAACTTCGCCAGGATGTCGATACCAACTTTAGACAAGCTAGTGGGAAAAGTTCTCACTAGATATACATGATTCCTTGAGTTCTGAAAATTTCTGTTAACAACACAATTCTGCAAGGTCTTCAAACCTTCTGACGTCCCTGAAGTTTTGTTTCTGTTCTCCGGTAAAATTTCTTTAAAGATCAACAATCTTTCCTGATGATCTGCAAATTTCTCGGTAGTTCTACAGATTTCTTTGAAGTTCTGTGTGTTCTTCAGAAGTTCTGCAAATTTTCCTAAAAATCTACAAAGTTCCTGAATCCCTGGAGATTTAAGATCCTTGAAGATCAACAATTATCTCTGATGTTCACAAAATTTCTAATAATCTACAAACTTCTTGATAGTTCTGTAATTTTCTCTGCAGATTTTCATGATTCAATGAATATCTGCAAATATCTCTGAACATCTATACAATTTTCTAAAAAATTAAAAGATTATCTAGAAATTTTTGAGCTTTCCGGAAGTTTTAGGAAGTATTCTGAAGTTTTTCTAATTTTTCAGAAGCTGTGCAAATATCTCTAAAGATCAGCGAACTTACCTGAAGTTCTCTAAATGTCTTTCAAAATCCAAGAACCGCAGTAAAATTCTGAAAATTTATTTAAACATCTGCTAATTTTTCAGTAGATTTACGATCTATCCTCTGAACTTTTCTGAAGATCCTAAAATTTATTTCAAATTCTGTAAAGTTTTCTGAAGTACTGTATTTCTGCTCTAAAGATCTACGAACTGCCCTGAAGTTCAATAAATTTCACAGTAGATCTCCGAACTTTTCTAAAGTTCTTTAAATTTCTTTGTGGATTCTTGAACTAAAGATCGGCGAATTTTCCCGAAGATCTGTGAGTTTTGCTGAAGTTTTGCAAATTTTTCTAAAAACGTACGAACTTTCTGACGTTCTACAGACTTCTCTTAAGGTCTACGGACTTCTTTTAAGGTCTACGGACTTCTTTTAAGGTCTACGGACTTCTCTGAAGTTCTTTAGATCTACACAGCTAAAAAAAAGTAGTTTAAATTTCCGTTACTATGATGCACATAAATGGAGCGTCATATATTATACAAGTTTAGATTATAGATCGTGTAAATTTATGAGACATGTCATGTAATATCCCATATATTGTATGCAACTGTCCACTTTTGTTTGCAACATTTCTTGCAAGTTGCTAGTTTACGTGAAAAGGAAGTTTACATGTATGAATGTTTGCATGCATGGATGTTTACATCGCCAGTAAAATTCAGAATTTTTTGGTGTGTATCTATTTCCGACTTCCATGGAGTTCTGCAAAATATTGTACTTTTGTACTTCGCTGCGATTTGTTTTTGGAATTGAGGTGCTTTTCTGACATTTAACGAATTTTTCTGAAGATCTCACATTTGTGTGAAACTGTGAAACTTTCTGTCAAATTCCTGCAAATATCTTTAAAGTTCTGTAAAGTTTTCTTAAGCTGCGTAGCTCTATTCCCAAGATCTACAAAAAAAAAACTTGAGGCTCAATAAATTTCTCAGTAGATCTGCAAACTTCTCTGATGTTTTGTAAATTCCTCTCGGGTTACCCTGAAGATTTGAAAATTTCCTTGAAGATTAACTAAAGTTGTCAAAATTTATCTGAAAATATTTGAACTTCTTTGAAGTTTTAAATGTCTCTCTTAAAATCTACAAATTTTCCTGAAATCGTGTAAATATTTTTTTTAAATCGCCGAACTTCCCTGAAGTTCTGCTATTTTTACTGAAGATCCATTAACATTTCTGAGATTCTTGTGATTTTTTCAGAAGTCCTGTAATTTTTTTCAAAGTTCTGTAGCTTTGTTCTGAAGATCTACGAACTTTTCTGATGTTGAATAATGTTTCGAGGATCTCCAAACTGCTGTGAAATAGTTTATATTTCACTGTAGATTCTTGGACTTGTCTGAAGTTATGCAAATTTCCCTGAAGATTTGCAAAATTTCGCTTATAGTTTTACAAATTGATTTGAAATTATTTTTGCTTGCTTGAAGTTTTGAAAATTTCTTTGAACATTTATCTGAAGATCTACGACCTCTCTTGTGATGTTGTTTTTATGAATTTCTGTTAATTACTTTTAATTTGTTTGTAGTTTTGTTCTCAAGATCTACGAACTACCCTGAAGCTCAACAAATTTCTCAGTAGATCTCCGACCCTCTCTGAAGCTCAAAAAAAAATATATGTAGGCTCTCAGACCTGTTGTCCGGCATGCTCATTCTTAAACAATACATGCTTCGTATGCTTCCTTTTGCCAGTCTCTCTTTTTCGGCTGTTTCCTTTTTACGACGATTTTGATCCTCCACATACAAATCAGCGAAGAGTGAGCGTGACAAGACTCTCTGAATGAACTTGTCTTGTTCGCACACGTTGTCTTAGATGTCAGATGCTTGTCAAATCCAGTGTCCTTAAGAAACGTTTCGAGAAACTGAACGAAAAACTTCTTTTGAATTACGAATGGAGTGATAATTGGAAAATTCCCTGAGTGGAACCAAAATTCCCTGAATATTCCAGGTTTTTCCAGAAAAAAATAAAATTCTATGTAAATTCCCGGTTTTCCAGGTTTTCTCAGGTAGTAGACACCCTGTATGTGATGATTACAATGATTGAAATTTTTGTTGTTGTTCCAAAAATGAAACATCCTGCTGTCACATACCTACCCGAAACGTCAGCTATTCGCAAATCAATCCCACGACGGTAGATTTCTGTATGCAACAATGAAAACGAAAAAAAGCTTCTCGTGAATAATCACCTACCGTGTGTGTGTGCGCGATCGCGTGACTCGTCACCACGAGAAAATTTCGGGACGTGTGAATATCATTCGTTTTTCTATGATCGTAAGCTATTTTGCAGAGTTGTTGCCTTCCGCGTGCATCTGCGGAGTAACAACATAACTGAGGAGAATCTCTGTGAATCATATTTTACGACCCAGATAGGATTATCTTTCGCGCGCAGATGTCGTGACAGATTAAGATCAAATCACTTTTTAGCTGTGCAATAGCTGATGCCAGTCAGTGGCACAAATTGAGGAACAAACCGATCTAAGACCGATGGAGGAATGGGAAGATGAAGCAAAACAATTGGCTACAGACGTTGTTGTTGGCCTGAAGCGAAACAAAACACAATGAGCAAATAAAAAAAGCGATTAGAAGGTTGGTGCATCAGACAGGGTCCAAGATGGGGGGCGGGGGAATGGATTTAGTGAAATAGATTTTGGTTGCCAAACGATGTACAAGATGCACGTCATTACTGGGAACGCTGCCTCCGCCCAGATCACGGAAGGGTTTCTTAAGCCGTTGCTGACTGGGCCTGAAAGTAAAATCTTCTTCTGCTTTTGTTTTTCTTTGGACCCACTTCTTGTTGCCTATTATAGTGCACTTATTTTCTTCTTTTGTGTTTCGATTTCGCTGCAGCAGCCGTGCCGTGCGTCGTCGTTGGCGCGGTGCGACACGAATTAGGTTAGAAGTCGAGTCTCGCGCAAAAAAGAAACTACCTCAGCTTCTAACATGCTTGGCTTAGAGCTCGCGAGATACAGGCGGACGGACGGGAAGTAGGCACACTGAATTGTTTCGCTCGCGGCGTCACGAGACGTGGGTAGGGTAAGACGGGTATGCTAGGACGATCTAGCGACTCGACCGGTAGGCGATTATAATGGTGAAGGTTTTCTTTCCTAAGGTAGAAGAAGACGAATTGCCCGCTCGGAAACAAAAGGTTGCGGTGATCTATCTTCTAAGGTATCTCGATCTCGTCAAACGAACACACAACCGCTGAAGAATAGATTCGTTACGAAACTACCTACTGCGGTGTGTAGGTGGAGTGTTTGGTTTCGCAGTCGTCGCGAGATGCAGTCAGTATAATTTGAATGCGAAATTAGATCGGAGTGTCGAAAATGACACATTGTTTCAAAACTTGGGGATTTTTTGTTGTTTCGTCTTATTGATTATTTAATGAGGTGGTACAAATTAGCATTCAAGGTTTTGAAAGACATGTTTTACATATTTCGCAATGGATATGACAAGGGGTTGTCAACTTGCGAAGTCAAATCTGCGGATTATACACCTGAAACGAGTGTCCTGAATTGCAGAAAAAAAAACAGGGTCTATCGACATTAAATAACCTAATCGAAAACGATATTCCCGATTTTGTTTTGCGAAGTTTTCTCAAAATAGGTTGTTACAGAAATCCTTATTTTGTCGTCCGCGCCAGGATGCAAAATCCGCGCCATAGATACAACTCAAATTAGAACAGCACTTTTCAGTGCTCAACCTATTTCTACCTTCTTCAACTCTTATTCCTCTTCGATCCTTGTTTGGACCCTACCCGAGGTAATCCTTCTTGGATATCGATTTGGAAAATTTTCCTTCGATCCTTCAGATTCTTATAGTAATCTGCTTGGAAGTCGATTTGGATAAAAATTTACTTCCGCCATGGCACCTACGCGCAAAAGAAAGGGGCAAACTCTTGATCCCCCTTCTGATGAAATTAATTTGAGTAATCAATTTGATTTGCTCACGGATGATGAGAATGATCCATCATCCAAGAAAAATTCTAGTAAACTTTCCCGGCTTAATGCCAGGAAGGAAAAGATTCCCCCTATTGTGATAACCACTTCCGATTTCCATGCTCTTCGCATGGAACTTTTGAACTTCGTGAAAGTTTAGTTTTCACTACAAAATAGGGCGACGGGGTGAATGCCGTGGTTTGGCTGAAACCTTGGATGGATTTAAATGTCTTCTCAAGTATCTTACTGAGAAGCAGCACAAATTGATTACTTACGACACCAAAACTGAACGTGTGTTCAAGGTTGTCATGGAAGGACTGCCCAGTGGTGAATCCCTGGATCAGATCAAAGATGAACTGGCAAAATTACTTGGACTTGTGCCACTCCAAGTAATCAAAATGAAAATGAAATCCCGTCGAAATCCCGGAATTTCTAATGATTTTTATTTACTTCACTTCAAGTCTAGTGAACTAAACAACCTTAAGGCCTTGGAAAAAGCTAGCCTTATGCTCCATGTCCGAGTGAATCAGGAAGACTGGAGGAAATTTCCAAAACCTCACCCAGTGCCGTAAGTGCCAGGGATGGGGTCACGGAACTAAAAATTGCAACATGCCAGTTAAATGCATGAATTGTGGTGATTCCTCTCACGCAAAGGACGACTGACCTGTGAAGGAAGATCCTAAGAAATTTAAATGTTCAAATTGTGGTGAAAACCACAAATCCAATTTTTGGGAATGTAAGACTCGCAAAGCGATCCTACAATCTCGTTCTAAGCGACAGGTAGGAAACGCTCCACGTTTCCGACCAGGTACAAATTACTCTGCTGTTAACAACGGGCAGCGAGGAACAAATTCTACATTCGTACCCGTAGGTACAAATATCACCCCTGCTTCAAATTTTTGATCTATACCTACTCCCCTCACTGCTAACAATGTTCAGCGAGTTAATGGAGCTACCTATGCTGCTATTGCACAGGGTAGAAATCAAAATACTAACCAACGTAATTCTAACGGAAATTTTGACAATTTGGCTTTATTTAGTTGAAGATGCTAATTTCAAATAACAGACTGTAGTGGTAATTTTTATACGATAGATGGAGTAGATGAAAGCATAGAGTTGATAGTTCCGTTAGAGTACGGCAGTGTGAAGATTGCATATAGATATTAGAATAGCGAGCTAGGACAACTTTTAAGGAAGGTACAAATCGGTTTTTTCATCTCTCTTTACCAAACTCCCCCTTTGGAGAGGGATGGTGATGGGTGTCCCCCCCCCCCCCCAGCCACCACTGGCAAAAAGAGATGAAAACCGACCCGCTCAAGTACCAACGGTGTGAGACTGCCGAGTTCAGCAATCGCAATAGCATGGTTCAACTTGTCGAATGCTGCGGATAGGTCTGAATAAATAACGTCCGTTTGAACCCGATCCGACATGCTTTCGGTTATATACGATGTGAGACACAGCAGATTGGTGGTTGTAGAGCGGCCCACAGTAAACCCATGTTGATCAGCACTCAAATACTGCTTGCAATGGGACAGCAACGGTTCCATAATCACTAGCTCGAATAGCTTCGAAACGGCACTTAACGATGTAATTCCTCGATAGTTATCCACAGCTCGTTTCCTTCCTTTTTGTGGACGGGAAACATGAGCGCAAATTTCCAGCAAGATGGAAATATGCCACCTGAGAGAGACATTCGGAACAGGCGAAGAAGCGGAATTAACAAGCTAGCAATATGTCTCTTCAAAAATACAGATGGAACTCCATCAGGTCCAGGATTGAAGGATGACTTGAGCAGAGTTGCGGCCTTAGAAATCATTTCTGCATTAACATCAATTGCACCCAGCGTTTGATCGTTTACTGGAACGTTCCTGGCAGCCAGGTTAATATGGTCGTCAGTTAGTATCTCATTAGTGAATACACTGGCAAACTTTCGGAAAAAAGGTGGCATATATGCTGAACAGTGGCAGCAACTTCTCCGTTGAATTCCATAGACGATGGGAGGCCGGATTCCCTGCGTTGCTCGTTCACGTAGTTTCAAAAGGATTTCTGGTGTAGCTTAAGTTTGCGCTGGATGCCTCGTTGGAAACTTGAAAAGCATTCACGACTGACTCGCTGGTACATGTGATTCAGCCTCACATAATGTAGTTTCAGAGGAAGCGTGCGATACTTCGTAAATCTTCTCAATGCGGCTCTCTTGATTGACTTCAACCTACGTAGCACTCTCGTCTGCCAGGGAGGGTGAGACACTTTGTGGTGAGTTCTTTTAGGGACGTGTCTGTCAATGACATATGCCAAGAAATGTGAAAAGGTTTGCGCTGCAGCCTCAACGTCATCTGGATCAAGGATGTTCTCCCATACCATGCTAGACAATACATCTATGATGCTACGGTGGTCAGCTTTACGGAAGTCATAAGAAACCGTAGCAGGATAGTCGTCGAAATCACGCACGAGTTTGTCCTCAACAGTGACAATTAGAGGAGGGTGATGTGGAACTAGCTTAGTTAGTGCACAAGGAGCCGAAGAAATTGATGGAGCCTTGTCATGTGTGCTCACGAAGCAGAGGTCCAAACTACGACAATTTTTGTTAACTACATGGTTAATTTGAGAAAGCTTCGCTGCGCTGTAGTTGTCGGGAAGGCTAATAGCTCGCTCCTGTGTGAAATGTAGAGCTATCAGGATCTGGGTACAGGAATCCGCTATGAGATGGACTCCACGAAACGCCTGGCAGGTTGAAGTCACCAAAAATGAATATCTCATCAACTGGAGTGGCACTATCGACAACTGTAAAAACTGACCGACAGTGAGTATCTAGGAAGCATTACTACCCTTAAAATGGAATTTTTACAGAAATCATTAATTGATATGATTTCTGATATGCTTAAATCTAACTTCATGTTTGATGCTATTCAAACTGGAGTAAAATTTGCAAACAATATTGTCAATATTCAGTAATGGATTTTAAAGTATTAAATATTTTAAATTGGAATGCTCGATCTCTTAAAGATAATGAAGACGAGCTATTTAACTTTTTGAGAGTTCATAACGTGCATATTGCCGTTTATTTATTTATTTATCTGCATCAACAGGCTGTGTATAGCCCCAATGAAGATTTAAGTAACTTATATAGGTAAATAAAAAAAATAAAAACTAAGAATAAAATACATAAATAAAACACACAATCATTCACGGTTAACTGTGCCAAAAAAGAACGATGAGAAGTATCTTGGTAGCAGCTGTCGAGGCATATGGAAATCGAAGATGCCCGAGACTCGATTGAACACTCGTTGCAGCCCACCTATTGCACCGTTCATGCCATAGTTTGTGCGCTGAAGTGGCAATCTCCGCAATGAACAGGGCCCTAGAGGTGTCTCTTCTAGTTCGGAGAGGCTCCAGATCAATCAGCTGGCAGATGAAATGGGTCTCTCCAAGGCAGCTTCCGCAGAACGAATCGAAGAAAACGGCGTTGAACGGACTTAACTCTCTCAGCACCATTGTTGTAGTTTGGACTCGAGACTACAGAACAATATTCCAGAATGGATCGCACCAAGGAACAGTACAGTGACTTCAAACAGTAGATATCGGAGAAATTCTTTGCTATCCTGAAGATAAATCCCAATGTCCTAGACGCCTTGTCGACAACGTACGAGATGTGCTGCTTGTACGTAAGTTGAGAATCCAGAATAACACCCAGATCTTTCACATGGTTCACACGGTCGATTACAGTGCCGATAAGTTTGTATTCAAATGTGATTGGTTCTTTCTTCCGAGTAAAAGTGATAACCACCATTCGGTTTAAATTACAACTGCTGGCAAAGGCTTCGAACTGACGTTGAAGGAAGTGAAAGTCATCAATCGAGCGGATTCGTAGGTAGATTTTAAGATAGTCTGCATACGATAGTCGTGGGCCTTCGATGACCAAGTTCACGTCATTGAAGTAGAGTAAGAAAATCAAAGGTCCCAGATGACTTCCTTGAGGTATTCCTGACGTAGCTAGATAGATATTGGACCGGTTGTCACCGTTATAACTGAAACGTTCCTTAAACCTGACCATAAGGTTAAGAAGGACGCAAATTATTTAATTTTTAGAAATGATCGTCTTGATGTACCCTGTGGTGGCGTTGCCATCATTGTTCATAGACGAATCAAACATAAAATTCTTTCTTCATTTGAAACCAAAGTTTTTGAAACTTTGGGAGTTTCTGTTGAAACAAAATTTGGACAACTTACGTTTATAGCTGCCTATTTGCCATTCCAATGCGTAGGCCAGCAAAAGAATTTTCTCAAGGGTGACCTTCCGAAACTTACCCGTCATAGGTCTAAATTCTCCCTTTTTTGGTGATTTTAATGCAAAACACCGCTCATGGAATAATGCTCAAAGAAATTCAAATAATAATATTCTGTTTGATGATTGTTCTGCAGGTTATTACACTATTCAATATCCAAACAGCCCAACATGCTTTTCTTCTGCAAGAAATCCCTCCACTATTGATTTGGTCTTAACTGATTCATGTCAACTTTGTAGCCAATTGGTTACCCATGCTGACTTCGGTTCTGATCACCTTCCAGTAACTTTTGAAATATCCCAAGAAATAATTTGTAATCCCAACAGCTCTACTTTCAATTACCATAGAGCTGATTGGGAGCAATATCGAACATTTATGGAATATAACTTCGATCCAAACAGTCCTTTGCAAACCAAAGATGAAATTAATTATGCTCTTGAATCTCTGACTACTTCTATAGTTGAAGCAAAAGCTGCCTCAGTACCAAAATGCGAGGTTAAATTCGATTCAATTATAATAGACGACGATCTTCAGCTCTTGATCCGTCTTAAAAATGTCCGTAGGAGACAATCTCAAAGAGCACGCGATCCTGCCATGAAAGTTATCTGGCGGGATTTGCAAAAACAAATTAAAAAGCGATTCTCTGCCCTGAGGAACAAAACTTTTGAAAATAATGTTTCTAAATTAGACCCGAGTTCCAAAAAAAACCTCAAAAGCCTATTCCAGCGCTTAAAGAAGGTGGTCAAATTTTGATTACAAATTTGGAAAAAGCTCAAAAACTTGCTAAGTAATTCGAGAGTTCCCATAATTTCAGTTTGGGTCGTACTAGTCCTATTGAGAATCACGTTGCTCGGTATTATCTGAATATTTTCTCTCGGGAAAATATTTTTGATGATTCCTGGGGGACTGATTTGGACGAAGTAAAGTCTATAACTAAAAAGTTTCATAATATGAAAGCTCCAGGTGATGATGGAATTTTCTATATCCTCATCAAAAAACTCCCAGAGAGTACCTTGTCTTTCTTGGTAAAATTATTTAACAGATGTTTCCATTTGGCATACGTTCCTGATAAATGGAAAAATGCTAAAGTTGTTCCAATTTTGAAGACGGATAAAAATCCAGCTGAAGCTTCTAGCTACCGCCCAATAAGTTTGCTTTCTTCAATAAGTAAACTTTTTGAAAAGATAATTTTAAATAGAATGATGCTTCACATCAATACGAACTCAATTTTCATGGGCCATGGGCATTCAACTACTCATCAACTCTTAAGAGTTACCAATTTAATTCGTTCAAACAAATCTGAAGGCCACTCAACTGGAGTTGCTCTTCTAGACCTAGAAAAAGCATTCGACAGTGTTTGGCATGAAGGTTTGATTGCTAAATTGAAAAAGTTTAATTTTCCACTTTATATTATGAAATTAGTTCAAAATTATTTAACTGGCAGAACGCTGCAGGTAAATTATCAAAATTCCAAATCTAATCTACTACCTGTTAGAGCAGGAGTTCCTCAGGGTAGCATTCTTGGGCCTATATTGTATAACATTTTCACTTCGGACCTCCCTGATTTGCCTCAGGGTTGCCACAAATCTTTGTTCGCTGATGACACAGGCATTTCCGCTAAAGGAAGAAGTCTTCGTGTTATTTGCAGCAGACTGCAGAAAAGTTTAGATATTTTCTCTTCTTATTTACAAAAATGGAAGATTTCTCCCAACGCTTCCAAAACTCAACTTATAACATTTTCACATAAGCCTAGAGCTTCCTTTCTGAAACCTAGTAGTAGTCACATAGTCACTATGAACGGAGTTCCAATTTCCTGGTCAAACCAAATGAAATATCTTGGATTAATACTTGACCAAAAATTACTTTTAAAGATCACTTTGAGGGCATTCAAGCCGAATGTATCAAATATATTAAATGTTTGTATCCTCTTATAAACAGGAAATCCAAACTTTGCCTGACGAATAAACTTCTAATATTTAAACAAGTTTTTAGACCGGCCATGCTTTACGCTGTGCCAATATGGTCTTGTTGTTGCACTACCAGGAAAAAAGCACTTCTAAAAATTTTAAGATTTCAATTGTTATACTGACATGCAGGTTCAAAAAACCTGTTTAAAATACTGAATTGCCAAGGCAGGAACAATGTAAAAACACTTAGATATATATCATAACAATTAAGGTTGGTAAGTTACTGCAGTAACTGGAGCACCTAGGTTAAAATGAAATGTAATTTATTTTGAATTTGGAAAGAGTTAAAAAAATGCCATATATATACTCGAATCTGTTGAAAAATACACCTAATCTTCTAGTTTACTCGATATCTATCCATTGCAAGCAATATTTTGATAATTGTTTATGTTTTGAGAGTTGGTGCACAGGTACATTGAGGTTAAAGAAACGCCACTGAATATGCTTAAACTAATTTAAAACAGTCTTAAACTTTAATTACATCGTACCTTTAAAAAAATAGAGTAGTCCCAAATCTTAAACATTTCCCCAAGTCTGGGATGTGTAAATGTTTTCTTAGCACGGGACAGAATTTTAATAGGTTGACTTTGTATCTGGTTTGAGATCAAGATAAAAATCTCAGTTTAACATCCATAATAGGTAGCTGCAGAATCTCAAACCATGTTGTAAATAAAATTTTCAAAATTTTCTAAGAAACCAGAACATTTAAAAGCCACGATTTTTTCAACTCTTGAAGTTGCAGAAATAGAAAGAATTTGAAGTTGTTATGCATAGTAGGTACGGATATCCTAGGTTTTCTACAGAACTAATCCACTGATTACTAGAGTCTATATTCAGGCCACAACTTCAAACCATGACCACTACATTTATTGTTGCTCTGGAAGTGTTTTCGAACCAGTCGCTGAGCTCTTGGGTCAGCTTCATAACTTGGTATTTTTTACGGATATTCCAAAAAAATCAGCTTGTGGAATTCACTGCAATGCTTCAATTTTGGGTACACCCGAAAACCTTAGTAGCTTTGAGAACTGAAGATAATCCACGATCATCTATCAGAAAGGTGAACCAGTCCTTGGCTAAAAACCTTGTAACTAAACGGGGAAAAAATCTCTGAGCATGTAAGGTAAAACCGGTACTTTTTGAGTAACTAAAATAAACCTTTAAATTTTGCAGAAACTTCCGGAATCTACGGATCCAAGCTAATAAAACTTTAAGATCAGAGATCAGGGTACTTTTGGAACACTCTGAATTATTTCGAAAATCTTTGTAGATTTTAATGTTTCAAATTTGTGGAGTCCCGACAGGTTCAGAAGCTTTGGGTATGATCGGATTCAGTTGCTCGTCGTGAGCCACTGTGGGCCATCTATGCCAAGCGCGTCACCCTCGTTCCAAACAACATACAGCTCGCCAGCCTCATCCGTGTTGAACACACCGATAACGTAATCGTTCACAAAATGACGAAAACACTAGTTTATAAATGTTCTCTCAATCATTTGACAGAATCTCAATCATCTGTATGCAACGGATGAACACTGCTTCCCCCTTCTCCATGAACATCAAGTGAGGACTACTATGACATCGCCCTTCACAAAACTTGTTCACCGATAGATCCAGGTGCAACGCATGAGTACCGCTATCATCTCCAAGAACATCGAGGAAACAATTCCACAGCATTGTTCTAAACTGGCTTCCAAGCTTCCAACCCATCGGTCCTTTTCAGGACCACAAATGACTGATAAAAGAGTTAACTAAAGAAGTATGAGCTTGAATCCAAGACATATCGTCCAGGATTAGCTTGTACTACATGGACACCGACAGAGCACCTCAAAAAACAGAACTCTCAAATTGCTTCCGAATTTCAACCTATCGAACTTTTTCACTGATAACAAGTTAAGAAATCAATCAGGGTGTCGACTCAAAGTCAAAAATAAAATTCCCTGACTTTCCCTGACTTTCCAGTCGGTTTTCAGAAATATTCCAGTCATCAAAACTTCGTTATTTTAACCTAAGAAGCTACAACGTGATGTGCTTTATTATACCGTAGTGTAAATTAAGGTTAGTTTAAAATGAGCAGCAGGGTAAGTTTTCGAAGATATCAAGAATAGCATACTCATGGCACGTACTACAGAACATGATACTAATACAATTTTTACAGAACATATGATCGACTACCTACGAAGGATGTGAATAGGCCTAGGGCTATAAATACATATTCTAATATAATAATGAATAACTACTGCTCACAACTAGGCTCACTATTCATTACTAACTAAAAATAGGAATATTTAATCAATGTCACCAAGCTCTCAATTTGTGTTCATAATTTCACAGCCAAATAAAAATCAACCCGTAGACGATCCTTTCTCTTAACTTATAAATTATTGTAAAATAGCAGAGCAGTGATTATTCTTGCTTTGGCAACCGAACCTGAGGATGCACTGATCATGCATTAGTCAGTTTCGTACTCTCTGGAACTCCATATGACAACCACAGACATGGCAAAATAATTTAAGTTTAATTATCATTAACATTTTATTCTCTCAGTGAGTTCACATTACAACGAGAAATTGCAAGTTGAATATGTGTTGATTTTCATTTTCGGATTACTTTTAAAAATGTTTATCATTTGAGCAGAACAATTTTCTCCTGCAAACTCTCGGCTTCTTTTTGAGCATCTTGAGTTTTCGGAATCGAGAGCTTCTTTCATACGACGATCCTTGTCTACATGGAAAGCGAATGCGATTTTTCGAACTCGCTTAATAAGTTTATTCAAAATTTGTAAGTTTTCCAACCCGCCTGCATGAGTAACACCATCATAGATCTGACGTCGCGCTACGACTGAAGGCCCAAACGCAATATGGGCGGAAGCGGAACGGAAACGGAAAGTTTGACAATTGTCACAAATGACATCAAGTTGCCTAACCGCATTCGATTTGATTCTAACTAGTTTTCAATCCGACAAATAGGCTTAGGATAGGATTGCGCTTGGGCCTTGACTTTTCCCTCATGTTTTCTAAAATATATTCTGCATTTACCGAAAAACCTCTCTCTGCATTGGCGTTGCCATGCGATAAGCAGCAAATCATTTTCACAACCAACAATAGTTCTGAATACGCCGACCAATAACCTGTGCCAAAAAACGTCCAGTCGTTCCATTTTGCGATCTTATTGATCAAATGTGCATTTACCTGTGCAATATATGGCTCAACTTCGACACCAACTGATTTGAGGAAACCTAGCTTAATACCACGTTCAGACAACTACAGAGTTATAACATGTTATAACGGTTGTCAAATAATTGCAACACAGAAACCACCATCAAGATAGTGCTATAACATGTTATAAATCTGTAATCTGAACTTACCATAAGCCATCAGCAGCGAGTCATTCAAACCGTTTTTAACATCTTGGTAGGAGCTGACGTTTTGTCTTTCTGGACGCCTTGAATAAATTTTCGTATTTGTGGAGTAATTTTGATTGCCCTCTGCAGGGCTGGTAGCGATCACTGCTGTCAGAAATAGTGATTTTAGTGACCATGTTGAATAAATAAGTGACCAAATAGTGACTTAAAGTTGTAAAAATAGTGACTAAAAAGTGACCTAAGAGAAGGTACATCAAATAAATGTTTGATGTTTTAGACTTATTAAATTATTACTTCATAAACACTTATGTACGATATGAACCTTTAAAGCGACAAATTCAATAGAAACTTTATAACCAAACCCACAGTATTAGTCACGGTGTCTATTAATTAAAAAAAATCTGGAAAACCAGGAATCTTCAAGGCATTTTTTGTTTCCCTAAAATACCTAGAAGTCTCAATTTAAAAAATTTCTTACTAAGGAAAATTTAAAGAAAATAATGAATTTTAAAATACAACCATTTATTTTTTCTCGATATTTTCATTCACACTTTGAACTTTTAAGATTCACAGTGGATTAATCTTCAGTAAGAAATAAATTTAAAAAAATAAATATTTTTTTTTGTTTCTGAAGACCACTGTCTTTCTGTAACGTTTCCGAAATTTTTCTAAATTTATAGAACTTTTGTGCTCCCGAAATTTTCAGGGAATAAGAACGAAATAATTAATATATTTATATGAATTTCACTGAAGTACTCAAGATTTTTCTGAAGTTCATAAAACTTCCCTTAAATTATCGGCACTAATTTAAAACTTCTTCAATAGTCTAGACTTTCTTGGTGTCTAAACGATTACTGAATTTCTTTAAAGTTATCTAGACTACCCTGAATTTATCAGTATTTTTTAAGAATTCGCAACTTTACTGAAATTAATTGACGTGCCTTGTAGTTTCGACAATGTTCCTTAAGTATTATAACCATTATTAACACTCGCTTTTCCCTGAACTTATCTATGCTTACCTGAAGTTCTCTAAATTTGTTTAATAATCCAGCAAATTTTCTGATACATATTCATAATTCCCTGACGCTTCTGACGTTTTAGGATCAATCATAGAATTCTTGGAATACCCTATAATTCCACGGAACTCCTTGTAAGTTGCTGCAAATTTGCTGAAGTTAATGGGATTATTCTGAAGCTATCTGATCATCCTCGAAGTACTCGGAACTTCACTGAATATCATTTAACTATCTAGAAATATCTAAATTTAGTTCTCTGGAATTTCTAGAATATATCACTGCTTGCTAAAAGTTCTCGCTTTTTTATTAATGGAACTTCGTTTATGTTCTCTAACCAACTAAGCTAAATTTTCACATTTTTTAAGTTCTTGAAATCTCCATGATATAACACCCTTAAAATATTCTCACGTTTTCCGGATGTTCAGCTACCAGCCCTGCCTCTGAACAGCAGCACTATTTTCCAACCATCGGTGACCGCAAAACTTTAACGGGAATATGGTAGATCAAGAATACATCGTGATAAACGCTCGTCTTGCTGGTACATCTTTGAAGATATTGTAGATACCACGCAAATATTGGACAACATCCCAACTGATACTGCGAACACTATCCTTGAATGCATTATGCAAAATAAACAGCCCACAGCTTCCCATATCTATCAGCTTCTCGCCACCTTTTTTTACCTCTAGCTTCAATTCACATTGGGCCCATCCATGGATACTTGCAGCAACTGGCAAAGGCGTCCATAAACGCAGCGAGTAGATCTGATGCCCGGGATCTTCCCAAAAACATTGACGTCATGCATTGATAAAATTTCAAAGATTGTTTTTATGAGTTCCACACATGATTTTTTGCAATGTGATCAACATAATTTTTTTTCCCTGACCTACACTAAAATTCCCTGACATTCCCTTACTTTCCAGATCATAAATATAATTCCCTGACATTCCCTGACTTTCCAGGTTTTTCCAGGTAGTCGACACCCTGTCAATTTACTATTTACTTTTGCTGATACATCAAAACTACCTTTCGTAATCCAACGTTAAATCTACCGTCGTGTCTTGGATACAACAATCAATAAATTTAAAAAAAATATAGAATTCAACAACTCAACTAATAGACTATGAATGTTTACAAAATGGAGTTAAGGCCATTTCAATTGTTGGTCTTGTTTTCTTCAAATACAGTATCCCCAACGGGGACTACCCACACGAAGTGAGACCCGACGACGAAAAGGAGGCGTTCTACGCGTAGCTGAAGCAAGTGTACAACGGCTGCCTTCGACGGGACGTAAAAATCACATGAAATCGACATGAATGTAGGAAAGGTAGGACGGGCACGACAAGGGCCATCGATGTGTGAAGGAATCCACAAACCTCCTTGGAGATCGATCACCTGACCAACACACAGAGAACTAAATTAATCACGTTCTAATCAAATAACCGCATTGTGACAGAGAATTGTGCTTACTCCAGAGTACGCTCGGGTCCCCGCACGAATTTGACTGTCTACCAGGCTTCCAAATAGTACAGCCTTCTCGCGACAGTTGGTTTATACCTGAATTGACTGTTGCTTTTGGGGTGTTACTCTTATGCTATTTCACTAGCGCTAATGAGCCAGCTGCTAGCAAAAAAGCTCACCAGCATAATGTAAACATTATGTAAAAACCCTATTTGTGTGCTTTACTACCGCTTGCTACCCGTTCAGATCTGAATACGAAGTGTATTGGCAACAGCGCACGTACGAACGAATGAAAGCTGTATTAGAACAGTCACATCTATGCCCGCTTTGCTAAAATAGCAAACAAAATAAATAAATAAATAGTCGTGCTTGGAACGTAGTGAACCGAATGGGCTGTATTTATACATTTATCTATGACCAGGTTTTCAATGTTTCTGTCGTCATGACAGCCTTCACATACTGACGACATCCCTCAGCTTACCCAAGTGGCTGTTACGAGATTTTATATACAATTGATATACGACAATGGAGTATGGAAGAAACCAGAGAAAATGATTCCGAACAGACATGTCGGCCCGATGTCGGATAATGTAAGGTCAATTTATGATCGACGTCGGCCGAATGTCGGGTCGATGTCGAGTCAATTATGTGTTTTTCGGGTCAATGTCGGGCCAACTTTGGGGTGGAGTTTGGTAGAAGTCAGGTTGGTGTCGGGTAGACTTATATGTTTCGCCGGAATGTCTGATCTGCTCAAGACCGCGATTTTAAAAAAAATATCGGATGAAAATTTTGCAAAGGGATAGCAACCGAACGAGCTTCGGCGTCACACTGGTAGTGTAGCAGCAGTCTCACGGCATACGAAAAAAATTCCAAAGACAGCAGCAACGAATCGGTAGTTTGACGGACTGCTTGTTGTATGTACGATGAACGCTACGAATGACCATCCGAGGCTGTCATAGCCGAACGAACAAAGTACATGAATAAGAACGAGCTGTCGTGTACTGCACAAGACGGCAACGTTGCATGTTGTATGACAGCCTCACTGTGGGCTATTGCTTAAAGCTCAATCTCAAGGCTTTCGTAGGAAAAAGAAAGCGACAGCCGTTGGGATACTGTCATGAGGCGGTACTTTTGGTAAGCCTGCTGTCTACACAAGGCTGATGAGGCCGGTATTCCTCTACTGCTTCAGATAACCTAGTCAAATATTAAGAAACCGAACATGGTGGGTTTTATTTGGTCTAGGAAATCTTTGGGATGGACATTTTATCGACTTTCCTGGGAATTACCTTCGACAAAGTTGCTTCTCAGCTACAACTTTTTTAAACAACATCCCAAGTAACATTGCAGGTTTTATCGAGGTTTTATAGCATTCTACAAGTCTAAATCATGCTCTACAGAACCCTCATGGAACCAAAATTGTTACTTGGGATATGTCTTTATTTTGTAAAACAAAAAAGTTAGTTTTTAAAAATCTTCTAATTTGAGGACCACCCTCTGACGTTTGCAGACACCAAAAGAAAGGAATTTTTAAGCACAAAAACTTCTTCAAAAACACTAAATGTCCAAATTTTGAAACAAATGTACTAGCACAGCGTGGAGGCGAACCAGCCCAAGGCTTAAAGCCTCCCTAATAAAGATAAATTAATTAATTACTAGCACATTTTATTTAAATTTGTCATTAGAGCGGTCATATAAAAACCAAATTTCTCATAAAAATCATCTTCTAGTCACGTTTTATAGCAAAAGTTGTTGTCTGTATATCTTCTAATAAAAAAAGATATATCCAATTATAGTAAAAAATATGGATACATTCAAATTGATTTTATACGAGTTCAAAAAATTACATACGTCCACTTTTTCATATTATATTGAGAATAACATACGCCCTTTAAAATTCCGAAAAAAAAACTTTTTTTTTTGTTTGTTCCAACCAGAGATATTAACATTTTAAAAGGGCATATTTTTAGTATAAAAACGGCAAAAACTCTAAAGATCTAAAAATTATTTGAACACACCTTTGCTGAGAAATTTGAAATAAGAAAACTAGAACAAAACAACTGTTTTTCATAGACACCCTAACTTAATTCAAGACAATAGCTCTAAATCGGTCAATTTAAGAGATACAAAAAAGTTGCTTAAAATTAGCTCATCTATAATTTTGCTGAACAATATATAGGGCTTTTGATCTAATTTCCGTCCTACTAAGCACAACCCGCACTTTACCTCTTTTTTCTGAACGAGTTTAAACAAAACATGGAATATTTCTGTCAAAGATGACTTCTAAATTTATTCCCCTTTTCATACGTACCGTTGGATTTGATAAAGAGTCACAAATTGTTGAGATATTGTTTAAAATATAATACTGCTTCTTGATTCTAAATTCGTTTTACGAGTTTCAATTACGTCCTAACGCATTGAAACGCCATTAGATTTTCTTCGTCCTACGGATAAACGTAGAAAAAGGGAATTCGCTAGGAGTGCTTCTTTTGTTTTGAGAACAATGAGCATAAATATTATACAATGTGCTCTAACAGGATTTATGTTGTAGCTAATGAACTAACGCATCGGAACAAACCTA
This sequence comes from Ochlerotatus camptorhynchus, assembly GCF_037179485.1. Classification (NCBI taxonomy): domain Eukaryota; kingdom Metazoa; phylum Arthropoda; class Insecta; order Diptera; family Culicidae; genus Ochlerotatus; species Ochlerotatus camptorhynchus. The sequence continues at coordinate 1,106,933 of NW_027040498.1, read as the reverse complement.
GTATTGATTTGTGCGCGGTGAAATCATCGCTAGAACGGAAATGGGCGATTACGACGAAGTAGCGCTCTACCCTATCGTAATTTCTACAAACAGAAAAGTTAGATGTTTGATTTCAATGATACTAAGAACCACCCTAGAATTCATTGTTATAAAAAATTAAAGGGTTGTGTCCTAGACACGATCGCAGTATGACGTAGAACTACGCAAAATTGAAGTATGTCATGCATTTTTGACTATTTTACTTTATCTTAGATATTCCAAGTAGGGAAAATGGATGGAATGTCGACTTAAATGCCCCTAATTTGGGCCCACCGGAGGTGAACCAGCCCCAGGTTGAAAACCTCCTTAATTGATGAATTTACGCAAAGGTAAAACTGGACATGCGACACCTAGTTTTCAGATTTACAATTACAAAACTAAAAAATATTCCATACGATTTGACAGGTAGCAAAACGTTATTATAATTTTCACATCATTTCCATCTGATGGTCGACCGTTACGTAAATTCATCAATAAAGAAAACCTAACCTAACCTAATTTAGGCCCATAAATAAATTCAGCAATCGTCTAAATTTTCAATAGCATCCAAAAATATCCAGAAGTACCATCCCAATGACGCGTTCATCTAGATAAAATTGATAAATAGCTGATTTTTAGTGATGGGCCTAATCTTAGATCCATAGGCCAACATTAGAGCCATTTACCCTATTTCATTGTTTCGGTTATGGTTCAATGTTGGTTCAAGTATTTTTCCTGGAATCTAATAAATTATAAAAATTCAAATGTGGGGTCCTAAACAAGCCGTTATATATTTTGGAGTAGCACCCCAATATTGTCCACAAAGACTCCAAGCATGTTGTGGGATAAAACAATTTTGAAAAAATACGTTAATTTGTTTTTTTCAGTAACTCCATCATTAGTTTTAAATTAGGTCTCTGAAGCAGAGAAGAGAGTGAAGGTTGTATTTTATGATAACGCAACAGGCAGTTGTTTTCCTTATCAGAAGACGGTACTTTAAATATTGAACAAAATGTTGGTTCATATGTCAGCGAAGTAGGGGAGGAAGGGGGTATAACGATCTTATGGGATTTAAGCACCTCTTCGTTCTCCAATTTGGAGGACAACCCTAAGACAAAATTATCATGCATCATCATTATGTAGTTTACTGCGTGTTCGTAGAATGATGCAAAATAGAATACTGATGTGACTTTTCTCAAATCAAACGTTTGGTTTCCAATAAGTAGGTGCTTACTACAACATTAATTGAAAACATGGTCACTTTTCCGAGAGGATCGAAATATGGCCAGGTGTGACCAATGTGGCACTGGGTCCCCAAATGACTACAATTGAACTAATTGTTTAATTCTGATGTGATTTGAGGTGTCAATAATTGAATCCCCCATTTTAATTATTGACACCTCAAATCACATTAGAATTAAACAATTAGTTCAATTGTAGTCATTTGGGAACGCAGTGCCATATTGGCCACACCTGGCCATGTTTCGATCCCCTCGGAAAAGTGGCCAGTTTCTGAATATTGTCAAAAACCATTCAATCACATTAAAATTTAATAACCAGTTCAATGGCAGTTATAAGGAATAGCCAGGATCCAATAAATCTCCGGAAACCCCTAGGAAAGTAGCCAGTTTTAGACTTGGATCAAAACCCATTATGCGATGCTTCAAATCACATGAGAATTCATCTACTTCCTCTATGCTCTGTTTAAGAAAGTTGTGACTAGGAAAGTAAACAGAAAATTATGTCGCTGTGCGCGAAGAAAAATTGTAAACAAACCGCAGCACACCTAACAGCAAATGCCGGCAACAACTAGGTCCAACCATGATACAAAGGAATTTTGCCAAATATTCAAATACTGCACAAAAACTTTGAAAACATAAGTAAACATTCCTCTTGTGGACGTTCTAAAGTCAGCCATGTTGATGAGAAAGTTGATTAAAAGTGAGCTATTTTTGAAAACATAATAAAACCAAAATCATGTTAATCATTAAAACAAATCTTTTTCTTTATAGTTATGAGCTTTATGAAGAAGTTTCTTAGACATTCTTGGACTAAATTAGCGCCGATAAAAGTATGTCCAAAATGAATGATTCATTTTTGGATAGGTCCAACCAAAATTCATTACTCCAAAGGATGTTACAAATTAATTTGAATTTCTCCAGCACCCCAACCAGTACATGGTGACGCATTATCTCTGACTGCTTTCATGTTGGCTTGATAACACTGAACTCTCTCTCTCTCTGCACCGGTCTTGCATCGTTTCGGAGAACCGTCTGCCTGAAGATCCTTCGCATTCAACTGACTGTAAAACTTAACTGGTACCTCTATACAGCAATTCCATAGAAAAAAGATATAGTGAGTCTCAGAATTTCATGAAAATTGGTATAGTTCTTCCTTATCAAAAAATATTAGATTCGTATTTTTTTTTATCCCGCCATTAGGGTGACCATTTCCGTATTAGGGTGGTCAGAAAAATCTATTTTTTTCAAAAAGCCTTTTTTCAAAAAATCATTACTTCTGAACCTCTTGACCGATTTTCGTTGGATCCTTCAAATGCAAGATATTTTAATGTAGTTTTGAGAAAAATTATGAAACACTCAGAGATATTTGATTTTGTAGGATATATTTGATTTTCACTGCGAGGGTCTTCAACAACTTCTTATTTTAGTATTTTTAATTGAAAGGTCATTTAATTTTACATAACATATCAAAAAATAAGTAATGTATACAAGGGGGAAGGTAGGATCTGCACTGTTTAAAAATTGGTCTACGTGGTTTATGGACAGCCCCCAGGCTGAACTGAATGTTTCACCCTTGAAAGTTACTCATAGATTTCGTTAGTCACAGCTGCTGTGACTAGATGGAGACGCATTGTGCATACCTTGCGTCTTCATCGGTTCCATGCACGTGTGGTGTATATATTGCGGAACAATGATTTTTTATTGATGTCCAAAATTACTTCTCCGACATCGCTAATTTTTTTATATGTTATGTAAAATTAAATGATCTTTAATTAAAAATACTAAAATAAGAAGTTGTTGAAGACTCTCACAGTTAAAATCAAGAAAAAGCATTTGTAATGTAGTTTTTTCCTACAAAATTAAATATCTCTGAGTGTTTCATAATTTTTCTTAAAACAACATTGAACATCTTTCATTTGAAGGATCAATCGTAAAAATCGGTCAACAGGTTCAGAAGTTATGAATTTTTGAAAAAAGGCAATGGTCACCCTAATGGTGGAATAAAAAATACAAGTCTAATATTTTTTAATAAGGAAGAACTATACCAATTTTCATGAAATTCTGAGACTCACTATAACTTTTTTCTATGGAGATGCTGTATATATCCAATTGGATTTACATCCGAGGTCCATCCTTTTTTACGTATTCTGCACAAAAAAAAATAGCTAAGCGGCGGTCTGACAGGATTTCCCACTGTTTTTTTTTTTATGAATGGCAGATATGTTTTACAGTTATTTGTTGATAAATCACGAACAAAATATCATAAAATTGCAGTCATGAGCGAATTTTTTCTCAAATGTTATGTCTTTTTTCAGGTTGTCATTATTAAGAGGAAGGGGAGATGTTTTATAGAAATAATTTCTGCGTTGAACCTGTCGCTGGTTGTCAAGGTGATCACGCAGTGGTCCACCTCTAGGGAGCTGTTACATTAACTACGTAGACAGTTTTTAAGATTCGTGCCCCCCCTGTATACGTAGTTAACGAACAGCCCCTAGGGGTGTTTACATATGTGCGGATTTGATAGTGCCACACCGTCCGAAGCGGTAATGTACAGAGGGTTTGGGGAAAACGTATGTTTCTTGAAAACAGTGATAAAATTATCATTTGTACATTTTTCAAAAGTTTCTTTATGGAAAATTGAACATTTATTTATTTCAGCAGATTTGTAAAGTAATATCCTATCGAATGGCATATTTGGATTTTAATTTCATCTGTACATGACAAAGTTACAAGCGTTCAAAACCTAACACTTTTTCACCTGCATATTTTTTAATTTGCACCCCAGTATAGTCGACAAAGACGTAGTTCTACGTCAAAATGAGGACCTAAGTATAAGGAACAAATTTGTAGAAGAGACTTGTAGCCTAAAGTTTCAATTTCAGGCTCAAAATATATCCTTCCACCTAAATCTGCATCCTGGACCACTGTGCAGTGGTGTTTGGTCCCGAATAGAGGAAAAAAAGCTCTCAATTAATAACTGTGGAAGTGTTTCACAGAAGAATACCATGAGAGTATGTGAAAGCTCGCGTAAGAGCTTCAAAGCCAGGAAGTAGGAGATCTGGACTATGCTCGTGGAGGATCAACTTTGGATGTGGTGTTTTCGATTGTCGGTTCGAGATGTCGCACTCAATCGACAATGAACTCATCAAAGCTCGGCGCACTGCCCGATCATCCGTGACAAAGACAATAATTACCTACCAGTACACTTGCCGGAAGTCAAACAGTGGAAAATCTGCCGAAACGAAAGATCATATGGATGGCCTGTATGGTAAATAGAAACGAATACAGAAGGAAGCAAAAAAAAAAGCGCAGCGCGGGGCAATAAACTGATCATAATGGTAGTGTAGTAGCAAATAACACCGTGAATTGCATTAACGGTTCAAGGAAGGACATCACAGTCAAAAATGCATATGTCGAATTCATTTTGGGTTATTTTTGCAATAACCGTACACAATCAGAACACTAAAAAGTGACCTATTTAATATGAGTCAGATGATAAGATCGATTCACTCGATGAATGTACACACACGCGAAGCCTTCTACCAACGTACGAAAATGACAAAATTAGCGAGAGTTCCAGCAGCAACGGGTGATGGAAAGCCACTAATTAATTTCCAAATCAGCACCGGTACCACTGATTAAATCGCTCACTAAGCCGGTCCATCGCAGCGGCGGCAGCCTACGCCGAACTGACTCCTCGAATCTTGAAACAATTACCGTCAGTCACCAAAGCGGATTCGGACCGATATGGCTGAACGAAACAAGTAAAAAAACAACCCGAGCAAGACCGTTACAAAGTAATGACCGAAACTCAATTCGGGTTCCACCCATGGAGCAGCCAAAACAACAGAGAAAATCTACAAAGGCGGACGACCCGGGTGCCGCGAGTTGTTCCGGATCCTTCAATTTGGGGTAATTTCACGTTCAAAAGTTTTTCTTTTTCTGCTATTTGGCATGCTAAATACCACCTATGCGGGCCTGCCTATTAGTCATAGACAACAAAAACACGAGATCGCGAAAACGGTTTCACTCGGTTCGGAATCCGAACCGACGACAGCGGCGCGCTGCTGGATCTGTCGATCTCTGTGCAGTGACTTAAAATTAAAACTCAAAACGGCGCACTAATCCGCAGCGGCGAAGAAGTAGCGGAGAACGGAAAGGTGCGTAGGAGACGTCAAACCCAATAACGGCGGCCCGGAGTGAAGTGCGCGATTGAATCTCAATGAGTTTGCGAGGTGAGCTCTCGACGGATGGTTTACGATCGAGATGATGATGATGATGATAATTGCGTCGATGATGGCAAAATCTGAGGGCAAATTGTCTGGTCGGGCTGCTGTGAACTAGCACTGCGGCGGTACGGTGGTGGGAGGAAATGAGACATTGCATTACAAAAACAAAACAACGCAACGTGCTACTAACTACAGTGCTCAACGGATTCTTTGCAAATTGTACTTTTAATGGCAGCAAGCGACGACGACGAGGACGTGATTGAATAGCAAAACGCGCAATTGATGCTGAAATCGATTGCGGATGAAGTGAGGGAAGCAAACTGCGATTCAAACTCGGTCTGAAGGAACAGCCACCCGGGATCTTTTAGGGGACTGCGTGGTAAGACGGACACTAGACTGATGCAAAATTTGAAATTTTCGCTCCACAGTGTTCAAACGGTTTCAAATCGGGTCCTGATTAGCCTCCGAAAGTTTAAACTCATTTGATAAGAAATTGACTTGGCACAAACCATTTGAAGTTTATATGGAAATTACTAAGGGAAAACAAAACTTTTTGTTCATTGTCTTCTAGCCTTTTTACATATTGTACTGATAACAATTTCTATTGCTATTCTTATGGGAATTTTTATCAGCAACAACTTTGCAAAAAATCGTTTTTAAGCCAAACTTCAAATTAAATAGTTATTAATTGTTTAAGAGATTGATAATCTTATGGCAAGATTAAGCAACTGTATTGTGGGCAACACTATATTCTGCAGTGTGACATAGTAGCCATGATTTTTGTCCTCTATTCTACGCGCCATAAACACCAATGTTGCCTGCTGAACAGTTGATTGAGCATAATCATAAGACATCAGTGACTTGAATCATTAATAACTTTTGTTCCTTACATTTGATCGAAAAGTGGTCTTCAACAAAGTTGTTGCTGAAAAAATCTTCAACAAGCCTCAGCTACCATTTTCTAAAGTATAATGAACTGGTGAATTTTGAGATAGATATGAACCAAAATTATGGTTTCTCCATAGTAATTCCCAAATAAACTTAAAATGGTTTGTGCCAAGCCAGTTTCTCACTAAATGAGTTCAAATTTTGGGAGGCTAATCAGGGCCCAATTTGGAACCATTTGAGTACTGTGGAGCAGAAATTTCAAATTTTGCATCAGTCTAACGGACACTTTAGGCTTGAAGTAACATTTAACCAAGACTATATCAAAATCCCGCTATAAAATAAGGGAATATTGATATTTAGAGTTCTTTCCCTAACTACATTGATTTTCACAGGGTGGCCACTGGATTTAAGAATTTACATTCCAGTTTTTCCCCGGATTATTATAAGCTTCTAAACATGGTATAACAAAGGCATAAGGAATACTTAAGATAAACTTTTGAAGTCCAAAAGCCGCTAGGCTGAACGCTACTACGCCAAATGTTGGAAAATGATAGGTTGAGCTTTGAATGTGTTTAAAAAGATTATGGGTTTAAGAAAAATGCTCCTGACTCTTGGACAAATTATTATTTTGAAATTTTCTGTAGCAAGGTCACTGTTTCAAGATTGTTGAGAATGAGATTTGAGGAGAATTTTAAACGAATTCTAGGAATTATTCTAGAGGAATTCTGTGTTAAAGTTCTCGAGAATACGACTAAAACTTCAAGGAAATTTTAAGGAGGACTTTAGCAAAATTGTTTGAAGAACTAAAGGTGGATTCTAGAGTAGTTTTGAAGACTATTCTATGGGGATTGTAAGGAGCATTCTAGGGAATTGTAATCTAAATTTGAAGGTATTGATTTTTAAGAAAAATTTTAAGGACTGTAACAACGTATTACTTAGGGGAAATGGCTCTAATGTTAGCCTATGGATCTAAAATTGGGCCCCTGAATTTATGTATGGGCCCAAATTAGGGGCATTCAGGCCGACATGAGACCTACAATTCGTTCGTTTTTCTGGTTCAAATAGGCTTGGAAAGAGATGCCCTAGTTCATGCTCTAAATGCAAAAAAAAATATTTAGATTTAAAGGTGGCGCAAACGTCTTGGAGGTGGACTTTTGACCTTTAATAAATTACTTGTACTAAAACCATCGCAACTCTATAGTTTTTCAACCAATTTTTGACGTGGATCTTTTTTAAATTTTCTATATTTAAAGAGAAAAATTATATTCAACCTGCCATAGCTTTTTAATTTTTTGACCAAATTCGAATATTGTGGTACTAATTTAAAACTAATTATGTGTACTAGTTATGAAGAGAATAGCGCAAAGCAGGGTGGCAAGTGAATTTCCATTTTGAAATTCCTGGTTTTTCCTGGTTTTGCTGGTCAATGATTTAAAAATTTCCTGGTTTTGAAAACCATGTATTTGAAAAACAATTTTTAATAAAAAAATATATATAGGTAAAACGATTCGGTTATCAACATCTTATAATCGAAATCCATTTATATCTAATTCATTTGTAGGAATTATATATGAATCAAATTCTAAATTAAAAAAATTTGAATATTCATAGCTTCAGTATCATTGATGACCGATAGCCTTTAAAGTAATTATAGGTGAATTAATTTCATCTATTAGATAAAATAATAAACGTAATGAAGGGAAAGCGGAATTTCACAAACCAAAATAGGTATTAAGGTTCTGAAATCTTTACCTGATTGTTTGCTGTAAAGAAGCTAGTAGGGAGCCGCGCTACTTCATCGTATCATGGCGCCTACTTCCGTACTATGTGCTGAAACTATAAGAGCAAAGCGTTTTCACTCATGTTTTTGCAAAAAAATCTTTGCTTACAAGATTAATTACGATTGACACTGAAACATTTGCGATAACCCGTAAAATGAGCGATTTTAGGGGTGTATGACGAAGAAAAGCTGAGATACGACGGACCAGCGCGGAGCCCTATCTAATGTCTGAAATTTAGAGATCTATAAGCCCCTAAATCTTGAGATTTCTGTTTTTGAAACTGTGATTTTTTAACTTTATTATTGAGATTTTTAGCCAACGGGCTAGTTAATCTCAAGGTAAAATTGCGAAGTGTGATATGAATGAGGACTCTTTAAACAAACCTTCTAACAATTTTACGGATTTACAGTTTGTTTAAATTTTCCGCAAATTGTGAACGATTAAGGATCTTATTAAGCGGAATTTTGATTACAACATGATTTAAAAATCATATGGTTAAAAGATTTCATAAACAACGTTGGTTTAATAACTCTTATTATTAAAAAGACTGACTGATGAAGTTCATAGAAACTCCCTAAAGTTCGTAGAACTTCCCTGAAGCGTTAAGGTCTTTCCTGAAGGGTTCATTGAAGTTTGTTTTGCCTGAATTTCATGGGACTTCCCCGAAGTTCGAAGGACTTTTTTTTAAGATCTTAGGACTTCCCTGAAGTTCGGAGTTTTTTTAATACAAAGGAATTTCTTAAATACCGTAGAAGTACCACGAAGTTCGAAGAAATTCTCAGCAGTTCATAAGACTTCCATCAAGTTCGAAGATCTGAGGACTTCCCTGCAGTTTGAAGGACTTAACTGAAATATGAGGACCCTAAAATTAGAAAAGCATCCCTATAAAGGGTGTCCACGATGAAATTGCCACACACAAAATTGATTCGCAAAATTCGAGTTTTCATCCGATTGCCATCAAATTTTCAGGGATTGAGAAATAACTATTAAACTTCTTTTTACCATTTTACTCGTATTTTATTTACAGTCCATACGCAAATGCCCGCACCTTGGCCTTAACCCCGGCCATAAGATTCTGCACAACCTGTGAATCAACCGTTTTTTGCATGTAAACCCATACTTTCTTCAGTTCCTCGACTGTCTTCACTACCTTAGGTCGTTTAAGAAGGTGCTGCTTCATAATCGCCCAGTACTTCTCGATGGGGCGGAGCTCCGGAGTGTTGGGAGGGTTGAACATTTTCGGCACGAAATTGACCTTATTGTCCGCATACCACTTCAGCACGTCCTTGGAGTAGTGGCATGAGGCCAAATCCGGCCAGAAGATTGTTGGGACGTTGTGGGCCTTCAGGAGAGGAAGCAGCCGCTTCTGGAGGCACTCTTTTATGTACACCTGTCCGTTCATCGTGTCCTGGGTCACGAAAGGTGCACTCCGCTTCCCGCACGTGCAGATGGCTTGCCAAACCAGGAATTTCTTCGCAAATTTGGACATCTTCTGAGTGCGGACATGCTCCGGAACGCTGAACTTATCCTTGGCCGTGAAAAACAGGTTGCCGGGGATCTGTATGAAGTCGGCCTTCACATATGTTTCGTCGTCCATGATGCAGCATTCAACTTTCGTCAGCATGTTGAGGTACAACTTCCTGGCACGGGTTTTGGTGGACTTGTTCTGCTTCTCGTCGCGATTAGGGGCCTTTTGTACCTTGAACGTTCGAAGCCCAGCCTTAGTTTTGGCCTTCTGGACAAAACTTCGGCTAGGTGCAGCTTCTTAGCCACATCCCTAACGGAGGCGTTCGGATTTCGGTTGAAGGCCCCAACTACGCGGTTGTGATTTTTGGTGTTGTACGGAATACTTTTTCCTTCACTTCTGGGCTTCCGATCGGTGGTCAACCGTTCCTCGAACCGCTTAATCACTCGCGACACCGTGGAATTCGCGATTCCCAACGTTTTAGCGATGGAACGATGCGAGAGATCCTTGTTCTCGTGATGAATGCGCAAGATTTTATCACGCACGAGCTGTTCTTTCGACTCCATTTCCGCGAGTTTTGATCACAGGACTTTAAAACTTGCAGGATGTAAATAATGCACTATGAACTAAATCCACCCAAATTTTCATTAAATTCTACCCAACGGTTAAAAAGTTAGAGCAATTTCATAGTGTGGCAATTTCATCGTGGACACCCTTTAGTTCATAAGGCTTTAAATATCGAAGGGTTTTCCAAAAGTTTGTGGGTCTTTGCTTAATTTCTTGGAAATTCCCTGAAGTTTGGAGAGCTCCCATGAATTTCGTAGGACTACCTGTAGTTCAATCGACTTCTCGAAAGTTCTAGGAACTTGTTTGAGCTTGGAGAACTATGTTAACTTCAAAGGACTTCCCAAGAATATTGAAGACTTCTCTGAAGCTCGGAAAAAATCCATAAGTGTCATAGGATTATCCTTAAGATTTAAGGAATGCCTAAATGTCGTAGAAGTTACATTAAATCCGTAGAAAATTCTGTAAAATTCGTGGTTATTCCCCAAAGATTAAAGGACTTCCCTGAAGTTCGTAAGACTTCTCTGAAATTTGTAGAACTTCTCTGAAGGTTCGGAGAGATTTCCTGACTGTCGTCGGTCATCACAGTAGTTCACAGGATTTTCCTGAAACTTGTAAGACTTTCCCGAATTTTGTAGAACTTGCATGAAGTTCGAAGGCCTTATCTGAAGTTTTTAGAAATAGAACTCACTCATATCAATAGAAGTAAAGTTTCAAACTGAAATAACTTCGGAGTTTCTTATCTTATCGTTTTGGTATGTTCAGATGAATTATTCAAAAATAATTTTTCAATTTCATAGGCATATTAATAGATGAAGGGGGGGGGGGCTATCTATACCCCCACCCCCTCACTCATATAAATAAAGGTAAGGCTTCAAACTGCAATAGCTTCGGTGTTTCTGATCTTGTCAAGTTGGTATGTTCAGATGTATTCAAAAACATGTGCTCCATTTAATAGGCGTAGTTAGATATTGGGAGGGGGCTTACTGTATGCTTTCTGGCCCTCACTTGTATCAATGAGAGTAAAGAAAAAGACAAAAATTGCTTCGGAGTTTCCTATCTCTAGAGTTGGTCGGATGGGTTATTCAAAAACATTTGCAACATAAGAGTAGTTGTAAGCGAGAACTACCATTCTTTTCTCTACTACTTTTGGTGCAATATACAATGTCAGATATATCCACACAAATGTCATTGGATTGTAATGATTATATTTCATTTTAATATATTCTACGATTTCTCAGGGTACTCTTTTCGATGCTCTTCTATCCTCAGAAGCTAATATTGCTGTTGAACTAGGTCTCGGGTGGATTTCTTGATAAGTCAGAAATTAGCTTCACCCCTCATTCAGCCATATCGTTGACAACCATCAAGGAAAACTCGTTGTATAATCTGTATCATTACTCCACTCGTTTTCCGGTTTTTGCATGAAGCCGGTCGAAATTTCGAAAAGGAATCAGCACTGCTAGAAGTGACGTTTGGCTTGGGAGCCCAACTGAAACGTAGCCCACTTAAAGTTAGCCCAACAAGCGGAATCCGACTGTACCTGTGTCTGAGACGAAACTGGTGAAGACAGTGGCTCGAATGGCAGTTCAATATTTCAAATAAAATCTTTGTATAGAAATTTAAAATTTCCCAGCTGCTAATAATTCAAACAACATCTCCTCACTAACAAATGAACCGACAATTGTATATTAAATATTTACACTACAACAAATTTTGTTTTAAAAACTGCATACATGCATACAGTAAGCCCTTCCCCCCTCCTCCCCCCGCTGTCTAACAACGCTTATGAGATTGAGCAAAAGTTTTTGAATAATTCATCCTGAACATACCAAATTGATAAAATAAGAAACTCCGAAGTTATTTCAAACTGAAACTATTGATATGAGTGAGGGGGATGGGATATATTATGAACCCCTACCCCCCTCTCCAACTACACATATGAGATAGAGCAATTGTTTTTGAATAATTCATCTGAACATACCAAATCGGTAAGATAAGAAACTCCGATATTATTTCAGTTTGGAATCTGACTTCCATTGGTACACCGGCAGTGTTGGCAGAAAAAGGGATTTTTGGTGTTTAATTCAAACCATAATTATTTGAATGGCTATACCTTTTTTTAGATTCATTCTAACACCGTACTTCCTGTGGCAAAGTTGTTAGGCACTTTCTTTTCTTTATTCTTTTTTTTTTTTTTTTTTTTTATTGGTATCAAGCTGGAGCTGCGTGACAGCTTAATTTTCAAGACTTGACCCATTTGAATAAATTTTGCTTCTATCTTTGACAATACAGCAGAAGGACTAGCCTATGTTGGCCGCTTGAACACTGGATTCCGTATGTATTGTTTCAAGATAGTTATAGAAAAAATGCTGTGACGTGTGCGCGTAGATACATCCGCGTAGTAAACCGATTGAATAAGTAAATCCGTTTCGAACGAAATATCTAAATTATGTAAGTTACGAAAACCGCGCGAATTCCGAAAGCCGTGCGAGACAACCGAAGCGAGAAAAAAAAAGGCTTATTATCATTTAAAGAGTGCCACCAAAATAAATGTGATAGCCTATGTTGGCAAGTTGATTAATTTTGGTTTCCTCCTTAGATATTCTACTTATTTACTACTGAGCTTTGTATCAAATTAGTTAATTTAAAGAACGTATCAATCATTTCAAGATTTCGCGACCGCACCGAACAAATTCTATAAGCTCAAAAGCGTTTGACAAGCTCTACCGAATTGCGTATCACTTCTGCGTAAGCTCCGTAGACGTAGGCGCGTTGAATCCGACAGTCGGCAAAGGTTTAACCTGTACCAACACCGCTTAAGGAACGACCTCGAGTCAGTGAAACCGTTTATAGTTAAACATCTAAATTACGTAAGATACGAAAATCGCGCAAATTGTGGACGCCACGCGAAACAACCGTAGAGAAAAAAAAACAACTTATTATCACTTAAAGAGTGCCACCAAAATAAATGTGATAGCCTATGTTGGCAAGTTGATAAATTTTGGTTTCCTCCCTAAATATTCTACTTATTTTACTGTTGAGCTTTGTTTCAATTTAGTTATTTTACCGCACGTATCAATCATTTCAAGATTTCGCGACCGTACCGAACAAATTCTATACTACAGAAGCTCAAAAAAAAAAAAAACTTTTGGTGAGCTCTACCGCATTGCAAATCACTTCTGCGTAAGCTCCGTAGACGTAGGCGCGTTGATTCCGAAAGCCGCGAAAAGTTAAACATGCATCAATACCACATAAGGAAAGATCGATTTTACGTATGGTTTAGTTCATAGATTAACATTGATTGCTGTTTACAAATGTAAGTACTTGAACACTAAGAAATAAGTTAACTCAAATGCTTTAATCGCATATATAAGAGATTTCGCGTATTGAGAGAATTATATAGTAATCGAGTACAACAAACTCAGGGGAATACAATACCTCCAAAAGTTTAAAAGCTAATAACTGTCACATAACTCTACTTTTACTTTTTTCCTAAACTATTCCTTTCCTTGTTAATCTGCTAAATGCTATTGGTCTGCCTGCGTTTTCTTTTTTTTTTTTAAATTCAATACTAAATAAGAAGATTTATTCTACAACTATAAAGGTTAGTTGCCTCCCTAAGCGGACCACCCGCATCCTAATTCTTTTGTTAATCTACTTAATGTCATTAAACTTTCTGAAGTTTATTATTTAAATTCATTTGATGGTTATGATATCTCATTAGTCTAAATTAATAAATTATTAAAAGCTCTAAGTCACCTAATCAATCATAACCCATGCTTTATTAAGTACCTGCACTTGTGCTTGTAATCTAAAATTAAACGTGTTTCAAGTACTTTTGATTTTGACCTATACCTATTTATTATATCTTAGTTCGACCCAGGTGACACCCTCAAGTGACTAAAATGCTTCATTTTGAAGTTAGTTTCCTAGCTGATTTTAAATTATATAGGGTATATGCTCCAACTACGCTCACACGTTTCCACTATGTCGTCCCACAAAATTACGTATGGATATATCACAATAGAAGCACGCAACAGTGGAAATCCCGAGCCATAGTTCAAACATTTATCCCAAATCAAAATGAAGCACATATAAGATTAGTTACAATACCATGTACAAAAATGATGTTTAAAATTGTTCCCTGAGTAATACTTCAATGAAAACAACAATGAAAGCTTGTCACGCAAGTAGAAGGAGTACCGTTGGGCACTTTCTGAAATATTTCAATAGTATAATTCCCTTGCAAACCCAAATAAATCTATCTGCGTAAAAATAAATAAAATAAGAGTGATTTGCGGCAAAACCCGCCAGTATCACACCCAACGTCAGTGCCTATACGTAAGCGTACCACGACGCGGCTCTCAATAAAAGGAGTAACAAGTGTGATACTATCACTGCTGGACTAGATCTTTTGTTCTCTCATGCAGTGGTTTATCAGAGAGGGGAAGCTCAGTAATCCTCATTGCCTGCCCATGGCGCCATTCTATCGCGGCATGAGCCAGCAACGTCGGCCACAAACCCACCGTCTCCAACACTCCACTAGCATGAAATTAAGCCCGCCCACCAACAGCAAGGTGCAAAAACTAGCCAAGGGGAGGGGCAAAGTTGTTAGGCACTTTCTGGACTATATTTGTATATGCTTAGTTGTCTGTTGTTGTTACGGTTTGGTAGGAATATTCAAGAAAGATAAAAATGTGGAAAAATGTCAAAATAGGCAAAATTGATAGTTGAATATGTGCCAGAAAACAATACCAAATTCAGCACAACAACTGGCTTGTTAATCGTTGTCTTGGCAGCATTTGGATAGCTAGAATCAAAGTTAGAACGATAGAAGTGAAATTTAAAAACCATCCATAGTAATACGCCAAAATCTCCACGGAAACTTCTCACTACTTGCTCAACCTCTAAACCTAAACAATTTTTGAACAGGCTCATATTACTGTTATGAATCAAACTGGCCGGCGATCTCCATAAGATTGCATATACTTTTTTTTTCCTCAAAATGAAGCATCCTACTATACACGCTACATTAAAACAAATCTTACCTGAAAGAGACTGAATCTTAACGATAAAAAGCAATTGAGATCGATAGCTGCTTACCTAAAAAAGACAGAGAAAAATTTGAATTAATACACCTTTTGTGAGATTGCTTACAAATATAAATTCTGGCCAAGTTTCCAGAGTCCAATTTTTCTTCCAAAAATAGCAGACACTTTTATATATGTTTTATGGTATGAGAGATATAAGCAGCAATTTGTTTTGTGTACTGAGCGTTATCGAGGCAAAGCGTTTGATAAACCATTCTAAAAGACGAATCAGTTCACGTGCAATTGTTTGCCCCTAAAATTCTCATCATACAATCATGACGATGAACAATCCTCAGCCGTCTTGTGTAAGACCTTCTATTTGTACTCGTTTCTACAGCTTGCAGCAAAGAACTGCTTTTCTCATCATTTGCTAACGAAAATCGACAACAACCACTCTCGAGTACCTACGGCGATGATTCGTTTGGCTCAGTGGCTTGATGGCTAGAGCTTCCCGCGCCGCTCGCTGATGTGCGACAATGATGACGATAAAATGAAATAGTGGAGCCAACAAACGACCTTCCCGTGCGTATGTTTCAGCCTTTGTCGTCGTCGTCGTCGTCGGTGCGATACCAATTCAAGCACTCCACCCATTGAATGCAGCACTTTACGTGGTGAGGTGGGTACAAAGCAAAGTGAGAAGCACCACCTCCGGTGACGGAACTCATCCAACCTTCCTCCGGAATTACCCGCACGGTTTAGAGCTTGCAAACTGTGTCATTTGAATTGTTTTAAAAATAACAATTCTCAAGACCCTCCTCGAGGAGTTGTGCCGTTCGCCACTAGATCATTCTTTTTGCATGTCGCACTCTGCTGGGTAGAGAGGTAAATTGGTCGATTGAGGAAGTAGGAAGCGTTGTTCCTGAAACAGTTCATTCAACTGCACGGGACAACTGAAAAAAAAGGTGTCTGAAAGAAATTGAAGAAAGACGTTGCTGTAAAAAAAAAGGAGAATTGGCGAACGGCCTTCACTGTAACGGTAAGCCCACCACTAACTATTCCGCTTCTTTTCCGTTCCTTGTCGTCACCACTTGACTCCGCTATTCTCTTGGTGTGGACATACTGCTTCAGCACTTATGGCTTTTTAATTTCATTTGACTATATCGGTTGAAAAGTTTGCTACTTGCCGGCAGGTCGTTGGCTAAGAATAGTACCGCTACCGGGACTTGTAAATCAATCAAACCGGTGGTGGTGGCGGTAATCAAAATAGCTTCCAAATCAAGCAGTGTCGTTACAACATTGATGCAATAATTGGCGACTCAAATCCCGTAAGTGGAATTATTCTTCCACTTCAAGGATTTCGAGTATCTCAGGTTACCAACAGAAAAGAGAAGTATGAAACAAAGCAAAACCGAACTCGGCCACCCTCGCAGCAGTTAGATTACCATGAAAGAATTATGAATGTCCCCGTTTACAATTTGGCGGAAAATCTCCAAAGTCCAGGGCCGAGCCTACCTTTGTCATGTAACGTGACGCCATCGCCCGAAACACAAAAAGTGTCCCGCTGCAATAGCTGCTAATTAGTATTATTTAATTTGACACATGCCCCTTCTTGCCACCTTCTGCTGTGCATGTTTAATCGGTGGGCGGGGTGGTACGGCACGTTTTGGCAGCTCCCCTGAATAGGGGGAAAAAAAGTGTTGTTGATGGAAACAGCTTCTTCTCACGCCGCCGCACAGTGCGCTTACGTCAGCGTCGTCTTCGAACGTCGGAACGAAAACTTTGTCAATATCACGCTGGAAACCAGTGAGTGAGCGGTTTCTTGACTGGTTCTATTTAGCGGTGATACTTTTGCTAGATTTTTAGCACGTTTTTGAGTGCGATTAGGAATCGCGTAGATATTTGAATATCCGAGGTGCGGCCCGCGAAATATATGGAGATTAAAAACCAGGTTGGTTAACTTATCGAAATACTAATTTTCAATACGTCATCACTATTTTTTTTTAAATTCGCTAAAGGAGGTAGTACACTTTGAACGTCCAAAAAGTAAGGCATTTTCGTTAATTTTTTAAGCAATAAAACACTCAGGGAGGGCAAATATGTTATAACCCATTTATTAGTCATCCTTCGAACTACAATTTGTATTTTTTTGAACTCGATTGGCGTCTCCCCGTGGCCGGTGCACCAGGTCGCGCGGGCGTCCTCTCGCGGAAGTCGGAAAACGGCGTGGGAAAATACTCCTTTCCATGTGATCCTGGAACATAAATCGAACAAAAATCCTGAATAGTAATGAAATTTGGGTTAGAAATACGTATTCCGATTTTTTTAAATTAATTTTTTCAAAAGTTGTGGCCTTAGGAAAAAAAAGTCCATTTTTTCACCCTAAAAATGCTTACAAAATCGTGGATTAAAAATTCATTTTTGACAAAATCGAAAATGTGGATACGTATTTCTAAGCAGAATTTAATTCTGAACTAGAATACCTAGGCGATATCCAAATTTGATGATAACTGGTTAGAGTTATTTCCCACGCCAGTTGGAAAAACCCTGTTTCGAGATAAACACGTTTACAGATAGAAATGCGCGCCGGTACATGTTTTAGGAAATCGCTTCGTAAAGCGGTAAGGAATATTCTGGCGGACTTGGAGTCTTTTCTAATTTAAAGTATACATTCCAAGGAACATTTGAAGCCAAAAAAAATGCATTTTTTTTGAAAAATCAAAGTGTACTCCCCCCTTAAACATTATGCAGGATTACTTTGGAATGTTCTCAAGAATTCCCTTTAGAATAATTTCCCTACATAGAGTTCTTTTCAGAATTCCTTTTAAATAAATTTGATCAAACTGCAAGCTCGAGTTTCTCTTTGATAACCACCTGAAAATTTATTTATAATAAATTCATGGAATGCATCATAAGACTCTTCGAATTTTTAATGATTCTTCCAAGAACTTACTGAAACTTCCTGATTATTAAAATTGATTTAATTCTCCTAAGAGTTCCCCTAAAAAATAGATCACATCATCCAGAAAATCATTTCTGGGAAATTTGCATTGTTTTTTTTTCCTTTGGTTTTTTTCGTCGATCTTGTTTTCCGTGCTGAGCACCAATGCTACCGACGTGCCAGGAAGGAAGCTCCCACACCTGGACCCTACCTATCGACCCATCAACTCATGAACCGGGGACCAACGGCTTTACTTCCCATCCGAAGGAAGGCGTGATCAGAGATGTTATGCCTCAGAACATCCCGGCGGCGCCGACTGGGATTGAACCCAGGCCTGCTGGGGTGAGAGGTAATCACGCTTACCACTACACCACCGGCGCCGTTAAAATTTGCATTGTGTTTTCGTGGAAAACTCGAAAGAAATATCCGTGGGATTTTGTTTCAAGAAGTTGAAAGAAATATCCGAAGGAAACAGAAAGAAGCTTCTGTAGCTAATCTAATCGGAAGAAACTTATGATGGAAATCGGCTAAAATTCTGATCAACGAACTTCCGCGATAAGCCTGAATACGGTTTCCGGAAAGAAATCGTAAAGACTTCCGGAGGAAGATAGAAAATATGGCATACATTCTTTTTGAGGATGTCGGGAGAAACTGAATTCACACAACTGACTTGGGATTCTTATCAAAACTCTCTTAGAATTTTTCCCAATACTTCGTCGAAATTTTTCGCTGAAATACCCTCTTGTTATAACTAGAATTCATGCTGGTTATTGTGGAGCTTTCTTCCATATCATCACCTGCTCGGGAGTATCGCGTGCAGTAAAAACCTGTTCTGGATGCGTGACAACTGCGCCGAATTGTTTAAAAACTCTCATTTTCGAGTTATCTCGAGCCAAGTTGATAAGAAATCACCTTTAAACGCGCTTGCGACTGCTATTTCTGAGCTACGAACCGAGATTAAGCAAATGAATACAAAGCCCATTGCGCAACTCCTACCAGCCTCAAACTCTCTCTGGCCAACTATCGATCAACGTAGGGGAGCTAAACGTCCCCGCGAAATGGAATCAACTGCACGGGATCCTGATAACTGCCAAATTGGGAGCAAACAAACGCAGGATAATGTTATGTCAGTTCCCATTTTCAAAAACGATTTGGAAGCAACATTTTGGCTATATCTGTCCAGAATTTGCCCAGACGTCACTGTGGAAGCTGTACGCGCCATGACGAAAGTCAATCTCGAAATTGACAGTGATCCACCGGTAGAGAAGCTCGTGCCGAAAGACAAAGACACCAACACGCTTTCGTTCGTGTCTTTCAAAATAGGACTCGATCCTTCGCTTAAAAGCAAAGCACTTGACCCTGTTACTTGGCCTGAAGGACTGCTGTTTCGAGAGTTAAAGGATTACGGGTCCCAAAAATTTCGTTTCGCTCTGACGACCAAAAAACTAATCACGCCGTTAGTACCGCCGGAAGCTTCATCATCCCCGATTACTCCCATTATGGATGTGAGCTGATCTCTTCTAGCCCGGGACGCAATAAATCAAGCGATTTGGAAGACCTTCATCCCCCCACTACAGTCCAGCCTCTCCTGCCAGCGCTCTTCAGTCGTCCCGGTCCTGTGTTTGGGTGCGGAGATGGGGTCTTCCACACCGTTTCAACAAGCAAGTACACAATCGATTCGAACAATTCACTTCCGGTAATACCCATCGCTTTCAGCCGTTCATCGTCATCAGATTTGTTTACAAACATGGATGTTCATGGCATATCCAGTCGGTCAACATTATCATCGTCAGCACTTATGTCACCGGGATGCACGCCTGCAAATCTCACGGAAGCCCCTAATCCCCTCGTCCCAGTCGAGCCACTCCTGCCAGCGTCCATCAGTCATCCCGGTCCTGTGTACGATATTGGTAAAGGGGTCTACCAGCCTGTTATCTCAGATGATCTTGGTGAATCCAGTCGAGCGTTGTTCCCTACTCTCGCATCATCAGCACTGACGCCGCCGGGATGCACGCCAGCAAGCCTCACGGAATCCCCTAATCCCTTCGCAACAGTCGAGCCACTACCGCCAGCGATCTGTTTGCTACTGGTTTGCAGCAAGTTAACCGATATGTGAATGCGAACGGAAGGCTTCTCGACCTTGTATTCGTCAGTCTTCCAGAGCGACTAGACCTCATTGAACCCACCACGCCTCTGTTGTCCGTAGACAATCACCACGTGCCTTTTGTTTTGCTGTTCGATGAGAGTATCGACGATTTAGTAGTACAGAACGAGTCGGAAGATAATCTTTACTACGATTTCCGCTCGTGTGATTTTGGCCAGTTGAAAACGGCTTTAGCTGCCATTGACTGGGATACCAGCATTCTATGACAAGCTTTATGCAGTGCTTAACGACTATGTTCCTCGGAAAAGACAATCGTTCAATTCAGTTTTCAGCAAGCCATGGTGGACCTCCGAACTACGGCATCTTCGTAACATCCTATGGAAAGCACGTCAACGTTTCTTCCTTTCGAAGTCTGAGAGCGACCGTAATTACCTTCGCGAAGTAGAGCTGCAGTACAAAACAATTATATTATCCACGTACGATAACTACTTACTCAGGATCCAGGACAGCGTAAAACAAAACCCATCGTGCTTCTGGGATTTCGTGGAAAAGCGGCAAGCATCTTCTCGCATCCCATGCAACGTTACCTTCAATGATGCCCAGGCTAGAACTGTCAAATGTGGATGCTGCAAACCTTTTCGCCATGTTCTTCGAGAGCGTTTTTAGTAAAGTGTTACCTGTACCAAGGCGCGATTGTTGTGCTCACGTTCCTTCGCACAACATCAACATACCCGTTATTCAGTTTTCCGCAAAAGAAGTAGTAGAAGTCATCGATGAGCTTGACATCAAATAAGGACCTGGGACGGACGGAATACCACTCCTGTTGCTGAAAAACTGTTCAAGAGAACTAGCGAACCCAAATGCTCGCTTATTCAACCGATCACTTCACGAAAGAACCTTTCCGACAGCTTGGAAAGCTGCTTGCATCGTTCCTATTCACAAATCTGGCAACTGTAATCAGGTGACAAATTATCGCGGCGTATCTATACTTTGCTGTCTCAGCAAAGTGTTTGAAAGACTGGTGCACAACGTTCTATACAACGTAGCGTCTCCCATCGTCTTTGATGGTCAGCATGGCTTTATGAAGCATCGTTCTACAACAACGAACCTCATGTGTTACGTCACCGCACTGTCCCGCGAAGTAGACGCGGTGTATGTTGACTTTGCGAAAGCCTTCGACACTCTACCGCACATTCTAGCCGTGGAAAAACTGAAGCACATAGGTTTTCCAGATTGGAGTACAGAGTGGATATATTCGTACTTGTGCGATCGTACTGCATATGTTGCGGTCAACTCGACTCGATCCCGCACTTTCAGAATCACGTCTGGTGTACCGGTCTGCTGCTTTCCTCGTTTAAGCTTTCATTCGCTGATGGCCTAAAAATGTATCGCGTCATAGCGTCTCTTCGGGACTGTATTGCCCTACAAGAAGATATTGATACTATACTGGTATGGTGTGGCGATAACGGCATGCGGGTCAATTACATGAAGTGCAAAGTTATTACCTTCGGTCGCTGCAATAACCCCATTCTTCATCAATACAGAATGGAAACTGCATCATTGGAACGTGTGTCGTCCATCTGTGACCTTGGCGTTACCATCGATTCGAGGCTCAGATTTAACGAACACGTGAGCATTACCACTGTCAAAGCTTTTTCTGTGCTGGGATTCATCCGTCGCCACGCTTCCGAGTTCACCGACATCGACGCTTTAAAAACTCTCTATTGCTCGTTGGTTTGTAGCATTCTGGAGTACGCTGCTCCGATTTGGTCCCCTTATTATGTAGCTCATGTTCTCACGATTGAACGGGTGCAGAAAAGGTTCTTACGGTTTGCACTGAGACAACTTCCTTGGAACGATCCGACCAATCTTCCTCCTTATTCTGACCGATGCAAGCTCATAGGATTGGAACCACTATCTGTCTGACGAGTAACGATGCAGCGGCTATTTATTTTCGATGTCATTGGAGTATCTATCGATTGCCCTGAACTTCTCGCACAGATCCCGCTTAACATTCCTCCTCGATTGTTTTGGAGCTCAGCTTTAATAGCAGTCCCATACCACAGAACAAGCTACGGCTACAACAACCCTTTTGATTTGTGTCTTCGCTTGTTCAATGTTGTCTGTGACGAATTCGATTTTAATTTGACTAAAAACGTTTTTAGAAATAGGATTAGTGGTAATTTCTAGTTTATAAGTAAAATAGTTCACTCTGTACGACTAGTCGAAGACGGCGATAAATAAATAAATAAATAAAATTCACGGCCTTTTCCCGGTAATTTTAAATTCCCAGCATTTCACGGTTTCCCGATTTCCTGGTGTACTGGTCACCCTGAGTTACATGTAAATTTTTTAAAAGACACTAGGCCGAACGGTACTGGGTTGAGTGGATCATTGGATCGATTGTTATAAAGTGATAGATTGAAAGAATGATTTTTTGGAAGATTATTAAACGTAAATCTTGAACTAAGATACCATTTTCTGATTTCGGCACATTGAAGAATTATCTGGATATTTTTTATTAAAATGGCAAATAAGTTTTGAGGAGAATGGTAGCCCTCTACAATTTACTCTCTTTAAGAATTCTGAGGACAATTCTAAACAAGTTTGACTAGAAGCTCCAGGTAATTCCGAGAAGCATTTCAAAAAATTTCGGCAGAACTAAAAGCGGTTTCCAAGGTACTTTTATCGGGATTATGAGTAGAATTCCTGAGAATTCTAAAGCATCTTTGGAGGACAAAACTAATGATTATATGGATACAATTCTGACACTACCCTAAATGGTTGCCTACGACTGAAAATTCTTGAAAATTAATTCATTAAGCAATCAAAATGGAGATCTCCAATTGAATATCGATAATAATTCCAAAAGATCTTCATTCCGACTATAATTTCAAAAATAATTGCATAATTTTAAGTTAGTTTAAGATGGTGCTAAGGATTATCCGGTGGGGTCGCTAGAGCAAATTTTGAAAAATATAAAAAAATTACAGGAGATTTTGAAGAAATTTACAATTCTAAGAAGAATTTCCGAGGAAATTCCAAAAGCTTCTCTCATCGCCATTTTCAGAAAATTCTCAATTCTCAAAAGAAATCCACGACTTCAAATACTAATCCGCGACACAAAAAGCTGTTTTCATTGCCTAAAAATTAACATTTGAAAACTACTACATGGCATTTCAAGCTTATTGCTTATAGCATATTAGATTTTTGCCTGCTCTCAACTAAAGGGTGTCCACGATGAAATTGCCACACACAAAATTGATTCGCAAAATTCGAGTTTTCATCCGATTGCCATCAAATTTTCAGGGATTGAGAAATAACTATTATACTTCATTTTACCATTTTACTCGTATTTTATTTACAGTCCATACGCAAATGCCCGCACCTTGGCCTTAACCCCGGCCATAAGATTCTGCACAACCTGTGAATCAACCGTTTTTTGCATGTAAACCCATACTTTCTTCAGTTCCTCGACTGTCTTCACTACCTTAGGTCGTTTAAGAAGGTGCTGCTTCATAATCGCCCAGTACTTCTCGATGGGGCGGAGCTCCGGACCTTATTGTCCGCATACCACTTCAGCACGTCCTTGGAGTAGTGGCATGAGGCCAAATCCGGCCAGAAGATTGTTGGGACGTTGTGGGCCTTCAGGAGAGGAAGCAGCCGCTTCTGGAGGCACTCTTTTATGTACACCTGTCCGTTCATCGTGTCCTGGGTCACGAAAGGTGCACTCCGCTTCCCGCACGTGCAGATGGCTTGCCAAACCAGGAATTTCTTCGCAAATTTGGACATCTTCTGAGTGCGGACATGCTCCGGAACGCTGAACTTATCCTTGGCCGTGAAAAACTGGTTGCCGGGGATCTGTTTGAAGTCGGCCTTCACATATGTTTCGTCGTCCATGATGCAGCATTCAACTTTCGACAGCATGTTGAGGTACAACTTCCTGGCACGGGTTTTGGCGGACTTGTTCTGCTTCTCGTCGCGATTAGGGGCCTTTTGTACCTTGAACGTTCGAAGCCCAGCCTTAGTTTTGGCCTTCTGGACAAAACTTCGGCTTAGGTGCAGCTTCTTAGCCACATCCCTAACGGAGGCGTTCGGATTTCGGTTGAAGGCCCCAACTACGCGGTTGTTATTTTTGGTGTTGTACGGAATACTTTTTCCTTCACTTCTGGGCTTCCGATCGGTGGTCAACCGTTCCTCGAACCGCTTAATCACTCGCGACACCGTGGAATTCACGATTCCCAACGTTTTAGCGATGGAACGATGCGAGAGATCCTTGTTCTCGTGATGAATGCGCAAGATTTTATCACGCACGAGCTGTTCTTTCGACTCCATTTCCGCGAGTTTTGATCACAGGACTTTAAAACTTGCAGGATGTAAATAATGCACTATGAACTAAATCCACCCAAATTTTCATTAAATTCTACCCAACGGTTAAAAAGTTAGAGCAATTTCATAGTGTGGCAATTTCATCGTGGACACCCTTTAAGTGTTCATTGAAGTACTTTCACGTTTTAATTGAGAGCTTTCTATGCCTGTACCATCCTATGCCCAAGGAAGTAGAGAAATTTTCCAACCCGAAAAATTAATAAACCAGACGGGAATCGAACTCAGTCGCCTCCAGCATGGACTTGCTTTGTAGCTGCGCCTTTACCGACTGAGCTAAAGGAGTTTGTAACCTTTGAAAAAAAAAATCTTCAGTTATTTATGTATAGTATAAATTCTGAGTAATTAGTGAACATAATAAAACAACCCTTACATTATGAGATTCTGTTGAATAATTCCGGCATTTAGCATTTAGGCATTTAGGACAAGAGTTTTTTTTTAAACCTCCAGTGAGTTTGAGGTCTCCAGACCAATTTACGTAGAAATCCCAAGAGCTGCTGGAACTTTGTGAGCTCTAAATTAAAATCGACGAATCCGTATTTCTTGGCGATTCGGAGTCTACTTCTTTGCCCGAATCTTATGATTCAGTGGATTCAGTCGTCAATACAGATGAAGTAGAAAGAGCTGCTTGCAATGTTCATGAGGTTTCAACGGGTCTTGATGGTGTAACTGCAATCATTTTTTGCCGCTGTGTTGCTGCATTAGCTGATCCTCTGGCTTGCATCTTTACCGCTTCGTTGGACCAAGGAGTTTTTCCCGAAATATTGACACATTCGTTTAGGTTCCTTGTTTATAAGAAGGGCGACAAACGTGACGTGACTAGCTAACGTGGTATAACAAGTCTTTCTGCAGCTTCGAAATTATTCGAGATCATTGTGAACGATGCTATCTTCTATCATGTCAAAAGCAATGCAACACGGATTTATACCAGGACGTTCAGTTTCATCAAATTCATTGGAGTTCACCTCAACTTCTATCAATCACTTGGAAAATAGGGCTCAAGTAGATACCGCTTATACTGAGCTAAAAGTGGCCTTCGATTGCATCGATCATGGTATTCTTCTTCGGAAAATGTCTCGTCTGGGAGTTGCGGACGGTTTGGTTGACTAGCTGAAATTGCACCTTTCCAATAGAATGAAATGTCATCGCACAAGGACGCCAATCGTATTCGATTACTCAATTGATGGATTTGTACTCGACAGAGTAGAACAAGTAAGCGACCTAGGTGTAATGTTGGACTCTAAGCTTACGTTTGACTTACATCGTTCGATGGTAGTCACTAAGGCATATCGTCAGCTTGGGTTCTAATCAAGAATCTCAAGAGATTTTTCGGATCCGTTTAAAGGCACTGTACTGTTCACTTGTCACTTGTCCGATTCTTGAGACTGCATCTCCAGAACAACATGTGAAAAGGGCATACAAGCTTTTTGTAAACAAACCTTCTTATGCCCTTTTCTCGCCACACATATGACACCAACGCAAACCTTTAACATCACCGGGTAGGGGGCACTTTACCCTTCCCGATGATATTGCTGGTTTGCGTGGGCGACCCTCGGTTGGTGAGAAAAGGGCTTACAAAGGTTTGTTTGCAAAAAGCTTGTATGCCCTTTTCACATGTTGTTCTGGATCTGTAGTTTGGATTCCATGACAATTTTCCTAGAGCATTAGAATAAAACGTATTCAAAAAACATTCATTCATCGAGCATTGAGGCAACTTCCTTGGAGAGATCCACTAAACTTACCTCCGTATGATGAGAGATGTCGCTTACTAAGCATGGATACTTTAGAACGACGGCGATAAATTCAACAGGCAACATTCGTCGCGAAGCTATTAAGACTCTGAACTATTTGGTGGATTATTTTAACTTTTGGTTAAAATTTGACAGATGGAAAGTTATCGATTAATCCTGCTATCTGAGCGTGGTTACTTCTG
The DNA here is from genome assembly GCF_037179485.1 of Ochlerotatus camptorhynchus. Lineage (NCBI taxonomy): Eukaryota > Metazoa > Arthropoda > Insecta > Diptera > Culicidae > Ochlerotatus > Ochlerotatus camptorhynchus. The sequence goes on along the minus strand of NW_027040498.1, from coordinate 1,080,353 downwards.
ACCAAGGAATCAAAAATATCTCTAAATGACAAAATAACAAGCGATCAACTAACCGAATAATAACGCTATGTCAGAAGTGGAAAGCAATAATGATATAATCTTCACCGTTCTTTTTCATGACAAGCAGCCCGTGCGACACAACTCATTCGGGGCGACCAGAACCAACCTTAATTCTACGACTTATCAGGAGTTTCTGGAACATCCCCAAGCTTTGCAGAACTTTTCTGAGCTTCCCTGAAGTTCAGGGATTTTTTAGAGAATTTGCAGGAAACATCTACACATGTCAAACAATATCTTGAGAAGTTTAGGAAACAGAAAAACAGTGAACTTCTGGAATGTTCTCATTTTTGTTTATAGAATTTCAAGAAACTACAAGGTATTTTAGGGAACTTGAGACAACTTTCATTCACAACAAAACTAACTTTTGAAAAATAGGGTGTTAAAGTAATTTATTCTCACGGTCTATAGGCCAAAAGAAGTAGTAAACAAAACACCAGTAAATTGGAACTTGCTCTTTGAAATAAACAGTAATGACTGTTTGTTTTAGTTCACTCAAATTGAATCTGTTTTACGACTCTAATAACAAAGTCTCACCAATCAATCCAAACTACTTTAATTTTATGTTCTAACTACAAACGGAACCCTCGGCGAAAACAACTACCAAATACGGGATTTGTGCTCTTGTTTTCCGTTCAAACCGGTCGTAAACTTCTACTAGAACACTGGGCCTATGATTTGAATCAAAATCAATGTCTCATCGAGAACGATCGCAACAGCCCCTATCCCCCAATAGCACGAACGTGAGGCGAGCGGTGAAGCATCCGGAGCGGACGGAAGTGGTCGACCTCCACAGCCTCCAAACCTCAACCGCGCTCAGCCCGTAAAAATATAGGCACGCTCACATATAATCTAAATATTGTGTTTTTTTTTCCTCCAATTCATCGTTCCACAGCGCCGACAGCCACACACACACGACCAGATCGCTCACCTTAGAGCTTCGCGCTTGTGGTCGTCGTCATCATTGTCGTGACTGCTGGAACTGTTGAATCAACTATATCAGACTACGGCAATTTCGCCTTATTCGATTGTTGAATATATTATATGCACCGGAGATTGATTTAAATCTACTTCCACCTGTCCTCTGCCTATTCGAGTTGGATCTTAATCCTCCCCCATTCGAATATAGAATATTGATTCTGATCAGCATAAGAAACGAAATAATTACCTTCTTTTTATTGGTTGTTTCCTTTACTCCGTAGAAATTTTATTACTAATTTCCGACTTCCTGAATATGGATCACCTTCTATTCGACACTTGATCCAGCAGTCGGGTACTATCTCAACTATTCCAAAGTTTACAGTTCCACTTAAAATATTCACACCTGACGTTGTTGATACTGCTGATATTGATAATCATTCACTTTTGGTCTACATGACGAAAACAACGTCGACTACGTACAGCAAGTGTTGATAAAGAAAACATTCACTTTGACAGCTCATTTTCGCTTCATGTTGTTTTTCTTCCCCCCACAAGCGTCGGTCGGACGATGATGGCACAAACGGTATCACTTTTCCGGACTTCCCAACTTTTACTCGCACCGAAAACACTCACTTTTGTCACCTTTCTTGCACCCGCACAAACACAATTTTCACCACTAAAAAAAAAAGAACGGATAAATTAGAACACAACAAACGGCAACGGAGATCGGTTCTAGCAGCACAAAAAGAATCCAGCTAGCGGAATCGAAAATGGAAAGAATGGCTCGACCGCGGGGCAAACAAAGCTCGCTCGGTCCGAACCGACCTGCTGCTTCTATGAGTTGAAAACTGAACTGACAGACAGAAGTGCTGGTTGCTTGCAACAAACAGTCCAGTGCAGTGCAGAGAAACACCAAAACGGATAGAACCGTTGTTTGCACGACGACGTCCGTTGGGGCCGACAGCACAGACACAAGTACATTGTCAGTGCACCATGGTGTGAAAACTGAAAAATCAACAAAGCGAGCGGATCATTTTAAACGAGAGAGTGTTTGTTAACGGGAGAGCGCTAAAACAAACTGTCAAAGTGACAGAATAGCGGAATATTTTCCCTGCCGAACAGTGTGTTTCGTTCGAAATCGTTGAAGCATACAAGGAGAAAAAATACTACCCAACATTTGAGTTCTTTTTACTTAATATTGTGTTCAGCTTCTCACTTGCACCATAGAGGTAACTCTAAGACTAGTAGGTCCCGAAGAAACGTGCTCAACTTTTTGGCTCAGCTCTGGTACTATCTTCGGTCCCAAGCTAATCGATTAACCCCTCGAAACATCGGAAAATCCACTAACCCCTCATTTTATCTGTCAAACTTTCATACCGAATCAAAACAAACATAGTGTAGTACTAAAATTTTGACTAGAATGGGGTACGGTTATCGATTTGCTTGGGACCAATAGGCTAGTCAAGTAGTGAGCAAATTTAAAATCGTTAGTTTCGTATTGATTGTTGCTTGCACTCATTATTGTTGTCAAAAAAGGAACGAGAGATTTGACCCAACGATATTTATAGTTCAGCTCAATAAGTTACTTTTGAGTAAATTGCATATTCTCTAATTTACGTGAATTAAACTTAATTGTGGGTAGATTATACTTAATAGTAGGTAATTTTTTTGCTGGAACTACTCTATGCGATTTACTCAATTTTGGGTTATTGGGCTGAACTCCGGAATTGAGGGAAAAGTATTTAATTTTGGGTAGTTTTTCATCTCCGTGTACATGGTACGAAAAAAATACCCAACGTCCAGTTCACTTTTACCTACTTTTGACTAGTTTGTCTCCTTTTCTCTTTCTAATGTTGTCAAAAACGGAGGAGCAAAACCACCCAACAGGGGTAGAAAAGTGTGGGAATCCCAAGGGGTAAGTCACTCAGCACATTGTGCCGAAATTATATTCTACACAGCTTGGGCACATCCATCGGCATATTTTTGGCATACTTTCGGCACAATCTCGTAGGCATTAGATTGTTGTTAATAAAATGGGAGCACTGCTGAACAACTGTCATTCAAGTTGTTCAGAACATTACGTGCTGTTTCACTGTATGTTCAGGAACATCTTCTAATTGAATATACCAGAGGAACAGCAGTTCTCTTATAGATCTAAATACGAAATGTAGGTTCTAGAGTGGGCTCAAGAGAAAGAGGCAGTTAATCAGACCTCATTAGTACCCTTAATTCTAACGAAACTAAAGAAGCTTATTCATAATCCTCTATAGTCGGTCTCCAACAATGCTCCCCACCGGTTCCAACTCTTTCCGGCCGAAAGGTTAGGTTTCTGGTCTGCCTTTGAGGGCATTATAAAACCGAGTATAAAACACTAAAACACGCGAGTTTTATTACCCTATGGATCACAAATCACCGAAATTTCGCACACCAGCTACTTCCCGCGTCATCCTCAATCCAATTTATCCTTGCGATTTCAAACCAAAACATTCAAGGTGTCAGAAATACCGGGTTGCCGGGATGGATATTTTACTAACAATCGCAGCTTGCTCTATGACCGGTACAATCGGCATACTTGCGGCACACTGACAAAAAAGATGACCCAAGATTGGTGTGCGGAGTGACCTACCCCTAGGGGAATCCAACGTTGAGTATTATCATATTTACCTGCTTTTTGGTACAACTAACTCACTTTTGGGTAGAAAGCGAGTGGAAAATTCCATACGAATTAACCACTTCATTCGAGCAGTTAAAATGACGTTTACTACCACTCAAACTGTGAAATAAAACATTATTTTGAGATTTTTTCTTCTAGAACCACGAGAACAGTAGCCAACATTTGTGCGTTTCATAAAAAAATAGAAATTAGTTGGTCCAGTTTTGTGAAATCGCTGGTAGAAGGTCAAGCCAAAACTGCTTGACAAAGTGGTCAATTCTCGCGTCACTTTTCAAATAGACCAATGTAACATATCCACCATTTTGAGAAAATCAAAGTTGAAGTTCGACAGATTATTATTTTAACTGTTTAAAAACAATACATTTTGCAATACTATTTTTAATGTAGACAGTGTACAATAACGTTGAAAATTCAGAAGAAACGGTAAAATCACAATTTTACTTTGAATTTCATGCTACAACATAGAAAAAACCACATAGGACGTTTTGACAAGTCGAGTTGTACATCGGACATGTTACATTGGACGATTTTTCTCAATGACATAATCAATGAGTGTTACATTGGACGTTTTGTCTACATGATACTAGATTCCCTTTCACAGATTTCAGGGTATAGTACCTAACTTTAGATTGGCCCCGCCTTTTAAAAATGAGCACCAATCATGTTAGGCAGTCCGAATGACCGAAGTAACAATCATATACTCATCATTTCAAACTGTACATTGGACAATTTTTGATCGATGATTTTCTTAAATAAATGAAAGTAAATTTGGATGGATGTTTTTGTATCACATACAATGATAGAAGAGCAATAGCTTGTATCGCTTAACTCGATTTGTTTACATTTGTTACATTGGTCTATTTGAAAAGTGACGCGAGAATTAACCACTTTATTCGAGCACTTAAAATGACGTTTACTACACGGCGAATGAGAACGACTCAAATTTGAGTTTAGTTCACTCATAATCGCCAAAATAACGGCGCCGGTGGTGTAGTGGTAAGCGTGATTACCTCTCACCCCAGCAGGCCTGGGTTCAATCCCAGTCGGCGCCACCGGGATGTTCTGAGGCATAACATCTCTGATCACGCCTTCCTTCGGATGGGAAGTAAAGCCGTTGGTCCCCGGTTCATGAGTTGATGGGTCGATAGGTAGGGTCCAGGTGTGAGAGCTGCCTTCCTGGCACGTCGGTAGCATTGGTGCTCAGCACGGAAAACAAGATCGATGGAAAAAACAAACCAAAGAAAAAAAAAAATAATCGCCAAAAGTGCAGGGGCTCAGCGATGAGTAAAATTTGTCTCAAGGTTTCCTGTGGAAAACCTAAAAAATCCTAAGTTGGGATTATATCCCGAATTGGTGGTTAGGCGTTTTTTTATGGTTATTGTTTATGCGGGCTATCAGCAGCTAGGTATACAACTCTAACAAATAGTTCGTTGGTATCATTAAATACAGAATTATCATTTTCATAATATTTTTTTTTATATTCTTCCTGGACGAAACAATTTATATAAAAAGCATTCATGGGGAATTCATTCGTTTCTTCCGAAATGGGTATGGCTTACTCACTTGACAAACGTCATAATCTGAGTAGCCGTTACCCAGTTTCCTCAATAGGCACGTTTACTCGAGGGGGGCGACACATCGAAAATGTCGTTTAGCTTCAACTCTATTTACATATGATTTTCTTGTTCAGTGTAGATTTGCAGGATTCCGTTTCCTACCGTTTCCTACTGTTCGCTGGCATCTACTTTTTCGATGTTGCAGTCGTTGCAGTAGATAGAAGTCGTACAGTAGGTACAGTTTGAGTAAAAGCATGTTTACTAATTTTTGAGTAACTTCCCTTTTGGCTGGACTGAGTGACTCAAAAATGAGTAGTCTCAAAATAGCGTTCAGCAAACGTCAATAGATGTGTATTTTTTACAAATTTTCCAAGAACGGTTTTAACAGCAAAATGTGTAAAAAGTTATCATTTCTATTTCTATTTCTATAGGCCTTATTTATAATGGGTGCGCATGTTTTTTTATTACCTTCGGAATTTTCTTATTTGTGTCAATGATAAAATAAAGATTGCTCGGATACAATACTATTTTATTAAATTAAAAAAAGAAATGCCATCAGCAAAAATCAATAGCAGCACCGGTGCTGAAGTGGTAAGTATGATCACCTCTCACCCCAGCAGGCCTGGGTTCACTCCCAGTTGGCGCCGCTGGGATGTTCTGAGGCATAACATCTCTGACCACGACCATTGATTATGATTTTTTTTTCTATAACTTCGCTATGAAAATAATATAATATATGGGACCGTAGTTCCTCCATTTTCCTGCTGTTCTTCACTGAAAATATAGCAAATGGCGTGCGTCAACAAAGCAGGATGCAGCAAAGTTTGAAGTTTTTTTTACCCATTAATGAGTATAAAAACACACATTTTTTACAGATACTACATTCTTAAAATATTTTTTTTCACACATTTTAGGATCTCCAAATTTACACATTTATGTGTATTTTTTACTCATTTATGCGCTTACACTGGTTACCGTGTATAGGGGTGAAATACACGGTAACCGCAAAATACCCAATAATGACTACAAAGGAAGCATTTTCGAGGGAAACTGGGACTACCCATTAAATGAGTAAAATTTTACCATTTTGTGAGTAATTACAACTACAAAAGTAAGTAGTAAGTATTCATTTGTGAGTAACAAATACTCATAAAAGGGTAATATTTTAACTCATTTAATAGGTAGTCCCAGCCTCCCTCGAAAATTTTTCGCGTACTTTGTTGTCAATATCGAGTCTTTTATAGTCATTATTGGGTATTTTGCGGTTACCGTGTAGCTCTGTGAACGCAGCCGGGCGAATAACCTCCCACACGGTTAGAAAAAAGTACCCAAAATTAAGTTCTTTTCACTCATCTCGGCACTATAGTGCAGGAACCCAATAGTAGGTAAAGCGGGTCAAAGTAATTTTGATTTACTTGTGTGCAGTTCGTATGGAATTTTCCACTAGCTTTTTAACCAAAAGTAAGTTAGTTGTACCCAACAGTAGGTAAATATGATTATACCCAACGTTGGGTTCCCACACTTTACTACCCCTGTTGGGTGGTTTTGCTCCTTCTTTTTTGACAACATTAGAAGGAGAAAATGAGACAAACTAGTCAAAAGTAGGTAAAAGTGAACTGGCCGTTGGGTACTTTTTTCTTACCGTGCAGGGTGACACAAGATACTATAAATCAAAAGGGCGCATGCAACATTTTCATTTTTTCGAGCTGTAAATAAAAATAATAATATTTTAATATATCTCACAATAATGCTAACCAATAATTTAATAATTAGAACCAGTTCAGTTTTAGAAATGGGTTTAAAGTTTAAATTTTATTTAATTATTCTTGTTCAAAACTTCAGATTAATTTTTCTCCGTTCAAGCCCATTGCGACATTGGCCCTTATTCCAGCTCTATATCATAGACTTTTCTACCACCGTTAGTTTAGTTATTAGTTTAAATAAAACATGCATTCTACTGGTTGAAAACAAAAAAGTAGAAGCGTCTGTGCCTAGGGGCACGAACGGAAGTTTGACGTAGGTCCGCTAGTGGACGGAACAAATATGTTGAGTATTTAGTTCTTTTAATTGATCGATTATCTATTATCTTAATTCTTTCCGTTTTTCCAATGGTGGCCCAGAGAAGGGCCGTTATTTTTTTTTTCTTGTGTCGTTTTGATCGTTTTGAGACGGCTACCGTGTAGCTGATGAAAAAATATTGATTATTAATATTGCGCATTTTGCTCCTCTTTAGACAACTGTGCAGAAAATTTCTTCACAGTTAATATTTTTGCACACCTGTGTTTCACTCACACATGCAAACCGTTCATATAGCCCAAAATACATTCGACAGCTGCTGCAGCGGAGCAATGTTTTGTATTGATACGCGTTTTGTTGTTGAGATTTTCGGTCGGTTCAAATCAATCCGTAGAAATTGAAATCAAATTTCAATTTAGTTCGAAAGTAAGGAGATTATTTATTGAATACAACCATTTATTGTGTGTTCGTATTTATTGTGCATAATTTATAGGAATCAATTCATAAATGAAGTCCGAACCATAGAAAAAACACAGACAAACAGACGTAACTCTTCATTGTGTATCTTCGTTCATGCATTTAACGGTTGATTTGAATATTATCAGTTCCGCGAACTACTCGCCGCAGCGTTGGCATCGGATCATTTTGACGTTTCTATATATTCTATAGAACTTTTATGCAATATTGTTTACGAGTTAGCGAGCAAGCTTGTTTTCCGCGAGAAGCCAGAGAGATGTCGCTACTGAGGTTATATGTTTTGAGATACTATGTTTTCAAGAACAAGTTTTTCAAAGAGTCACGTCTGTTTGTCTGTGGAAAAACATCGGCGGGAGAATGAAGGAATCGATACTTCGTTCCTCTATGAAGAGTATCTTGAGGTAGCGGCTCCAGGAGGAACGAACGAGCTAAACGACATGACGACGGAAGTGTTTTGCTAAATAACAACGATGTGGATTTTGATGATGAAGAGGCGGATGGATGTTCCACTCCAGCAGCTGGTCCGTCCAACATTGGCCATGGTGATTCTACGACGGCAGGTGGTGCAATACCAATGAATTACGATTTGAATTTGAATGATGAAGAGACGTATGGATGTTGCACTCTACCAGCTGATTCGACCAACAATGATCATGGTGATTCTACAATGACAGGAGGTGCCTTCTCAAAAGAAAAACTTCCGGATGGACTGTTCGGATGTTGGTTGCTGGTTGCTCTTCGTGATTTCAAGGGCCATTTATCAGGAAGGGAGGCTGGTAAATAGGGAATTGCTGGAAATACACCGAGTGAATTCATCCACCAGTGCTGGCTGTTGTCGCAACATTTTTTGAAACGTGAAGTAATTGTTATGTACAATGATAGTGGTGTTGCTGTTCTAGTATGGAGCGAAAATGAACCCCAAGAAATCGATTTTGGACGATTTGCTCTTTTCAATGATAAGGCAAATCACAGATATTATCCGATCGACAAAGTCACTGAAAACCTATTACAACATTGGAGGAAGAAAGAAATTTACCTTCTGCTTCATCTTTACTCGCTTTCGGTTAACAACCGAAGTGTGTTCAAAAGCGTCTTTTTTTTTCCTTTATTAGAGAGATTTTTAGCCTAAGGCTAGTTCATCTCTTTGTTCAAAAGTGTGAAAGATGTGCTTTTGGAGCCAGAATCGAAAGACAGAGCTAATGCTGCATCAAATCCTACGATTGATGATCTCGCCAAAAAAAAAAAACTGCGTGACATACATAGCAGCAACTGGACAGCACAAGATATTGCTTCGATGATGTGGCAAATTCCATCTATTCTGTGGATCCATCCCGAAGAGACGTATTGATTTATGAGGAACCTCTGGCACATCTTGTGAAATTGTTTTCTACTAAGGAGCAACCAGAAATTCGATCAATTAAACGAAGTTTTGCGAAGGCTCATAGTGTAAATGCAGGCTACCATGATGAAGTCGTTTCCCTTCGTAATATGTTTGGTGAATTGGAAGACATTTGTCAAGCATTTACAATCAAAATGGTGCTCCCTGAATCGAGGTATTCTAGCATTGGAAAGGCGAGATGCTATGGGAGAATCTTTTATTTCTGCTGCAGAGGAAACTGTTCGAGTTGAAGAGACTGATTTCTCTGAACAACTTGCAGCACAAATTCGTGAGCAAGATGACGTGGACCATTGTTAGTTTGAAATCGCTTTTTATTTTATGATCAGCTGGTTTTATTAAAAGAGTAATAAAAACAATACATTTGGTTGACTTCTACATAGATAACATTTTAAAATATCAAATTTTTAATGCAAATTCCCGTTGCTTCTCGGAATTGTCTTCGAAACCAAGTGTTTTTAAGTCATTTTCGAGTTCAACTGTCGGGTCAAAACGTCCACCTTGAATGTAGCCACAAGCTCTGCAATGGATACCAACAATCAATACGAAACTAACGATTTTAAATTGGCTCACTACTTGACTAGCCTATTGGTCCCAAGCAAACGATTAACGTACCCCATTCTAGTAGAAATTCTAGTACTACGCAATGTTTGTTTTGATTCGCTATGAAATTTTGACAGATAAAATAAGGGGTTATTGGTTTTTCCTATGTTTCGAGGGGTGAATCGATTAGCTTGGGACCGAAGAGAGTACCAGAGCTGAGCCAAAAAGTTGAGCACGTTATTTTGGGACCTTCTAGTCTTAGAGTTACCTCTATGTGGATACCTAGAAAAATGTTCCATAATTTCTGATACAACAATCTTCAAGTCACGATGTGAACATTCCACGTAATGCCTTTTCATATGCTGCTTAACCAGGCCAAACACAATCTCAATGGGATTATAGAATGTACAATATGCAGGTTGGAAAATATAAATAATTACTAACGATCTCAGATAGTATATGATCATAGGGTCACAATGAATGCGTGCCCCATCGAATATCCAAATGGACAACCGTCCAGGGTACATTTCTACGTCTGAATTTTTGATGAATTTCCTGCAGCATTCAAAAAACTTGCTTCGGTTGAACATTCCGTCAGTGCAGAAAACTTCTGTCATGCCATCCTGATCAATAAAGCATAAAAGGGAAACTCTGGGCTTACGGATGAACTCGCCTCGGCAGATCAGTCTTTCTACTCGTAAACCATAGCCACGAGTTCGAAGCATTCCACGGTTATCGAAACTCACTTCGTCAAGGAATATCAGGTTGTGATAATCCCATTTGATACCATGTAGCTCTTCACAGAACCGGATAATATCGTCTTTTCGGATTTGAATTGATCTTCTTTCGATAGCTTTCCATGTGAGTGCTTCATGATTTCTGATACGGCAGATAGAAGAAGTTGAAATCTGCATTGAGAAAATCTTCTCGAAACATTCCTTGGCCTCGTCTAAAGGGTGTCCACGATGAAATTGCCACACACAAAATTGATTCGCAAAATTCGAGTTTTCATCCGATTGCCATCAAATTTTCAGGGATTGAGAAATAACTATTAAGGCCCAAACGCAATGTGGGCGGAAGCGGAACGGAAACGGAAAATTTGACAGTTGTCACTAATGACATCAAGATGCCTAACCGAAGTCGATTTGATTCTAACTAGTTTTCAATCCGACAAGTAGGCTTACTCAGATCGGGCTTTTCCGCTGCCGTTGCCGTTCCGCTTCCGCCGTCATTGCGCTTGGGCCTTTAAACTTCATTTTACCATTTTACTCGTATTTTATTTACAGTCCATACGCAAATGCCCGCACCTTGGCCTTAACCCCGGTCATAAGATTCTGCACAACCTGTGAATCAACCGTTTTTTGCATGTAAACCCATACTTTCTTCAGTTCCTCGACTGTCTTCACTACCTTAGGTCGTTTAAGAAGGTGCTGCTTCATAATCGCCCAGTACTTCTCGATGGGGCGGAGCTCCGGAGTGTTGGGAGGGTTGAACATTTTCGGCACGAAATTGACCTTATTGTCCGCATACCACTTCAGCACGTCCTTGGAGTAGTGGCATGAGGCCAAATCCGGCCAGAAGATTGTTGGGACGTTGTGGGCCTTCAGGAGAGGAAGCAGCCACTTCTGGAGGCACTCTTTTATGTACACCTGTCCGTTCATCGTGTCCTGGGTCACGAAAGGTGCACTCCGCTTCCCGCACGTGCAGATGGCTTGCCAAACCAGGAATTTCTTCGCAAATTTGGACATCTTCTGAGTGCGGACATGCTCCGGAACGCTGAACTTATCCTTGGCCGTGAAAAACAGGTTGCCGGGGATCTGTTTGAAGTCGGCCTTCACATATGTTTCGTCGTCCATGATGCAGCATTCAACTTTCGTCAGCATGTTGAGATACAACTTCCTGGCACGGGTTTTGGCGGACTTGTTCTGCTTCTCGTCGCGATTAGGGGCCTTTTGTACCTTGAACGTTCGAAGCCCAGCCTTAGTTTTGGCCTTCTGGACAAAACTTCGGCTTAGGTGCAGCTTCTTAGCCACATCCCTAACGGAGGCGTTCGGATTTCGGTTGAAGGCCCCAACTACGCGGTTGTGATTTTTGGTGTTGTACGGAATACTTTTTCCTTCACTTCTGGGCTTCCGATCGGTGGTCAACCGTTCCTCGAACCGCTTTATCACTCGCGACACCGTGGAATTCGCGATTCCCAACGTTTTAGCGATGGAACGATGCGAGAGATCCTTGTTCTCGTGATGAATGCGCAAGATTTTATCACGCACGCGCTGTTCTTTCGACTCCATTTCCGCGAGTTTTGATCACAGGACTTTAAAACTTGCAGGATGTAAATAATGCACTATGAACTAAATCCACCCAAATTTTCATTAAATTCTACCCAACGGTTAAAAAGTTAGAGCAATTTCATAGTGTGGCAATTTCATCGTGGACACCCTTTAGGTAGAGCGTCGGATTCCGCTTGAACAGCTGCACTAACCACATACGTTTATCCGTACCAAATTTTTTTGCAATCCTTGAATATTCCTTGCGTGCCGATGCACGCCGCCGCCGATCAAAGTCAACGGCGTCACGCAGCAACGCCGCCGCCGCCGAGGCAAAAACGGTTCTCACGCCACCGCTGCCGATGAAAGGACCGGCGCACAGGTCTAGTTGCAAGTATATAGCAGCATTCACACCAGACAAAGACGTGCTCCGGCCAGCATTGAATTGGATTGTTGTGAAAGAACAACTAGCGCTACTTGGCTCTTTCACACCAGTGCAAGTCGATGCCGACCGGATGACGGCGGCCCAGTTATGCTGCATATTGCGGGAAACCTTTCCCCCGGTCGATGTGGGTGCATTCGTCATCGTCTTCGTATTAGTGCTATACGTGTTGTTTCACTCATACGTCGGGTCTGACGTTTATCCGTCCGTTGCTCGAAAGTAAACCTCTGCTTTTTTCCTCCCTTCTTTGATTGGTGAAATGGTGAGCGGTCAATCGAGCATAGAGCTCGCTCATGTGAGCATGCGCAATGTGTCGTGTGTTCGATTTGCGCTCTATCGTTACGTCCGTGTTTGGGATTTTTCGATACATGTCTGAATTTTGATTTTTTTTAATGTGACCCTCAGTATAGAAATTAAAGACGTAGTCCTACGTCAAAAACAAACAGCTGTCAAGTTGAACACTTTGACAGCTGATTTTGTGGTTGAAAATAATTAACAAATCGATTTTAGACGGCTACACCAACAATCAATATGAAACTAACGATTTTAAATTGGCTCACTACTTGACTAGCCTATTGGTCCCAAGCAAACGATTAACGGACCCCATTCTAGTCGAAATTCTACTACTCGAAATGAGGGGTTAGTGGATTTTTCTATGTTTCGAGGGGTGAATCGATTAGCTTGGAACCGAAGAGAGTACCAGAGCTGAGCCAAAAAGTTGAGCACGTTATTTCGGGACCTTCTTGTCTTAGAGTTGCCTCTATGGCTACACTAGCTAGGTTGTATTAGTATAGAGGTAACTCTAAGACTAGTAGGTCCCGAAGAAACGTGCTCAACTATTTGGCTCAGCTCTGGTACTATCTTAAAAATGGATTTATTTTCATTTTTTAAACTTGAATCACGTTAGCAACCAAGAGAGTAGCCAGGTTTCGAATTACGGGGCGGCAAAAAAATTGGCACTTATGATTATTTTTAGACCAGCTTGAAATAAAGTTCACAAAAGTCGCCAAAATCATCAATTTTATTTTGTTTTTGACCTAATTTTGATGATTTAAAAAAAATATTTATTCACATGTAAAATTACTGACCCACTAGAAACTCAACTAGAATTCCCTTCAAACTTTCATCATCTACTGATTTTTTTTGAAATTCACTCAACAGTATTGTTGGTATTCCATGAAACCTCGCATTTCAGTTTATTCTATGTATTAAATACTCTTGTTATATTCATTACAGTTCCTTTTGTAATTTCTTCAGATTTACTTATAAGCATTTTTCAGAAACCTTTTGAAATTCGCCTCCGACCTGCTTTAGAAGTTTGCTAACAATTTTCTTGAAACTTTCCTCAGAACACTCCTGGAAATTTCATCAGAACTTTGTTAAAATTCTTCTTAGAATGTTGCAAGGGTTCTTCTTAAAATTACCTAATATTTATTAAGAACCCATTGAAATCATCTCTCCAACTAAAAATTTCTTTAGAATTCTAGCCAACATTGTCAATATTTGAAGTGCCAGACTGTTGAAAAACAAGCTAATTGTATTAACGGCGCCGGTGGTGTAGTGGTAAGCGTGATTACCTCTCACCCCAGCAGGCCTGGGTTCAATCCCAGTCGGCGCCGCCGGGATGTTCTGAGGCATAACATCTCTGATCACGCCTTCCGTCGGATGGGAAGTAAAGCCGTTGGTCCCCGGTTCATGAGTTGATGGGTCGATAGGTAGGGTCCAGGTGTGGGAGCTGCCTTCCTGGCACGTCGGTAGCATTGGTGCTCAGCACGGAAAACAAGATCGACGGAAAAAACAAACCAAAGGAAAAAAAAAAAAAAAAGCTAATTGTAAGAACTTTGAAAATATTTCAATATGTACTTATTGACCTTGATATTGTTATATGTTGTAGACCTTTTATTACAACAAACCGATTCCCATGTATTCACATTAACATTAAAGCTCTATACTTTTATCACCGACAAACCGACATGACACTTAATTCTAACTTAAACGCTGTCCAGACTGGAGAGTTATAACATGTTATAACGGTTGTCAAAAAATTGCAACACAGAAACCACCATCGAGATAGCGCTATAACATGTTATAACTCTGTAGTCTGAACGTACTATTATAGTATAAATAATAAACTGACACGAGAAAGCAGACCGACCTTTTTTACCCGACTTGACCCACCAACCCACCGGAATTACTCTGAACACGGACAAAATAACCCTTCAGATATTTTTCCATAAAACAAGACAAAATTCCCCATTCAAACTAAAAATGTCATAAGGATATGTCAAAAATGGATGATATGGCGATTTTTTTTAACTTAAACTTTTATGTGGGGCCGAAACCGATGAAAGGGAGAAAACAATTCTTAAATTTATTATTTATTTTTTGCAGGATGATTCATCTCAGTTTAACGATTCGCAGGATTTCCATGATGAAAATTATGATATTCCGGATATTCAGTACGTCGAGGACGAACTCAGGGAGGAAAGCAGTTCAACTAGTTCTGACGTTCAGCCGCAGGTTTTGGAGAAGGAAAAACAAAGTGGATCAAAACCAAAAGCATCAAGGGCTAATTTGAAACGCAAAAAAACATCTTATGACGAAATGACTCTGCTGTCAAAGTGCGTTAATATTATGTCCGAGCCAGCAGCAACAACAAAGCCGAAAAATCGCGCCACACTCTTGGGCGAATCAACAACCTCCTTGCTGGAAACATTGTGGACTGACGATTTCGTCCTTTACAATCAGTTTGCTATGGAATTGCGTAAATTGAATAATGATTTTGAGCAGGCTTACGCAAATCGCATGATCTATAAAATGTCGCAGAACCAGGTGATTGTGGTACCATCGAATGATGCAGAGTTGAATGACACGGAATCAAACAGCATGTTCTACATTGCATCCGAACGACCAGAACCTGATGCAGGCTTAGAAAGCATGTGCACCGTCGGATTCGACAATACTGCCTCTGTTGAGCCGCCTCCAATCAATTCACTTATTCACATTCAACAAGACACTTTCGAACCTGAGCTTGATTAGTTTAGGCGTACGGATTTCAGTCTCTCACGGTAAACGCTTTTTCTCAACTGTTTTTCAACCAATGGGTCTGATATTTTGGATATAACTAGTGTCAATGGTGAACTAGTCACTTGCAAAAAATCAGATCGATTGGTTGAAAACCCACCGAGAAAAAAGTGGTGGGTACAACTCAGTGGGCGTCATATTATTTGGGGGAAACCTGTACCTGTATTCACTCAAAAATAAATTACATCAAAAAGCTTAAAAAGTATGCAAATTCCCGCTTCACCTTATTGAGTCCGAGCCATGATTACTTCGGCAGTGCTCATGCATAATAAAATGCGAAATAATCACTTGCGATAGAAATTTATCTTTTCAGTATTAAATTTTATTCTTTTAGCATATTAGTATATAATCAAAAATGATTCAAATTCAGTCACAAATAATTAAAATAGAATTATAAATGATTAAAATTTATTATAAAAAGATAACTTTCAATTTAATCAACCAAGATTAAACTGGTTTAATATCAGATGATTATTTTTTAGCAAGAGATATTTAATTTTAATCATTTGACACAGAAATTCAAAACAACCTAAAATTAAGTTCTTTTCACTCATCTCCCATGTTCCGCACGATAAGCCAAATTTGGGTAAACCGGCTCAAAGTAGTTTGCATTTAAGCACGGCAAAAAAAATTACCCATCGCTAAGTTATTTTCAATTTTTTCTACCCAAAATTAAGTTCAATTAACTCAAATTTGGGTATATCGCATATTACTCAATTTTGGCTTCTTGTACGGAACTAGACGGTTGAGTCGAATCTTTCGTTCTATTTTTGACATCAATAGCGAGAGGAAATGAAACGGACAGAGGTCAAATAACTCAAATTTGAGTTTAAAAAACCCAAGCGGTGGGTAGTTTTGTTTTTCTGTGGACATAATAAACTGAGTTTAATGTCAAATTGGTTAAGTTTTAACCCAAATGATAATCGTTTAATTTATCAGTGTTCAGATGTGCGTTTTCCACTTTCTTCTTGTTCCATTTTTCATTCAATATGAACGGATAAAAAATAGTACCCAAAATTTGAGTTCTTTTTACTTAATATTGAGTTTAGCCTCTCACTTGCACTCTTTATTGTTGTCAAAAAAGGAACGAGAGATTCGACCCAACGGTAAAGTTCAGCCCAATAAGTTACTTTTGAGTAAATTGCATATTCTCAAATTTACGTGAATTAAACTTAATTTTGGGTAGAATATACTTTACGCGATTTACTCAAATTTGGGTTATTGGGCTGAACCCCAGAGTTGAGGGAAAAGTACTTAATTTTGGGTAGTTTTTAATCTCCGTGTATCTTCGTTCCTCATGTTTCCATTGCCACCGCAACCGAAAACAATCATAGCAACCGATTCCAAAAAAAGGCGAAAACATTCTTCGATGTCAATCAGTCTCCATCAAGTGAAAGGAAGCTACATTTTACCCGCGACTAAGGCTCTGAACCATTTGGCGAATTATTTTAACTTTTGGTTAAAATTTGACAGATGGAAAGTTATCGATTAACCCTGCTATCCGAGCGAGGTTACTTCTGACAGACAAGAAGTTAAATTTTGACAATTGTGGCTCGAAAACCGGTCGATCGACAGCACGGGGATTTTCGAACATAGAAAATAACTTTCGAAATGTCACTTTTAACCACGAGTTAAATTTAACTCGGCAAATGGTTCACAGCCTAAGAAGTTAAAACTGTAGGATTATCATAAACACAAACTTGCCGATTGAATGCCGGAAAGTTCCACTGCTTATTGGAAGATTGCCGTAAACGCTCGACGTAGATGTCGCCACTGCATGATGATGATAATGTTGACAGACTGCATATAAAATTCGTGAAAATTAGCGTTGAATCATAATTTTCATCAAGCCTGTGTAAAATCCTTCCAATATAACATTCGAATTGAAGAAGAAAACGTTTTTACGATCAGACTGATGTGCATCTTTGACTTTTCCAGTTGAGCTTTCATTAGATATTTTCATTTCATTTCGCGGCTCCATCAATGCTGCATCGTAAATATGATGTAAACAGAAATAAATTGCTCAATTACTCAAAATAAAGATGATTTGTCATGTTGTTATCACTTTCAAAACCATCCGGCACCATTTTATAGTATGGTGCGTGTTGAGTAAAGCAAGTTCCGTTGCGTTTTCCGTCGAAAATTGTGAGTATCAATATGTTTGCTTAGAAAAGGCCAAAATGAACATTTATTGAATATTGGCGTCCTATACAACCAATTATCCATTACCACCAGCATGATACAACCTTTCCTAAGTAAATTCACTTAATTTCCACTTTCATCTTAGTGGAAATCGCACATATTCACAATTTTCCGAAAAATGCAGCTGCGCAGGAGGTAACCTCTCGCTGTGGGTGCAAACTTGTTATGCATTATTTTCCATGAAAACATCTCCGATCCATACACACTTAAAAATTTTCGCCGAGATTCCAACAGCCGAGTAATTCTGCAATTTATTTTGCTGAGATTCAGTCAAACAATTGCCGAGGCTCAGCTAACAAATAAAATTTTGCTGAGATATCAGCTAACAAACAGATATTTTGCAGAGATATTAGCAAAAGTAAATGCCGAAGTAGTCGGCTGTTTGAGATTTTACCGAGCTAGATTAAGTGTGTACCGAAACAATAACAATTAGTTTTCAAACACATTTTCTTACACGATTCAAGCAAAAGTTTCCACGGGAAATTATTAGTTTTTCTTTATGGACCGATTTGCCCCAAAAATCGTCTGTTTTACTTTGAAAATTTGGAAACTATCCTCCTTCTAGTAGTTCTCACTTCGAAATGTAGGAGGCGGAAGCTTGGAAAAGTTTCACTGCAAGACGCCAATATGGATCACATACATCGAAAAATCCCTCCCCATAACGTTTAATCGTTACAGCTCAGGTAGCTCCAAAAGGACATAGAAGATGTTCTTATGTTTTATGCGCTTCCGGTCCGGATTCTAAACATGCGTAACAGGGATTCCACATATTTCCTGCGGAGATTCAAGACATTTGCAGCGAAGATCCTGGATATTTTCCAGATGTTTCCGCGATAATTCCGTAAATTTTCGACAAAGTTATGACAAAATTCAAATAATCTCTTTTGGTTTGGTTTTTTTAATCAACAGATTTTTTTTATTGTTTCTCAATAGTTGCTGCACAGAATTCATATGAATGATTATAATCAACATTGTGCGAACATCGGAAGGAACGTGTTAATCTATACAATTATACTGCCATGGAACTTGCCCTTCGTGACAAAAGTATTCTGTGAACTCCTTTCGAATGGAACTTGCCTCATCAGAACCCCTTCGCGGAATATGTTGAATTGGATACAAATTTCCCCCAATTTCTCTGCGCCAGCTCCCATCATCTTTTGCCGGTGAATCAAAAGTTCCCGGAGGGGCGTATAAATGACAGCTCTCTCGGGACAGCAAAAAATTATGCAACACACACACTGCGCGAACTATTAGAGATACTCGATATGGCGGAAGTTCTGATGTCCGTCGCAAAACGCGGAAGCGAGCTGAGGCAATTCCAAAGGCGTTTTCCACAATCCTTCGCGCCCGGGACAGCCTGTAGTTAAATATTCTTTCGTTTACGCTTTGATTTCTGAAAGAATAAGGCTTCATTATATGTTGATGAAGAGGAAATGCGTCATCCCCTAAAATGACGTATGGCACGGGTTTGGTCCTCTGGAAAAGTGGTCTCGGCGATGGGAGATGTAGCTCATTCCTATACATTGACTTGGCGAATGAACAATCAGCAAATACCCCGCCGTCGCTGATCCGACCTTTTGCTCCTATGTTGGCATAGGTGAATTTGTATTCAGCGTCTACCAACGCCATCAAAACGATGCTGAATTGCTTTTTGTAGTTGAAGTAGTCGCTGACACTCTTTGCAGGGGCTTTTATGTTGACATGCTTTCCATCCAACGCTCCTACACAATTGGGGAATTGCCATTTTTCTTCGAATCCCTGGGCAATTTTAAGCCACTCTTCTTCCGTTGACGGCATCTGAAAATACGTACAGTCAAGATTCCTATAGTACGGATTCGTTTTGCCGAATTACTATAGTACGGTTGCAGCTGGATTGCTATAATAGGTTGATCCGGCATTAACGAATACACGTACCATATGGGATTTGAGCTAATTGTACGGCAATTTGAAGAGATAACTTCCTGATGTCTTTGATGAAGTTGTTAAGCAGATAGTTGGCTACCTTTTGAGAAGAGTCAGTTTCCGGTAAGTCACAAGACTGGTCCTGTGGAAGATCCGGAACATCCGTAAAAGTGGTCAATTCATGACGAAAAATTAATGAGATTTTGACGAACGATTTTAGAGGATCATGGCCATCAGTGACTATGTGAAAAACCATTTTGTCAATATCGCGCGAAATTCTGTCAAAGACAAAAAAAATCCCATATGGTACGTGTATTCCGGTTAATGCCGGTTTCTATAGTGCGGTTCTTATTAACCGTACTGTAGTAAACGTGACTGTATTGGAATTTAAAAAAAAAAACAAGCTTCTATGGTATTCTTTCATGCTACTTAAATTTACTTAACTTTAATTTTACCTTTAAGAATTCGCCCTTCAATTTTACGTAAATAGCATTTACTGTCTCTGGTATTATTTTGCTTATAGTCGATCTTCCCAAGCGAAACAAATACATCAAGGATGTGTAACTATCTCCTGCAAACACAAATATTAATATTTAACTGTTTTAGTTAGTTGAAAAGCACTTCTTTTACCTGTTGCCAAGTATCTCAGAGTCAATGCCAATCGCGTTTTTGGAGTTACAGCTTTGCGCATGTTGGTATCCTGCTTGGTAATAACAGGTGAAACTTTCTCCAGCACATAATCAAAATCCTGCTTTGTCATTCTGACAAAATTACGGTAGTATTCTGGATCTTCATCGCCCAACTCCTTCAGAAGATTAGTCTCAATTCCGAAGCCTTCTCGCCGAGCAATCCACGATTTTGTCCAGATTGTACGACGTCTTCGATTAATTCGCCTCTTCAAAATGAGGTACGCTAAAACTGCAGCAATTTTTTTCTTTTTTTGTCTAAAGCTATCGGAAGTACCCATTTTTGCTTTCCTGCAATTATTTTTTATGATGTGGACAGGTTCATTAAGCGAACAAAAATGCAATCGTGTGTACACTCGAAAATTCTATTTTATAGCACTACGTCATAGTTTTCTACTACATAGCTACTATTACGTCATAGCTCATAGTTTTTGAAAATTGCTTCCCAAATCTCATAGAACTATGATATAGAAATCTAAATCGTCTATGTCATAGAGAACTATCACATAAATATCATGCGCCGTGTGGCGGCACCTTTACGAGAATAAGGATGTCACAGCGAATCACCTTAAGGAGCACCGTAGAGGCGTAGAGAGCAGTGATGCCACATTCTATACAATTTCAATCTGTATTTTCACCGTAAAAAATCTTTTAAATTTTCATCTGGCTGACAAAAATCTGTAAAATAATCTGTGTAATTTTTTTATTACGATCTTAGTGCGGATCATCCTAAATCTCCGTTGAGTTCATTCAAAGTTCAGTAAGTGTTTGTTGAAAGTTTAGAATCATGAAAAATTATTTAACTTTGCTTTTTAAAGATTTAATCGGTCTAAAACATCTCGAAATCCTGGATCTTGATTTCTTTTTTGTGATTTGTAGGTTAGTTTAACTTGATGTTTATTCCATGGAGTCCTCGATACGATCGTGTACAGTCTTACATCCGTTGGCTCGATGTAGGTCTTCTATCCTCGTGTTGTACGGAGCAATCATGATGATTAGCAACAGTCGATTTTGGACTGTCTGAAGCTTTTATTTGTGGGTCCAGGGCATGATCCCCACAAAGGCACTACGGGAGCAAGGATCATTTTGAACACAAAAATCTTGTTCTGCTGTGAAATCCGGGATCGTCGAAATATCAGTGAATAGAGCGCTTTCAGGAGACCAATGCACCACTGCTTCAGCTTATCCCTGCGTTCACGGTACAGTCGATATCGTCGGTATCGTCGATGGTAACACCGAGGTAAAATACGTTGCTGATCCAGTTGATGGGACAGCCGTTCACAGAGACGTGACAGCCCGCTCGTTGGTGGGGACACCTTTGGCGATTTTTGATGCTTGAAGACAATTGTTTGCGTTTATGCCTCATTGACTTTGATTTCCCAGCTGGTGAGATAGGAAACATAATTTATCACTCCTCGCTGCAACCGGACTGGGTAATCCTTAGGCATTCGTCCATTTGCTATTATTGCACTGTCATCCGCATATAACGCCAAGCTACAGCTGTTGGGGAGGTGTGGTATGTCAAATGTGAAAATGCTGTACAACATTAGCACCAACAAGTTGCCTTGTGGCAGTCCCACTGGAATCTCATGGAGTTCAGAGTTGGTTCCGTGTAGATGGACTCGAAAAAGTCGTTCGCTTAGGTTCGACAGTTCGCATGCACTAGTTTGTGGATTAATCCGTCGTGCCACACGTTGTCGAAGGCTTTCTCCTGGTCCAGTAAAGCGCCATGGTGGTGTTCTTGGAAATTAATTTGTTTCGTTTAATAATATTTTCCACTCGGATCAGCGGATGGACGGTGGAATGTCCTTTCCTCAAGCCGAACTGCTACGCGATGATGACTTGGTGGTCTTTGATGTGCTCCATCAGTCGCTGAAGGATGAGCCGCTCGAAAATGTGGCTCACCGCCGACAACAGTGTGATGGGTCTGTAGCATCTCGTGAAAATGCCAGCTAAGAAACCGTAGGCTTTGCTGGACAGCTTCTTCAGGGTCAGGTTGAAAATGTTATCGTTTCCTGGGGCCTTCATATTCTTGCCACGCTTCATGGCAGCACGGACGAAACTCGGCCAGCGGGAGGGACATCGTAGATTTGCTATTCAAGCTGATTAATTGTTCTCTGTACCGCATCTTCGTGTGGGCTGACCATACTGGCACCGATATGATGTGCCAGAACCAGCTTGATGGCGATGGTTTCTATCTTCTCTTGAGGCGAGACCTGCATCGTCCTTCAATGGTGGTATCGCTTCAGAATTTCCAATACTTTCCAGAACGGCCTTGAGTGGTCGCCCATCTATCCGATTTCATTGGAGAACAGTTCGTTTCGTATAGTTGCCACGCGGTTGAGATCGGTGACTTGTTGCTTTCTTCTGTAGACAGCTAGAAACTGCCGTCGGGTTGTGTTGCGTTGCTGAATTAGTTGCCGGGTGTAGGGGTCAATCGTAGTAAATTGTCGCCTCACCGGAATACAGCATATACAGGCTTCTTCTACGGCGTAGATGGCTTATTCTCGGGGTTGGATGGCTTCCTCGAACACCGCCAGATGGTTGTAGATACTTACAATTGTTGGTAGAGCTAGATTAGCTGTAAGGTGGGTGTCCAAAATGCCACTGAAGGCGTAATCCCGTATCATTTTTGGCAGGCGCTGGAGTTGGTGTGCATTCATAGATCCAAGTCCGATAGGAACACGTCAAGGGTTCTTGTCGCTCCCGCCGGCGACAAGAACGTTGGCTCATCTGGAAAGTGGATGATGCACGTTCCAAAGCTGAGGTGGTCTGCCAAGATTATGCCATGTTTATTGCAGACATGGTTACGCCACAGGCTAAACTTCAACAGCCACGTCGAATATGCCTGTCAGAAGACTGTATACGTTGATGTTTTCACTCACTCACGTAAAGTTCTGCCGGAATCTTTGAAGAAAGAATAACACCTTTGCGCTGCCATCTTTCTCACGGAAGTGAGTATATAAACAGACAAACAGCGAACAGTCAACTCTCTCACTCTCTCGTGCTGTGTCTAACAATCTCTCCAGTGGTGCCAGGATAAATCTCCGAGGAGATAAGCAGAGATTCACCCCAGAGAATGATATCTCTCGCACCCGGGTGATTCTTTCCAGAGATTTAAGTAGGTGAATATGATTATATTCAAAGTCAAAAGTATGCAAAAATTAACTGGCCGCTGAATATTTTTTCTTATCGTGTATGTTTTTGTTTTTGAATCATCCTTTTGCCGCCTTTTGCATACACTCAAAGGATTTTCAAATCTAAATAGATAAAAAATTACGCTAAATCGCAATTCTCCTTACCGACGCATAGCTTTGTATAAAGAGAGAGAATACTAACTTAGTATAAAACTGGTTTATACATTGGATGGTATAAAATTGAGGTATTCTTCTGATGTATATTATGCGTTTATTCGGCAGATTCGATTATTTTTCAGTTTCATGTGGTGTGTTATGATTGAAAAACATAAACAAAAAGTTGGAGAGAGCGAACTGTATGGAGATACGTTTTTATTTTTATTCTTTAAAATTAACAACATTATGAAAAAAGTTATGGTTGAGGCTGTTAGTGGCAGTGATTACTGACATAGATGATCATGACTCGAATATATATAAAGAATCGAAGGTTTTCATTTGATTTTTCAAAGTCACGGCCAGAAAAAGGTACCATCCAATTGGATCCATGAGCGAGAATAGTCAGCTATCCGTATTCCGGTAATTCATAGCTTCTCACACCTTCACCTGCGCACCCTTCAAGATGTTCCTCATGATACTATATACATACTATTATACTCCCCGTAAATCGAATCCTCATCATACTTTGACACACGGGAAATGGTCGATCCGGTTCAGGTTGTTGTACGACGAACCAATCTCTCCCAGATACAGTACACCTTCTTCTCGCATGGAAGCACCTTGTTTTAAATGGTGTACAATTTTTCGATCACGTTGTCATCTTATTGATTCGCCAAGGCACTTTCCATCCGTATAGATCAACTCAGAACCGGAAGTAGCCCAACGACCGATTGTTGTTTATGTTGATCTGGCGTTGAAATGACCAGAAGTTTTGACTATAGCAAGAACCTCAGAATACTCGATCACCGAACGGAATAGACCACAGTTCAAACATCAGCATCTAAAATAATGGTGTTGCAGTTAAATAATGATTTATAAACACTTACTGAAGTTTTTTTTTGCTCAGATAAAAATACTTGTTTGAGGCGGTTTATGTCGATTCATGACAAGAGCTAAACAGAGAAACGAATTGTTATGCATAATCATGAACCATGACGTGTTATTCATACTCATGCATAAAAACAAAACCTGGAATAGATAACTTTTTAATCAAACCTATGAATAAACAAAACTAAATAAAATAAAGATTAAATTTTAATCTATTTTCGATTAGTAATATTTTTGAGTGTAGATGATTCGTACACACACCTTCGTAATGCGGTGTGTAGAAAAAAGGTAAACAATACAATTTCAGCTTGCAAAATTATTGGAGGCTCGCGTTTTTAACGATGCAAATGATACTATTTAAGTAAATATCGTCTTTAAAAGTGAATTAACTTGAAAATGCTTGCACGTGTCGTAATTCTTTTTAGTGTGGTTCTGAGAAGTGAAAACAGTTATTGAAATTTCATGCCCTGAGCAGAACAAAATCGGCTGATCGTACTTTTTAATGCAAATATTACCAATGCGTGAATGAATTGGCAATATTTTGTTGGAAAAGTATTAAAATATGTATCCAGATCTTATTCATACAATTCAGGACCATTTTTTAAGGTATGTAATTAGTAATTTACTGTTTGGTAGGAAGATATCTTTCGTACGCATACCAAAACACGATTATTTAATGATTGTAGGGACAGCCATTGTTGCATGACGTGCCGTATCACCTTAATGAGGAGGGATACAACCCAGGAGACGCATGGTAGTTCACGTCCACTGCCCCTATAGAACAAAATACGACCGCCTTGATGGGGTGGTCTAACACCACCCACCTTCTACTTCTTTTCTACTTCAAGTCCATGGCAACAATAAAACCAGTGCCAATTTCTACTTTGATTCCAATACGTAACTAATGGACGTCACCCCCAGCCCAGCAGTTGTATCGTTCGTGTGCGGCGCTGCATGCTGCATATAGGTAAGTACCTACTGCACTGCTATCGTTGTTGTTAGTGCTGCTGCTCTCTCTTCTATTTGGGATTTGGTTGGATACAGGCCAGGCGCTCTGCCAACCGACCGACACTTGGTTAAATTGAGGAGAGTATCCACTAGCTAGCATGTTACGACGTCGCCACCGTCGTCGGTTGGTACCGAAGACATAACCGCGAGCGCAGCAGTTCGCAATCAAGCTTCGAGCGACTAGGAAGAGCTCTACTAGAAACTCCGCGCTGAACATACAAAGAATCGGGTATAGAGAGAGATGTGTGCACTGATAGTAACTTGGTGTCACTAGATGTGTATAGCTATAGATATAAAAACCTCTTCGCGGGGCAAGTTAGGCCAGGTTAAAACCCGTTCGTGCAGATTTGCGAGGCGGAAAATTGGATCTGGTTCTCATGTGTGGAAAATAACTATTCATTTCACGCGAGTGTCAAATCAATTGAGCAACCGAGAAGATTCGATCTGGAAGGTCACCGTCGGATTTTCCCCCATTGTCCTTCAATTTTCATGCAAATTCTAACCTCTCTACGGTCGCTGATGGAATCCTTCATGTCAAGAAGGGAGGAAAGGAAAAATCCTGGCACCTTGCTGGGCGAGAGAAAGACTCTCTTGTGAGTGTGTGTGTGTGTGTGAGTGAGTGTGAGAACGTGAAAGTGCTGCGAGTGTGTACGTTCGTGCGTGAGTTTGTGGATGTGAGTTCGTGAACTTTTCCACTGGGCGACTGACAGTTCTCAAGGCAGCAGTGCGTGATAGTGTAAATACACAGCCATCATCCGTGAATCGTGGAAAGTTTATCTAATGTTTTTCAGCCAAATTGGATGGAAATCGCGTTTTTTAAGAAGAAGAGTCATATTTAGTGATAATTATAGTTAATTAATTAATTATTCTTGTGCTCGAAAAGTTCTGCGCTGTTGCAAACCAGTGAGTGTTGGAAGAGAATGTTGCTACGCCAAGATAATGTTGGCGAGCGAGCTCTGTGGTGTTGTGTTGTGTGTATATTATTTGCTTTCAGTTTGCTCTCCTTTACTCGCGTTCGATGTTTGCTTAGCACCCAACTTGTAATTGTAATGCCTAGTGTTTGGTCTGGTTGGCGGAAGAAAAACAAGTCCATCAAATAATATTGTAGCGTACTACAAACGTTCTCTTTTGACCCGTGACACGCATCGAGTGACAACACATGGAACGGGTCGAAGGAGAATAGAAAAATCACGCGTTCCAGTTACACAGTGCTTTTCATTGTTTGTGTGGGAGAGCATTTGGATTAATGTATTCTGAAATGTTTCTTCAGTTTTTTGTTTGCAGTAAATTGTAGCTTCTTGGAAGATAGTAAAAAGAAAGGCAATTTTTGATTTTGGCTTCGGGCAGCGTGTTTAAGTGTTATTTCTCGCTGAAATAAAATCGAAATCACCTTCCACAATAAGAAGACTGAAGTGCTAAATAGTTTAGTGAGTGAAATCTAAACAAAATATCCAACAAAACTAGCAAGTCGAACGACTACATTACATTATCATCGTGCCCAGAGCCAGGATGTGCGGATTCGGAGTTTTCTAGCATTGCTCAACTGTGATACTAAGTAAGTACGGGAAACATTGTTCAACATTTTTATTTTTGTTTTATCAATAGGTCAGAGGTCATGTTTTCCGGGTTTAGCAAAATCCTGGGATTCAGATTTTTTTTAAAAGACGCTTAAAATAACTAAATTTACTAATCATACAAAAAGGTATCGTTGTTTGCGAATGGAGATTTAGTCGGTATTACTTTTTTCCCACATCCTAGTTGTCTGATCTTTGGCAGTAAGAATACTGAAATGCAAATGGTATCTTTATTATACTGAAATGCAAATGGTATCTTTATTGCCATAAGAACACGTATCGTAAAACACTAACTTTGAAAGTAGAATATAATGATTAAATTTACTCTCTGCACTTTTCCGAATCAGAAACATTGGTTCCAAATTGTAACTTAGGGTATTGTCCTGCATATCGTATAGAGTTTTTAAATACACTGAGGCAAAATAACCACTTATGAATTTTAGCCACAAGAAATCGGTATGAATTTCATTGATTTGCCTAATGAAAAATAATGTCGACAAAAAATTATAAAACTGAGCAGACTGGAGGCACCGAACCTTGGACGTTAAGATTAAGGGTCTTGGGTCTGGACCACTCGTCTGTCAACGCTTGAGAAAATGAAATGGCTAAATGCGTATAAGAGCTACCTAATATTAGACGAAGATCTTTCCTAAGTCGTGAAATTCATATGTGTCGTTCATAAGTTGAGCCTTATGAGATTCTTAAGTCTATTTGCCTCAGTGTAGGATGTGTTCCATATTTTCCAAACATATTTAAAAAATAATTATCTTGTGTCGCCTGTTTGAAAAGGCACTCGAACAATCACTTATGTATTTCCGATATAATGTATTTCCGATATAATGTATATTTCCGATATAATGTATTTCCGATATAACCATCACAGATTAAATGTTCTCTTCTTAATGCTTATGATGTTTTTTGATTATATATTGATTCAAATTTTTATATAGTTTCCTGAACTAAATTGACTGAGTTTCAAGCATTTTTTTCTACATTCATCGAGCATTATCAAAGTAACCCCAAATCAAAATACTGATGTTCGGTCACAAGACTTAGTTAAACAATAGTTCAAATGCTTATTTTGTACTACCACAACGTGGGCGGAATGCATTCTGACGTTCACGTTTATCACCTAGCTGTATCGGACAGGTGCACAGTGGTCTAAAAGTGCCAAAACTTGCGTTTTTTAGTTTATATTAGTTTTTTATCAAACGGTCCATTTAAGCAATATATTGTCTTCGTAACAGTTTGTGCAATTAAAAAGCCCCTTCTTTAGAGCTTAGTCATTTTATGATTAATCCACCTAGCAGGGAGATGAAAAATTTACTTTTTTTGTTTGTCGAGATAGCAAAATGGTGTTTGAGCAAAATTTTAGACAATATTAAAACAAACATTTTTGCTCAATATGTCAACCCTCTATCTCTTATGTTTACAGAGATATGTCATTTTTTGGTAAGAGCCTTCAGAAAATCATTTTTTGGCAAATAACTTTTCAGGAAGTAATTTTTTGACATTAGTATGTTCTACACAAATGCTTGTTTTTCAAAAATACGCCATTTAGTCTTGAGAAGCAAGTCCCTATCTTGAATGTTTCTTAAGATATTCAAGGTTTTGATCCAAAATTAGCACTATTTCTAGCACTATTTCCAAGCTCGAAGTTGGGCAAAATCAGGCAAACCAGGTTGATTACATTTGAAAGTATACTTAAAATGCTGCCCAATGCATACCAAATCATTAGTCTTCTGCTGATCTGCTTAAAGGGCGAACACGAAATTATTGCGACACCAAAAATGTCATGCCAATTTTCTTATAATGTTTAGAATCAAACCAAAATTTTAGGGTACTTTTATACATATATTTACTTCAAAAATCAAAAGAAAAGTTAATCGATGGAGCCTTGAGTGTAAAATTGAACGCATTTTCGCTTGATGCCCTCCATCAAAGTCTTTACAGTGTCATCCGGTACCAGTTTCTCAGTTTTTTTTCCATTTTCTTAACATGTTTTTCTCGTCTTTGACTGTCTTCTTGCTCTTCCGAAGTTCCCGCTTCATTATTGCCCAGTACTGCTCCACCGGGACAGTTTGGCGGATTCATGTCCTTTGGAACAAAATGGACAGAATTGGCCTCATACCACTCCAGGACACTTTTAGAATAGTGGCATGATGCCAAATCTGGCCAAAATAGCGGAGCTTCGTCGTGCTGCTGCAAGAGCGGCAAAAGGCGCTTCTCGAGGCACTCAGATTTGTAGATCTCGCCATTTACTGTGCCCTTTGTCACGAAAGGCTCACTCCTCAGTCCGCAAGAGCAGATGGCCTGCCAAATGAGATATTTGGAGGCGAACTTCGACATTTTCTTCTTCTTAAATTTGTCGTCCACATCGAAATTGCTCTTGCCGGTGAAAAACTCCAACCCCGGAATTTGCTTAAAATCGGCTTTTATATACGTTTCGTCGTCCATCACACAGCAGCCATATTTTGTCAGCATCTTCTCGTAGAGCTTCCGTGCCGAGTTTTAGCCGTCGATTGTTGCCGCTCATCGCGGTTTGGGAAGTTCTGTACCTTGTATGTATGTAGTCCAGCTCTCTTCTTTGCATTCTGGACGTAGCTCTGCGACATGCCGATCTTTTTAGCCAAATCACGGCTTGAGACGTTGGGATTTGCTTTAATCATCCGCTTCACCTTTCCCTCCGTCTTTTTGTTCTCCGGTCCCGGTTTTCTTCCAGCTCCTTTGCCGTGGTCCAACGTCAACCGCTCCTGGAACCGCTTCAACACTCTGGAGACGGTTGAATGGTGGAAAGGTCAGGAAATTCCAGGTGTTTGGAAAGAACTTGTTCTCTCAACTCGCGTTGGTTCACCTCCATTTTCGTTGAATCGAAAAACACGACTTCAAGTTTGACAGCATGTACACAATACACATCAATGAGAAAGTGTGCACAATTTGGTTGATTTTTATCCAATGGTAAAAAAGTTATGCCCTGTTGAATGTGTCGCAATAATTTCGTGTTCGCCCTTTATTACCAAACTATAGTAAACCGTGTACAGATAATAGTTTTCTTGCATTTGTACATAGAGGCTCCTTCATAGGTCACTTACTCTTGGTGTTGAAGGAAGAAAATTCGAATTCGGTTAAATCGAAGTAATTGAAAAAGAAATTCTAAATTGTAGTGCCGGTTGACTGGCCAAGAAGGTGATTCGTAGTGTCTATTGTAGTGATTGGTTGACTGAATAAACAGTGGTTCTTGTTTCTCGTGGCAGGTGAGTCCCGGTGTCTATTGTAGTGTTAAAACATCAAAGAGTTGTGCCCTAGACACGACCGCAGTATGACATAGAACTACACAAAATTGATGTATGTCATGCATTTTTGATTATTATACTTTAGCTTAAATTTTTAAAGTATTTCAATGTTTCGGACCACGGTTCATCTTAGGCATGAGATAATGTATTTAAATTTAATGTAATGGTTAAGAATTGACAGAATTTTCCCTACATAACTACCTTGGGTTGATCAATGTTGAGTTATTTTGCTGTGATCAATGTACACTAAATTGAACATCGACATCAACTACAACAGGAACTGACACTATTTCGTCACACATTTTTTGTTGATTTGCACCTCAGGATAGAACACAAAAACGCCATGCATGTTGTGGGATAAAACAATTGCCAGAAAAATACATTAATTTTTTTCAGTAGCTCCATCATTAAATCAGGATTCTGAAGCAGAGAAGAAAGTGAATATTGCATTTTATGATAACGCAACAAGCAGTTGTTTTACCTGTCAGAAGACGGTACTTTAAATATTGAACAAAATGTTGGTTCATTTGTCAACGAATTAGGGGTGGAAGGGGTATAACGATCATACGGAGTTTAGGCACCTCTTTGTTCTCCAATTTGGAGGAAAACCCTAACATAAAATTACCATGCATCATCATTTTGTACTCTACAGCGAGTTCGTAGAATGATTGCAGAATAGAATACTGTGACTTTTCTCAAATTAAACGTTTGGTTTCCAATAAGTAGGTGTTTAGTACAACATTAATTGAAAATTAAGGGATTCAGCTATTGAATTTCAAAGTCAGAGCTAAAGCTCGTATACAGGTTCTCCACCTGTTTAATGCTTTGATAGTAAACATCATAAATAAGGTACACCGGTGCAAGTTTAAACAGTACGTGTATCTCTTAGTGCAAGTGAATATTCACTGTAATTATTTTTGAGAGGCATTGTGTACTACCGCAAACTATATTAGAAATAATCTCAGTGATTATTCACTTCCGCTACATCTACCGTTTCAACTTCCCCACGCATTTCTACTTGCCCCGGTGTAGGGTAATGGATTTTGGTTGAACCTATTCATGTCATTTTTACACTGCGTCTAAATTTATGTCGTGTTTTTTCTATGAATATTACATATGGACATGAAAAATGTGTGTTTGGTGAAAAAGTCTAACTTTCTAGTTTCTAATAATACTAAAGAATGAACAATGTTTTCAAAATAGGAATTTATTGCAACGCGGGTTCGTAATCACACAAGCATTCCTGAGTAATTGCGCTAATTGGAAACAGTAGATAGAGCTTATTTCGCTATGATGCACGGTATATGCATTTGGGTTAACATCCGACGTCCCTCCCATATTCTGCACAAAAATACTTTCTAAGCCCCGCCCCTGGCAGGATTTCCCACCGTTTTTTTTATGAATGGGGTGGGGCAGAAAGTATCTTTTGTGCAGAATATGTAAAAAAGGATGGACTTCGGATGTTTATCTTATTGCATATGTAGAGGTACCAGATATGTTTTGCAGGTAAATCACCCACAGAATAACATCAACATATTGTGAGCGATTTTTTCTCAAATTCGAAGCTCTCTGGGAAAAAAAATAACGGAATTAAACTTTTTTTTTACTACATTGTAGTTTGCTTAAATCGTTATCGTTAAATTCTTTTTTTTTTTGGTTATCGTTATAGGGGGGGGGGGGGGGGGGTTGTTTTGCATAAATAAGTTTTCCGCGTTTCGTATTAGGGGCTGTTCATTAACTACGTAGACAAATGTTTTAGGATTCTTGCCCACCTCCCTTCCCCTCCTCGTAGTTAATGAACAGCCTCTTAGTTGAACGGGACCCAAGTCACCTTTAACCATTGACTTGCTCCTGCTCACTGCAGGACCAAGCGCCACGCCGTCCGAATCGGTAATGAGCAGAAGCAGCGCTGTTTTATATCTTTTCAGAACGATGTGCAACCAAGTGGTACTCAATTATGATGACTGGGTTTGGGAAAAACGCACATCGGGTTGCACATCGTTATCATTTGTACATTTTTCAAAAGCTTTATTACGGAAAATTAGAAAAATATTTATTTCAGCTATATTTTTTACATGCCTGCTTCGATTTAACCGAATTCGAATTTTCTTCCTTCAACACCAAGAGTAAGTGACCTATGAAGAAGCCTCTATGTACAAATACAAGAAAACGATTATCTGCACACGGTTTACTATAGTTTGGTAATAAGCAGATCAGCAGAAGACTAATGATTTGGTATGCATTGGGCAGCATTTTAAGTATACTTTCAAATGTAATCAACCTGATTTTGCCCAACTTCGAGCTTGGAAATAGTGCTAACTTTGGATCAAAACCTTGAATATCTTAAGAAACATTGAAGGGAAAGGAACTTGCTTCCCAAGACAAAATGGCGTATTTTTGAAAAACAAGCATTTGTGTAGAACATACTAATGTCAAAAAATTACTTCCTGAAAAGTTATTTGCAAAAAAATGATTTTCTGAAGGCTCTTACAAAAAAAAAATTGCATATCTCTGTCAACATAAGAGATAGAGGGTTGACGTATTCGGCAAAAATGTTTGTTTTAATATTGTCTAAAACTTTGCTCAAGACACCATTTTGCTATCTCGACAAACAAAAAAAGTAAATTTTTCATCTCTCTGCTAGGTGGATCAATCATAAAATGACTAAGCTCTAAAGAAGGGGCTGCACAAACTGCACCAAAGACACTGTATGGCTTAAATGGACCGTTTTTGCATAAACTAAAAAACGCACGTTTTGGCACTTTTAGACCACTGTGCGGTGTTATGGTGCCGAATCTCGAACACTTTCCAACTAGGCTTCCGAACAACCGTCGGACACCTACTGGAGGTGGTGTTCTCGTGGCAGTTCGTTCCGGGTTGGAGGCGAGAGCCATTGAAAATATCTTGTGGAACAAGCTTGGGTGGCCGTAGGACTGAGTGATCGCACACTGTATCTATACGTGGTGTACGTTGCACTTCTCAACCCAGACCCTGTACACTCTGTATTTCACACAGCAGCAGTTAGCCTTCTTGACTGCTATACTGCCTATGATCGCATATCAGTCCGATATGGATAGGAAATATGCGATGGACTGATATGCGATTATGGGTAGTATAGTGCAGCAACGCTATCTCAAATCAACTCCGTAGTCAACCCTCCTTTGCTTGTCACTGTTAAAGTCACTTGGGTTTGTCACGCTTGGGTCATTTCCACAACTGTGCCATACGACTTCCGGAAAGCAGATCATCGTAGTATCGTCAACGTGCTGTCTGGCACAGATTGGAAGAGCATCCTCGATCCTGACAACGTTGAAACTACCAAGCAAACTTTTTCACATGTCTTGGCATATGTCATTGACAGACAAGTACCGAAAATAATTCACCATAAAGTTTCTCATTCTCCTTGGCAGACGAGTGAGCTGCGTAGGTTGAAGTCGACCAAGAGCGCCGCATTAAGGAAATTCACCAAGTATCGCACGCTTTCGCTGAAACTCCACTACGGTATGCTCAATTATGAGTTCAAGCGAGATAGCCGTCAATGCTATTCGCGTTATCAACGAGGGATTCAGAGAAAACTCAAGTCGCACCCAAAGTCCTTTTGGAATTACGTAAATAAGCAGCGTAAAGAGTAGCCGACGAACACGTTACCCTAGCAGCTAGCAATGTTCCACTGTACGATCAAACACTGGGTACAATTGATGTCAACGTTGAGCTGATTTTCACTGCCGCATCACAACTCAAGTCGTCCTTCAACGCAGGACCCGACGGTGTCCCATCTGTATTTCTGAAGAAGCATATCACCATAATCAGTTTGACATTTTGATGTCAAAACCGTAGAGAATTACTTTCAGAAGTGCTTAATCATCGGAAAATGACGAAAAAGCTCATGATAGGTAGTTTCGTCTCGTGATAGTGAGAGGACCTGTTTTCTCATCGTCACATGAGGACCGTGATATTTACCAGCTCTGGCAATAGTATTTCTTTCAAAAAGATCGAACATTTGATCGACAACCCACCATCTTGAATTAACCATTTTGAAAACAATCTTCCATCTTAGAATTGCTTGTCATTGCAATTTACAACAATATTGCATTCAGAAAGATCTATCATTTTATAAAAGACCCATCATTTTGTATCCACCATTTTGAAAATCATCAACCATTGATCTTCAACAATTACCATCTTGGTATTGAAATTGAATTGTCATTCCAATAGCACACGCTACAAAAAAAAAGTCATGTACATTCCGGTGCATGACATAAGAATCAGTTGAAATAGACGAGAAAATCAATTCAATCGAACGCACTTTTCGTCGATTTGCGGATGTTTCGGTTTCGGTACACTTAATTTTACATGACAAGTTTGTTTACGTTCCATGATTTACGTCAAATATGAATTACGCCACGTGTAAAAATAGTAATTTTTAAGTGTGTAGATTATCATCACTGTTCAACAAAATTGCATTGACCTTTTTATCAAACAACCCCAAACTTGAATCCTCCGTTTTGAAAATCGTCCACCATTTTGAAAATCGTCCACCATTTTAAAGAGCAGCCGCCATTTTGAAATTGAACTTTTCATTATAATTGCAATAGCATTCCTTTCAAAATGATCGAATATTTTATCAATAACCCACCATCTTGAATCCACTATTTTTAAAATCTACTACCATCTTGAAACATCAATTTTGTAAATAATTTGCCATCTCGCAATTGAAATTGTCATTGCAATTACAACAATATTGTATTCAGAAAGATCGACCATTTTATAAAACACTCGCCATTTTGTATCCACCATTTTGAAAGTCATCCTCCTTCTTGAATCCACCATTTTGAAAATCAACCTTCCTTTTGGCATTGAAATTGTCATTTGGAATTTTCATAACTTTACAACAATATTGCATTTAGGTAGATTGGTAAACATTTCAACACTCCCCTTTTTGGCTTATGTCGAATGCCTAGTGGTGCAAAATAAAGCATTTCTGAAAACATGACGCTGCAAAGTCTCTAGGCCAATCGGGTAAGATCTTTCCATTTTATCTATTTATATTTCATTTTTGTCACTGATTAATCAAATGCTCTATATTGACGAATAGAGTTTCCAAATCATTCACGCTCCCACTAACACAACTCTTTCCTTCCTGTGACACCTATGAAGGTAGTATGGGTTCCCTGTACCTTCTTAAGTAGATGTTGGATTAACTTTCCCTCCCTTCCCCTGCGATTGTAAGGATGTGGCCAGGTGTATAATGCGATGCTTGTATTTTTTTTTTTTTTTGTTTATTAATTTATTTGATAAGGCTCAACCGAATTAACTTTACAGAGCCGAGGATTCTTGGTCACTATACAATACATCTTAAAACTATAGTGAAAAGGTACAACGCAATAAACACTTTATCTTCCGCTATCCAAAAAGCCTCCTCCATAAGAACTGGAGCCGCTTCCAGTAGTTTCATTGTGTGGCAAATTGTTGTGCGCCAACGAGGGTCAGAGCGCGTCCATTGCAGCAATGGACGCAAAACGTGGTCAGCACTCACACACTCATCACGAAACGGTTGCTTTCCAAAGTCGACGACGCATCGACCGAAAGAACTACTGATGAAGAACAATGAGGAGGACCACACAATGGTTGCTGCCGAATAAACAGACGATCGCGTAGCACACATCGAGAGTGGCCTGCTTTTGTCGACAGCCGAGTGAACACTGCGATGCTTGTATTGTAGATTTTATTTTTGTGTGGGGAAAATCACTAATCCCAAGTGATATTTTCTGCGTCAACACTCGATATTTTCTGCAAAACGTATTAGTTGACCATTATATAGCCACCCACGATTTGTACAATCGCATATGCTATGCTATGCTATGCTATGCTATGTCGAATGCCTAGTGGTGCAATTTGAATTTGGGTGTGGTTCAAGCGGGTGTGGAAAAACCAAAAATCAAAACCAACGGAAAAGCATTAACTTCCACCTGACGCAGAACAATGTGGCCAGAATCCATCCCATGCCTTTCGTGGGTATGAACAAAAAGTATCATTAAGAAGATTATGATGAATCATAAACATCAAATAAATTTGCAAGACTGAATCGATTAACAAGCTAACTCGAATTGAAAGACGACTCTTTTAAATAATACTTGCCTCAGTTCACAAGTAGATTTGAAACTTGATATGTGGAATCGAATGAAATTTCCAGAATAACATTGGCAAATAAAAGCAAAGTGGTTTGGTTTCAAGAGAAAACCACAACACTCTCAAATTGCCTTTGTGGTTGTTGCCGTGTATCGATTTCAAATTCACCTTTGCTTGATTTCCTATTACAATGGGACTGTTATGCGTTCATGGGTAGGTTCCTCTTTGGTCAAATTAATTAAAATCATTCATTGGATTGGAAAACTGTCAAAACATACAACAGCATAAGCAATGACCGTCATACATCGAATTCAGTTTATCCCCACATCAATCAAACCAGACAACGAATGATGTCGCATATGTCGGTTCTAGTAATGTTGCAGTGCAAGCATAACGAAACCATTGTAGCATTTAGTTCACTTCCAATCGTCATGCGAATAGCGAACGACGAAAACGGTAGTGGTAGTGTGAAATCCAAAACAAAAACGTAAACAAATCAGCAACCGTTTCGATGTAACACGGAAAACATACAAAACAGACGAGTTTTGAAAACGCAATTGCGAAGGTCGTTACTTACTGGCGATCATATGGTTTTAATAGCTACATGCCACTCAGAGAGTCAGGTGGTGTTCGTTGTACCGATTGGTAGCGAAGTATATACAGCAGAAACCAGTTAAATGAACCAAGCCTTTGAACTAGGCGCTCTTCAACTTACAGGGTGCTTTGTGGATATATGTAATACATCCTGTGATAGAGATCAATGCAGTCACGTAGGGTTGAAGAGCGGCACGAGGGTATATTTATAATCACCAACAGTGTTGACGTTTGCATAGGAATTACAAAGGAATAGAAAGAACCACAAAGCATCATCTCAATCGGTTACTCATATCAAGAACAACATGTGAAAAGGGCATACAAGCTTTTTGTAAACAAACATTCTTATGCCATTTTTTCGCCACCCATATAACACCAACGCAAACCATCAACATCGCCGGATAGGGGAAGGTTTCCCCTTCCCGATGATGTTGTTAGTTTGCGTGGGCGATCCACGGTTGGCGAGAAGAGGGCCTACAAAGGTTTGTTTACAAAAAGCTTGTATGCCTTTTTCACATGTGGCTCTTGATATATCCAGATAACCCCTAGTGGGTGCATAGAGTTAACGTGAAACTTTTCGGTCGATTTCTTTAATTAACCATGGAGTCAAGCTTCTGCATTCAGTTTACATCAGATGTCACTGCTGGGGTTTGCGGTGACATTTATCTGAAAGTACGCATATTCATAGTTATTCACAGAGGACAGTGCAGTAAAAACTCTATCAATCCCTTTCACAGATCACAGAATAGAGTACATGACACTGCCAAACATGTTTGGTACCTCTTCAAGCAACATTGCTAGTTTTATCGAGCTTTTAAAGCATTCTACAAGTCTAAATAATTGTCTACAGAAGCCTCATAAAACCAGAAATGTTACTTGGGTACCTCTATATCTAGACGAACGATACAAAAGGTCCTATCTGATCGATTCTTCTTTTTCCTTGATTTGTTTTCCGTCGATTTTGTTTGCCGTACTAAGTACCAATGTTACCGAAGCCAGGGAGGCAGCTACCACACCTGGACCATATCTATCGACCCATCAACTCATGGACCTTGGACCAACGGTTTTACTACTCTTCCGAAGGAAGGCGTGATCAGAGATTTTATGCCTTAGAAAATCCAGACGGCGCCGACTGGGATCGAACTCAGGCAATTTGGGGTGAGAGGCAATTACGCTTACCCCTTCACCACTGGCACCGCTAAAAATTCTCTGTTTTATTTGACATCCTGGATGCTAGATGAGAATATCCTTTACTGTGTCGTCGCAAAAATAGCGTGAAATATGTTTATCAAAAGAGAAAGTTAATTAAGAGAATCGATCAAAGCAGATAAGCCTTTTGAAAAGTTCATCACGATATATATATTTAGGGGGGATGGGGGCAAGAAGATCATACGGGGCGAGATGGGCCACCGTTCGTTTGAGCATAATACCTATTAGCTCAATCTAATTTTCTTTACAAACTTGTCGAAAATGCTTCTAATATGCATCTCCATGAAAACCGTATCAAAATTCAATTACATGTCCAAGATAATAATGGAAATGTAACATTAGCGCAACATCTCTAGAATATTATAAGATATGCAGTCAAGAAAACAGGCATTGCATTCACTATATTACATTTTACTGATCCGCTGGTTCTACAGCGAGTGAAAACTTGTCAAAACGTTAACTTTTACTAGGGTGCTCATATTGCCCCGTATGGTTGTTGATCGGAGCAAAAACTGAAATTTTTCAAACATAATAATTTATTGAGTCTATCATATTTTATCCATATTTTGAACATTGCAAATTCACAGCTATCATACATTTAGGAATGTTTTTCATGTGTTATGATGTGTTTTTCTTAGGGGGACCATATTGCTCCTATCTACCCTAGATTCACATCCGCATTCTCAACACAATAAATGGAGCTTAGGAAGTATTTGTGTGTGTCGAGTATGCTTAAAAGGATGGACTTCGGATGTTAATCTAAATGCATAAATAAGAGTACCGACAACTTTGTCACTGCCAGGTACTCTAATCTTAAGTTAATCTTAAGGGAAATCACAAATCGTGTTTCATCAAAATACATTGAGATTGAGCTCGTAAGAGAAAATTTTCTCTCCCAATTTTAATTTTGTGGCTCCGTCTTTCTCTACTTTACTGGTGACATTACAAATCAAAAATGAGACATGTAACAAACATAGGGAAAGTTTTAAAACGCATATTTTGCAGAACTATTAATGGGAAATATGTCATGCAATATGTCATTGGACGAAGAATTTATTCAGCAATTTTTTGGAATAGCGGACGGATGGGAAGAATCTATATTCTTCCGCACTGACATCACTTTCCAGCTCGTGCGCAATTCGCTTTCTGGCAAGACGATCAGACGCTCGGTGGAAACTAATTACGCAAGAATAGTGGGAGAAAGGAGAGGAAGAGCAGCCGAAATGTTCATCCACAAA
Organism: Ochlerotatus camptorhynchus; assembly: GCF_037179485.1. Taxonomy (NCBI): domain Eukaryota; kingdom Metazoa; phylum Arthropoda; class Insecta; order Diptera; family Culicidae; genus Ochlerotatus; species Ochlerotatus camptorhynchus. Next base: position 1,040,904 of record NW_027040498.1, on the reverse strand, counting down.
AGGGTCTGCCAAATCGCTTCCACGATCAAAACCATTTTGGAAGATGACCAAAATTTTGAAAAATGAGTCGAGACCGATCCCTCCACTTTCCTCTGTTGACCAGAACTCGGACCCATCCCTACTCATAACCCCAGTGAGAAAAGGCCATTGCTCTTGGCCAACATTTTGTGATTTCACATAATCTTGGCCAAACCATGGTGAGCCTCCATGAGCCTGCCGTACTGGAGGCAATGTCTAGAGTCGCTGACACCCCCGTAGTAGTGCATGATGATAGTAGAATATCAACTGATGAGGTATAGCAGCTGTTTGAAGCACTAAAAACATGAAGGCCGCGGGTATGGATGGTGTAGTCAACCTGGAGTTGAAAAACTTGAGTATTGACTTCTTCAACCATCTTACCGTTATCTTCAACAAATGTTTGGATGTGATTCCAATACACAAGCCTGGCAAAGATCCTACCAGTGCCAAAAGCTATCGCTTCATCAGCCTCTTGTCCTTCATATCGAAGCTATTCGAAAAGGTGATACTCAACCGTCTGCTGGTGTTTTCAAATGACAATAACATCTTTCTCAAAGAGCAATTCGGGTTTAGGAAAGGCCACTCTACCATCCACCAACTCGCACGGGTTACGAACATCATCAAGCGGAACAAGTCCGTTTCCAAAACATCTGCAATGGCATTGTTGGACGTCGAGAAAGCGTTCGACAATGTCTGGCATGATGGTCTAGTGTACAAGCTGCATCGATACAACTTTCCGATCTACCTCGTGAAGATCATCAAAAACTACTTGTCGGGCAGATCATTCCAGGTATACTTGAACAATTTTCCCTCTGATACGTTCAACGTTGATGCAGGGGTCCCTTAGGGTAGCCTGCTTGGGTCTATACTATTCAACGTTTTCATGTCAGACGTTCCTCCCCTGCCGGTGAATTCGAGTGTGGAAACAGAATGGTTTGTGTTTTAGCTGCATTGATACAAATCTTCCAGCTCTTGAAATAGTCGGACAGAACATCCAGGCCTGATTGTAGTTTACTCGCCAGAGCACGGATCACTAGACCCTTATAGACGATGGAGGCGTCATCTGCGAACATTGACAAGATACCACCACCCGGCAGGGGAGGAACGCCTGCTAACGTCAAGATCCATCTTGATAGCACTCCCATTGAATGGTCGAGTGAAGTAGTCTACCTTGGTCTCACCCTCGATAGCAAACTGCTATTCCGATCCCATGTGGACAAGACATCCACCAAGTGTAACATCTTGATCAGGTCGCTCTACCCTCTGATAAACAGGAAGTCTACCCTGTCGCTCAAAAACAAGCTTGCTGTCCACAAGCAGATCATTCTGCCGGCTGTTGAGTATGGTATGAGAGAGTTGTGCTAAGTGCCACCACCTGAAGCTTCAGAGGATCCAAAACAAGATCCTCAGAATGATCCATAACAGTCCACCGCGGACTCGTAATTCTGAGATTCACCACCTGGCCGGTCTTCAAACACTCGAGGAGCGAATGACGTCCACGCTGGAAAGGTTCAGAGTCGCTTGTCTGATCATTCGTGATTTGGCAGGCAACCCAGTTCAAGTAGTTAGGTTATCAAATTTTTAAATTCAAACGAAAACAAGCCCTTAAAAGGGTATCCTGTACATAAATTAGCAAACGCAATCATCACATTAGAATAATTAATTAACTAGAACAAAGATGAAGAGCCAAAGGCTAACCAATTGAAATGTAAAACCAAATGTTGAAACTTAGAAAACCAGCAAATAAAATAAATACTGCTTCCACGATCAGTTACTGCCAGATAGTCGAGTCGGTCGGAGCTACACTGTACCAAACCAAAGTCGAAGTATTGCGGATGTTTTCGTTCAGTGTAGTTACTCCTCCGTGCGTTGCTTTTACTTTTACGATGCCCTCATCATCATTCCATAACGATAGCGTAAAAAAAGAGCCATCGTAAAAAAATTCTTGTTTTTTGACGTCTTTTTGACTACGTCTTTCATTTCTATACTGGGGGTCCACTTTGTGAAAACCGAAAATGGAACATGAAACAAAATTATGAAAGATTTTGAACATTAATAACTCAGCTGCTTCTGGACCAATTTCAATAATTTTATCACCAATCGATCAGAAATCTTCCAACGCATGCTTTCAACTGATGATTTTTAACGTGAAAGTAGTAATGGTAATGTCAAACATTGTCCAATGTACAAATAAAAAGTGATAATGTTATCACTGTTTTCATGAAATAAACGTTCTTCCCAAACCCAGTCCTCGTAATCGAGTACCACTTGGTTGCACATCATTCTGCTTTAACCTGAAAAGATTTAAAAGAGCGCTGCTGTATGGCATTAGCTCATTTTCACTTCGGACGGCGTGGTGAGCAGCAATAGCAGCAGTAGGAATGGGGTGGCTAGTCTACTCCTTCACACCCAACAAGCAACAATTGACTGGTCGTGGCAAAGGTGGCAAAGGTCTGGTAAAGAAGGCGCCAAGCTTCATCGCAAAGTTCTTCGAGATAACCGCCATCGGTTGTCTGGCTAGCCGTGGTGGTGTCAAACGTATCTCCGGTCTGATCTACGAGGTGTGCTGAAGGTGTTCCTGGAAAATGAGGTCCGTGATGCTGTCACCTACACTAAACACGCCAAGCGTAAGTGGCCATGGATGACCTCTTCAATAAAACGGCCTTTTTCAGGGCCATCAAGCTTACTTCAGTAAAGAGTTGGAATAGAATTTATCTGTGCCAGTTTGTCCATATTCAGAACCACAGGCCCCCACAAAATACTCTCCAGAGTTGTAATCTTGTAACGAAACTTGGAAGCAGGGGTGCAAGTGATTTTGATTGATTCTCTTAATCAACTTTCTCTTTGATAAAAAAAAATACTACAAATTTGGTACGCCTGCAATTCAAAAACGGAAAGAGTTGAGATAATAGATAATTGATCAATTAAAAGAACTAAATGCTCTTCACATTTATTGCGTCCACTAGCGGTCCCACGTCAAACTTCCGTTCGTGCCCCTAGGCACAGACCCTTCTACTTTTTTTAGTTCAGGAAACTTTGAAGAAGTTTAGCCAAAATTGTAGAAGCTCATCAAACTTCGTAGAAGCTCAGGGAGTATCGTAGAAGCTCATCAAACGTTGGGAATTTAGTGGAAGATTTTAGAACTTTGTTTACCAGAGGTTAGTTAATAATTAACTAACTAACTAAGCCATTGGCGTATTTAATGGGGGTGTCAAAGGGGCCCCTCCTGAATTATTATTACTATTTAACAGCAATTAATCCAATTGGACCACAAACAACATTTTTTAAAGTTGTTTAAGTTGACTACTTTTCTTATGTTCTGGACTAGAAGAAACAATTTTGAGAAAGTATATTATATCGATATTTAATCGATGGCATAATAAGACGTCTTGAGGCAATACAAATTAGCAATGAGCCCAGGGATTTTTCGTTAACTTCTGGGAACTTCGTAAACCTTCAAGGAATTCTAAGAAACATCGTAGAAATTGAGGATACTTATTAGAAATACTGGGAACTTCATAGATCTATTAAAGTCGTAAAAACAAGGAAATTGGACAAGTTTTGAAAACTGCGTAGAAGTGGAACATTTTTTTAAGTTTGATGAGCTTCGTAGGGGCCTCCCTTAGCTCAGTTGGTAAAGGCGCAGCTACAAAGCAAGATCACGCTGGAGGTGGCTGGGCTCGATTCCCGGTCCGGTCTAGGAATTTTTTGGGTTGGAAAATTTCTCGACTTCCCTGGGCATAGTCAGAGATCTAACTTCAAACAACCTTTATGATCTTCTTGTTGGATAGCATTTTCAACCAACTCTGTATTTTTTTTTATTAAATAAATTTAAAACACTGAAAAAGCTCTTACCCTTATACAGTACCGTAAAACGGGGTATCTTTGATAACGCGGGTAACTTTGATAGTATAATGTAAAGATTAAATTTACTCGCTGCTCTTTTTCCAAATTAGAAACATTGGTTCCATATTGTAGCTTAGAGTATTTCCGTTGATATCGTATATAGTTTTTACATAGTATGTGTTACATATTTTACAAACATATTAAAAAACAATTTTCGTGTTTTTCGCCTGTTTGAACAAGCACTCAAACCATCACTTATGAAATGTATTTCCAATAGAGCCATCACAAATTCAATGTTGTATTCTTATTGCTTATGATGTTTTCTGATTATATACTCATTCAAAGTTTCATATTTAAAGAACTAAATTTGTTTTAGTTTCACCATTTTTTTTTCTACATTTCTCGAGCATTTTCAAAGTAACCCCAAATCAAAAAAACTGAAGTCACAAAACTAAAAAAATAGTGCAAATGCTTCAATTTCTGTTAAACATATTATTAACGAATTGACTCTTGGATCCTCAGTACTTGTTTTAAATAGGGGAATTTACGTATTCTCGGCAACCTGAGCAGCAACCTTCTTTCTATAGTCTTTTTCTCTAAGGAACGCACACATATGCAGTATTGGTTTGTTTACAATCTTTTGCTGCCAGCTGCTCTAACAATTTCAGTCGAAAGAATTGTCAAAAGCTGTTTTGAAACGCTTTTACAAAGCTCCAATCTTCTCTAGTGAGAGCGAGTATTGTCGGCAACCAGTGTTTCTTCGGCAACCGTTCCATTTGAACTGCATGTAAATCTGCTGTTCTATTATCGGCAACTCGAAATCAGCTACAATTTGTAGTGCGTGTATTTCTTTTCAAGAAAACCTTGCTAGATTGCTTTTTCTCAGTGGTAAAAATATAGTCAAATTGAAGCTGAAAGCATAAAGAATCGTTTGCATGCATTCAGCGAAGTGTTTTCGTAAGAAAATCCAGTGAAAATAGTGTATCAATTTGGGTTGCCGAAAATAGTCTGGCATGCCGAAGCCGTCATTTCCCCTATATATATATTTTGAAAAACATTCATTGCTGTAAAAATTATTTGGAATAAACTTTTAAAAACTATCAATGTTACCCCGTTTTACAGTACGTGTAAATAATAAATTGGTACCGAATGGGTTTAACCAAAACTAGCTCCATCTAAAATTTAAAAGATATCCCACATATATTCAATTAGTAGTTACAAATAGGGACACAGTTATTCAAGTTTCAAGTTCATTCCTTTCGATTGGAATTAAAGTTAAATCTTGTTTTTATATATAACTCTAAATGTTAGTAACTCCGATGCATCGAATAAAAAATTTATGTGGATAAATGCTTTATTACTTTCCTTTCCCTTCAAATATCTGAATCATGACATTACCGGTATCTTAAGATTCAAACTCCTAGAATTTAGGATTTAACTGACGATGAAATATTAAAAATTAAAAAAAGTTATTTGCTGAATTCATGGAATTACCTAACTCTGAGATTTTTTTTTATGTTCGAGATACTAAAATTTATGAAAACCGGACGCTATGTGATTTCATTACAAAAAAGTTCTTGTTCAAAATCAGTAAGCTCCCCCAATCGAGGTCCCAATCGTTGTTATGAAATAAATATAGTCAAATTTATTGTTTCACCATAAAAGTAATAGTAAGCTTCAATATAAAAAAAAAAACAATTAGCTTTGACGCAATTTGATTGAGAAGCATCTTCGCGAGTTTTTATTTAACCGTAGTTAAACAAAATAAAAAAAATGCCGCAGGCCCCCTACAGATAAATTTTCCAGCTACGCCAATGTAACTAACTAACTTTGTTTAGCTCAGATGTTAAGGATAATTCGTAGAAAAGATTAAGGGTCTTCCTTGGAGTTTGGAGAAAAAATTCTGCAAAAAAATATAGAACATGAAAGAAGTTCATGGAGCTTCGTCGGAGTTGTGAAAATTGGGTGATACAGTAGCGCTGCGCTTGAGCGAAGGTGGAAGCAACATATTAGGGTTATTCACTATGCGCATCATTAACATATACACTATCGTAAAAATACCAGGGTCCATTGGAGTGTAATGGAAGTTTACGCATTTACGAGGATGTATACGTTTACGATGCGCTTTGTGAAAACCCTTAATGATAATCAAGCAAATACACAAACCTCTCTGAGGATGGAATCTGCGCTAAATTCAGAACGACGGATAAAATGGAAGGGTTGTCAGTCTTCTTGATAATAATAACGTGAATAAACAGACAGTGCAATAAATATACGATAAAATAGGAAACATATGTTCTCGGTTTTGGATTCCGAGCAACTACAAATGTCCATTACGATCAATCTAACGAACAGCAGTCTACTAACGCAACAGATAAAATCTTGAACATTATTCCCTACTATAATCCCGCCATCCCGCCTTCGTTGGACAAAAATTACCACACTCATTACGCTCTATTTGGCAATCTTGTTGCTTTCTCTTGGCAAAGTCTAATCGCTTGGAAAATGTCCCTGTCCTGCCACCATGGGAAAGCGACAACCATCAGAGAGTCGTCAGCCAGTCTGGACTTCATATTCACTCAGTTGACTGATTTTTGCTCTTCTTCGTATTCCTGTTTGTTTATTCATCGTCAGCTGTGTTTTCGATGCACAACCACCAAGGACGCAACCAATCCAGCTCCTTGGGGCTGATACATTATTTATTGTTGCTTACTTACTCTTTTGAGATCAACTGGGGCACTGTGGGGGAAACGATGGGAATATTAAAAAGAATCCAATTGCGTGATGGGAATTGAAATACGGACTGGACTGCACCGCATTGCTGTATCATTAATTCGGAGCATGCTTCTTGAGAAAATTCATACTACACATTGATATTCTGTAAGGGACCTTCCGTTGCACTACAAGTAAGTTGGTGAAAGTAGAATAAGTTGATTGACAAATCTGCCACCGATCTGGCAGCACTGCTTAATCCTGAATTTGATTGAAAGCTATAACATCCTTAGCTCACTGTAAATCGGAAAGGATTTGAAAATCGACTGCAGCGGATTGGCTGCTTCTATCCAATCCAGTCAAGTCGTGGCGCCAAAAATCCATCGCGTCTAGCGTCTGGCGACCGATGTTCACTCAGTTGTTATTTGCCGCTCGCTGCTGGTGTTGTTGCTTCTGATGATGATTGCTATTAACGAGAGACCAATTTCTTTCCCCTAATTTACCGTATCATCATAAACTTGTCAGTGGGGGTCCAGTGGGAGCAAGAGAAGACATTGTAAGATCTTTTATGTAGCATAACCTGAGGACAAAGGTTGCCTCATCAAGCGGACACGTGTGTCAACGGAAGTACACTCAATTCTGTTTGACGCGAATTTCAGTTTTTCGGTTTTGTCCACATAAAGGATGGATATAAACATTTCAATAAAACCATATATATACATTTTTTTTGAACCAGTTGCACTAAATTTGGTTGCGCTTTGAGATCACACGATCAGAAATACGGTAAAAAATGGCTTATGAGGTGCTTTAGACCTGGCGGCGCACAGGTCTAAAACGTATTTAAAAAGATTTCTGCATTTTATTCTTCTCTGAACAAATCCAGGGATGTTACAACAGACGCGGATTTCGCAATTTTGGCAGATTTGAATTTTCGGTCGGAAAAATCGCGGAAACATTAAGTACCCAAGTAACCAAAAGTTCCGCATTCAATGATTAAAATCACTTCCAAGTTCCGTAAAGTTCAAATAAAGTTCCGACCGAACCTTCAAGTTCCGTAAAGTTCAAATAAAGTTCCGACCGAACTTTCAAGTTCCATAAAGTTCAAATAAAGTTCCGACAGAACTTTCAAGCCACATGAAGGAATCCGCACAAGTCTTTATTAGTAACAACATTTAATGTACGTAAATATTAAATGATCAGTGGCCCGAATATATCATAATTCTTATATTTATGCAGTGCATCAACATTCTATCCAATTCCTGGAATCAAACCCGTGTGTTTGGAATGCGATCTACGAACGCTAACCACTGCGCCACAAATGCGTTGGAATACCATGCGGACGAACACCAATTTAAAATTCATCAAGGTGTTGTGTTTCGTATTCAAGTCAGTCAGCTGGCACTGAAAACTCCAACAGTAGGCGGGACAACAGCTCACTTTATTATATCTCAGATGACGCAGAGGTTCGTGCTGGGGCTCTCACGTAGAAGGACTGGGTTTAATTCTTCTGACAGCTCCATTGCTACTACTAATGCTCATAAATCAATACACATTAATACCTGCCTTTAGGAATAACTTTCATAAAAGTGCGAATAAATATTAGAATTGGTGTAGAGGACAAAATCCTTTTTATTTCTTTTCTAAAAGTTCCGTTCAAGTTCCGCCAGAAGCTGCTTAGAATGCTCTTCAATTATGATATCGGAACTTTCAAGTTCTTATAACGACTTAAAAATGAGGCTGCTTAGAATTTTATAGACCACCACCAACCAACCTGCTTAAGCCACAAATAGCCGTTTATCAGAACTTTTGGTTACTTGGGTACTGTCGCGAAAATCGATAATTTAATGGCGTGAATTGTATATGGTAATTTTTAGGAAACATTATCACGATTTTTTATCGTGTATAATGATGTACAAAGCATGTTAGAATGCATCCAGTTTTATCAAGTTAGCCATTATTGTGTGTGTGTGTGTGTGTACAATCTAACCCCCACTGTCCGGCAGTGTTATTATGGAAGAAAACTGCTTTTTATTACCCTTAAATTAAAGCAGGTTTAGTCCGGGAGTTAGAAGGTGTTAGCTCTATTGCAGCTCCAGTGACCCATTTCAGAATGCCTGGTAATTCACGACCACTCCGAGGTCACTTTTACTTACAATAAGCCCCGCATGTTCACTCTACCTTTATCAAATGGATAATGGTATCATAAACACACTTCCAGATTCAAAAAATATTATTTCCAAATCTGGCACGTATATAGTTTTGAAATTTGTTCAACTGTATTAAATCGATTTGAATGGACATTTCTTACCAATTTTGTTTCGAATACCTCTTGATTCATCTGCTGGCAGCACTTACTGGCCCTTACCGGCGACCAACCCTTACTCAAATGCTTCAACTTCCCGGATGGCGGCCCGCTTGTTTCACTCCATCTTGATGACCTTCTGTTTGGCTATCAGCCTCTTCCACTTTTCGTCCTTCAGATACAAATCCGGAATAAGATCTTTTTTTTTACACCATCAATTTTAGAGTTTTTTTTAATCGTTCAAATTGATAAGCCATTATTACTAGCAAAATATTTTAAAATATGATTACCAGTACAGATGCTTACGTTTTAAACTTTTATATTGGAATTGAAATCTTGAAATACAGTAATTAAATGAACTGCAATGGTGCAATTGAAATTTGAAAAATGCGTGGCGATGCCCAAAATTTCTTGAAGAAATTTGTTCGGGTATCGGAAGTATGGCAGATGAAAAATCCCTTCGGAACTGCCAGGCATGCGAACGAACGGACTCAGCAGAAAGTGAGATGGTCCAGTACGACGTGTGCAAACACTGGGAGCACTTTGGCTGCGCAGGTGTAGATGAGGAAATCCGGCAGCCGGACGCTACTTATATATGCAGACGATGTTCGAAGCAGGGCAAATCCAACGATGATCATCTGAAAGTTCCCGTTGTCCAACCACGTTCTTCTAAAGACTCTAAGACGAGTTCAAAAGTGAGCTCTAGAAGGGGGAAGAAGAATCCCAACCCGCCGGGAAGTGTGACTTCCTTTGCTGGCAGAACAGTTTAAGCTCGTCGAAGAAGAACAGGAGATGGAAGAGCAAGCACTACCTACTGGAAGAGGAAGAAATCAGGAAACGAATGTTGGAGGAAGCAGAGCGTCAGATGGAGAAGGCGAACCGACTCCGTGAGCTCAAACTGCAGGATGAATTGGAGCTGAAGCGCAAGCAGCAGCAAATTAGGAAGGAATCTTTCGAGAAGCGACAAGCTATTCTTCGTCAAATGGCAGAAACTAGCAGTAGAGGTGGCTCGGTAATGAATTCAGACCAAAAGGTGAAAGATTGGCAAGACGAACAGGACACTGAAAGATCAAATGGAAATCTGTTTGCGAAAACGAAACACCCCAATTTGAACCCGGATCACCCCATTCCTCAGCTGCCATCAATACCGCTGAATCCAATCCATCCAATGCCAAGTTTGGATGCGCCAGCTTCACAGGAATTTTCACCTCAATTGCCACAGTCTCCAGCACCAATCCCCGCTCCACAGCACCTTCCCGTTCCTATATCGGAGCCTTTAATTCCAGCATCTGCTAACCCCACTCATATACCAATACCACAGAGTTTTCCCATACCAACGCCACAGCCTGCGCCGACAATTCCCGTTTCCTCCGTTCGAACACTTCCGCAAACACAAATCGCAGCGAGACAGGTTTTAAGGAAAAGATCTGCCCGTTTTCAGCGGAAATCCGGAAGACAGGCTCATTTTCATCAGTCACTTTGAGCAGTCTACGGCCACCTGTGGTTACTCGGATGCAGAAAATCTGGTTCGCCTTCAACGGTGCTTGAAGGGAAACGCCCTGGAGTCAGTGAGAAGCCGATTGCACGTCGTCCAGACCCTGCGTACTCTTGTCGGAAGACCGGATCTCCTCATTAGGTCGTTGTTGGGCAAAATCGTTCAAATCCCTCAACCGAGACACGACCGGCTAGAAGCAATCATGCACTTTGGTCTTGCAGTGCAAAACCTGGTCGACCATCTCAAAGCAGCACAGCAGTTCAACCACCTTGCGAATCCGGTACTTATGAAAGTACTGGTAGAGAAATTGCCAGGTTCGCTGCGACTCGATTGGGCAATCTAAATGAACCAGCATCAGCCCGTAACACTCGACACCTTTGGTGAGTTCATGTCAAGATTGGTGACAGCAGCAAGCGAAGTTTCCTTCACCCTCCCAGGATTAAGCTCCACTCAAAGGTCTATCATGTTCACGGAAACCCGGAGCAACAAACAGAAGGGTGGAAACATAGGTGTTGTTCAAGCTCACTCCGCAGATGAAACTCCAACTCCCACGTCTACCAGTACCCCCACTAGCACTAAACCAGGAAGGCAATGCGTATCGTGTGGACGAGTGGGCCATCGAGTGGCTGAATGTCATCAGTTCAATGGTGCCAGTGTGGATGATCGTTGGAAGCTAGTTCAACAAAAAGGCCTCTGCAGAACATGCCTCAACAGTCACGGCAAGTGGCCGTGTCGATCCTGGAGCGGGTGCGGTGTCAGCGGTTGTCGTCAGAAGCACCATACTCTACTACACTCCACCACTCCTTCCGAGCGGATGAATGTTTCTTCTAGCCACGTAACATCCGGTGATTTGCGCATTCTTCCTGTCATTCTACATGGCAAAGATACCTCCCTTACAATCTACGCCTTTATCGACGAAGGGTCGTCTTACAATCTCGTGGACGAATCTGGCGAGACGGCTTGGTGTCACCGGGAAATCAGAAACCCTCACTCTGAAGTGGTTCGGAAACGTGACACGGGCCCGACACACACTTCACAATGCTCGTTCGGTTAGCCATCTCGTTCTGCCTACGCAAAGCTTGAAGTATCTGGACCTTTCAAAACGTTTTCCTTATTTACGTGGTCTCCCACTCTTCGATCGAGCCCAAATTACTCATTGGTCTTGACAACCTGAGATTATGCGTCCCTCTAAAGCTATGAGAAGGAGGGCCATCCCATCCTGTCGGTGCAAAATGTCGGCTGGGGTGGAGCATCTATGGCTACGTTCCAAACCAATCGACCCAATCAACGATTGTCGGCTTCCACATCGGAACTGTATCCGATCGTGATCGCGAGTTAAACGAACAGCTTCGTGACTATTTCACCCTCGAGGATGCTCAAACCAACTGCTTAAGGAGACAACCCGACGCACGACGAAACCGGCCTGTTATGGAACACTGACAACTCTAACTTTCCCGACACTTATCCCATGGCTGTCCGACATCTGGAGTCACTAGAGCGTCGGCTTCAACGAGAACCAGAGCTGCAAGAGCGTGTACGTGAGCAGATCCTGGAATATGAAAGGAAAGGTTATGCATCTTCCTCTAGGTGTTGTCACCAACCCCAGAAAGCCTGGGAAAGTTCGGTTGATCTGGGATGCGGCAGCCAAGGTGGGTGAAGTCTCCTTCAACTCCCGACTCCTGAAGGGGCCCGATCTACTGACTCTGCTTCCGATGGTCTTATACCAGTCAATATCCAGTGGCGGTCAGTGGCGATGTCATGGAAATGTTCCACCAACTCAAAATGCGTTCACCTGATTGCCAGTCGTATTCCATCCTCGCCAAACAGACCTACCACAAGTCTACGTCATGGATGTCGCCACATTTGGATCGTGCTGCTCACCGGCATCGGCGCAGTACGTTAAGAACCTCAACGCCGAAGAGTTCGTCCGCGAGTATCCGAGAGCTGCAGCAGCCATCAAGAACAAACATTATGTCGATGACTACTTGGACAGCTTTGAGACGATCAAAGAGGCGATTGCAGTGGTGAACGAGGTCAAACTGGTACACTCCAAAGGAGGTTTCACTCTTCGACGCTTCCTGTCTAACGAACCTGAAGTCCTTCAAGGAATAGGTGGCTGAAGTGGAAGCGAAAAATCTACATCTGGAACGTGATGGGAAGTCCGAGTCGGTATTGGGGATGAAATCGATTCCAAGCGAGGACGTATTCATCTATGTCTTCGGTATGCGAGAAGATCTGCAGTGCATTCTGAAAAACGACCATGTTCCTACCAAGCGTTGGCTACATGAGTCTTTTCGATCCGCTCGGCCTCATCGCCTTTTTTCTGGTTCATGGTAAAATTCTGATCCAGGAGCTCTGGGCGATAGGAATAGGGTGGGACCAAGAAATTCCCCACAACATCAACGAACGCTGGCGACAATGGACTGACTTACTTCAGCAGCTAGATCTACTACGCATACCGCGATGCTATTTCCATTAATCGAAGGACTAAGCTCGTCTGCAAATCCACCTCTTCGTCAAGGCAAGCGAAATCAGTACGGTTTTAATTGTATGTAAGGTGAATTTATCACAATTGTTAATCACTAATTAAATCTATCTAAAGCTAACTATTTACTGTTCCTAAAGCTAGTTTTCTACGCAATTTACTGTTCAGTGCTAAAATCTAAACCTATATTCTAATTATTGTAAGTACGGATCGATTAAACGTAAATTGAACTTAATACTAGGGTTGAATTCATAGTTGAATTCGCTCTAAAATTATCCTAAATAAACATTTAATTGCAGCTTAAAACTCATAGGGGAAAAGTTGGCTTCGGCAATACCTTAACCTATTATCGTCAGGGGGTAAACAACGTCCTTGAGAGCTCAATTTTCGCATGTAGATACATTGTGTTTCAGAGCAACTATTGGCCAAATTTGAGTGCTCTAGGCCGAAGCCAACTTTTCCTCTACACAACAAAAACGTGTTGCTCACCTAGAGTTGGTGATCCTAACCCAACACTTATGCCTTCGCCATCTTCTCTTGTGAATTTATTTATTAAATTATTAAATCAAAATGAAATTGAAGTAACATTTAAGTTGGTTCTTATGCATGGTGGATATTTATTTTGCTACATAAAACTTCCTGAGTATTCCATTTTTTTCTAGAACTTTTCCGATAATTTCCGTATATATATGAAAACTGTTTAAAAAATATGTTATTTTTGGTAAAACAACAACTTTATTTCCAACAACGATTTCAAAACATAACAAACAGTTTTAAGAGATTTTTTTTAAATAAGAACCATCAATAATTAAAGTTAACATTTAATCAAGTTTAAGATCTCATAAAATATTAAAGCCTTAAAGTTTTGGAACTCCAAGTCCAAGATCTAGAAACTTTTCAAAGTGCCAAAATCCCAGAATTAGAAGAATGCAATTTAATTAATTTCAAGTTCGCAACATTTCAAATATTTTTGTTAGTTTTGGATCTTGAAAACTTCTCACGTTCCTCAATCTTCTTCGTAATGCCCCCTCGAAGTCCGGAATATTTAGTGAAAACACCCTATATTCTTTAGATTTTTTAAATTCTCTAAGCCTGAAACCTTAAAAAATCTAAGCCTCATAATTTTCATTCTGTTTTTCCAAACGTTGAATTTTGATCCGTAACCTGTGTCCAGGATCTTGAAATTGTTTATGGAATAATTGAAATATCTTATAATTTCCTCCATTATTATCTTGAAAATCTTCTGCAGAACACTCAGAATTCACTCTGCAATGCTCTTTATATTATTAATAATTCTGGGAATTTCCAGAAAAATATTGTTGAAAAAACACTTGGAGTTCTCCTCAGCATGCACTTAGTATTCTCCTGAAATTCCCGTCGAATTACCATAGGAGTTCCATTCTAGCTCTGATCAGAACTCACATTAATTCTTTGATATGCTCCCCACAATTTCCTTGGAACTCTCTTTAGAATTTTCTAAAAATTATCACCGGCATATCATCGGAATACGCCTCAGAATTTCTTAGACATTTTCCTCGAAATGTTGTTGAAACTATCCTTGAAATGCATAATTCAATTTCCTTGGAATTTTCCTTAAAACTGGTTTGAAATACTCCGAAGAAGAATTATGGTTCTTAAAAATGAAAACATGAAATTAAATTTATTGCATGGTAATTCGTTCTATGCACCCTATTTTTTATTATGATTTCGATGTTAATCATTTTCAAGTTAATTTGCGTAAATGTATTAAAATAATGTTTCAGAAAATCTAGGCCGTTTTTATTCAATAGAATCTCATAATGTAAGGTTGTTTTATTATGCTCACTAAATACTCGGAGTTTATACTGCCAAGAACAGCTCAGTCGGTTAAGGCGCTGCTATGAAGCAAGTCCATGGCGGTTTGGCCTTGGACATAGGATGGTAGAGGCAAAGAGAGCTCTCAATTAAAATAAGGAAGTGCTTCAATGAACACTAAGTTGAGAGCAGGCAAAAAGCTACTGCTACCTAGAGCTACAACAAATTTAAATACCACTTTCAATTTGGAAAATTCCTTTTTGATCCTTCAGATTCGTATAGAAATCTGCTAGGAAGTCGATTTGGAGAAATTTGGTTCTGCCGCCATGGCGCCTAAGCCAAAAGAAAAGGACAATCTCTTGATCCCCCTTCTGATGAAATTTATTAGAGCAATCAATTTAATATGCTCACGGATAATGAGAACGATCCATCATCTAGGCAAAATTCCACTAAACTTTCCCGGCTTAATGCCAAGAAGGAAAAGGTCCCCCCTATTGTCATAACCACTTCCAATTTCCTTCCTTGTTTTCACTTCAAATTGTAACCAAGACGAAACGACGTTTTCGTTTCGAACGATTGTGTTTTTCGGGATGCAAATTGCAAATTGATATTTTTCCGCTCTCATAAGCTCTCAATATCACGCGTGATATTGGACCAAATTATCAAGCTTGATATTGATTTTACAAGCTCCTTTGATATTGCGAGACTATTCACAACGTGTAAAGTTTAAGATGAGAGTTGAATCGGCAAAGAGAAGGCATAATAATGCTATCTCGTTTTTCTCTTCACCGATGGCAGACACGAAGCGACTCCCGCCAGCCGTTATGAATGCTTCGGTTGTGTTCGGGTGTAAAGCAAAAATCATGAAACTCAATCTCAGCACAAGCTGGCGCTGGCGCTACTAGTGATGTCCGATTTTCCCAACTAATCGATTATTTACTAATCGATTACTTTTTTTTATTGATAGTAATCGACATCGATTAATCTACATGAAATAATCGATTAATCGAAATAATCGATTTATTTTAATACTAACTACCAACGTCTTTAAGAAGGTGTTTTTACTAGCTGTAAATTGTTCATCCTTGAATCATGTGTAAATTATTGTTTCGATAAATAACAATTCAATAAAATACACTTTTACTCTTAAACGCTTATTTACATTTGTATTAGAAATATAGTGAGAGAAAAGACAACTTACAACTGATTTAGTCTTTGGACTGCAATCTCATTGTCAAAAAAAAAAAAAAAAAACACTTACTGAAGCCAAACCTCTTCTCCAACAGATTGTAGGAATAGTATCATGTTGAGATGAGGGCCAGACAAACGGTTTCTCAGCTTTGTAATTAACTATTTTGTCAGGCTTCTACATTCATTTTCCATCAGATGTCACTGCTGTTGTTTGCGGTGACATCTATCGGAAACTACGCATACTCTGTATTCCGTTAATTGTCCACAGAGAACAGTGCAGTGCAGATTAACATCCGAAGTTCTTCCTTTTTCACACAAAAATAGCTCACCCCTCACAGGAATTCCCGTCGATTTTCATGAATGGGACGGGGCTGAAAGCATCTTTTGTGCAGAATATGTAAAAAATTAGGGACTTCGGATGTTAATCTAAATGCATATATAGAGGTACCAGACATGTTTTACAGTATCATGTCAGGTACTCTATGCTGTAGTCTGTGAGAGGGAAATCAGAAATCAAATGTCATCATGATACATAGCATGGTGAGATATTGAGCTCGTGAGAGAGAACTTTCTTTCTCAAATTTTAAATTTTTGGCGCTCTGGGAACTGGTAGTAAAGCGGTTAAAAAATGTATGGGAAATAAACTTGGTTTATTTAATTCTAGCTTGTTTAACAAAATTTCCAGAAAAAAGGTGAACGACAAAGTCTATGAATGATTAGGATGTCGTCGATTTCTTTTTACTTGAATATGCATCAAAAGCGTATTATTTCCACTTATACAAATTTCTATAAGGGGATTTTTATTACTTACTACCAATGGGACAGCGCCATCTGCGCGAAAAATAACCTTGTCTGATCTGCTTTAGAGAATAGACGTTCTGAACTTCAAGTTGGGATGGAACCTAGTTTAATCGATGCTCTGTTGGCTTGGTGGTCTATATACACTAAAATAAATTCACCTCCTACTTCGAATGACAATTTAAATAATCGTGCAGTAATCGAAGCCTATTAATCGATTAGCAGATAATCGAGGCATTGAATAATCGATTAAAAATTAATCGATTATTTTAACAGATAATCGATTAGCTCGATTAATCGAGTAGTAATCGGACATCACTAGGCGCTACTGTTAAGCGTGACTGCTTTCTCGCCCCAATGGGTTCAATCCCAGCCGAGGTGGGTTTTTCTGAGGCATAAAATCTCTGATCTTCGGAAGGGAAGTTAAGCCGTTGGTCCCGGCCCATGTGTTTTTGAATGGGTGCGATATCCTATGCAAACGTGGAAGCTGCATTCGTGCACATTCGATTGCCGTCAATGGATGACAATCGATGTCCGTCGGTGATTGGCACTAGATTGCGGAACGAGCAGAGACCGACGTCAAATAAAGGAAAGAAGAATCTCACCACAGTTTGGTGAGATTTGCAGGTGGTGAGATTTGCTAGCTTGATATTCCGAGCTGCGATATCAAAGCTTGCAATATAGACCGCAGTTGTTTGCATGTTGATATCTTCTCAACACTGCTTAAGCCAATCCAAAATAGATCACAATTACAAGTGTTTTGAAGTCTACCACGGACGGGAGGCGGGAGCAATTCTGTACAAGAAGTCCACCATGACCATTCCTGTGTTTCACCTTCAAGTAAGTGAAATCATTCTATTGACTTTATATCTTACGACGACTATAATTCGTTCGTTGTATCTACACCTGTAGGTTGATGACCACTTCTTTCGTTCACTTTTAATGGTTTCAACCAGTTCACCGCAGGCAGTAAATAAACTACAGGAATCCCCCAAATAGTGTGGTGGGTGGTGCAGTTCGCCCTCCGCTATTTGTCGGCAGTTGTCTAACTAATTGAGCTGATTTTTTTTGTATGTGATTAGTGTTAACTATATACTAATTGGTTGGAGGACAGCCGAGAAATAGCGGTGGGTGAACTGCACCACCAACCACGCTATTCGGGGGATTCCTGTACTGGTAAAGTTGGTTGCCCACAGACGGGCAAATCCGATTAGTAAGGGTTGCATCAACGAACTTATGGTGATTCCTTGTAGAGCCCACAAATGGCAATGCACTTCCACTTCGAATTTGCAATTACACAAATCTCGGAAATTAGTGCCATATTTCACCTGAAATTGCTACTTCATGTATGCTGCAGTGCAGCAAACGTGCAGTACCAGTTTCATTGTGATACGTGTCGCGGAAGCTGATATTTGTGCACTTAAAGTTTCGAAGTGGTTACGAGAGTAAGGATCTCACAGCGAAACAACTTAAACTTGACAGCGTGTACAGCATAGGCTACCTACGGTGAACAGAACGATTGTTCACTACCACTTCACACCACAATGCTCAGCAGTGTAGAATATGATACAATATGTATTTATAAATTATACCACCCTACACACACCTGGAGCAACATAGATAGTACAAAAGAAGATTCTTTGCACCATGTTCTTATTGATGACGTTTCGCGCAATCTTTATTGATTGAGTCCAATCAAATCAACAATTCAATCTATTATTATAACACCCATGATCCAGAGAGCAACTTCAACATGCAACCAACAAAGAAACCAGTTCAACCAAACCATGCTGCAAACTTGAAAAGTCAGGCACACTTTAATTGGCGCTTGCTGAAGCAGAAACTGCAACGAGCCTCCTCGACTCTTGCGAGCGTTATTTACATTTTACTCCGTTCCCACTCGTCTGCTTCACTCCAAGCTTTCGCTAGACAGAAGAAGGAACGAACGGTTTTGCAATGTGAGCTAAATTTACATGCCATTTAAAATTTAAACTGTTATCACCAGCCAAGACTGCAGTAGGACGACATCCGTCCGTTGGTCAAAGCTTGGTTGCAAGATTCACGCCGTCATTGTGCACGGTAAATATAGGTGTCCTCCTAGTGTCGTCCTTCTATCAAAGCAAAACAAAGAATTTGTGCTGTATTCAAATTCTCGAGGATAGCGAAACGATGTTCACATTCTACTTTCATTGGACTTACTTAACTTGAGAAGTTTTCGTTTGATAAAGGAGAAATGTGTCGATTCTATCAGCGGTATAGTCAGGAGGATGGGGTGGTGAATTAGACTTACAATGTATTTCGGTCTTCTGGAACTGCAGGTTCACTTTTATACTTTAATTACTGCTTAAAAAAACATCAATCCTGACAAGGAACGCCAGTATAAATCGTTAGTACTAACGAGGCAGAACAATTCCAAGTGATTAATTCCAATTCCAAGCCACGTGGATACCCTTCGTCTAACAATCAACCTACACTCTTTCATAAGAACTCCCCACTATAAGCCATCAAGGTCGTTGCCCCCGTAAACCTCAACCCATCCGCCCCGCCGAAAATGAACTTTTGCCCTCGAGAGAGGAGAGAAGCATAGAATTCCATCAGATTCAGAGGACAGATTCAAGCGAACACAATTTGTTAGCCCTCTCCATCAGGCCCAGTGCCCAAGTGGGGTGCCAAATATCAGCGCGGTGGGTGGGTCCCAGTCGGAAGATGTGACAAGTCGGAACGCAAAGCTCATTTGTCACAACGAAGACATACGAAACAAATACCACACGTGTCGAGAAAAACACGCATCCACACTGTATCGAAACCATCGAAACGGATAAACAACGTGGGAAACTGGATCTCTTTCATCTATCAACCGGACGGATGCGGAATGTCACTATTTGCAGTTGGTTATCTAAGCATCATTATTTCTGTACCTACTCACTGAGCGAGCGTCGTCGGCAGGAACGGTGCATTGTGATGTGCATTTCAAAGCATATCCACCAGTCAGGGTTGCGATCTTCGATCAAATCCAATGCCAATTAAATAAGCCAATGTCATGGATGCTTTGATCTTGAAAGACCAGCTGCAAGGCCATCTGGATCTAGGGTTAACTAAATATTGACTGAGTGAAGCACAAAACGTTACCTCGTTGGGCCGAGTTGTGGGTTGTAATGCCGGGCTAATTCCTGTAATCCCATTCTAAATCAACCTCCAACATGGCGAAGCTAGATGACTTTTTTTTTCTTTCATACACGCAAACCAAAAATGTAGGGTAGAGCACTACTTCGTCGTAATCGCCCATTTCCGTTCTATCGATCAGGAACGATCAATAATATCAATGATTTCACCGTGCACAAATCAATAAGGGGATGTTCATAAGCTACGTTGACAGTTTAGGGGGGGGGGTGGCAATCATCCACGGCCCATACAAATTTATTTTTTTTTGTATGGACAATTGTCTACGCAGTGGGGAGGGGTGTCTACGTAGTTAATGAACAGCCCCTAATAGGTTTGGTCCGATGCGTTAGTTTATTAGCTACAACATAAATATGTATGAATATTTACGCTCATTGTTCTCAAAACAAAACAAGCGCTCCTAGCGAATCCCCTTTTTCTATGTTTATCCGTAGGAAGAAGAAAATCTAATGGCCTTTCAATGCATTAGGACGGAATTGAAACTCGTAGAACGAATTTAGAATCAAGAAGCAGTATTAGATTTTAAACAATATCTCATCAATTTGTGACTCTTTATCAAATCCAACGGTACGCATGGAAAGGTGAATAAATTTAGAAGTCATCTCTGACAAAAATATTCCATTTTTTTGTTTAAACTCGTTCAGAAAAGAGAGGTAAAGTGCGGGTTGTACTTAGGAAATTAGATCAAAACCCTATTAGATTTGCTACTGCTGGATATCGGTGTGAATATGTGGGTTAGTCCAACGCCTGGCTGCTCTCATTGGAAACCTTGGGGTCCTTGCTGCTCACATTGAGGCTTACTACTTACTGCTGCTGGAACTCACTGTGGCCACCAGGTTCAACACTGGTGATCTTTGCAACATACCGCTCTTTGCGAACACGTTTGCTCCTCCGTTTTCACTGAAACAAAACGTACAGGTTCGTTCTTTTGTACCCTCACTATCGGTAAAAAAAATTGATCAATTTTCAATAGTATTATAATGACAAACTAGTATAATATTTATTCCAAACAAATCTTACATCAAATTTGGATCTAACGGTGCGATATGAATTGAAATCCGTCCATAAATGGCCAAGTTATAAGCTTTCAAAACCTGACACTATTTCGTCTCACCATTTTTTTTTATTTGTATCCCACTATATTCCACAAAGACATAGTTTACGCCAAAAAATAATTTATAAAATTTCATACTGTTATTTACGATTCAAAATTCTTCATGTCAAATTTACGTGTCACAAAACTCTGTTAAACACCTATTCGGCCTCACGTCCATATGCCAAACGGGGTATCATCGACCAAGCGTAGTGATGAGCAGCCTCTCACCCACGATCAAAACAAAAGGGTATTTATTCAGCTTTCAAACGATATATAGGGTAGAGAACTACTTCGGCCTAATCGCCCATTATGGGCCTATCGAGCAGAAAACTTCAAATAAATCCATGATTTCAGAGTTAACAAGTCAATTATGCGTTTGGTACGATACTTGAGTTAATAAGCTTCCGAACGAAGTCAATCAGAACGCGTGATATTAATGTTTGCACCCATTATTCCCAAAAACAAAAGAAGCGCTCCGACCGAATCAATTTTTATCTTCATCCGATAGGCCGAAGTGAATTCATTGGCGTTTCAATGGCGTTTCAATGCGTTAGGCCGAGTTTAGAATCCGTAGGCCGAGTTTGGCGTCAAGAAGCAGTGTTAGACTTTTAAAAATATCTCAACGATTGGTTTCTCTTTATCAAATCTTTTGGTACGTACGGAAAGGTAAATAAATTTGAAAGTCATCAGTAATAATAACATTCCGTTTGGTGCTAAACTGCGCTAGATTAAGAAAGACTAAGTGCGGGTTGTGCTTAATAGGCCGGAAATGGGGTAGTTAACCCTAACAAGTTATTACATTTCACCGTTTCGAACGAACTATCGCACTTTACTTGTGATCGATGCCATCATGATCTGCACAGTCGCTGGTGACACTGTACCGGCGAACTTATTCCACTTTAAAAGCATTTGTTGTGCATTTGTCACTTCTTTACCGCATCCTCGAAGTTTTCGCTTGACAATTGCCCAATATTTTTCGATCGGTCTGAACTCAGGGCAATTCGAAAGATTAATCTCTTTGGCGACGAAATTAACATTGTTTGCAGCATACAATGCTAGTACCTCATTAGAGTAGTAACAGCTAGCTAGATCCGGCCAAAACATAACGGTGGTCTTGTGTTGCCGAATGAAGGGTAAAATCCGCTTTTTCAGACACTCTTTAATGTAAACCTTCGACGTCATTGTGTGAGATGTGATGAAAACCTTGGTTTTAAGGCCACAACTGCAGATTCCTTGCCAAATCATTAGTTTCCAAGCAAACTTATCAGCAAACACAATTTTATACCTGGAAGGGACATCCCCACGACCAGTTGACAGGTAAAATTTTCGTCCGGGGATTTGTTGATACACACTTAAATTTTATCGCCAGGATTCCAACAGCCGAGTAGTTCTGCAATTTATTTTGCTGAGGTTCAGTAAAACAATTGCCGAGACTCAGCTAACAAATATCTATTTGCTGCGATAGCAGCTAACAAACAGATATTTTGCAGAGATATCAGCAAAAGTAAATGCCGAGGTAATTGGCTGTTGGAGATTTTACCGAGCTAGATTAAGTGTGTAATCCATTTTGACATATGTTTCGTCATCCATTAAAATACAGCCATCAAATTTCGCTAAAACTCGTTCGTATGGTAATCGTGCTCGCTTTTTGGCCACTAAATTTTGTTTCAGGGAGCGATTCGGATGTTTACTGGCACAAAAAGATTTATATCCTTCTCTTGAAAGGATGTTACGCACGGTGGAAAAGTTGGAATCGTATTTCCTTGCCAAATCACGTATGGAGACACCTGGGTTGCTTTTCACGTACCTCAACAACTTTCTCCTCAGCTCTTTGTCCCTAGTGCCACTTATGATAGATGCGCTGTGCTCTATCCACAATTATAGTTTCCTTGTAACGTTTGATTACAAGACTCACCGTTGAATTTGGGAATTTTAACACTTTTGGCTATTTTTGAGGCAGACCCGAAGGGTTCTCTAGATGTTTGTGCCCAATTAATTTTCTTTCCTCAAGTTCCATGATCCGTAATTTCGGGATGCGTCGGTCAATCGAGAAAAACTTTTCACCAATTTCTTCGTCAATGAAACATCAACAAATGCCTGTCGAACGTTTTTTGTTCCAACCACCAGGAGCGCGGTGGTGTATTAAACCGTGCGTCCAGATTTACTTTGAATCGAGCTTTATAAAGCTAGTTTCGCTAAAAATGCCACAGGCGCAATTATGCGTTTGGTACGATACTTTAGTTAATACGCTACGGAACGAAGTCAATGAGAACGTGTGCGTTTTTTCCTTCCGTAAATTGAACAATCATGATTTCAAAATACTTCAAAGTATGTGACAGAATTTATTTCCAAGCGTTCAAGAAGTAGTCAGTGTTGGTTTTTCCGTCGGTTGTTGTGTTTTTCCCCCTTTATTTGGTTGCTGATCCAGTCAAAATCTATCGGAGGCCGTTTGCCCAACTTGTTACCAGAGCCAAACTTCAAAGTGCATTTCTTCACAAGCTGCTTATTCATCTCTATCTACGGCTCTTTGTGAGAGAATTGCCTCTGACCCACGCTGACGAGTGGCTTGAAAAAGTTCACTTGAAGCATCGGAGCTGGTATAGGAATTTTTCTGGAACAACTGATAAGGAGGAGCTCCATTTGACTGTTTGGGTGAGATCGTTTTTTTTACCTGCAAATAATTATGTTTTATAGAAGAATCATTACCAACATAGGAGAAAATTCGGTAAGATCCTTCCATTGCATTATTTTATGATTCTTCAATATTGTACAAATATTTACACATTACACACAACTACACATAGTAACTCGGAGCGTTTGGTACGGTATGTCCACGCATCTTTCCACCCCTGTAGATTCAAGAAATGTTCCCATTCATTTCCAAGAATCATCTTGGCGGCAAATACAACGCAGAGGCCTGGCCGTATTGATGTTTATATCATATCTCAGATATGCTGTAAACATCAATTAGACAAGAAAAATGATTAGACCTCATCTAACCCTGAGGATCTAACCTAATCATTTTCCAGGATGCTCTCTCGTACTGGCTGCGTTTGTATTAGATTAGATTAGATTAGATAAGATTAGATTAGATTAGATTAGATTAGATTAGATTAGATTAGATTAGATTAGATTAGATTAGATTAGATTAGATTAGATTAGATTAGATTAGATTAGATAAGGCTGAAAAGTATTAATGATATTGTGAGCAACACTGTAGCAAGACAACTGTCAGTAGACTGTGGACTATCGGCTTGTTTACTATAATAGCTTCTTTGACTATATGTTTTTAGTATTACTTCTGCGTGAAGTTAACGATTTTACATAGTTGAAGATGCTAATTTCAAATAACAGACTTCCTTAAAAGTTGTCCTAGCTCGCTATTCTAATATCTATGTACAATCTTCACACTGCCGTACTCTAACGGAACTATCAACTCTATGCTTTCATCTACTCCATCTATCGTATAAAAATTACCACTAAAGTCTGTTATTTGACATTAGCATCTTCAACTATGTATAATAGCTTCATTTCAGGGGAAACATGTCAGAAGGGTATAACTCGAAACGTAAACAATGACTTTGAACGGCGATTTCTCTTGAATGACCATACACCCACGGAATTTGACTACACCAGCTCATAGAACAAACATTTCTCTGACAGATGATTTATTTAGTTTGAGTATGTGTGTTGTCATTCGAAAAAAACCGACGATCCAAGTCATTGTTTACGTTTCGAGTTAGAGCCTTCTGACATGTTTCCTCTGAATTGTACTCAACCTGCCATTGTACTAATGGGGTGAAAAGTAACCTCCTTGACCGCCAGAATGCGCTGCTACTGCAAAAAAAGGTGATGGTGCCTTGTAGTCCTTTCATATTTAGGCAGACATGCCAAATTTCAGTGCGATACTGTCTTTAGTTTTGTTTTGACAGCTGATTGTTGTTGACGTGTTTGGCATCATGTTGAGTATGGATAAAAAAGATTTTCGTTCTCTCATAAAACATTGTTTTTTTAAGAGGCAAAACAGCCAAGGAAACAAAAGAAAAGTTGGATAAATACAGTCACCCAGTATTGTGGGTGGTCCACTATGGGCCACTTCCATTTGATTGACATGCAGAACTGACTGACCCATAATAGTGACTAACTGGCCCATAATACTGGGGTGACTGTATTATGGGGCTAATGCTCCGTCAGATTACACCGTCAAATATTGGTTTCGAGAGTTTCGTGGTGGCCGCAACTCCACTACCGATCAAGTCCGCAGCAACAGGTCCCCGATGCGGTTACAGACAAGGGGTAAGACAGCTACAGAGCAATTTTAGAGTTACTTTTGAGGCACCTCGAGTAACTCACATTGCTCATTGAGTAAGATCACTGTTATTTGCTTCCTCACTTTTCGCATCATAGCAACATATGGAGATGCGAAGCCGAAAAGCAGCTGCCAAGGAAAATAACAATGAAAAGGAAACATCCGGCTTTATGAAGAACTCGATCCACCAGACCAAAAACTCCAGATTTGGCAAATTCTACTTACCCCACACGTCCTCTGATACTCGTCAAAGCGATCCCGTTTCCATCGCTCAAAAACTTGCCGCTAGATGAAACTGCAAACCAAACACTGGATTACCATGGAGCCGTTCTCCTACGGGTGGACATTCTCCCACTTTTAGAGCTACTGTTGTGCTATTTGAATCATCGTGATATGGTCCGTTATCTGCAGCCCAGTGGCAGACGCCTCGGCAACATTTTATACCGTGACAGCGGGCCCAGCACAGTAAAATAAACGATTTGAACCCGCTGCTGTTTGTATAGGCCTTGTCGCTGGTAAAGTCTATAGCGATGATCCTGTACTTGGCTGGATCGGATTTATTCTTGAGAATCTTCAGATCTCCAAGACCCCTTTCCTTCCACTCTTCCTGAACCATCAGCAGAAGCTTGAGGCGAACGCAGAATATTTATGCTTTGTACATATTCCTCACCGGTTATCATTTCGATTTCGTCCGGTAGATCGATGATGGGTTTGAAGTCCGGATGAGGATCGTACTCGCCGGAAACATTGTCAGCTGTGTCTTCATCGTTATCCTCCCCTTTGGCTGAACATTCCTGGGTTGGCAGCGTTGCCTTTGGAACTAGAATTGGTGGTGATTTCCCGAAACGATTTTACGATCTCCTCGGTGGACATCTGAAAACACGACATCAAATAGCATATTTCCACCAACCTACAGTTAATTCACATTCAACGTTTTGAGACGGAGGAATACGAATAAAAATCACTTCCAAAACAGTAACAGCAGCAGCAGCAGCAGCAGCCAGCACAGAGAAGCAGATGATAATCCACGCCAATGCCGCTGGCGACGGAAGCCCCCTTTGAAAGCTTTCCCAACATCGTTCCAGCCGTTTTCTGAACAAATTTTTGAATTCACATGGCTTCAATAGCTAAACGGAACAATTCAATTTTGTTTACAAACAAGACTGACGTCTAATTTGTAAGGCGGTAAACTGAGTAAGCCGAAGAGTAGAAATCGATGAACATCGAATAAATTTTGAGGTACATTGAGTTACTCGCTGCAAAAAAAGCAACTCAGAGTTAAGCTGTCTCACCCCTTGGTTACAGAGGGCAATGTCAAAAAATACATAAATTGGTGTTGGCTGACCGGAAAGTGAAGGTGCGCGAGCTAGTAGATACCGCAAAGATTAGTGCTGAGCGCATAAGAAAAAGTTATCCTGCCGCTGGGTGCCGCGCAAGCTCACTCCTGACCAAAAACGCGAACGCGAGAGCACTTCGAAAGAGTGTTTGGACTTTCTGATGCGGAATCGGGCGGACTTTTGGCGTCGATTGGTAACTGTTGATGAAACCTGGATCCACTATTACACCCCAGAGAACAGAATGAGTGCCCGGCCATGGACTGAAGCCGGCACGAGTGCTCCGAAGCGGCCGAGAGAGGCTCGATTGGTAGGAAAGGTTATGGTGTCGGTTTTCTGGGATTGTCATGGCCAGCGTTGCCAGGCCATTGTCAGAAAAATCTGGACCAGCTAAAATATAAAATCTGAAAAAATCTGGACTGCTCCAACATAACACAATGCTATTGAAATCAAAGTGATGTGCCAATCTCCCGTAAAAATAGGTCAGTAGGATAATCTGGAATTTATTTAAAGTGCTAGAATGGTTATACATTACATGTTTAAAAAATTTAAATAAAGTAAATAACTTGTTAGCATTGCTAAAATCATCCAAAAGTTGAAAAGTATTGACGCGGTATGCCCAAAAAGTTCAAATATCCATTACACACTATTTAAAAAATTATTTTGTACGAAGATTGAGTATTCAATTGCTGTGTGAAACACTTCATTTTTCCATAAAGGTGCTAATGATGTATCCACACAGAAGTCTTCAGTACAATTTGTAAATAAAAGGTCTAAATATGAGTTTTGTTGATTTTTTACATGGTTTATTTGATTAAGACCAAAATAAGATATTTTGTCGAATAATAATTGTAATGCTTCGTCTTCACCTACGACCGGGAGTAAAAATGATTCATTTTCAATGTCTGTAATAAAGTCTGCGTTTCGTTGATTGAAGTCGCCATAAATATGCAGTTTTACTTCTGGTTCCATATTTGACATTATAGTTTCAACAATTTGAAAAAATAGTTCAAAAGACTGCTTGTGGGCATGTTTAGGTGGAAAATACACAGAAGAAAAAATGTGTATTTCACCGGCAATAAGTGCTTTGACCCAGACATTTTCGAATTCCTTGTGCTTATTTGTTATGATTTCTTCAGAAGTAAAGTCAGCATTGATGGCAATGAGCA
Source organism: Ochlerotatus camptorhynchus (assembly GCF_037179485.1). Classification (NCBI taxonomy): domain Eukaryota; kingdom Metazoa; phylum Arthropoda; class Insecta; order Diptera; family Culicidae; genus Ochlerotatus; species Ochlerotatus camptorhynchus. Next base: position 1,013,175 of record NW_027040498.1, on the reverse strand, counting down.
CTCCACCACCAGACTTTTTATTACAGAGTTGAAAATTCCTGTCGTGCCGGAATACATTAAAATTGTTTCCAAAAATTTCTTCGCTTCTGACGCTTTCGTCCCAGCTTGTTTCAGTTCCAAGAATTATTTGAAAAGAAGAAGATAGAATGTTCTGGTGGATTTCTTTCATTTTAGCTGGGCTTTTCATGCGATTGAAATTTTGGCAATACACCAAAATTTCAGTCGCATTCTGTTGAGGAAGTGAAGAGATTTTTGGAGGGTCAGTATTACTTACATTAGTAGGGTCTACCTCATGTAGAGTGTCGTCATTCGATAATAATAATTCCCTTGCATGGGAATAGTCGTCGTTACTTCCTTTAGTAGAGTGCGTCAGTGCCGTTGAAAATTTGGAGGACTGTAAAATTTGCGAGCGGCCTCCCTAGTTTGCTGCAGTCGTTGTGTGCGTTCACTAAGTAGGAACGCTCGGTGTGAATTCAGGTCTGCCAAAGCGTCGGGGCGTGGAATTCCGAGTTCTTCGTGAACGTCCAGGAAAATTTCGCGTAAAAGGGCTGTTTCCGTTGGTAGTCCTTCTGCTGCCAGCATTAAAGTTGCACTAGTTTTAGTGATTCCGCGAATACATACTGAAGGTGGCTGGTCGTGCAAGTATGAAAGATAAGTCCGCACAATGTCCATAATTTTGGGATCCCGCAGCCGTGCTTTCAAAAAGCGTCGGTCACCAATTGCAGACTGTTCCGTGAGTCTGACTTTAGGCGGACGCATTGGGTCCAGGATTGGAGGGTGTTCATGTCCGGTTGGCCTTTCGGCGCGATAAGGGTGAATAGTTTCCCCTTTTTCGAAGTTAATGAATTTTAGTCCATTGTCTGTGCTTGGTGGACGAGAAAATTGTATACGTGCAGCAGCCAAAAGCTCTTTGTCCAGAGGTAATGCCGTATGTGCATGTGTGGAGTTAATAAGTGTCGACGTTCTTATTCCATTGCTATGATTGTTGGTATTGCTGTTGTTGTTGTTGTTGTTGTTGTTGTTGTTGTTTTTGTTGTTGTTGTTGTTGTGGTTGTTGTTGTTGTTGTTGTTGGTGGTGTTATTATTGCTGTTGTTGTTATTGTTGTAGTTGTCTGTTTTGTTCTTGTTGTTGTACTGATATGAATTTTCCTGGTGATGTTCCTTTCGTTGCTTTTGCCTACGTCTGGCTTTTTCCTTTTCATTTTCCTGAAGGCGACGGGAACGCTGTTTGGTGTCAAATGCAGTCCAGTCGCGTTTCCATATTTTTTTATTTCCTAGCATTCGCCAGCTGGGGGCTGGTTCGTCACCGACGTTCTGCAGTTCAATTTCTATGTTGTTACATGCAATTGGATTGCCAGTATGTGCTGCTTCAGAAAAGGTTTTTGCCATTTCTTCCATATGTGCTTTTACATCGGAAGCTAGAATAGCATTTGAGTCCGCTAAGTCGTTCTTAATTTCCATAATTAATTGTGGAATTAGGTCAATTGAGTGCACTGTTGCTGTTGTTGTTGATGTGATGGCTTCTACTGCTGCTGTTGCTGCCGAGTTGACCGCCTTTTCTACAGCGATACAGGCGTCTGCTGGAGGTGTGTCCAAAAGTGCTGACAGTTTACTTTTTATTTCAGTGGAACTAGTCTTGCTGCTGCTGGCGAGGTTTGAAATGGCTTGTTTTACGTCGACAAGCATTTTCTCAATGTGGTCGAGCGTTTCGTCATGAGTCGCGCTTAGGCTTTTGAAATTCATGAGGAGTTTGTGGTTTGCTGCCAATGTATGTCCGATGTTTTCCGTGATATTTTGGAAAGACTTGGACAGTTCCTTCATGTTAAGTTCAGCGGTGAACTTTTCCTGACAGTCTTGGCAAAGAGGCAGCATGAAGGTCCGCAAAATTTCTTCATGATTCCGCTGTGCGCCTACGCAAGCTGCGTGGAAAGTCCGATTGCAGGCACCATGGCAGCGCCATAGGAAACGATTGTCATTTTGCACGCAATTCACGATACCGCACTTCATTGCACTCGCGTCGGGTGATAAAAAAAAGTAAAAATTTGCTACTTGAAAATGCTAACGCGGGGCTCGCGCACGGGTCAGTTATTAAAAGGTATGAAAAATAAAATAAAGTTTGAATGGTAAAATATATACAAGAACGCTGTGAACGCGCGTCCGAACTCAAAGGTAGTTCGTGGTGATAAGAGATATTGCATGACCAATATGCCAAAGATTTATGTTACTATATTACTAAAATGAAAGTCTGATAGCTTCATTTTGAAGTCTCAGAATCTTGCAATATTTCTAAATTCCGGAATTTATATTTTTCCTGCGTCCCAGATCATAAATTTTTTTGTTAGTCTGAATTTACTTAGAACTCTCCAAGTTCAAGTTCTTGGAAGTTCAATTCGAATCATCCTAGAATTCCATCATATTTCTTTTCTATATTCCCCTAAAATAATCTTGAAAATATCTAAACTTTTCCAATAACATTCTAAGAGTTCTTAGCATTACCTCTTGTAATCTCTTATAAATCACTCTCCATTTCCACAACTCCCTCAAATTGGTAATTATTCCCAAGAAGTAACTCCATTTTGTATCCATTTTTCTCTATGAAATTCTTAAAATATTCTTAACAATTTCCTTGGTACACTCTTCAGAATGACCGTCACACTATTCTCAGACTTATCCGATGATTCCCTTTAAATTGCTTTGTAGGTAAGATCAGAATTGTTTTGAAATCCTTTTCAGTATTATCTAAGTACTCAAGTACTTTGTCAAAATGGTTTTGAAAGTCTCCCAGAAATTGCGCTTAAAATTTTATTAAAATTAATCTCCATGGAATTCCATTCAAATTATTCTCACAGACAGAACTCCATTGAAATTATTCTCACGATTCGTATCAGCATACTCCCTTAAGTTTCATCATAAGAATTTTCTATGATTTCCTTTATTGACAAAATCTCCATGCAATTGTCGTCAGAGTTGACAAGACAATTGACACCGTGTTCAACCAGATGTTGCACAGACTGAATATTTAACACTAGACAACGGACAACACACCACACCCATTAGACCAGTAGGGACATTTTCAGGTTGTTAAAATTTGCACTGGCTGGAGCAGGAATCGAACCCTCACTTCGTGGAACTCACAATACGCCTAAATGATGGGTGACGCCGCACGACCCCTAAGCCCACAAAGATGGATGTAAATCTACTCAGAAGAAGCTTGAAATTCTCCTTTGATTTCACAAAGAATTCGCCTCACACTTAACATTGAACTATTTTCAGAATTACATTAAAATCCCAATAATGTCCAACGTTGATGGCCTTTAAAAATTAAAGTAGCAAGTTTGGGTTTTTATTTTTTTTATTAGAGGGTAAATCAATTGCAATGATATTTTTATTGCAACGTGTTTAAAAAATCTGGGAAAATCTGGAACATATTTAAAAAATCTAGAAATATACGTGGTCTGTCTGTGTATCTGGCAAGACGACTAAAAATCTGGAAAATCCAGATAAATCTGGAATACTGGCAACCCTGGTCATGGCATACTCTTCGTGGACAACCGCGAGAAAGGAAAACCCATCACAGCCATACACAGCAAAAATAAGGAATATTACATGACATGTAAACCAAAATCATTTTAAAATTACATCGCTTTAAACTATGTTTTAATTTAATTTTACATTAAAAATCATGCACATAATAAAAACACGATAAAACTCATAAAATTACACGTTTATTCGATTAATTTTCTCTTGCAGTGTAATATCACCACGTGATGTAAAAACTTATCGAAGAACATTGGATTTTCAATGATAAAACCTATAAATTTACATGCGATTATTCAATCAGTTTTTTTCTCTGCTCGGTTTTTGTTTTGTTTTGTGCGCTTGGTTTTGGTTATGTTGAACGCAGCGTTGCCAGATATACCGATTTATCGGTATTTATACCGATTTCCGAACTAGATACCGATACACAGATAAGGCTCCTAAGAATACCGATTTTTGAGGTTTTATACCGATTTATACCGATTTTATTAAAAAAACCAAAATGATTATTGCCTGCCGCGCTCGAATTTCGGAAAAAATTATTGTGAGAGACTTGTTTCTTTTTGAATATCTCAAATTTTTCGAGCCTTTAAAATAAAAAAAAAACATTTTTAAAAATATCTCATGAATACTCTTTCGATTAATCTTTCAGTTTTCTCACCGTTGTTGGCTACCCATGAATCGATAAACAGTCGACTGCTCTTTCTGGTAATTTCTGGGAATTGGGAAATACGTTTTGAACGTTATTTAACTTCCTGAATATTCTTCCACCTTACATCGTAAATTATTTTACGACTCCTCTCGGAAACTTATTTCGAATGATTCTTCCATCTTTTCCTGCCAGGTTTTTCAACTTTCCTGGAACTTTTAAGAAGTTCTGAAACTTCAGAAATGTTCAGACTTTTGAGTAAGTTTGTATAAATTGAGAAATGTTTCAATAACTTCTGTTAAAACTCGGTCCAGCGAACTCCAGTGACCTTAAGGAAACATCATAAATATTATGGATACTTCACAAGTCCAAACAACTTCTGGAAAATCTAATGGTTCTCAGGACAGTTCCATTAGTTTCAGGAGAATTGAGAGAACTTTAGGAAGCTTCGAGAACATCAGGACAGATCAATAAATTTCAAGGAAATCGCTGAAACTTTAAAGGAGTTCCGAGAAACTCAGGCAATTTCCGAAAACTTCAGCAATGTTCCGAGGGGCTCATGCAAATTAAAGAAACGTTAAGGAAGTTACATGCTTATTAATGGCAGTGTTGATAACTTTTAAAAATTAGAAAAATCGGGAATATCAAAGAACTTCAAAGCTGATGTTACAATAAACGCAAGAAAATTGTGAGAGCACTTAAGAAATTTCGTAATGTTCAAGAAAGTCTAGAGACTTTCAAAGTTGATTAGATATATTTCGGTAGTCTGATTATAATCAAGGAAGTTCCAAGTATTTCAAAGTCTTCAGGGATGTTTTTTCTAGCTCCTCTGGCTTCCCCTGGAAATGGCTACTTCTGGAATTTATTTCCGATTTCCGAAATTTTTCTGTCTTCCTTTGAATGTGAAATCCGATTTTTTTTCTGAATGTTTCTTTAAATTTTCGTCAGAAGATTTTCGTCTCAATTATGTCTTGGAAGTTTCGCGGATGATTTTCCGACTTCTCTCAGAACTTTCCTCAAATTTCCTCCAGGTGAGCTTCTTTCTTCTTTCTCTGGATGTAGTTGTCAACTTCCTCCAGAAGTTAATTCAAACATTCCCCGGAGTTTTCTTCCGAAAGTTTCCGATCATAGCCCAAAAGATAAAAAAAATCGCTTTCAAAATCGGCAAAAAATTTAAAATAATTAAAACAGTAAATACCGATAAATACCGATTTTTTAAAACATTTGATACTGATAAGCTTTAAAACATTCTGGCAACGCTGGTTGAACGATTTATCGTGCATACGCGCGTCCACAAATAGAAAATGGATGACAAACAAAATATTGCACTTTTAGTTCGTGCAGAAAATCAAAAATTTGGATATGGAAAAATAGAAAAACATTCAAAAATGCGCTCGTGGTTCCTTTTTTCTCCTGACTGATCGTTTTGATGCAGCGGTGGAAGTGTAGGGTATGTACTGTGTCGTGAAGGCGGGTTGTTCCACGAAGG